>NC_060130.1:365434223-366083508 GCF_021461395.2 Schistocerca americana
CGTCCACGTCCCGCAATGACATCGACATTCTGTTCCACTTCTGCTCTTCCGTCAGGCTCTGGAGAACCCACTGCACCTAGATTTCCCGGAACTTCAGACGCTCTTTCATGATGACTTGAGCGGTACCGTGACTGCTGCCCAACATGAGCCGAATGTCTTCCGCAGTCTGCTGTAGCCTAAGTCATTTCTGACGGCAGCCTCCACTGCAGCAATGACAGAAGGGGTAATAATGTGGGCGACTGCTGTCTTTCAGTGACATCCGACTTTCTCGAAATCGTTTATTCCACGCGAACACACGTGCAAGCGACATTCAGTGATCACCACACACAACAGATATTCGGGGATGAATTTCACTTCCTGAGTACCCTTCCGCAGTTAAAATCTGCACTACACCTTGCTGCTTCTCCTTGACGGCGTCCATAGTGAAGTCGGACTCACACATGATTCGCTGGCCTCATGCCGAGCACGTCTAAGCGACAAATGGCACAGTGGTGAACGTTGGAGCCACTCCCTGATTTCAAATAGAGGGCACTTCTCCACACACCAACCTGCGTTACCATCGTCAACACCCGTCGTAGAAGAGACGCGAAGCAAGTGTTCCGAACTGAAGACTGCCATTTGCAGGAACCGGCCGCTAATTTAAAGGATATGAGAGACAATGAAAGGAAACCGTAGAAAAAATCAAAGAACCTTTACTTCACAATTTCTACTAAGTAACCAAACCTGTCTTAAGTGATTGTAGTTTCCTAGTTCTCTGTATTATGTGTCTGTCACAAGAATGGAGGTTACAAATATCTACTCAAGAATGTAGAGTTTGTTTCTTACAAGCACGAGTGAAAATGTATCAAGTTTTCGATTTAAGATAAGTTGGATGAAATTTGCAAAGTAACAAATAATGAAAGCAGTTTATCAACACGACGTTTTTTACTTTCGTTTCTTGCACATACTCTGCGCCTGTCATTTGCCATTACTCTTCAGTCTTTAATTTTTTTTATGGAATAATTTTACCTACCTTACTTTCCATAATTTTAACGTATTTTTCTTTCAGGTTACTTGGAGTTTTATAACTGTTATCCCCAATGTCATATGAGAAAGACAGTTCATTTTTACGCATTTTCTAAAAACAGCGATGCAGAGTCCTTACGAGCTTTGCTTGCATCTGTGAAACCATCGTGTATGCAAAGTTTTTTCATATAGTTAACCTCATTTATCAATTGCAAACACATCGTTCCTCTGGAAATGGCGGCTTCAGTATGGGAGCGCTACACTGGAACCAGTCAGCGGACTAGTTAATTTTAGTAAGTCCATGTGCGCACCATGCTAGTTACATAGTTTGCCTCATTTCTATTTGCCTGCACATTATATAACCACCGACGGACAGAGTGAATTAATTTTCCCTTGTATAGAGTCGAGTAGGTGCGCTAGTAGCAAAGAAATTTGTAAAAGTATGGAAAAAGTATGACTGAAGCATAAGAAAGAAAAATTAAACATTAGATAAAAAAGTGCTCCCGCCAGTATAGTCTCAATATACCTTTTATGTTAAAAGGGTGGAAAAGGGGCAGAGTTCATATTTTTGTTAGTAAAAGTTGATGATGACGCCATGGGTCGATAGTGTAGCGGCAGAATGTTGTAATTTTCAGTATCCTCGAAAGGAGGCTGTCAGCCTGAATCGAGTTTGCAGAAACACCACATTATTCGGAAAGTGGAGAGCACCGGCGCGGAAGCATAAGGGGGAACGCAGCGTATCGCTACGAATTGTTTTGGTATGCGGAATGCACACCAGTGACTCATATGAATGTTAGTTAAAACTTACCGATCCTTATAAGCTGGTAAAGCGTTATTACAGCCCGCTAATTTAATTTTGTAACAAGCCAGAATGTGAAAGTTAACCAATTGATATGTTGTAGATCAACGTTATAAACTGACGCAACAGTGTGCATAGTAAGAGTAAAGTACATTAATATAAAAAAGACGCTTAGTGCACATCGAAGTGAAGCAGGTAAAATATGATCGGAAGGGATCACGTAAAAGTCAGAGCACCCGTCACTTTGTTCAAATGGTTCAAATGGCTAGGGGATTTAACATCTGAGGTCATCAGTCCCCTAGACTTAGATCTACTTAAACCTAACTAACCTAGGCACATCACACACATCCATGCCTGAGGCTGGATTCGAACCTGCGACCGTAGCAGCAGTGCGGTTTTGGGCTGAAGTGCCTAGAACCGCTCGTCCACAGCGCCCGGCGCCGTCGGTTTGTATATAATGTGGAAAAATAATGCCACATATTTTCGCACTGCCTACTACTAATATGATTATTCATCTGAAACGAGATAATTCTCATAATTTTATACGAGATGCTACACAATCAAAATAGTGCCTACTTTTCGATAGGAGCTGATTATCCAGCAAATATTGGGAATTCAGGGAGGCAAGATTATACATTTACAGCTCTTGTAAGTACACTCCTGGAAATGGAAAAAAGAACACATTGACACCGGTGTGTCAGACCCGCCATACTTGCTCCGGACACTGCGAGAGGGCTGTACAAGCAATGATCACACGTACGGTACAGCGGACACACCAGGAACCGCGGTGTTGGCCGTCGAATGGCGCTAGCTGTGCAACATTTGTGCACCGCCGCCGTCAGTGTCAGCCAGTTTGCCGTGGCATACGGAGCTCCATCGCAGTCTTTAACACTGGTAGCATGCCGCGACAGCGTGGACGTGAACCGTATGTGCAGTTGACGGACTTTGAGCGAGGGCGTATACTGGGCATGCGGGAGGCTGGGTGGACGTACCGCCGAATTGCTCAACACGTGGGGCGTGAGGTCTCCACAGTACATCGATGTTGTCGCCAGTGGTCGGCGGAAGGTGCACGTGCCCGTCGACCTGGGACCGGACCGCAGCGACGCACGGATGCACGCCAAGACCGCAGGATCCTACGCAGTGCCGTAGGGGACCGCACCGCCACTTCCCAGCAAATTAGGGACACTGTTGCTCCTGGGGTATCGGCGAGAACCATTCGCAACCGTCTCCATGAAGCTGGGCTACGGTCCCGCACACCGTTAGGCCGTCTTCCGCTCACGCCCCAACATCGTGCAGCCCGCCTCCAGTGGTGTCGCGACAGGCGTGAATGGAGGGACGAATGGAGACGCGTCGTCTTCAGCGATGAGAGTCGCTTCTGCCTTGGTGCCAATGATGGTCGTATGCGTGTTTGGCGCCGTGCAGGTGAGCGCCACAATCAGGACTGCATACGACCGAGGCACACAGGGCCAACACCCGGCATCATGGTGTGGGGAGCGATCTCCTACACTGGCCGTACACCACTGGTGATCGTCGAGGGGACACTGAATAGTGCACGGTACATCCAAACCGTCATCGAACCCATCGTTCTACCATTCCTAGACCGGCAAGGGAACTTGCTGTTCCAACAGGACAATGCACGTCCGCATGTATCCCGTGCCACCCAACGTGCTCTAGAAGGTGTAAGTCAACTACCCTGGCCAGCAAGATCTCCGTATCTGTCCCCCATTGAGCATGTTTGGGACTGGATGAAGCGTCGTCTCACGCGGTCTGCACGTCCAGCACGAACGCTGGTCCAACTGAGGCGCCAGGTGGAAATGGCATGGCAAGCCGTTCCACAGGACTACATCCAGCATCTCTACGATCGTCTCCATGGGAGAATAGCAGCCTGCATTGCTGCGAAAGGTGGATATACACTGTACTAGTGCCGACATTGTGCATGCTCTGTTGCCTGTGTCTATGTGCCTGTGGTTCTGTCAGTGTGATCATGTGATGTATCTGACCCCAGGAATGTGTCAATAAAGTTTCCCCTTCCTGGGACAATGAATTCACGGTGTTCTTATCTCAATTTCCAGGAGTGTAGTTCATTTTGTAGCTCTTGTCTACTATATGCAGAATTTCCACATTATGTTAAGATGGCAGAGGAAGTGCGTGTTTCTCGAATTTAATGTGTTCTGCGGTAAGTGAAATGTATGAATCTTTATCGTCTTTGTTGAGGAAGTGCTTTCAAAACCGACCTTGAACACTGTCCCTGTCCTATTTAAAATCTCGGATATCCATTACACAAAAGTATTCCCTGACGGGAAAAAATTTAGATATCGAAAACTAATCAATTTACAGTTCTGAAATTTCTGAAATACATTTAGCAGGGAAACATATTTATGTAATTAACATTGCAAGGTCACAGGTTACTGTAAGCGCGAGGTAAGCCATTGCAAATACGCTGGTACATTAGTAACCGGTGTAACTACCAGAATGTTGAATTCAAGCATGCAGACGTGCATGCATTTCTTGCGCACGTGCCGGGTGTCAGTTTGTGGGATGGAGTTCCATGCCTGTGGCACCTGGTCGGTCAATACGGTCAATAAAGGGACGGTTAGCGCTGTTTGTCAATGACATTGTCGAGAGTGGTGAGCCAGTAGGCCAAGGCAATACGTCGACACTCTGTAGACCATGTTGGGTTACAACAGCAGTATGTGGGCAAGCGTTATCCTGTTGGAAAGCACCCTCTGGAAAGCTTTTCGTAAATAACAGTACAACAGGCCGAAACACCAGACTGACGTACAAATTTGCAGTCAGATTGCACGGGATAACCACGAGAATACTCATGCTGTCATATGAAAGAGCACCCCAGACGATAACTCTTGGAGTAGCTTCCGCGTGTCTAGCACGCAGACAGGTTGTTGCAGGCGCTCAACTGGTCTATTTATAACCAACACACGAGCATCACTCGGATCGAGGCCGAGCTAGCTTTCATTAGAAAAGCAACAGTCTTCCACCCTACCTTCAAATAATCTCTCGCGGGACACCTCTGAAGTCACAAATGGCGGTGGTTTGAGGTCACTGGATTGCACGCTACAGGGCGTCTAGCTCGGAGCTGTCATTGAAGTAAACGATTTGTAATAGTTCGTTGTGTCAGTGTGGTACTAACTGCTGCTCAGATTGCTGCTGCAGATGCATTACGATGCGCCAAAATCGTACGGGGAACACGATGATCTTCCCTCTCAGTTGTGCCACATGACCGTCAGGAGACCGGTCTTCTTGCGACCGTACATTCTTGTGACCACCGGTGACAGCAATCATATACAGTGGCTGCTTTCCTGCCAAGTGTTTCTGCAGTATCGCAGAAGGAACATGCAGCTGGTCGTCCTCGTTCAAACTCACTGATAATGGTGTCTTTCTATCCTTAAAGACATTCTTCACTGATATTAACTTACCATGTCCAGTCTCAAAGACAAATAATGTTCATGGCCGTTACAGCGTGTATTTAAAGCAAACCTGATTTTCACCGTCATAGTGGCGCTTCTAGCGCCACTCTTACGCGACTGCGCGAAATTTGAATAGACCTCATCTTGCAGATGTAGAAACATGCCTACCAACTTTCATTTGTGTCGCACAACTTCTGCATGGTGTTGTGATTTTTTTTCCGTCAGTGTGTGTATGCCATAATTGAGAAATTTGTAAGATGTAGACATCATATCATGTATAAAAAGCAGCTTGGTGATATTGGTGGTGAATGTTACAAGGACATCATTTTCTTAAACTGATTAACAAATTGATGTAAAATTTCAGGTAGAAATGGAACTGCAAACTATTTCTTAACAACAAGTCATTTTTACGAAATGTAGACAAATTAGTGTTCTTATTGGTTCTAGGTTTATAAAGTTTTTGAGCAACACTCTCTTGATATCTGCTGTTGACCGTTACGTACTTCAAGTTATTAAGTGTAGTACTAATAGAAGAAGGGGTCAGGGGAATCTCAAGCTTGCTGTCAATCATAATATGAAATAACGCCGATTTGTGATTAAAAGGGAGAGAGAAAGCTGTATAAATGGTGTTATGTATTGTGATGGGTTTCCTCTAAATAATACAGTTAATTTTACCGTTGATTCAAAGCACATTCGTGTCAAGGAAACTAAATTCATTACGCTGATTTTCGGTTTCACATGCAAATTTAATCACAGCGTGGAAGCAGTTCGAGGTTTTATTAAGCGATATGATGTAATTCTCATCCCCTTTTAATAGAATGATAGTATCGTCAATGTACCGTCTGTAGGAGGAAATGTTACTACCAAGAGTAAGGTCTGATTTTAAATAAATAACCTCAAAAAGATTAATACATATGTCTGATATACATATCAAGATCTTCATCTTGATTTAGCTGCCAGTTGAGACTAAAGTATTGTACTTCAGAATCATTCTCAAAAGTGTTAAAAATCTTCATATATATGATGGATCGTTTGGTCTGTTGTACCGTTAGATTAAGAATGTCAAGTTTATTGCAAGCATATAGCAAGGAGGAAAGGTAGCCGGCCGAAGTGGCCGTGCGGTTAAAGGCGCTGCAGTCTGGAACCGCAAGACCGCTACGGTCGCAGGTTCGAATCCTGCCTCGGGCATGGATGTTTGTGATGTCCTTAGGTTAGTTAGGTTTAACTAGTTCTATGTTCTAGGAGACTAATGACCTCAGCAGCTAAGTCCCATAGTGCTCTGAACCCTTTTTGTAAATTGTACAGATAACGACTGAATTTTAGTTTGAGAAAAATCTACTTCAGTACTGTACCTTGAAATACAATACGGGAAACACAAACATTTCTAACATGAAAGGCGAAATCGCCACGGGATTTTCTAAGGATTCCCGTTCGTTTTATTACGTTAATCTGCTCACAATGATGTTGTCTGTTTTCCGGATTCCGGACACGTTGATCACCGAGCATGACCGTTCACTGCTAACGTCTCACCTCGCCTCGCTGCACTGTACTGTACGAATCCAACGCCTCTCTCTCTCTCTCTCTCTCTCTCTCTCTCTCTCTCTCTCTCTCTCACACACACACACACACACACACACACACACACACACACACACACACACTCAATGTATTTATCACTCTCTTTTAATACAAAAGTAACGTTTCCAAGAACGGGTACGTGACACAGCTAAATTCACAAATTCACAAAGCACTTGGAAAGTAAAACGATATTTCAATACAATCGCGGATAGAAGGCGAGTCTCATTTCCATACAGAAGATATATTTTTCCTTTCATTAATGGGATACATTAAATAAGTGCTGTCCCTGTTTAATTAGAAGACAACCATCTTTATAAAGAATGCATGCAAAGAACATGAAACATTTACAGACGTAACCTGTCATACTTTTCACTTATTTGTAACAGAAACAAAATTATAATTATTTTTGGAAAGCAGTAAATCACTAACGCGTTCCGGATTTAATTGGCTGCGGCAATTTGTTAGTAACATGCAGGCTTTACTAAAGCGTCTTTCACTAGATGCGCTTGTTGCTGGCGTACATAAAATACGTCTTGCACCTACAATCAGGCCTGGCAGATCTGTTTCATGTCTGCTCCACCACTTTAACATGTCATCATCATCTCCGGGGTGCATTAAAATGTAGAGATCTACTTCATCTGCTGCGGATGATCTGTTGTTTCTCCATTCCTTGAAACGATCTCTCTTTCTGGGCGGTGATGACACAGTACTTGAAGGATCTAAACAAAAGAGACAAGTAATACAGAACTGATGTGGAAATCATCGAAAAGTTTCCGTAAAATCGAGGTGTTTTACGCTAATGAAATACTATACAAATAATAATATTCCCGTTTCTCTATAATACACTATCTACTAACTACGCAAAAACGATTATGTCAATGATTATATATTGTACCTGCGTAAGTAGCACACATTTGTCGCACATTGCTAAGAATTTCCTGCTTTCATTTATTTCAAGCATATTAAGATCATGGGAAGATGGCCAAAGACATGTAGCACTTTTATGTCTGGAAGTGATCACAATCTTCTCACAAACGAAAGTCAAGGCTGGATTTTTAATCCTTTTTACCTCCTGTTAAAAAATACGTATATGTTAGTACACATCAATTACGCTAGTTAACTATTAATCTATCGCGTATCATAATGAAACAGTGCTTTTAACTGCACTAATTACTCACTTGACAGTCAGTGTCATTGACACTGCAAATTTGTTGCAGTTTGTGAAACCAAAGAAGAACTAATTGGATTGTCGGTTCTTTTTCGCCTTCTAATTCATCTGTGGCCTCTTTAAATGGTTACAGAAAATGCTCAGTTTTTCCTGTAAGCTCATTATCATATCCTGGCAATCTGTAAGCGGAGTCCTTTTTTGTCAGCAAAGTAGCAACTTCGTTATACTGAGTGTGTAAGGATTCCAGCATAGTGTACAAGCTGTTCCAGCGTGTGTTTAACGATGATTTCAAAGACGAGCAGAGGCCACTTTTCTTAATGTACCTTACAATGCATTATGCAGTATTTATTGTTGATGCGATGTTCGGGGAATGATTTAACAAGAAATTATCTTCATCGAAGGTATGGCTAAGTGCTGTGTTTATACAATGAGCAGCACAAGGAATCCTTTCGTGATTTTCCAAAGCCTTTATTACATTGGCACCCTGGTCGGAGACAAAAATAAAGTTGTGCAACATGTCCGGTGAAATGTCCTAATCAGCCATCCTCTCTTCAATTTCTTTCGTAATATTTACTCCCGTCTTCTTAACGTCCGGGAATTTTGTTGTAGATAAAACATTGTTCACAAGAGACCAATCTGTGTTAATGTAAAGTGTTGTAAGCGTCAGATAGTGTACGTGATTATGCGAATCAGTCCACATATCAACTGTCGCAGCACATGTTTTATTAATAACTTCCGCAATAACAGAAGGCATTATGCTGTTTCGTATTCCATCATCTTGTTCTTTGACATGTCTGCTTATAGTAGAAGGATGTGGCATGAAATCTGCCACGTTAACTTCTCCATAATGCGCACCTAGATGTGTTAATTCTTGGCCTAGTTCTCTGAAATCTTCACCGGAAACAGCATTAAAAGGTCTCATATCTTTAGCACAAATTGCAACACACTTTGCTGTAATACTATTTTTTGTTACTGCAGGTATCCCTGAAGGAGCAGTATCTTTGTGAGGTTTCTTGCAACTGTGTTTCTTTAAATGAGTGGTTCCCGACTGGAAACACAATAATGTGGAGCGGTTTACGCACGATACGTACCCAGTAGACACACTGTTTTTGTCTACAACCAACAAAATGTACTCCATACTTGGCTTTTTAGACCTTCCCGTTTCTTCAGTGTGTAAACATTTGTTTCGATCTTACACCTTACTGCACTGGCTTCCTCGCGCTGCATGATTACAGAGAGAAACACACCACAAATGAGGAGCCCGTACTGGATGCAGTCTCACACGGACAATTACACATGTAAAGTGTTTGAAGTTACGTGCTCCGTATTCGGTCACGGCTTCTATGCTCGGTCACAACAACTAGTGTGGGCAGCCTATCCAGTTATGGTGTGCTCGCCCCATCTCTTATTTTTTTCTTGGATTACGAAAAGTGACTGCTTAGTAGCAAATTCTGTTGTACTGTTGCAGTCTGACCTGTTTATACGAATTAACATTACATATGTATTCCGAAGTACATACAGACATTTTTTCTTGAATGGAAATCAATTAACATTACAAATGTATTCCGAAGTACATACAGACATTTTTTTCTTAAATGGAAATACGAGTGATAGGCTTCAACGACGAAATATTTTCGTTTTGCGTAATCTGAGACCCAGACTTTCAGTGTTTATCACTTTGTATATGCACCTGTCTATTTATGTTTTCCTTTCATTATTTCTCTTTCAAGTGTGCGCCAACAACATACAGAAGGACTACGTGCGGTTGGTCAGCATTAAGTAGCTGTAATAAGTTACTTCGTCTAAAACAGGGGCGGGCGAACGTTGCACGCGGCTCATGAGCGCACAGCGCTGCACGTGTGCTGCTCGCGTGCAGGCGTCGACCGGGGGCTGTGGCGACAGCCGGCAGGTTGCGGCAGTGTAGTGCCAGGCTAAGCTGCGGACGTTGATGCGAAGCGAGCACTATGTAGTGAACGTTGTATTTCAAGAAACGGAGAAGTGGAGATTTGTTATCTTTTAAAAAGTAACGGGAGAATCATTTTTTCTTTGTGCAAAAACGTGAAAATTCGAAATGTTTAATATGTGGCAGTATTCTCGAAGTTTAGTATTGAAGGCCATTATAATAAATTTCACAAGGAAGAGTACAATTTATTGTCGGATTCTGAACGGATGGGGAATTGACTGAGCTTAAGAAGAGCGATCTGACGATACCAGATGAATCTGTCGTAGTTGGCCGGCCGGAGTGGCCGAGCGGTTCTAGGCACTACAGTCTGGAACCGCGCGACCACTATGGTCGCAGGTTCGAATCCTGCCTCGGTCATGGATGTGTGTGATGTCCTTAGGTTAGTTAGGTTTAAGTAGTTTTAAGTTCTAGGGGACTGATGACCACAGCAGTTAAGTCCCACAGTGCTCAGAGCTATTTGAATTTGTCGTAGTTGCTGTTGTCACGAGAGATCTGCGACTTTCTCTCGTCATGTCTCTCATCTAACTGATTTAACATTTTATGGAGCACTGTTTTCAAGTTTTCAGGACGACAACAATAATAGCCCAGCGGTATGTGCAAGTAATAAGACTGCGCTTAATATAGCGAGAGCTGGAAAACCATTTGCTGAATTAATAAGTCTCGGTTAAGAGCAAACATCAGTGATGAAAATTTACGTAACTGTTTGTGTTTGTCTGTATGTAGAAATTTTGTTCCAGATATTAAACGTATTGTAAACTCCACCTGTGATAATTAAATAAAACGTATCGTAGGTAATAGGTACTCTTTCAAACCATGATTTCTTTCAAGCACTCCTCCTAACGTTATTCATTCACTCAATAAAGCAAGCTAGGAAACAAAACGCATTACAGAGGAAGGAGGGAATAGAAGGTATGGTGGGGATGGGAGATAAGCGGGTGGCCAGCTTGCCCCTGTGTGCACGCGGAACACCTGTTAACTGCACGCGTGCAAGTGCATCGCACATGTGCGGGATTCCTGCCCGCCCCTGGTCTAAAACGTGTCGCCATCTTACGCAGCAGTAGCTCCAGAACAATGTGTCAATATAACCAGTGCCTACAAATTGACAACCTGGCAGCAATTAGACTGCCTACCCCGCGGGGAGACGGGAGAACTGACGTGTTCAAAGGAGAGGCAAACACCTTCAGACCGGCTGTTAGGAGCTTAAACAGCAGTTACTGCGGAGATGAATACTGGTGGATCTCTCGCCCTTCCCCCCTTTCACAACCTCTATCCCTTCTCTCTCTCTCTCTCTCTCTCTGTCCCTCTCTCTCTATCTCCGCTTCTGACATCAAAGATGTGAAACCTGCTGCCTGGTCCTTCGCCCCTGACAGTTACTTAATTAGTTTCCTTGTTTTCCTACTTGTCGTTTGAGAGTCTCTTGCCGCTAAGGGAAGAGCCGTTCAGTCACCAGGTGTTGTGCACTGGTTCGCGAAAACGCAAGCAACTACTTATTGGAAAGACACACGTATTCTGCTGCAGGTAAAGTAGACTAAACAAGTATGGGAGTAACACTGGAGAAGTTAATAGATACGATATACATAAACACGGAAGTAGGGATTTATTGGAAAGACGCAAGTTTTCTGTTATATGTAGTGATGTAGCGTCTTCAGTCTTCTCGTCAAAAAGACTGAAGCACCCGTAATTAAGAGTTGTAATTCTGTTGTGATAGGTAGAACGGCCACAAGGGTGCATCAACGCTGTTCGTAATTAGCGTTGTTAGCATACCTGGTGGCACATGTACAGCACGTGAACAGTGACAGACGTAGAGTGATCGCAGAAGCACATGGAGATGCCGCACGCTCGTTTTCAAATGGTTCAAATGGCTCTGAGAACTATGGGACTTAACTTCTGAGGTCATCAGTCCCCTAAAACTTAGAACTACTTAACCTAACTAACCTAAGGACATCACACACATCCATGCCCGAGGCAAATGGCTTGGTTCAAATGTCTCTGAGCACTATGCGACTTAACATCTGTGGTCATCAGTCGCCTAGAACTTAGAACTAATTAAACCTAACTAACCTAAGAACATCACATACATCCATGCCCGAGGCAGGATTTGAACCTAGACCGTAGAGGTCGCGCGGTTCCAGACTGTAGCCTTAGGTTAGTTAGGTTTAAGTAATTCTAAGTTCTAGGGGACTGATGAGCTCAGGAGTTAAGTCCCATAGTGCTGAGAGCCATTTTTGAACACCGGCCGGCGCAGGCATACTCGTGTGATACAGCGTTATCGGCAACTGACAGAGTTTGAAAGAGGCTTCATTATAGTCTCCATCTGGACGGCCAGTCGAATTGTGCAGCATCCAGATTTGTGGTACATTCGGATAAGACAGTGGCCCGATGTTGTACTGTATGAGAACGTGAGGGAAGGCATACTCACCGTTAAGGTTCCAATCGACCACCACAAGTGAGGATAGCTGTATTGCGCACCATGCAAATCGTAATACCTTCACGTCTGGGCCCGCCATCCGAGGACACTCTGCAACATGTCATCCCACACCACTGATCAGAGACTAGTAGCAGCCGGACTAGCGATAATGCAAACGACTATACTGGGAATGTTACAGCGACCGGGACCCATGGACTGCTAATGAATGGCGTCGTATTCTGTTCAGAAATGTGTTGTGGTTCTGCGCTATCCCGGATGACTATCGTCGGCTAGGTTTGAGACGACCGGCTGACGTGAAACAGACGTGAAATTTAACCGACAGGAAGAAGATCCTGTGATATGCGAATGATTAGCTTTTCGGAGCATTCACACAAGGTTGGCGCCGGTGGCGACACCTACAACGTGCTGACATGAGAAAAGTTTCCAACCGATTTCTCATACACAAACAGCAGTTGAACGGCGTTGCCTGGTGAAACGTTGTTGTGATGTCTCGTGTAAGGAGGAGAAATGCATACCATCACGTCTCCAACTTTGATAAAGGTCGGATTGTAGCCTATCGCGATTGCGGTTTATCGTATCGCGACATTGCGGCTCGCGTTGGTCGAGATCCAATGACTGTTACCAGAATATGGAATCGGTGGGTTCAGGAGGGTAATACGGAACGCCGTGCTGGATCCCAACGGCCTCGTGTCAGTAGCAGTCGAGATGACAGGCATCTTATCCGCATGGCTGTAACGGATTGTGCAGCCACGTCTCGATCCCTGAGTCTACAGATGGGGACGTTTGCAAGACAACAACCATCTGCACGAATAGTTCGACGGCGTTTGCAGCAGCATTGACTATCAGCTCGGAGACCATGGCTGCGGTTACCCTTGACGCTGCATCACAGGCAGGAGCGCCTGTGATGGTGTAATCAACGACGAACCTGGGTGCACGAATGGCAAAACGTCATTTATTTGGATGAATCCAGGTTCTGTTTACAGCATCATGGTGGTCACATCCGTGTTTGGCGACATCACGGTGAACGCACATCGGAAGCGTGGATTCGTCATCGCCATACTGGCGTATCACCATGTATGATGGTATGGGGTGCCATTGGTTACACGTCTCGGTCACCTCTTGTTCGCATTGACGGCACTTTGAACAGTGGACATTACATTTCTGATGTGTTGCAACCCGTGGCTCTACCCTTCATTCGATCCCTGCGAAACCCTACATTTCAGCAGGATAATGCACGACCGCATGTTGCAGGTCCTGTACGGGCCTTTCTGGATACAGAACATGTTCTACTGCTGCCCTGGCCAGCACATTCTCCAGATCTCTCACCAACTGAAAAAGTCTGGTCAATGGTGGCCGAGCAACTGCGCTCGTCACAGTACGCCAGTCACTACTCTTGATGGAATATTGTATTGTGTTGAAGTTGCATGGGCAGCTGTACCTGTACACGCCATCCAAGCTCTGTTTGACTCAATGCCCGGGCGTATCAAGGCCATTATTACGGCCAGAGTTGGTTGTTCTGGGTACTGATTTCTCAGGATCTATGCACCCAAATTGCGTGGAAATATAATCACATATCAGTTCTAGTATAATATATTTGTCCAATGAATACCCGTTTATCATCTGCGTTTCTTCTTGGTGTAGCAATTTTAATGGCCAGTAGTGTATTTTTGTAATTAGCGCCAAAGCTAAGGACGCAAATTTAGAGTATTGGACAGTTTGTTTAGTCATTTAATTCAGTATTATCCACTTTCTGTGCACGAGAGAATTTACTACCTGTATCAGTGACTTCTGCTCCCCATCCTGCTCGAATTGTGAGCGCTAGATGTTATCAGGGTTTCCAGATGTAATACAACAGCACGAACTTCGCGTTTTCCTGCTTTTCCCTCATTGTTGTCATTGCTACTATTGTTAGACTGCTTGCCCAGAATTCAGGAGCATATCCAATGTGTGGACACCTTCACGTGACGCCACCAACAAGTGTTTCTCTGCAGCGCCCGAGCCTTCACACAAAGCGGCGCCATTGAGAACAGTTGCCACTGTCGCTGAGATCAGCTTTCAATGCTACTGCGAGCAACTTTGTTGGTGCCGTTACTGCTGCTGCTGCTAAGCTGACGTCACGTGCAGGCTTTTCATACGCGGCGATCAGAGGCGTGGCTGCTCAAATGCGCTACCGAGTGGCGTCATGTGAAAGAAGTAATGTTCCACCAGCGATAGCTCAGTGTGAAAGGAACGTTCGTCTTGACAGTGTACAGTTTTACATTTTTGCGCGGCTTGAAACGAGTTTAAAAATAACATGTTTCTTCTATAAAAACAGAAGGCAACACGTAAGCGACTCCTTGCATACTATGTTGACCAATGCTTTTTTTCCTCTATTACTTAATTTCGGAGTTAATGTTAGTAAAGTAATATTATTTGAGCTTATTCACAAATTTTTACACGTTCTCGTCCTTAGTGCACTGTTTTTGATGCTGCGACTGTAAAGTTAAATTGGAAAGTAAAGATAATTGCTACATCGGCTGCTTTACTTGATAAGCAGGAAGTGTTTTGATTTTCACCCATCATCTTCAGGTGTTAAATGGATCAAACTAGTTGATGAAACTAAATTAGTTTTACTGCATTTACGTAGGCAGCGAAAAGTGAGCTTTCGTGGATAGACGTACCTGTAGATGCAATGAGTTCTCTTGAGAGAATGTATATTTCCTTGAATTTTTCCGATCATCTATACCCAAATCAGAATAACAAAGTGACTGACAGCGAAGCACAGGTGATAATCGTAGGGGGCAATGCCGTTGGTAGGCCGATGCGTGTGCTCGCAGTATGGCTGTAGCTGCAACAGCTGTACGGTTCCTTGCTGGACTACGTCTCACGTCGCCTTTTAACGTGTCGGTACTGAGTGCGCATTACAGGGTCATGATATCGTTGTGACGTAACAAACGCACTCGGGCGTATATAATGATACCGTGATCTTATTATTTCTATAGCTCGCCAAAAGCAACGGGAAGCACTCTGTCTTTTACAGTAACCAGAATGAATCACGTTCAGTTGTCGAATTGGATATGAAAGGGGAACTAAAATGGATCTGACTTGTTCAAGTAAATACATAACCTAACACATTAAAATAATATCAACTTCCTAAGTACTTACCAGTCACTGTAATGTGCATGTAGATTGTCATTATTGTGCAGAGGTATACCCCTTATTAATGAGATGAAATTCATTGTGTAGGTGTCGTACACGTCATTTAGTCAAAAGTATGAAACACCAACACAAAAATAAAGAGAATTATGGCAAACGGTAAATGCCACTTAGTTCAGAATCACTTTCCTCCTCGATACTGTCATTACCTGAGCTCTGGTCCATGGAAGAATCACTGGTATTGTCGAAGGTTATAATTGTATTAGTTTCTACATTTACTTCACTTTTCCATGTTTCCTTAATAGCCGCTTCTGTGTAGTGTATAACATTACTCCACTTCCTTGGCTTTATTTCTTAGATCAGCTGCTTTTCAGCGTCGTTACCTACAGATCATACTTGTGCGTCAATCACTAATTATGAGAACGACATTGGTCTACTTACTGGGACTAAGCCTTCAGACATAGTATTTGCCACGATACTTCAAAATCACTGGGAACCTCCTCATAAATATAAATTTCCTCATTCTAATCACAACAAGGATGCGATGGTTGAAAACCGATATTTGAAGAAAGAGCACTTAGTTAAACGCAAATCATGGTTAGCTTTGTCACCATTGAAACGAGGCTTACTTTGCAAACTATGACCTGTTTTTGTTCGTACTCTTAAAGGTGACCACCATAGAGGAATGAAGCTAACGCTACGGTCGCAGGTTCGAATCCTGCCTCGGGCATGGATGTGTGTGATGTCCTTAGGTTAGTTAGGTTAAAGTAGTTCTCAGTTCTAGGGAACTGATGACCACAGATGTTAAGTCCCATAGTGCTCAGAGCCATTTAAACCATTTGAACCAATGAAGCTAAACTCACACATGATCGTAGCCCAAACAAATTTCTCTAAGTTACTAGGAAACGGCGGTGACTTGGAATGCTACAGCAAAACGCTGTACCATCAGCAAGCTTCAGAACGTGCTAACGAATTACTGGTATCTTACAAATACCCCGACAAATCCATTGAAAACGAACACTCACAGTTCACGAAAAATGTTAAGTAAACAATGATTTCTCTTCGACTTCTGAAAGTAACAACGATCAACACGAGTCTTTTGAAGAAGACAAATATGTCAATATTTGTGACTAAGACAAATTGGATGAAGAGAATAAGGATCTCTGAATTACTGAAGCAAAATAAGGTAAAACTATGCTAAATACTATGAAAAGCCTTAATCTCAGTCTTAGTAAATGCATTGGTATCGCAACAGATGGATGCTCTGTGGTAAGTTCCGAGGGTGCGGGTGCAGTCCCTACAATAAAGGAAGCATATAATAATGCTGAACGAACCCCTTGTTTTAACTGTTCTTTGAACTTGTCTCTTTCTAAGTTCAAATGGTTCAAATGGCTCTGAGCACTATGGGACTCAACTTCTGAGGTCATCAGTCCCCCAGAACTCAGAACTACTTAAACCTAACTAATCTAAGGACATCACACACATCCATGCCCGAGGCAGGATTCGAACCTGCGACCGTATCAGAATTAAACATGACCAGTCCTGTTCCATCAGAAACGTTGACACCCACATTGCAAGATATATTGTGGATGTGTGGTGCAGTGCATTCCGTTCTACAAGTGGCAGCAATTCCCCAATGGAAGATATTTATGCAGTCTACAAGTAATATAATTACTGATCAGAGGAGCGCAATAACTTTGTGATGGACGTGACTTCAAAACAGTTACACGGTTTTGCAATATGCTGCCAACGATAGACAGCATCAAGATGCTGGTCCTGGGGAATACGGGGTGACGGCAGGAAGGGCATCCGGCCTCCCCTTCATACTAACCTTGCCAAATCCGTTCCTAACAATGCCGACCCTGCATCAGTACGGGACATGACACCAGCGAAAGAAAGAAAGAATCTTTATTCAGTGTAGTATTGAAACAGACTGTGGAAATTGAACACCCCCTCGGGAGTGTCTGGGCACTGCATCGCCAGTGATACAGAAGGCAAACTGCACAATGGTTAGTACAACATGTGACATACTATGACGTTGCCTTTTGTGACGTAGTTCGGCAGAGAGAATGGGAAACTGCCTGCTCGATCTTCATTTTGCAAACTTATGAAGGAGATAAACACCTCTAGATAACATACGGTTCTAATGCATTTCAATGTGGTACATACATTTAACAATTTTTCTGAACCTACTTTATATAACACTTAGCATAAATTTCACACCATTGAAACACTATTGTTACAATCTGCGCCTCTTCTATGAATTGCAAATTATTTGACCTACACGATAAATTAATAGGACTTTTTTTGTAGGATCTTTAATGCAGTGTAATTTTGTACGGGGAAATACTTTCTCTAGAGGCGGCAGTTTCCGAGATATCGATCAGGATTTTTAGTATTATCATTCCAGAGAGTCGTCAGGGCCTTTTCTCAGGTGTTTCCGGAAATATTTACAATTTCGTTTTTCAGTTTGTAGCTGGAGTCAGCCCAAACAAATTATGCCCATCAAATCTAGTGCAATGCCCAATGTCGACAGAAAGCGTCAGTTTGTTTCCCACTTTAAACAAAACTATTTATGAAAGTCGAATTTTAAATGCCTGTTATACAGAGTGCCCCAAAATAGTCTTCAGTGGTATTTGTTTTATCGGCATTTGTAGACATGGACAGTAAGACTCGAAGAATAGCCAGTAGTCCAGCAGCGACTAAACAGCCGTAACAGTCATCGCTTATCAGGGCTGCGCTGGGACTGCTCCAACGAGCAGGGAAGTAGAATTCCATTTTAAGAAGTATTTTGTTTGTAACGGGAACAAAACAACCCTTTCTGTTGACACTGGGCACCGCTTCAAAGGGATTGGAGAAAAATGTGGAAAAACAGCCCAAAACGCATGCTTGAACTTAAATGCAGATGCCAGCTAAGCTTGTACGTTGCACTATTGTATTTGAGCACGAACGGCCCCTGTGCAATATCCTCAATACGTTGCAAGTGGCAGACGCCGTTAGAATAGTGTTCTGTACAGCTGTGAGAGCATTACGTCGGACCTAAGTGAATTAAAACGAGCGAAACGTCTTGGTGCTCTTATGGTGGGTGCTTCCGTAAGCAATGTAACCGACGTTATTAATGTTTCAAGAGGCACCGCATCGAAGATTCATACCACGTACATGTAAAGCAGAAGAACATCATCCGTTGGGTGACAATGTGAGTGAAATTGTGTATTGAGTAGTCGTGAAGAACGGTCACTGAAGAGAATTTTTACAGAAATTAAGAGGACGTCAACTGAAAAAGTCACTGAAGAACTGAATGTCGAATTCGCGAATCCTGTCGGCATCGGAACATCACCAAGGGACTTCCAGTAGCAGAAAACCATTGGAAGAGCTTGAATTCCAAAATCACTCATCGGTGATGCAAGTACCCGTAACAAGAATACGTTATGATGAAGCTGTAGAAGCTGGACGATGGAACAAACGAGGAATGCCATTTCGTCTGATGAGTCTTTTATCACACTGTTTCCAACTTCTGGCCGAGTTTACGTACCAGGAGTGAACATGGTGGGGGATTGTGAATGATTTGAGCATTCGTATCATGGGATTCCAACGACCTCATGGCTACACTGCACGGTAGCATTACTGACAATCATTAAGTGACCACTTTGGTTACTCAGACGCATCTCATTGTACAATGTATGTTCCCTAATAGTGAGGCTGCGTTCCAAGACGTCACAGCCCCCTGTCCACACAGCGTGGATCGTCCAAACTCGTTTTGTGAACACGACGACGATGTGTCGCATCTCCATTGGCCACCATTGTCACCACATCTCATTCCCGGCGTGGTCAGGGATTTTCTCTGCCCCGTGATGACTGGGTGTTGTGTGCTGTCCTTAGATTAGTTAGGTTTAAGTAGTTCTAAGTTCTAGGAGACTGATGACCATAGATGTTAAGTCCCATAGTGCTCAGAGCCATTTGGACCATTTTCAACCACATCTCATTACTGTTGCGCCATTGCGGGAAGGACTCTTGCTTGTGGACATCATGCCAAGTGAAACCCCCATAAATTCTGAAGTACATGTGACGACACTGAAGAAACTTCAAGCTCGACTGAGTCGTGTTCGACCACATCGGCAAAACCAGGATATTTTGCTGTTGCACGACAATTCACGGCCATATGTCACTCAAGAAACCGTGGAAGCGATCACAAAACTAGGATGGACAACACTGAAACACCCGCCTTACCGTCCTGACCTGGCTCCATGTGACTATCATCTCTTTGGGAAACTGAAGGACTCTCTTCGTGGAACAAGGTTTGAAGATGATGACTCCCTTGTGCACGCTGAAAAAAATGGGCTCCAACAGGTTGGTCCAGAATTTTGCCCTCCGGGTATGCAGGTGCTGGTTCCAAGATGGCGTAAGGCAGTTGAGAGGGCTGGAAATTATGTGGAGAAATGAGAATATTGTTCCTAAAGGATGTATCTACACACTGTAAAACTTTCAAAAATGTAGAATAAAAGATGGATTTTTAGAAAATAGTGTGCATTTCTTTTGGTGTTACCCTCGTATTATTAAGCTAACATTGTCTACTTTGGAGTGAAGAACTTCTTGATCGCTATCCACCTCCATCGCCGTTACCTGAAATTTCCACTATTTTGCAGGATGAATGGTAAAAAATTCGCTTGGAAATAAGCAGGACCTGTGTTTATCGATTTCGAGACGACAGGAAGATGTTTTGAATGCAAGCAAGTTTCCTACACCTTAATAGGCATGATAACGTGTTACGTTTTTGATGTTTCCATATTTCTGTCCATTTCCTGTAAAGTCTAAGAAGACTGTGCAAGTATTACGCTAACATCAGCGTGGACCGAGGTAACAAAAGTCATAGAATACCTCCTAAAATCGTGTCGGACCTCATTTTTCCCGGCTTTGAGTAGAAACTCGACGTGACATGGATTCGAAAACTCGTTGTATATCATTTGCAGAAACATTGACCAGTGCTAACTCTATAGGCACCCATAATTGAGCTCTATAGCTGTCCATAATTATGAAAGTGTTGCCAGTGCAAGGATTTTGTGCGTGAGCTGACCTCTCCATTATCGTCACTGAACACAACATCACCATTGGGTGATCAATACTGCATCATGAGGTGGATACGATCAGCCAAAACACTGAGACCTTGAGGAGTACCATGGGGGGAGGGGGGCAGTGGAATACCACGATGTACTGTCGACAGACCCGCCGCAGTGGCCGAGCGGTTCTAGGCTCTTCAGTCCGGAACCGCGCTACTGCTACGGTCGCAGGTTCGAATCCTGCCTCGGGCATGGATGTGTGTGATGTCCTTAGGTTAGTTAGGTTTAAGTAGTTCTAAGTTCTAGGGGACTGATGACCTCAGAAGTTAAGTCCCATAGTTCTTAGAGCCACTGTCGACAGGACGGTGAGTATCGCTGGCCATCTCCATCATCGTTACCTAAACTTGCCACTATTTTGCAAGAATAATGGTATCAGATTTTCTTGAAAATCACACAGCACTTGCATTCATCCATTTCTGATGAGTGGAAGCTGTTTTGAATTCCAGCTGTTTTCCTATACTGTATTAGGCATGGTAATATATCGTGTTTCTGGTGCTTCCATATTTTTGTCGATCTTCTGTGTATAGAGGGTGTCCAAGGACGAATGGTCAATATTCACATATATGACAGAACCGATCATTCGAAGCAAAAAGGACTAGAAAGTATGAACTCTAAACTGCAGACCTTCAGAGCCGTAAGCATGTCTTCATCTTCAATATTGTAACACAAATCTTTTCTACCGCAACTTCTTTGTCTTTCCATGCCTTGGTGGAGGTTGTAAGGACCAACACAACAAAAATTGGTCGACTAAACATTGGCACAAAATTCATACTTTCAGAAGTATGAAAACTTGTCCAGTAGAAGACAAGTGTTTCACAATATTGAATACGAAGAAGTGCACACATCTCTGAAGGTATGCATTTGAGAACCCCTGTTTACTGGACGAATTGCTTCGAATGATCGTTTCCATCATGTACCTCAATATTAATTATTTCTCAGGAACACCATATATATTTTCTCTGGTGTTTCGGCAGATATTTGCAATTTCGTTTTTGCATTGCGTAACTGGCGCGGGCCCAAACAAATACTGCTAGTCTTACTTGAGTATTGCTCATCAGTGTGGGATCCGTAGCAGGTCGGGTTGACAGAGGAGATAAGAAGATCCAAAGCAGAGCGGCACGTTTCGTCACAGGGTTATTTGGTAAGCATGATAGCGTTGCGGAGATGTTTAGCAAACTCAAGTGGCAGACTCTGCAAGTGAGGCGCTCTGCATCGCGGTGTAGCTTGCTGTCCAGGTTTCGAGAGGATGCGTTTCTGGATGAGGTATCGTATATATTGCTTCCCCCAACTTATACCTCCCGAGGATCACGAATGTAAAATTAGAGAGACTCGAGTGCGCACGGAAGCTTTCCGGCAGTCGTTCTTCCCGCGAAACATACGCGACTGGAACAGGAAAGGGAGGTAACGCAGTGGCACGTAAAGTGCCCTCCGCCACACACCGTTGGGTGGCTTGCGGAGTATAAATGTAGATGTAGATGTAGATGTAGTCACGTCTTTTATGTGACGCTTAGTGTCAGCAGGAAGCATCGGTTTGTTTTCCATTAAAAATTAAATGAATTTTAAACCGGAATCTTTTTTTCTTGCCCATCCGATATGGCGGTCCAAGATTAGTCTAGCACGATATTTGTTTTATCGATTGGTATTGACAGGGGGAGTAAGACACGAAGAAAATGCGGCAATCCAGCAGCGACTCAGTAGCGCTGCATGCTTGGCGGTAGCAGTCTGCGCAGGCCAGGACAGTGCTGTCGCTGCTGGAGTACCGGTTATTCCTAGAGTTTCACTGTCTCTGTTAACATATATCGATAAAATAAGTATCACAGTTGACCAATCTGGGACAGCTCTATCGAACGGGCACCTAAAATTCAGCTTTAAGGATTATTTTTTTTGTAACTGGAAGCAAACAGACACTCTCCGCCAACACTGGGCGTGGCATGAAAGAAGTGTTGAACACTATTTTTTTGTGCTGACTCCTGCTACACAATTCAAAATTAAAATTCCAGATAACTGCTAAGATACCAGAGAAAATTCGCCTGATGACTCTTGGGGTACACAGCCTGTATATACAGGGTGGTCCATTGATCGTGACCGGGCCAAATATCTCACGAAATAAGCGTCAACCGAAAGAACTACAAAGAACGAAACTTATCTAGGTTGAAGTGGGAAACCAGGTGTCGCTATGGTTGACCCGCTAGATGGCGCTGCCATAGGTCAAACGGATATCAACTGCGTTTTTTTCAATAGGAACTCTCATTGTTTATTACATATTCGTGTGGTACGTAAAGAAATATGAATATTTTAGTTGCACCACTTTTTTCTCTTTGTGATAGAGGCCGCTATAAGGGCCACAAACGTATAAGCATGTGGTATCACGTAACATTCCGCCAGTGCGGATGGTATTTGCTTCGTGATACATTACCCGTGTTAAAATGGACCGTTTACCAATTTCGGAAAGGTTGATATCGTGTTAATGTAGGGCTATTGTGATCAAAATGCCCATCGGGCGTGTGCTATGTATGCTGCTCGGTATCCTGGACATCATCCAAGTGTCCCGACCGTTCGAGTTTCGTTCTTTGTAGTTTTTTCGTTTGGTGCTTATTTCGTGAGATATTTGGCCCGGTCACTATCAATGGACCACCCTCTATAGTATTAAGGTTCAAATTGTTTTTCTCTCTACATCTAACGGTCTTCTCGCGAACACATCACTTAATTTGCTACCTGATGTTTTCTGTCTATTTTTGTCCCATGCATCGGCACTTCAGTAGCTAAACTGAAACCCAGGGGAAAATAAACTGTGATGGTTAGCTTGCGTCATACGTAGTTGGAGGTACTAAGCAACCTAAAAACATACTACTCGTAACAGCTATAATTATTAGTCTACAAATGAAGTTAATACCGATGTAATGTTGCTGAATAAACTGTCGTCTGTCATCACTAGAAATATCTTCACCTACACCTCTAAATCCCCTTATACAGGGTGTTACAAAAAGGTACGGCCAAACTTTCAGGAAACATTCCTTACAAACAAATAAAGAAAAAATGTTATGTGCACATGTGTCCGGAATCGCTTAATTTCCATGTTGGAGCTCATTTTAGTTTCGTCAGTATGTACTGTACTTCCTCGATTCACCGCCAGTTGGCCCAATTGAAGGAAGGTAATGTTGACTTCGGTGCTTGTGTTGACATGCGACTCATTGCTCTACAGTACTAGCATCAAGCACGTCAGTACGTAGCATCAACAGGTTAGTGTTCATCACGAATTTGGTTTTGCAGTCAGTGCAATGTTTACAAATGCGGAGTTGGCAGATGCCCATTTGATGTACGGATTAGTACGGGGCAATGGCAGTGTCGCGGTACGTTTGTATCGAGACAGATTTCCAGAAAGTAGGTGTCCCGACAGGAAGACGTTCGAAGCAATTGATCGGCGTCTTAGGGAGCACAGAACATTCCAGCCTATGACTCGCGACTGGGGAAGACCTAGAACGACGAGGACACCTGCAATGGACGAGGCAATTCTTCGTGCAGCGTCAGCGTCAGCGTCAGCGTCAGAGAAGTTGCTGCTGTACATGGTAACGTTGTCCACGTCGCTGTATGGAGAGTGCTACTGGACCCAGTTGTTTCCGTACCATGTATAACGTGTGCAGGCACTATCAGCAGCTGATTGGCCTCCACGGGTACACTTCTGCGAATGGTTCATCCAACAATGTGTCAATTCTCATTTCAGTGCAAATGTTCTCTTTACGGATGAGGCTTCATTCCAACGTGATCAAATTGTAAATTTTCACAATCAACATGTGTGGGCTGACAAGAATCCGCACGCAATTGTGCTATCACTTCATCAACACAGATTTTCTGTGAACGTTTGGGCAGGCATTGTTGGTGATGTCTTGATTGGGCCCCATGTTCTTCCACCTACGCTAAATGGAGCACGTTATCATGATTTCATACGGGATACTTTACCTGTGCTGCTAGAACATGTGCCTATACAAGTACGACACAACATGTGGTTCATGCACGATGGAGCTCCTGCACATGTCAGTCGAAGTGTTCGTACGCTTCCCAACAACAGATTCGGTGACCGATGGATTGGTAGAGGCGGACCAATTCCATGGCCTCCACGCTCTCCTAACCTCAACCCTCTTGACTTTCATTTATGGGGGCATTTGAAAGCTCATCTCTACGCAACCCCAGTACCAAATTTAGAAACTCTTCGTGCTCGTATTGTGGACGGCTGTGATACAATACGCCATTCTCCAGGGCTGCATCAGCGCATCAGGGATTCCATGCGACGGAGGGTGGATGCATGTATCCTCGCTAACGGAGAACATTTTGAAAATTTCCTGTAACAAAGTGTTAGAAGTCACGCTGGTACGTTCGGTTGCTGTGTGTTTCCATTCCATGACTAATGTGATTTGAAATAAAGTAATAAAATGAGCTCTAACATAGAAAGTAAGCGTTTCCGGACACATGTCGACATAACATATTTTCTTTCTTTGTGTGTGAGGAATGTTTCCTGAAAGTTGGGCAGTACCTTTTTGTAACACCCTGTACACTGAAGAGCCAAAAGAAACTGGTACACCTGCCTAATATCGTGTAGGGCCCCCGTGAGCACGCAGAAGTGCCGCAACACGACGTTGCATGGACTCAACAAATGTCTGAAGCAGTGCTGTAGGGAACTGACACCATGAATCCTGCAAGGCTGTCCATAAATCCGTAAGATTACGAGGGGGTGGAGAGTGTTCCTGGAGCCACTCTGTAGCAATTCTGGACGTGTGGTGTGTCGCATTGTGCTGATTCCGTCGGAATGCACAACGGGCATGCATGGATGCAGGTGATCAGACAGGATGCTTGCGTTCGTATCACCTCTCAGAATCGCACCTAGACGTATCAGGGGTCCCATATCACACCCCCCACACTATTACAGAGCTTCCACCAGCTTTAATAGTACCCTGCTGACACGCGGTTCCGAAAGTCCAGTCGTTGATGTTTCGTTTAATGGTTCGCACGCTGACACTTGTTGACGGCCCAGCATTGAAATCTGCAGAAATTTGCGGAGGGGTTGCATTTCTGTCACAGAGTACGATTCTCCTCAGCCATCATTGGCCCCGATTTTACAGGATCTTTACTCGGCCGCAGTGATGTCGGAGATTTGATATTTCACCGGATTCCTGATATTTACGGTGCGCTCGTGAAATTGTCGCACCGGAAAATCCCCACTTCATCGCTAGCTCAGAGATGCTGTGTCCCATCGCTCATGCGCCATCTATAGCACCAAGTTCAAACTCACTTAAATCTTGATAACCTGCTTTGTAGCTTCTGTAACCGATCTGCTAACTGTTCCAGACTCTTGTTGTCTTATACAGGCGTTGCCGACCGCAGCATCGTATTGTACCCATTTCCATATATGTTTACTTGAATACGCATTCCTAAAAATGGTTCAAATGGCTCTGAGCACTATGGGACTCAACTGCTGAGGTCATTAGTCCCCTAGAACTTAGAACTAGTTAAACCTAACTAACCTAAGGGCATCACAAACATCCATGCCCGAGGCAGGATTCGAACCTGCGACCGTAGCGGTCTTGGGGTTCCAGACTGCAGCGCCTTTAACCGCACGGCCACTTCGGCCGGCCTACGCATTCCTATACCAGTTCCTTTGGCGCTTCAGTGTATGTACACACACAGGATACCCCAAACACGTCGCCAAAACTTGAGGAATTGATTCATCATATAACAAGAAGGAAAAAAGTCTAATGGTCATGAGTTATAAGATACATATCTTAAGAGCTCTGTGTACCTCTTCATCTTCGATACTGTGAAACAACAAGTCTCTTCTACTACAAGCCCTTTGCCTTCCTAATCTTGGGAGGAGGTACTATAGACCAAAACAACAACAACAGTCCAGTAAACATAAGCTCTGAGACTGCGTATCTTAAGAGCTGTGAGCATTTGTTCAGTAGAAGAGATGTGTTCCACAGTAGAGAAGATCAACCATGTCTCATGTCTCTTAAGGTATGCATTTTACAGCCAATGTTCACCACACGCTTTGTTTGATGTTTTGGTCCATAATACCTCTTCTCAAAGCATAGAAGGCCAAGACCTTCCAAGATGTTTCGTAGTATCGAAGATGAACAAATTCTCATAGTTCTTACGGTATGCATTTTAGAGTCCATGTTTACAGACATTTTTTCTTGAATTGGTGTAAGAAACATATCCCTAAAGTTGGTTCGTATAATTTTTAAACACCCTATATTTACCAAGGTAACCAAATTAATCAGTTACTTCCTAAAATCACGTCAGACCTCTATTTGCGCAGCCTAGTACAGCAACCCGATGCGGCATGGTCTCAAAACGTTAGAAGTCATCTGCAGGATTACGAGCCATGCTGCCTCTATAACAGTCCATAATTGTGAAAGTGGTGCCGGTCCGGGATGTTGTGTACGAACTGACCTCTCCATTATGTCCCATAATGTTTCTATGGGAATAATGTCGGGTCGTTTTGATGGGAAAATCATTTGCTCGAACTGTACAGAATGTTCTTCAAACCAGTCACGAATAGCTATGGCCCGGTGTGAACCGAGTACTCTGTCCATTTCATGTTAACACAGCCCGCACCATTATGGAGCCACCACCAAATTGCACAGTACCTTGTTGACAACTTGTGTCCATGGCTTCGTGGGGTCTGCGCCATATACGAACGCTACCATCAGCTCTTATCAACTGAAATCGGGACCAGACCATGGTTTTCCAGTTGTCTAAGGTCCGACAGATATGGCAACGAGGGCAGGAGAGGCGCTGTTAGCAAGGACAGTCGTGTCAGTCGTCTGCTGCCATAACCCATTAACGCCGAATTTGCCATGCTACCCAATTGGATAAGCTCGTCGTACGTCCCATATTGATTTCTGCGCCGGCCGAAGTGGCCGTGCGGTTAAAGGCGCTGCAGTCTGGAACCGCAAGACCGCTACGGTCGCAGGTTCGAATCCTGCCTCGGGCATGGATGTTTGTGATGTCCTTAGGTTAGTTAGGTTTAACTAGTTCTAAGTTCTAGGGGTCTAATGACTTCAGCAGTTGAGTCCCATAGTGCTCAGAGCCATTTTTTTGATTTCTGCGGTTATTTCATGCAGTGTTGCTTGCCTATTAGCACTGACAACTCCACGCAAACGCTACTGCTCTGCGTTGTACGTGGTGAGAGGTAATGGCCGAAATTTGTTATTCCCGGCACACCGTTGACACTGTGGATCTCAGAATAGTGAATTCCCAAACGAGTTTCGAAACGGAATGCCCCATGTGTCTAGTTCCGACTACCATTCCACGTTCAAAGTCTATTAATTCCCCCCGTCTCCGGCCAACCTGATTTAGGTTTTCCGTGATTTCCCTAAATCGCTTCAGGCAAATGCCGGGATGGTTCCTTTGAAAGGGCACGGCCGATTTCCTTCCCCATCCTTCCCTCACCCGAGCTTGCGCTCAGTCTCTAATGACCTCGTTGTCGACGGGACGTTAAACACTAATCTCCTCCTCCTCCTCTATTAATTCCCATCGTGCGACTGTAACCACATCGGAAACCATTTCACAAGAATCACCTGAGTACAAATGACAACTCCACCATGAAGTGTCCTTTTATATCACGTATACGCGATACTACTACCGCCACCTCTATACCTGCATGTCACTATCCCATAACTTTTGTTCAAATGTTCAAATGTGTGAATTCCTAAGGGACGAAACTGCTGAGGTCATCGGCCCCTAGTCTCACACACTACTTCAACTAACGTAAACTACCTGATGCTAAGAACAAAAAACACACACACACACAAACACACACATGCCCAAGGGAGGCCTCGAACCTCCGGCTGGAGGGGCCCCGCAGTTCGTGAAATGGCGCCTCAAACCACGCGGCCACTCCGCGCAGCCAACTTTTGTCACTTCGTGTGTATTGTGAACCAAATCGGGCACATGACCGCCACAACGTGATTCCCTGCATAACAAAAGTGCAATAGATGCATATAAGGTGGTGTCAGCGGGTCACATCAACTGGAGTAATAATTTCTGTCTTTTTACTTGGGCTGAAACTATTGTATATTCATTCTATAAATACCAACGGGAGGAGCGGGTCCAGTACTTTATTTCCATCCTTTGTAAGAAATGTAATCTACTCGCGTACTATTTGATATTTTAAAAAGAATACGTATTTTTTAGATAAATTCTTCTACCAGAATCTTAAGTTTTTTTAAATTTTTCAGTTTAACTTATCCAAAAATTAAAATCTAATTGAAGTTTCACAACGAATGTCTTGTTATGAAAAGCCTACAACAATTAACTTTTTTGTAGTGGTCATGATTTACGCCCCTGTTTGTAGCATACATTATTGAAAAGGCGTTGGTATTCCCAAGACAGTGCTAAAAGATATTTTCAGGTTTTTAATGACACATATCTGTGTTTCATTAAATAGTATGTTGAAACTTCCTGGCAGATTAAAACTGTGTGCCCGACCGAGACTCGAACTCGGGACCTTTGCTTTTCGCGGGCAGGTGCTCTACCATCTGAGCTACCGAAGCACGACTCACGCCCGGTACTCACAGCTTTACTTCTGCCAGTATCTCGTCTCCTACCTTCCAAACTTTACAGAAGCTCTCCTGCGAAGCTCAGTGGTAGAGCACCTGCCCGCGAAAGGCAAAGGTCCCGAGTTCGAGTCTCGGTCGGGCACACAGTTTTAATCTGCCAGGAAGTTTCATGTCAGCGCACACTCCGCTGCAGAGTGAAAATCTCATTCTGGAAATAGTATGTTATTAGTAAAATTCACCATCGAAATATCTGATTCCCAAAGTGATCTTTCTGACTTTCCTGAAACCCGCTCTGGAGATGTGATCTGCCAATAAGTCAGCAATCTTAGTGGTGCAATACTGAACTGATGTCAAGTCGGACCTTACAAAACAGCTGCAGAGCCAAATTATAGGTAGCTCCTTAGTGTTTCAGTGACAATTTACCAGTCTCCTGGAGTTAATATATTTTCTTACCTGGACCACATATATAAGTTTTGGAAAAGTTCGTCTACTAACCCCAATAGTTAATGAAAACAAAAATTTCTAAGACAAGAAGGTGTTGATGTGCCAATAGTTCAGGTGACCGACAAATGTAGTGAGACATCTTCAAAAAATAACACATTAATAAGTTTATTTACACTCTTTATACTTTATAACTGAGATATTATTTACTTTGTATGGCTGTAGGTTCTTCTGTGGTGCTGAGTTATAAACTATGAGAGTGAAGTTGCTGATTGTAATTAAGGGTCTTGAATGCTAATACACTTCGATAATACACAGACAGGAAGTAATGTTTATTAACGTCGTGCTAAGCTGATGTATGGTCCTCACCAGTCTTCCAAAATAATGTTGGTAAGTCAAGAGCTGCACTGAATCTCGAGAAATGGTCTGAATTGCAGGCACTTTAAGAGATGCATCAGCCAATCAGAGCCACAAGCAGTGAGGACATGTCAAAGTAGCGTTCTCTGGTAGCATGTCTACGTTGTGCCACCCACCGAAGAACAGCGAGCGACAGAAAAGCGATTGTCGCCCTGCCACGAAAAATATAAAAGTGCCATCTATCTCGCTGCTGTCAACAGCGTGTGGCACGCTGAGTGCAATCGATGAAGATGCTGTCGATGACGCATTCCTCCCCTCCTCCACCCATAAAAATATACTCACTGTCGTCACATAATGAGGGTGCGGGCTACTACACTGAGATGTTTGCCACTGTAGACATTACTGCAAGATGTAGATGTTGGCGTGCGGTGGAGGAATGTTCGACATGGATGGAAACTATCTGATGTGCCGTATTAAAACTCGACTGTGATCTTCAAGTGTTTTATTATTTCCAGCTACAGTGCCACGTTCCTCTCTGTCTGCGCCACAGGGTCTCGTGATGCAGAGTACGCCACTTCGCTGTCTGCAAAACAGCTTGGCATGGACAGATACCTCAGTGATCCATGCATGCAATGTACTGCGGCCTGCCATCCGTGTACAGCCACAGTGTTTTGATGACGTCAGGATGCGCTGGCAGCCAACTCAGCGGACTTCATCCCCGTTGGCTGGGAGCCATAGGGAACCCCCTGCATGCTTCTTCGTTATTGTGGTTAAGATCGCATGCGACAAGAAGCGCGTGCAATCTCACAGCCAAATCTGTGCCCCCCGCCTCGGGATGCCTCTGGCGTGTGTTGGGAGCCAACAAGACTGCCCAGAGTAGCGAGCCATTGAGTGGCCTGCTGCTGGCTGGCTATGGACCCCGCGTTGGCCCCAGAGGGTCCAACCAGCGACCTGCTGGTGCTCCATCTGCTGCTGTGTGTAGCTGGTAGAGTAACACGCCCTGTCATCCAGGAGAACTGCCACACTTGAATCCCCCTCGTTAGAAAACCGTCACCTATTTATACGTGGCTGTGTGCCTCTGTTTTGCTAATGCGCCGCTCCGAGCCAGGTACTCATAACACCTAGGTCAGGCCAGTGGGTCCCTTCTGCCTGTAACTTGCGCCATGCAAACCATTGTGTTTACTCTTTTGAGCAGCTCTACTGCCCTGTGGCCTCCATTCTACTTCGCAACTGCTGGTAAGCGTATCTTACTGTCAACAGGCCGCGCCAGGCTGTAACTTGTGCACTAGCTTTTTCCTATCTTAAACGGCAGTGCCGCTACATTATTCCCCCCCTTTGGAAAGATCCGGTCTCCCAGTCAACCTCTAACTTCTCTTAAACGTGTTTGGGTTGGCACGTACTTATGACATATTTACTACTACTATGAGAAAACTCACAGGGTGGCGCACGAAATGTGTTACCAATTGTTTCTTTCACAATTTACGACGCACATTAGATATCCCGCTGGGATCTCTACAGCAGTAACAGCAGAGCTTGGAAAAACAAATGAGTTACGAAATGACGTGTAATTCACGATACTGCCGCTAGGAAACTAGTAAGCAGCAATGGCTGACAATGGAAGACTGACGACACAGCAAGGATCGGCAATTGTGTTACTTTTCATGAAACGAAAAGCCTTGTTGTGGCTCAGAGGCGTTTTCGACAACAGTTTAACACACGATGGGTCCCTTGCAAGAAGACCAACCATAGGTTGTACGATAAATTTGTACAGGAAGGAACAGTATTGGAAGCTAAGCGACGTCGGCCTAAGCCTGTTTGTTCGCCATAGCATATTGAAGCGGTACGAGTTGCTGTACAGAGAAGTCCAGGGAAATCGTGTAGAAAGGCAGCAGTGCAACTGGGAATATCCAGATGCTTCGTTCAACGCATTCTTAAGAGTACCCATACAAGATGACCTGTGCACAGAAGCTCACTGAAGAACACTAGCAGCAGGGACTACTGTTTGCACAGTGGGCGGAGGATGGGGAAGAAACTCTCAACAACGTTTGGTTTTCAGACGAGGCGCATTTTCGTTTAGACGGTGTGGTTAACAAACAAAATGTACACTTTTGGGCCACTGAAAACCCACAAGTGCCTCATGAATGGCAACATTATGCTCCGAGGATTATAGCGTGGGCAGCAATTTCCAGTCACAGATTTATTGGACCCTTTTTCTTTGAAGAAAATGTGAACAGCGAGCGTTATTTGAGCATGCTTCGCAATAGCTTCATTCCATGCCTTTCAATACGCAGTGGTTCATGCAAGATGGAGCAAGGCAACATACTGAAAACACTGTGTTGGAGTTTCTACACGAGCATTTCGACATGCGGATCATTTCACTCAGGTTTCCAGGTCGCTTCAATGACGGACAAAATTGGCCCCCCAATAGTCCAGACCTCAATCCATGTGACTTTTTTCTTCGGAGGTACCTAAAGGAAAAAATTTTCCCGAAACGTCCACATGATTTAATGGAATTCAGAAGACTTATTCTTCGAGCTTGCAGTGAAATTACGGAAGACATGTGCCGTAGGGTAATCACTAACTTCAGCGTTCGTTTGAAGCAAGTTAGGAAACGAAATGGTGGACATATTGAGCATGTGCTGAGTTAGAACAAATCTCCATGGACGGCTCTTCATTGTAGTATATGTTCCTTTTAGATTGTATTGACAATAAAGTTTATATTCAAAATCAAAATGGTAACACATTTCGTGCGCCACCCGGTAGATGTCCACTCCAGTTAATCCTCGATCAACCCCTTACCTATCCGTCTTATGCCCTCGGTATCTAATCCACTGGGATTAGGACTACCGTCGGTTCCCTCTTGGAATTGGCTCTCCACCTGATCAGAATGAAAACAACTCAAAACAAAGTTAAGGCTAGAATTGCACTTGGCCCAGAGGTGTTCTAAACGATCGTTACTTGTTGCCTTTCCCTATATTGGGCGACATGTGGCATAAGTTGTTCAGCTGATATGCGTCCCTCTTGCTCTGAAATGAACTGGTTTATGGCTCTCAACGGACCTGACTCCAGGGTTTGATTCAACAATGTCAGATTCTGCCTTGGCAAAACTCTTAAGTTGCTTCTGGCCAGTACAGCTGTGGCTGTGTAACATTCAGTTGCGTGACTTCTGAAATTGACGCTGGCAGATGGAAAGTTGGTCCTATTATGTTACATGCACTTCCATTGATTAAAATTCCGCTCCCCTCCAGCTCTATACGTTTCGCTTCTGCAAATACTCCCTGCTCAAAACAACTTTCTACTACTATCAAAGTTTACGCAGGTGGAGAAGATCCAATGCATTCCAACCCGGTGCTAGCTCAATTTTGGCTCCACGATGTTCCCTGGACAGTCTGTTTCTTTCCTCCTAGCTAAAAATCACTGCATGCGTCCGGATTGGTCCTTACCACCCTCGTTCGACAAACCGTTACCTTCCCTCTATGGCAGCTCCGTAATTCCTCCCTTGTCATCTTGGCGTACCGGCTGTTAACTGCCGAGATCACCAATACCTCCTCAGTTTTTACTTCTACAAACTTGCTCTTCTCTGGATACGGGGGGACCGTGTAACATTGAAGCCTCGCGTTTTTCCCCATTATTGGGAACTGGACCAAATTTACACTCGGCCGCAGTCAGTTATTACCTTTACTGTTACAACGTAGTAAAAAAACGGCAAATTTTGGTCGCTGGGCTCCATTGTTTAATATAACCGTGACGGTAGTTCCCTCTGCGCCTTGGCTAACCCGCGTTAATATTGGTCCGGCGGTAACAAATCGGTACTTATCTGGCCTCGCAATGCGTGATGCCGCGCTTCTCGCAGATTCGTTATGACTCCCTGTACGTCCCACACTGTCAGCTACCCCCTGCAGAAGTCTAGTTAACACCACCCGCCGGCCGGTGTGGCCGTGCGGTTCTAGGCACTTCAGTCTGGAACTGCGTGACCGCCACGGTCGCAGGTTCGAATCCTGCCTCGGGCATGGATGTGTGTGATGTTCTTAGGTTCGTTAGGTTTAAGTAGTTCTAAGTTCTAGGGGACTGACGGCCACAGATGTTAAGTCCCATAGTGCTCAGAACCATATGAACCATTTTTTTTCACACCACTCGGCTCTCTAGGACTTCCAGACGCCCCAATAAGGCTCCCAGGTTATGATTTATTACGTCCTCCAACGCCTTAGCGTATTCCACTACCTGTCCTGCTAATGAGCGGAGTAACCGTGTGTTATTCAGGACTCCCCCTTCCTATCTCACTATCTGGGTTGCGTGCCAAGCTTCCGCGGCTCTACTCTCCTCTACACGTTGCCTCACCGCTTCCACCGTGTTGTTCAGTTCCTTTATATCGCTTTCGTCCGCAGTTCCAAAGACTGTTTTCTAAATTTTCCCCCCCTGCGTTCAGCCACCCTCGTTTCCGTCTTACCCGTGGCAGCTCTTCCTCCAACCGTCCTAACTGTCTCCGTAGCGTCTCATAAGTCTCATGCAATTTCTTATACTCCCCGGCTACTTGCTTATGCGTTCCCTTTCCCTCTGCACATTGCCTAAGCTCTTCAAACACTTCCTCAAGCCTCCTTACTTCATTCCGCATTTCCCATACATTCCATACCAACCTTAATGCCCACTGCTGACTTGACACCACCACATCTTCCTGCCTCGAGTACAGCACACCTCCATCCAGATGCTTCACTCGCAAGGCGTCCACCCCGATGATGAGAGATAAATTACCGCCAACACTCCCTTTTTCAGTGACAGGGATCACCATCATCCTTCCGTCTTCTTCAAAAAGACTGTTGTCCACAGCAGGCTCACAATACTCAAAAACACATACAACCATATGAAAATACAATGCCTAATTGATCGATGCAGACCCAATGACACATAACAAGAAAACCAAAAAACTACAAATTGTCTACTAATTTATGGATCGCAAAGCATACAGTACATCATGCTGCACTCAGTCTTCCAGGTATTCCTTGCGCTTAACACTTTAACTGCTCTGGACGTGTTTAAGCGCGCCTTCGTACCCATCCCTGTGTGCTCTGAACGTATTTACGCGCGCCACCAGTCCTTAAAAAATGGTTCAAATGGCTCTGAGCACTACGGGACTTCTACATCTACATCTACATCTATACTCCGCGAACCACCTTACGGTGTGTGGCGGAGGGTACTTATTGTACCACTATCTGATCCCCCCTTCCCTGTTCCATTCACGAATTGTGCGTGGGAAGAACGACTGCTTTTAAGTCTCCGTATTTGCTCTAATTTCTCGGATCTTTTCGTTGTGATCATTACGCGAGATATATGTGGGCGGTAGTAATATGTTGCCCATCTCTTCCCGGAATGTCCTCTCTCGTAATTTCGATAATAAACCTCTCCGTATTGCGTAACGCCTTTCTTGAAGTGTCCGCCACTGGAGCTTGTTCAGCATCTCCGTAACGCTCTCGCGCTGACTAAATGTCCCCATGACGAATCGCGCTGCTTTTCGCTGGATCATGTCTATCTCATCTATTAATCCAACCTGGTAAGGGTCCCATACTGATGAGCAATACTCAAGAATCGGACGAACAAGCGTTTTGTAAGCTACTTCTTTCGTCGATGAGTCACATTTTCTTAGAATTCTTCCTATGAATCTCAACCTGGCGCCTGCTTTTCCCACTATTTGTTTTATGTGATCATTCGACTTCAGATCGCTCCGGATAGTAACTCCTAAGTATTTTACGGTCGTTACCGCTTCCAATGATTTACCACCTATGGCATAATCGTACTGGAATGGATTTCTGCCCCTATGTATGCGCATTATATTACATTTATCTACGTTTAGGGAAAGCTGCCAGCTGTCGCACCATGCATTAATCCTCTGCAGGTCCTCCTGGAGTACGTACGAGTCTTCTGATGTTGCTACTTTCTTGTAGACAACCGTGTCATCTGCAAATAGCCTCACGGAGCTACCGATGTTGTCAACTAAGTCATTTATGTATATTGTAAACAATAAAGGTCGTATCACGCTTCCCCGCGGTACTCCCGAAATTACCTCTACATCTGCAGATTTTGAACCGTTAAGAATGACATGTTGTGTTCTTTCTTCTAGGAAATCCTGAATCCAATCACAAACCTGGTCCGATATTCCGTAAGCTCGTATTTTTTTCACTAAACGTAAGTGCGGAACCGTATCAAATGCCTTCCTGAAGTCCAGGAATACGGCATCAATCTGCTCGCCAGTGTCTACGGCACTGTGAATTTCTTGGGCAAATAGGGCGAGCTGAGTTTCACATGATCTCTGTTTGCGGAATCCATGTTGGTTATGATGAAGGAGATTTGTATTATCTAAGAACGTCATAATACGAGAACACAAAACATGTTCCATTATTCTACAACAGATTGACGTAAGCGAAATAGGCCTATAATTATTCGCATCTGATTTATGACCCTTCTTGAAAATGGGAACGACCTGCGCTTTCTTCCAGTCGCTAGGTACTTTACGTTCTTCCAGCGATCTACGATAAATTGCTGATAGAAAGGGGGCAAGTTCTTTAGCATAATCACTGTAGACTCTTAAGGGTATCTCGTCTGGTCCGGATGCTTTTCCGCTACTAAGTGATAGCAGTTGATTTTCAATTCCGATATCGTTTATTTCAATATTTTCCATTTTGGCGTCCGTGCGACGGCTGAAGTCAGGGACCGTGTTACGATTTTCCGCAGTGAAACAGTTTCGGAACACTGAATTCAGTATTTCTGCCTTTCTTCGGTCGTCCTCTGTTTCGGTGCCATCGTGGTCAACGAGTGACTGAATAGGGGATTTAGATCCGCTTACCGATTTTACATATGACCAAAACTTTTTAGGGTTCTTGTTTAGATTGTTTGCCAATGTTTTATGTTCGAATTCGTTGAATGCTTCTCTCATTGCTCTCTTTACGCTCTTTTTCGCTTCGTTCAGCTTTTCCTTATCAGCTATGATTCGACTACTCTTAAACCTATGATGAAGCTTTCTTTGTTTCCGTAGTACCTTTCGTACATGATTGTTATACCACGGTGGATCTTTCCCCTCGCTTTGGACCTTAGTCGGTACGAACTTATCTAAGGCGTACTGGACGATGTTTCTGAATTTTTTCCATTTTTGTTCCACATTCTCTTCCTCAGAAATGAACGTTTGATGGTGGTCACTCAGATATTCTGTGATTTGCGCCCTATCACTCTTGTTAAGCAAATATATTTTCCTTCCTTTCTTGGCATTTCTTATTACACTTGTAGTCATTGATGCAACCACTGACTTATGATCACTGATACCCTCTTCTACATTCACGGAGTCGAAAAGTTCCGGTCTATTTGTTGCTATGAGGTCTAAAACGTTAGCTTCACGAGTTGGTTCTCTAACTATCTGCTCGAAGTAATTCTCGGACAAGGCAGTCAGGATAATGTCACAAGAGTCTCTGTCCCTGGCTCCAGTTCTGATTGTGTGACTATCCCATTCTATACCTGGTAGATTGAAGTCTCCCCCTATTACAATAGTATGATCACGAAACTTCTTCACGACGTTCTGCAGGTTCTCTCTGAGGCGCTCAACTACTACGGTTGCTGATGCAGGTGGTCTATAGAAGCATCCGACTATCATATCTGACCCACCTTTGATACTTAACTTAACCCAGATTATTTCACATTCGCATTCGCTAATAACTTCACTGGATATTATTGAATTCTTTACTGCTATAAATACTCCTCCACCATTGGCGTTTATCCTATCCTTGCGGTATATATTCCATTCTGTGTCTAGGATTTCGTTACTGTTCACTTCCGGTTTTAACCAACTTTCCGTTCCTAATACTATATGCGCACTATTTCCTTCAATAAGAGATACTAATTCAGGAACCTTGCCCTGGATACTCCTGCAGTTTACCAATATTACGTTAACTTTTCCTGTTTTTGGTCTCTGAGGACGGACGTTCTTTATCAACGATGATAATGTCCTCTCTGGTAAGCCGTCAGGTATTTTATCGTTTCGCCCAAGGGGGGGTCCCTCTAACCTAAAAAACCCCCGTGTGCACGCCACACGTACTCTGCATCTACTTTTATACTCCGCAAGCCACCCAACGGTGTGTGGTGGAGGGCACTTTACGTGGCACTGTCATTACCTCCCTTTACTGTCCAGTCGCGAACGGTTCGCTGGAAGAACGACTGCCGGAAAGCCTCAGTGCGCGCTCGAATCTCTCTAATTTTACATTCGTGATCTCCTCGGGAAATGTAAGTAGGGGGAAGTAATATATTCGATACCTCATCCAGAAACGCACCCTCTCGAAACTTGGACAGCAAGCTACACCGCGATGCAGAGCACCTCTCTTGCAGAGTCTGCCACTTGCGTTTGCTAAACATCTCCGTAACGCTATCACGCTTTCCAAATATCCCTGTGACGAAACGCGCCACTCTTCTTTGGATCTTCTCTAACTCCTCTGTCAACCTGACCTGGTACAGACCCCACACTGATGAGCAATGCTCAAGTATAGGTCGAACGAGTGTTTTGTAAGCCACCTCCTTTGTTGATGGACTACATTTTCTAAGGACTCTCCCAATGAATGTGGCACCCACCTTACCAAGAATTAATTTTATATGATCATTCCACTTCAAATCGTTCCGAACGCATACTCCCAGATATTTTACAGAAGTAACTGCTACCAGTGTTTGTTCTGCTATCATACAATAAAGGATCCTTCTTTCTATTCATTCGCAATACATTACATTTGTCTTTGTTAAGGTCAGTTGCCACTCCCTGCACCAAGTTCCTATGCGCTTCAGCACTTCCTGCATTTAGCTGCAATCTTCTAATGCTGCAACTTCTCTGTATACTACAGCATCATCCGCGAAAAGCCGCATGGAACTTCCTACACTATTTACTAGGTCATTTATATATATATTGCGAAATGCAATGGTCCCATAGTCCTCTAGAAGTTAGAACTACTTAAACCTAACTAACCTAAGGACATCACACACATCCATGCTCGAGGCAGGATTCGAACCTGCAACCGTAGCGGTCGCACGGTTCCAGACTGAAGTGCCTAGAACCGCTCGGCCACCCAGGCCGGCGCCACCAGTCCTACTTGGTACGCTGAACGTGTTGACGCGCGTCGCCTTAACGCTAGGCGCTAAAGGCCGGTTCCCACTAGGGCTGCCGCGCGTCAAAACCGCGCGTCAGCGGCGTGGTTGCCATGGAAATGGCGTCAGCGGCAAGGCGCGGCGGGCTCTGCGTCGCGGTTTGACCATGTCGAACCGCTTCCGCTGCCGCGTGCCGCGCTCCAGGTGCGCGCCGCCAATCACAGAACGCGCTGAGCGTGACGTCAGGTACGGACCCCCGGGCCACACGAACTTTCGCCGAACCGCTGGCGCGGACGCGGCGGCAGCTATGAAATACTTATCATCCGATTCCAAGGAAACTATTCGGTAGAAAAATTTGATTCTTGGTCATGTTACAGCCTGATATCTTCTCTCGATAAAGGACCGAATTTCTTTTCGTTATTCGTCGTGGTTACTTGCTGTATCGCATTTACGTAAACCTTTACACGAAATTTGAATGAGTGTGCAGAGGTAAAAACGCATTGCGTGGACTTTGCGTACAGTTCATTTAAGGTAATACATTATTGCGTATGAAATTTAGTCAACATATCGAAATTGTTTTTAAAGCTGAGAGCAGAACGATAGCTATCACCGTTCTCGAGATATTGGGTGATATGTCGGCGGACGGGCTGTGCGGTGACCACGCGCGGGTCGCTCGCGACGCGACCGATACTTTCGTCCTGCTCGTCGTAAACCATGTGGTTGTATCAGCTGCAAATTTCGTAAACGGTTCAAGAAATCGAAACGTGTTTTTTTGCAAACGATAACTTGTAAAAAGTCATGTATTTCGTCACATGATAAATATCCAAAATCTGTTTATCTACCGAGTTATGAAAGAAACTACAGTTTTTCGGAAGGGATAGATGAATTTTTTTAAACGGCATTTAATAGCATGTGGAATGAGAAGTTAAACCGAGACTAATTTGCTGGTATGTCATAAGATGTAATTTGCTAAGTATCCACAGCTATTGATTATTTCCTTTGGAAGTAGCAAAGGTTTTTTTCTATATTCAGTGTACTTTATTGGTTCAAGACGCGTTTTGCCTTTTACTTTAAGGCATCTTCGGTGGAATCTAGAATGATTCAGTTTTGTTTCGATATGTGATGCTTGCAGATTATAAAACAGTTCACTTTTTTTTGTTTTTACGTGAATAACTGATTACTTACAGTGAATCGAGTTTTTGGCGGACATCTGCGTTTCTCCTCATCTGGTCACATGCTGGAGGTTGAACTAAAACTTAGTTTGTGGAACATAAGCACATTTTCATGTTCACTAGCTGTAGACATTTTACCAAAAACACTGAATTGAAGTCGTAACTAGTGTGTTCACCTTATGTCCCTTCCTGTTTGGTTTGTTTATGTACATGTTGCCAACCTAAAGAATTATATGCTGAAAATTAATGTTTGTTTATTTCTGTTCTCCTTATATCTGTATGTGTGCGTGTCTAGCCAATGATAGTTATAGAAAGTTGAAAGTGAATGCAGTAGTTGTCAGACAGTGGTTGAAAGATTTGGTGTTCAGCTGATTTCAGTTTTAGTTTAAATGTTTTGTGGAGGAGTGCATGGAAGAGTAAATTCGCTGCTTACATTAATAGATAAAATAGTAGAACAGCATTTCAACAGATGATTATTATCAGAATACTATCACCCAACCCCTTTGTCCCCATTCGTTGACGCCTCATAATGTGTCCTGTCAACTTACCCCTCTTGTAGTCAAAGTTGTGCCGTAATTTCCTCTGCCTCCTCTATTTAATTCCGTTCCTTTTCTTTAGTACACGATCCTCATATCTAATCTTCAGCATTCTTATTGATTACCACGTTTTTAAAGTGTCCATTGTCTTCTTGACAGAGCTGTTCATCGCCCACATTTCACTTACATACAAGGCTGCACTCCACACAAATACCTTTGTAAAATAGTACCGAATCATTAGAATTTATATTCGATGTGAACAAATTTTCTTTTTCAGAATGCTTTTCTTGCTATTCACTGACTTCATTTTATATCCTCTCTACTTCTGGCTTCTCAATTACTGCTTCCCTTTCAAGTCATTGAAGTCTTAGAAATGCAGTTTGGTTTCGGTACAAGTTGTAGATAATCTTGTGGCATCGATGACATCTCCAGAGCTTCAAAGAATGTTTTAATGAAGATTGTCAAAATCTCTCTCTTAACATGCAAATGCTATAAACACAATTTCGCAGTTCTTCAGTGTGTCTACTTAGCTAAGTGGTAGGATCAGTATTGCCTTGTGTGTTCAGACATCTCACAGGAATCTAATATCGTGCTTATGTTAGTTTGTACAACCCCTCCCTCTCTCCTCTCTGCATATTCCTTCCACTTTCTAGCCTTCTCTTATTTGCTTAGTTCTGACTTGCCAAATGAGTTCTTGACAGTTGCTTCTCCTTTGAGCAAAGTTTTCTTTGTTCTTTCTCATTTTCATTACCTTATGTTTTCCAAGTGCAAAATCGCGTTGCAATTTTGGACTTTCTGTCAACGTCATGTTTAGACATTTCTATTTCCTTTGGCCTACTTTATTTGCTGCATTTTTATATTTTTCCCTCGTATCAAATTTAATATATCACGTTTTATCTAACGATTTCTACTGTACCTTCTTCCCGTTCACATACTCTGCTGCACTGACCACTTCTTCTCTCAAAGATATCCATTCGTATTCTAGCGCAGTCCTTCCTCTATTTCAGTCAGTTGTTGCATTACGGTAACTTTAAGATTATCGAATAACTGTGGGTCTTGACTTATTCAAGTTCCATTTCCTTAATTTGCCACCGTTGACTGTCTCTTTAGTTGTAAACCGCAGCTCGTAACCAATAAATTATTGTAGGTTTGCGTCTGCACCAGGAAATGTCTTATAATTTAAAATCTGGTTTCGAAAACTTTGTTCCAAATATGTATTATTCTTTCATGATTATTAAGCAAGGTGCTGGCGATGATTACATTATGCTCTGTGCGAAATTCTATCTGGTGGCTTCCACTTTCATCCCTTCCCCCCAAGCCTTTGTGTTCTTACTGTTTTCCTGTACCTGCTACCGTATCACATTTTAAATTTTTGTCTCGCTTAACTATCTGAATAATCTCTTTTGTCGTACATTGTTTCAATGTGTTAGGAGATAGTGAACAATCATGAACGGTAGTCATCAAATCTGTTTATGGTGTAATGAGAAAACATGAATAATGAAATATGTGAAAGAGTACATTGTACAGAAATTGAAAACATGGTATGTCTTCACCCAACTTCATCTTTCCTTCATGTAGGTGTAAGATATAGTTAATCAAACGCACCGGGCGTTTCGGTGGGTCCCGCCCGTACCTCAGTGGCTGTCCGTCATTGGCTACCGCTAACGTCTGCCGCTTCCAGGTGGGAACGCCAATTCCGCGAGCCGCCGCGTCAAAGCGGAAAACGCTTGCCGCTGCCGTTGCCGCACGCCGCGCTGCCGCGCTCTAGTGGGAACCGGCCTTAATTGAGACTCGTATAGCGCGTGTGGCGCGACGCAGCGCAACGCGCGTTTTTGTAACATCACAGGTTCAAATGGGACCGCGCAAATTGCGACGCGACGCGACTGGGACGCGGCACGCGCCTGCGCCAGGTCGCGCGGCGTTGTGGTTGAGGCACAGTTTCTCGCGCCGCGCGTCGCGCTTGCCTCGCTAGCATCGTGGGAAATTTGAGGAGGGGAGCGGAAAAGTAGCCCAGCCATATGCTCACATCGGAACGGCGCATATCAGCAGTGGAAGTATTGCCAATACGATAAATTTTGCCTTACTGTGTACTGAATTTTATTGCCTTTGGGTAGTGTTTCGTTTTTCGCCATTTAAACGCTCCAGCTTTCTTCGTTAGCACGTTATACTTTTCTGTTATTTGTATCTGCATAGTTTTGTTTTGTTTTTGTTCTGTAAAGAAAAATGTATACTTCAGTAATTGATGAGCCATTGGCCGCTGGAATTGCACCATATGCCTCTGTGATGTTTTCAGATCGCAAGAAGGGACAGAGGGTAGTGAATAAGGAAGCAAGGAATATTATAAAATCATGTGATTAAGAATCAAGGCAGGAAAGTAAAGCAAGGTTATATTCTCGCTGCCTAGTAAGCTAGCGTACCTGTACGATCTATTACAAAAATTTAGAAAGGGATAATCTCCACAAGTGTGATCCCTTTGTTCTTGTGGTAAAAAGCGTCCAAGATCTGAAGTATAGAAGTTTTACTCTGATTACTCTGATATGTATGTAATAATGTTACACGACACACTGTACTACATGCATGTGAACAACATATTTCCACTGCAAGCTAGAAACAGTCGAAAAGCAGTCACAAATAACAATGTTTTAATTGGTTCGCCGTGATGAGAAAAAGCATTACAATTGTTGCATGGACATTATCAGCATTAATAAACTATTTATACAACAACAGGCTACACAAATGAAAAAAATGGTCAGTATTATTACGAAAGTAGGAATATCCTAAAAGAGTGTTATGATTAGATATATTTAATTTGTTGAAATGTGCTGCTGACAAAGGCAGATCTACTTTCATGACTGTTTTTCTAACTCCATCTCACAAGGCACACATGGCTAACTTGTGCATTCCTGTCGCCCGCATTGTCCTTCGCTGCTGACATTACACTGACCATTGTGTTGTGCCACAGATCAATTGTTTATTTTTCTCAATAACAACTATTTTATTCGCGATCATGCATTGTCAGTTTGGCAAGCCCTAGATGAGCAAACAGTATCTGGCATGTGCCTATCATTCCACCTGAAGGAACGCTCGTCATTATTTTAATACTGCTCAGATCAAGAGAAGGAATAAAATCCTTTGGTAAGTTTCCATTCCCGTCGCTCAGTGTTAAACATACGATGGGTTATGGGGATTCCACCAAAATTCCAACAGAATTGCCAATCTGTTTTTGTGTGAGTTGTTAACCTTTTCTCATTCGAAGAAGCATCACCATTTATGAGTAAAGGCCACATTTCTCTTGGTGACTGGTTTAATTGTACTTCCTTTGTCACAATGTAATTCGCCAAACTCATCTCACATCAGCTATTGAGACAGAATACCGAAACGTAGGGCCTCATTAAACAAGTAATTGGTAATTATAGAGCTCAACAGCTTACTAAAAACCTGATAGTATCGGTTTGCAGTAACATAAAAGAAGAAATTTCATGTTTATTTTCGTACTAGGAAGCTCTTGTTTCGCTAGCTGTCGATAACTCTTAAAAAATTACAGTCACTGGAGTGAAATAAATAAAAAAAGAAGTGTAAGTAGTGATATAGATAAGAAAGTTCCGTATGTTTAATAATTGGCAAAACACTCTCCTCCTTGTGTGCTATCGTTCGCCAAAATTTCGTTACCATGTCTCGAGCGGTTTAGGAGATACGAGAGATGTTGCGAGTATTTCATTCTCGCGGGCGTGAGATCGGAAGTGAGCGCGCTACATGGGATCCATTTTTTCGAGATCGGAGGCAGATAGAGATCTCCTCCCAAGTCTAAACAAAAATTCAGCATGTTAGCTAAATTTCATACGCAGCAACATATGGTGTAATACGCACCAAACGCAAAATCATAGCGACCCCTAATTTTCGTTGCAAACTTTTTGAGTTTAGCGTAGTGTCTTACTAAAATGTCTACATAACAATAAGAATGGTCATTAGCGAGTCATAGTCTTCACTATCTCCTAACTCATTGAAACAATGCACGACAAAAGAGATTATTCAGATAGTTAAGCGAGACAAAAATTAAAAATGTAATACGGTAGCAGGTACACGAAAACAGTAAGAACACAAAGGCTTGGGGGAAGGGATGAAAGTGGAAGCCACCTGATAGAATTTCGCACAGAGCATAATGTAATCATCGCCAGCACCTTCCTTAAGAATCATGAAAGAATAATACATATTTGGAACAAAGTTTACGAAACCAGATTTTAAATTATAAGACATTTCCCGGTGCAGACGCTAACCTACAATAATTTATTGGTTACGAGCTGCAGTTTACAACTAAAGAGACAGTAAACGGTAGCAAATTAAGGAAATGGAACTTGAATAAGTCAAGACCCACAGTTTTTCGATAATCTTAAAGTTACCGTAATGCAACTACTGACTGAAACAAAGGAAGGAATCCGCTAGAATACGAATGGATATTTTTGAGAGAAGAAGTGGTGAATGCAGCAGAGTATGTGAACGGGAAGAAGGTACAGTAGAAATCGTTAGATAAAACGTGATATATTGAATTTGACAAGAGGGAAAAATATAAAAATGCAGCAAATAAAGTAGGCCTTGGGAAATAGAAATGTCTAAACATGACGTTGACAGAAAGTCCAAAATTGCAACGCGATTTTGTACTTGGAAAACATAGGGGAATGAAAATGAGAAAGAACAAAGAAAACTTTGCTCAAAGGAGAAGCAACTGTCAAGAACTCATTTGGCAAGCCATAACTGAGCAAATAAGAGAAGGCTAGAAAATGGAAGGAATATGTAGAGAGGAGGGGTGGAGGGGTTGTACAAACTAACATAAGCACAATGTTAGATTCCTGTGATATGTCTGAACACGCAAGGCAATGCTGATCCTACCACTTACCTAAGTAGACAGACTGAAGAACTGCGAAACTGTGTTTATTGCATTTGCATGTTTAGAGAAAGGTTTTGACAATCTTAATTAAAACATTCTTTGAAGCTCTGGAGATGTCATCGATAAAACACAGGGCCACAAGATTATCTACAACTTATACAGAAACCAAACTGCATTTCTAAGACTTCAATGACTTGAAAGGGAAGCAGTTATTGAGAAGGCAGAAGTAGTGAGGATATAAAATGAAGACTGTGAGTAACAAGAAAAGCGTTCTGGAAAAGAAAATCTGTTCATATCGAATATAAATTCTAACGATTGGGTACTATTTTACAAAGGTATTTGTGTGGAGTGTGGTATTTGTGTGGAGTGCAGCCTTGTATGTAAGTGAAACGTGGGCGATGAACACTTCTGTCAAAAAGACAATGGACGCTTTCAAAACGTGGTGATCAATAAGAATGCTGAGGATTAGACATGAGGATCGTGTAACTAAAGAAGAGGTACGGAATTAAATAGAGGAGGAAGAGGAAATAATGGCACAGCTTTGACTACAAGAAAGGTAAGTTGACAGGACATATTATGAGGCGTCAAAGAGTGAGGACAAAGGGGTTGCGTGATAGTAATCTGATAATAATCATCTGTTGAAATGCTATTCTACTATTTTATCTATTAATGTAAGCAGTGAATTTACTCGTTCATGCACTCCTCCACAAAATATTTAAACCAAAACTGACCACTGTCTGACAACTACTGCATTCACTTTGAACTTTCTATAACTATCACTGGCTAGCCCCACACACATACAGATATAAGGAGAACAGAAATCAACAAACATTAGTTTTCAGCATATAATTCTTCAGGTTGGTAACATGTACAGAAACAAACCAAACAGGAAGGGACATGAGGTGAACACTCTGTAGTTACGACTTCAAATCAGTGTTTTCGGTAAAATGTCTACAGCTAGTGACAGAAGAAAAAAGAGTGAACACGAAAATGTGGTTCAAATGGCTCTGAGCACTATGCGACTTAATTTCTGAGGTCATCAGTCGCCTAGCACTTAGAACTAATTAAACCTAACTAACCTAAGGACATCACACACATCCATGCCCGAGGCAGGATTCGAACCTGCGACCGTAGCAGTCGCTCGGTTCTAGACTTTATCGCCTAGAACCGCACGGCCACTTCGGCCGGTACGAAAATGTGCTTACGTTACATAATATAAGTTTCCGTTCAACCTCCAGCATGTGACCAGGTGAGGGGAAACGCAGATGTCCGCCAAAAGCTCAATTCACTGTAAGCAATCAGTTATTCACGTAAAAAAAGATGTGAACTGTTTTATAATCTTCATGTATCACATATCAAAACAAAACTGAATCATTCTAGATTCCACCGAAGATACCTTAAAGTAAAAGGCGAAAAGCGTCTTGAACCAATAGAGTACACTGGATAAAGAAAAAAATATTTGTTACTTACCAAAGGAAATAATCAATAGCTGTAGATACTTAACAAATAACATCTTATGACATACCAGCAAATTAGTTTCGATTTAACTTCCCATTCCACATTCTATTAAATGCCGTTTAAAAAATTCATCTATCCCTTCTGAAAAACTGTTGTTACTTTCACATCTCGGTAGATAAACAGATTTTGGATATTTATCATGCGACAAAATACATGACTTTTTACAAGTTATCGTTTGCAAAAAAACACGTTTCGATTTCTTGAACCGTTTACGAAATTTGCGGTTGATACAACCACATGGTTTACGACGAGCAGGACGAAGTATCGGTCGCGTCGCGAGCGACCCGCGCGCTGTCACCGCACAGCCCGTCCGCCGACATATCTCGAGAACGGTGATAGCTATCGTTCTGCTCTCAGCTTTAAAAACAATTTTGATATGTTGACTAAATTTCATACGCAATAATGTATTACCTAAAATGAACTGTACGCAAAGTCCACGCAATGCGTTTTTACCTCTGCACACTCATTAAAATTTCGTGTAAAGGTTTACGTAAATGCGATACAGCAAGTATCCACGACGAATAACGAAAAGAAATTCGGTCCTTTATCGAGAGAAGATATCAGGCTGTAACATGCCCAAGAATCAAATTTTTCTACCGAATAGTTTCCTTGGAATCGGATGATAAGTATTTCGTAGCTGCTGCCGCGTCCTCGCCAGCGCTTCGGCGGAAGTTCGTGTGGCCCGGGGTGCCGTACCTGACATGGTCAAACCGCGACGCAGAGCCCGCCGCGCCGTGCCGCTGACGCCGTTTCCATGGCAACCATGCCGCTGACGCGCGGTTTTGACGCGCGGCAGCCCTAGTGGGAACCGGCCTTTAGTGGCGACTGTGCTCCTGACGTGTTGAGACGCGCTTCTTCCCCTGTGGCCTCTGGCCGCGTTAACGCGCCCAGCCGTATATTCGTGCAAAGTGTCCAGTAACTGTTCGGAGTTCCGCCGGCACGGTTGAAGTCTGGTGAGCGTTTGCTGCTGTGTTCTTGTGTTGCAGTATTCGTCTGTGCATTTACTGACCGTTGACGCCGTTAACGTTTTGATAAGAAAATGACTCGCCGTTGTGGTTGTACAGATGAAGAAATCTTCGAAATTCTCAGTAGAAGCGACAGTGAGAATGAAATTTTCGACAGCGATGTTAGTGATTATTCTTCGACTGAATTTCGAAGTAACAGTCCTGTGCCTTGTGCTTCAGCCGGAACAACGCATCTGTCAACAAGGGAAGAATATCATTCAGAATCTGATGGAGCTGAGGGTGATAGTGAAGTGCCATTGAAAAGAGCTAGCTTTAGTGACACGTTTGACTGGACGAAAAGTGATTTTCGTCCATTTATGCATGCGTTCGATGCTTCAGCTTCCGGACACAACAGTAGTTTAGGACCACATTCAAGTGTTTTATCATATTTCCTAGTATTTTTAGCGGAAGAACTGATGAAATTTGTAGCAGATGAAACAGTTTTTTATATATATATACGAAATAAAGTACGCCAGAATCAGAGCATTCTCGTCTGTCCAGATGGAAAGAAACGGGTTTCGAGAAACTGTTTTCCTTCGTCGCTGTGTGTATGCTAATGGCTCGTGTGAAAAGGCTGAAAATCAGTGACTACTTGTCCACAGAAATACTCTTGAACACTCCTGTTTTCGGCGAAATTATGCCCAGGGACCGTTTTCTTTTAATTTTAAGAATGCTTCACATCAGTAACAACTCTGTCAGCAACGAAGGAGAGAGGTTATTTAAAATTAGATACATTGTTGATAAAATTCCTTCAACATTTAGCAGCACATTTCATCCATATCAAAAACTCTGCATTGACGAAAGCCTCTTGTTGTTCAAAGTGCGATTATCGGTCAAACAGTACATTCCATTCAAAAGAAGTATGTCTGGAATAAAATAATTTGTACTTTGTGACTGCCAGACGGTTATATCCCGGATTTCATTGTTTACATGAACACAAATACTGCAATTGACTTCCACAATCTTGGGAAAAGTGGCGACATAGTAACAACATTGATGAAACCATTTTTAGGAAGAGGATATACGGCAGGGCTGGCTAAACGCTGCACAGAGTGCAGACGTGCGGAAGTGCTGCACATGTGCGCACGTGTGCGACAGCGACATCTGTTATTAGACATGTGCCCTAAATGAACGGCGGCGGCTCCACTTCCCTGTTTATCTGGTACAAACAAGAGCGCAACATACGCAGTCTCGTTTACCCCTGGTGACCGTAACCTTAAGAGAGAAGTACTAAGAAACGGCAGGTACTGTGAAAAAGCGAAGGACGGAAGATCTATGTTCTCAGTCGTTTAAAAATGACTGGAAACTGCAATTCTTTATTGTAGCCGTTGGCTAAAACTCACAGTGTTTGCTGTGCTGCCGAATAATAAGCGACCAGCGTAAGTTTTCAACTGAAAGACACTAAATAGATATCACAAAGACGAGAGTAGTGTACTCAACAGTGAACAACGGCAAGCAAAATTAAATGTCCTTAAGAAAATGGATGAGACACATCAACTCGATTTTACTGTACATCAAAGTAACTTATCCTTCTTAAACTCTTAGTTTCTTTTGTTACATTTATGTCTATTTTACTGTACGCTGTACAATGTACTGTTCTCAATTTTCCAGAATGACAACCACACTAAATCTTCACTGCGAGCAAATTTTAAAATCGCATTAAGAATTGTACAATCTGGGAAACCCTTTTCCGAAGGGGTGTTTGTGAAAGGGTGTCTGATTGATGATGCAGAACTTGTATGTCCCACGAACGTTAGCAGGGTTCAAGAAATCAGTCTATCCAAACAAACAGTGACAAGACGAATCAGTGCTATGGCCGGCAATGTGCACAGGCAGCTAATAAATAAATCTAAAGACTTTGTTGCTTTCTCTGTTGTGCTCGATGAAGCAACAGATCTTACAGATACAGCCCAGGTTGTGATATACATACCAGGTGTCGATAACGCACTTTGTGTAACAGAGGACGTTTTGGACTTAGTACCTTTGAAAGGGACTACTAGAGGTGCGGATTTTCTCCAAGCTGTCGAGCAAGCGATTGATGGTGTCGATATGGACTGGAATCGGTTAGTCTCAGTGACCACAGATGGAGCACCATCAACGCAAGGCCATCAGAGAGGACTCATAGCACGGATGCGCAGATAGCTAGGGCGCACAGACGAGACGTTGTATGGAATTCATTGCATTCTGCATCGAGAGGCGCTTTGTGCAAAATCAGTAGCGTTAGCAAACGTCATGCACATTGTTGTGCGTACTGTAAACTATCTGAAGACACATGGGCTTACGCATCGCCAGTTTCGGTGGTTCTTGGAGGAATTAGGAGCGGAGTATGGCGATGTGCCTTACTATACCGAAATACGCTCAGTCGAGGTAAAATGCTGAAAATATTTTTTGATTTACGTTTGGTTATAGTAACATTGTTACATGACAAGGGAAAAAAGTGAACCTATGTTGGAAGACCCTTGTCGGATATCAGACCTTGCATTTCTCGTGGACATTAGGTCTCATATGAACAGCCTGAACGTCAGTTTGCAAGGTGAAAATAATTTAATTTCTGACATGTTGGGAAAAGTAAATGCCTTTGAAAGGAAGCTTGCGCTTTGGGAGAGTCAGCTATTGACAGAAAACATTGCACATTTCCCGACTCTTGGACTGGTCCATGAAGGTGCTAGATTTCAAGAATACGTGTCAATAATTGTAAAAATTAAGGAACAATTTCGAGCACGATTTGCAGATGTTACGAGTTTGTCTCATGTCATTCGCCTCTTTGCTCGACCGTTCTCGTCGTCAGTTTAAGATGCTCCGAATGATCTACAGATGGAACTTATCGACCTACAGTGCAATAGAAGACTGAAGGACAAGTTCTTAGCAGTGCGAAGTACAAAAGAATTCTACGAAAATTTTTCAAACAAGAATTTCCACGCCTGCACCGAGAAGCCGCGAGAGTTATATCCATGTTCGAGTCGACATTTGTTGGTGAAAATTTTTCTCGGTGATGAAAATGAATAAATCAAGGTTTCGATGAAGCATAAGTGATGAAAATCTTCGCAACTGCTTGCGTTTGTCAATGGGCCGTGCTTTTGTGTACGATATTAGCTGTATCATTTCTCATGACCAGTGATATACGTGTTTGGATTTATTCCTTTCATAATTAAAAATTATTGTTTACTAACTGTGCATTATTGCCTCATTCTGCTCCATGTTACATTATTATCATGAAAATTGGTTATTAAACCGATTGTTCCAATGTATACTTACATTTAGGGTTTTGTTTAATGTGTGAAGGGCTACGCTCAGCTACAGTCGATAAAACATAACATTCATCTAATTGTCGGTTATTATGCAGATTTCAGAGGGAACTGATGAAAGATATAGCAGTAATGATATTGAAATAACAGGTGATCATCGAGAGGTCTGCGGTTATCATTCTGTTCAGAGGTCAGTGAGACAGAAATTATGTGGGTCTAACTGAGGGCACCGAGAATTAGTTACAGGAAACCCCGAATTAGTTTAATGTTATTTGAACTCATGAATAGGGTTCGTTGGAAGTCGCTAAGTGCTCTCTTTCTTAAATAACAGATCAAAAACATTACGCGTATTTACGTGCCGTCAGTCAAGCTGTCTTAATAAAAACCCACGGTTGTTAACTGTATTACTTGTCTTACTGGGTTAAACTGTTAACATAATAGCAGACGTCTCAATGAGTAGACTGTGACAGTATTTTAAATGTTTAGTGCGCGAAATACCTTCCCATGGTTGGCTTGCAAGCTGTGGAAAGACCACTAGAATGCGCCGGTACAGAGTATCCCAGCATGTGGATAAAGCGACATATGTGCGTAGAAATGTGCACTACATGAACGCTGACGGCTGCGGCGTGCACGCTGTGATCCGGAAGTTGCACATGTGCAGGAGCACCGCACGCGTGCAGAATTTCTGGCCGGCCCTGATGTACGGTCTATGTCGATAATTGGTATTCAAGCCCCGACCTGTTCCTTTGGCTTCATAACAACGGAACAAACGCATGTGTACTATTCGCAAAAACAGATACAACATACCTAAATTAGAAAACAAACTAAAATGAGAGAATTACAGTTTAAGTCCACTGACACAATCCTTGCCATGAAATGTTGTGACAAACGAGAAGTGTGTATGCTGACCACTCGTATTACTGCAAAAATTGTTGAGATGGCAAACACAAAGATAGGTGAAAGATTACGGAAACCACAATGTGTTGCAGATTACAACAAGAGTATGGGTGCTGTTGACCACTGTGACATGCTGCTGAGTTCAATGCAATCACTACGAAAGACTGTCAAGTGGTACAAAAAGTTCTTTTTCTATGTACTGGATCTGTGCATTTTATATTCCCATACTCTCTACAGAGTAGTAACAGGACGAAAAATGCAACTAGCGGAATTTAATTTGTGTCTGGTAAGAGAGATTGTTGAAACTTACGCAAAAGAACGGAGGAAAGCTGGCAGGGGAAGGAGCTCTGAAGACGAGAATCCTCTAAGATTAGATGGGAGACATTTCCCAAAGGTCATTGAGATGGAAAACTCGAAGAAACGTACGCCAATGCGTCGGTGCGCAGTGTGCTCGAAGCAGAAAGTGCGCCGAGAAACGAGATACGAATGTAGAGCATGGAACATACCATTATGTGTAGTGCCATGTTTTGAGGCCTATCACACTAAAATAATTGCTAACCGTCTATAATCACTCAGAAGAGAAGAAGCGACATTGACGACTATCAAAAAGTAAAGGACAACAAAAAGGAAATAAAAATATAAAAACTGTATACAAAATAAAATAAAAACACAATAGTATATTTTTAACTTCGCCAGTGCCGGTCCAAATCTCGGATCAAAAAGGAGGATGGAAAATATATTCACAAGGTGTAAAAGATACTCCAACACCTATGATTTCTAACTTTGAAGCCATTTTACAGAAGTGTTACTGCACTCTCGAAAACACGAACTGCATTTCTTAGATGCCATTAAATCTATTACATACGTTAAGCATAAAATTAAAATAAGCATAGTGCTACACTCCTGATTTAAACAAACATCACGTTTGATTGCGTGGCCATCTTCCGCAGCAGCTCCAACAATTAATTATTGTTAGCTTTGCCGCCTTAATCTTACTGCAATTAATGAAGAAGAATTTCACACTAGACGCGTTTCGCTTTTATTTACAAAGCATCTCTCTGTGTTCACTGGCTTTCCTGCTTCATGTCATCCTCTGCTAATGAAGAGAGGGAAAGCAGTGGTGCGAAAAGGATGTAAACATGAAGCAGGAAAACCAGTGAACACAGAAGATGCTTTGTAAGTAAAAGCGAAACGCGTCTGGTGTGAAATTCTTTTTCATTTATTGCAGTAAGCTACAGACAGCAAAGCTAACAATAATTAATTCTACATATCGTTTATAATAGTGATGCTTAGCAACATAAGCAGTTTCAATGTACATCATGTGTCCAGTAATTCATCTGCAGATTCACAGCCACAGAAAAAGTATCGAGATACATCGCGTGTCAATGATCATACTCAGAAGACGAAACAGCTGCGGACGTCCTGGCTCGAGATATATTCAGCACAGGGCGTGCTCGGCCAAGCGGCGAGGTCAGCCGCAGGCAGCGGTCTGTGGAGAAAGCCATTAGCGCAGGTACCAGGATTAGGTGGCCTCAACGGCTCACTCGACTCTGCTAGATGGATGCACGGCTGCAGCGGCCAAAGCTTTAACACCTCTCTCTACTTTCTCTTTCTTCCTCTTCCCTTCCTGTGACATGCCTGGAACCACATCCGGACAACCCTTAAATGGCCGCAACCGGCCAATGTGTAGTATCGTTTTACTAGTTGGCAGCTGACGCTTAACATTACGGGGGACGTGGTTTCAACTACCTGGTATGGCGCTTGATACCTCGTGACTAACTTCTTAGTTTACCCTTTTGGCATATAGGGGCTATATAGTATTACCCATTGCCCTACTCTATACTGCGATAAACTTATGTCGGCCCGTGTGGCCGAGCGGTTCTAGGAGCTTCAGTCTGGAACCACGCGACTGCTACGGTCGAAGGTTCGAATCCTGCCTCGGGCATGGATGTGTGTGATGTCATTAGGTTAGTTAGGTTTAAGTAGTTCTAGGTTCTAGGGGACTGATGACCTCAGATGTCATGTCCCATAGTGCTCAGAGCCTTTAGCAATTTGATAAACTTCCTTTCTGCTTCACTGCGTCTTCTTGCCTTACCAAAGACTTCATATTCGCCTTTTATACCCGTTTTCCAACATCCCGAAATGTCCACGAACAGATTCACTGGTCCTTCCTTTCTGTAGCTTCACTAAATGAAACGGGGACGGCAGTTTTCGCCCTTACACTACCTCAAACGGAGACAAACGGGTACTGGTATGGATGTTTGCATTTTATGCACATATAGTATACTTCAAATACTCGTTCCACTGACTGTGATGAGAATCCACATAAAAACTCAGCATCTTCCCAATTGTTCTGTGTACACGTTCTGTCCTTCGGTTTGCCTGTGGATACAATGCGCTCTTCCTCAACTTCTTTACGTTCAACAATTTACACAGTTCCTTCATTAAATCTGACATGAAGTAGGTCCCTTGGTCAGTAATTATTTTCTCCAACACCAAACTTCGAAATCCAGTCGTTTATTAAAGCTTGCATGAGCATCAAAATGGTTGAAATGGATCTGAGCACTATGGGACTTAACTTCTGAGGTCATCAGTCCCCTAGACCATAGAACTACCTAAACCTAACTAACCTAAGGACGGCACACACATCCATGCCCGAGGCAGGATTCGAGCCTGCAACCGCAGCGGTCACGCGGTTCCAGACTGCAGCGCCTAGAACCGCTCGGCCACTCCGGCCGGCGCGTGAGCATCGCTGCCTGTTGATTTGGCATAGCCACTATCTTCACATACCTCGAAAAATGGTCTATTCTTGTCAGAATGGATCTGTTCCGCGATGGTGTTCGACTGAAAGGTCCTAAGAGATCAGTTCCCAACATACAAAATGGAAATGTTGCTTCCAGCAATCGTTGTAGCCGTATCCGTTTCCAACTAAAAAAAATGGTTCAAATGGCTCTGAACACTATGGGACTTAACTGCTGTGGTCATCAGTCCCCTAGAAATTAGAACTACTTAAACCTAACTAACCTAAAGACATCACACACATCCATGCCCGAGGCAGGATTTGAACCTGCGACCGTAGCGGTCACGTGGTTCCAGACTGTAGCGCCTAGAACCGCACGGTCACTCCGGGCGGCCTTTCCAACTCAAATCTGCTCTCTGCGCACATGGCATACTGTTCTTGACATACTGATCCACATCCACTTTCCTACCTCTCCACCAAAACCTCTCCGCCATTCTCCTATTCATCAAATGGTTCAAATGGCTCTAAGCACTATGGGACTTAACATCTATGGTCATCAGTCCCCTAGAACTTAGAACTGCTTAAACCTAACTAACTTAAGGACATCACACAACACCCAGTCATCACGAGGCAGAGAAAATCCCTGACCCCGCCGGGAATCGAACCCGGGAACCCCGGCGCGGGAAGCGATCCTATTCATCGCTCTGCCCCCAGCATGACCAGATAACATGTGATCATGTGCTTTTTTTTAAAAAACTCGTCTCTCAGCTTCGCTGGTACTACTACCCTCAGCCCTAACTTCGTTTCCCTGCACAGGAAACCGTCGTTCACATTAAATTGATACAATTTACAACCGTTGTCAGAATCCTGTAATTCTTGCCATACTGCTATGTCATAACCCATGACTTCTAATTTTGCCACCTTCGTACTCATTGCATCTGCATTACCATGCTTTTTCCCAGGCTTGTGCACCACCTAATAGTCGAATTCACTAAGCTTCACGGCCCACCTGGCGAGCCTAGTGTACGGATCCTTCAACCCCAACAACCACTTCAATGCAGCGTGATCTGTCGATACCAAAAATTTTCTCCCGTAAAAATAACACTTAAAATATGTGATTCCATAGATTATGCTAAGCATCTCCATCCTGGTTTTTGAGTAATTGGCGGCCGGAGTGGCTGAGCGGTTCTAGGCGCTACAGTCTGGAACCGCGCTACCGCTACACTCGCAGGTTCGAATCCTGCCACGGGCATGGATGTATGTGATGTCCTTAGGTTAGTTAGGTTTAAGTAGTTCTAAGTTCTAGGGGACTGCGGACCTCAGAAGTTAAGTCCCATAGTGCTCAGAGCCATTTGAAACATTTTGTTGAGTAATTCCTCTCTGCTGCAGTCAGCTGCCTAGACACATAGACTACAGGATGCTCTTTCCCATCAATTTCCTGACTAAGAACACACCCTAATGCCTGATTCGATGCATCGCATGCTAGAATAAACTCCTTTTCAAAATCTGGAAACACAAGAACCGCACTTGATGTTAACTCTTCTTTCAGTTTGTGAAACGTCTTCTGACACTCTTCTGCCCACTCAAACTTCACACTCTCCCGCAACAATCGCGTCAATGGCTGTGCTAAATGTGCAAAAGCCTTCACGAACTTTCGATAGAAATTGCAAATTTCGACGAATGATTGCACTTCCTTAACTGTTTTCAGCTCCCAAAAATCCCTTACAGCCTGTACCAAACTCGGATCTGTTTGCACTCCCTCCTTACTGATGATAAGGCCTAAATATTTCACTTCTTCCAATGCAAAATGACACTTATCCAGGCTCAGTGTCAAACGAGCCGCTATTAACCTCATAAAGACTTCCCTTAACCGCTGTCTATGCTGCTCAATACTACTTGAAAACACTATATCATCCAAATAGACAAGACACTGACATGGTTTCAAACCCCTCAAGACACTGTCTAGCAACCTCTGAAACGTTGCCGGAGCGTTTTTCAAACCTAATGGCATTCTGATGTACTGGTAATGGCCTCCATGAGTAGAGAAAGCAGTTTTTGGACGATACTCTGGAGCCACGTCTAACTGACAATAACCACTTGTCAAATCCATCGTAGAAAAGTACTGTCATTTTCCCAAGTGATCCAAAGTCTTCGATATGTTTGGAATAGCGTATTACTGTCTTATTATTGAGATATCGGTAGTCACAACATAACCGGTATTTCTTAGTTCCATCCATAGATTTTTTTGGCATGATGACAATGCCTGATCCCCATCAACTATTACTACGCTCTATAATACCATTCGCATGCTGCTGATCAATGAAATCCTCCACAATCAGTTGCATATAACTCGGTATTCTGTATGGGATACAGTAACAGGTGTTTCGTTCAATGTTGGTATCCTGTGTTGAACTAATGGAGTTTCTGGTAACAGCCCTTGCGGGAGAAACGAATCTTTAAATTCTCACAACAATTTTTCCATATGCTCTTTTTCTCCTCCATTCAAATGCTTAACTTTGTTATGCAATGCAGTTATATCGGCAGTTAGTGGTTGATCGTTATGCCTTCCTCTCGAACACCAGTCTTCGTCATCTGGTAAATCTAAATTCCCTACTAAAACTCCTTTTCCCAAATTCGCATCTACAGCTCTAAAAGTATCCATGTTCATGGGGAATACTCGCCTGTCGTTTCCCTCTTGTACACATACAATACTACATTTTATAAAACAACCTAATGGATCCAAAACTTATTGTCCTCCAATGGTTCAATAACACATACCATAACCACAGGTAGATTTGACTCTACATTTACCCAAAGCGATTTCCTGGCGCCACTAGACACACACTCACACGAATTAAGCCATAATGATTAAGTACGCAGCTCAATTCGTTTGTTCATTACGTTGAAAGCCCTTCGTGACAGCTCTGTATTTACAACAGTTTCCCCTAGCTGTAATATAATTTCACCAAGTTCCAAAGTTCGCTGTCCAACGTCAATTTTAGCATGATGTTGATGCTAGAAATCTACTCCCAGGATCATGTCACAGCTCTCGCTTACCCATGGTACTACCTCCATGCATGCATCAAATCGGACTTACCCTATGCAAAAGTCAACCGGTGCAGACTCCAAACGTGTGACCTCCTTATCCCCCCTCCACAAAACCTGTAACATGATTGGTCTAACTTCTTTCGTCCCATCAAACTCTTAGTAGCCACTGACACTTGCGGCCCTGTGTCCAACAAAATAATACACTTTTTAGTTCCTATGGATCCTACAACTGAACATTCCACCTCTGCATATGTATTCGTTGCATTGAAATTAAACGGGAGCTCCCTTAGGTGGGTCTTGGGCCCCCTCTGCCATTTAACGACTGTCCATCTCTACTAACTCCACTTCTCCTTACTCCACCCTGCTGACTTCCACCTCTTCCTCTATTCCTCAGTGACTGGGTACATTGCCTCTGCACATGTCCTGTACGACCACACTTACAACATTTTATACCCGCTATAAACCCTGTTTGCCTATCACGTACCCCTGTTGCCATGTCTGTTTCCTCACATTGGATTGCCAGCTGAATGGCCGAATACAAATCTTTTGGATACCCTTCACGCACTTTCCGAGCCATATGCGCCGGTAACCCCCTCAAAAATACATCAAGTGCCCTTTACTCAGCCTCCTGCAACAAAACACCATTTGCTTCATCGCTCTGACCCAACTCGTAAGCATACTCGTTAATTTATCTTATTCTGTCCGCAAATTTCTCTACCGTCTCACCCTGTCTCTTTGTCATTGTACTAAACCTCTCCCTAAAGTACCGAGCGCTATTCTGTTTCTTGTACCTCTGAGAAATGATCATCAGGTAGTAGAAATACACATATAAATTTTCGACAGTGTATTATTGTAATAACAGTTAATAGAAGAGAGTACGACTTTAAAGATCATAAAGGAAATGTAGCTGTGAATCTGCAGCACGCTGTAACTGAAGTCACACAGCACACGTAGTAAATCATGTATCACCAGTTTTCTTCCATGTACCCTACAAAACACCAAGCAAGATTATACAACCACTTTATTGTACCTTCCGTACCAGTTCTTCTTCTAACGAAGTTTTATATTATTCGTCCATTAAGCTGCATTCTTCAGCCGATGCTCTCAGTAAAATTAAACTGGACGTATGTTTCCCACTGAACATGTCGACGGACGTTCCATAACTGCAAGTTACTACAAACTGCACATAAAGGTAGTCTCACTTTTTTTTTTTTTCATCTGCGAGAGAATAAACAGCGTCCTGCCAACATTTCTAGCACGACTCTCTCAGAATTACAAAATTATGTTTATCCTAATAGTCTACAATAGCACCAAATATTCTGCTTATTACAAAGTAATAAAGATCGTTCAGAATACAATATTTTGAATTATGGATTAAGTCAAGAATAAAAAATAGTTGAATTCTACACACAAATGAAAGAAACTGTTTTAAAAAATCATTATAAATACGCTCGTGGTATTTTTGTGTTTTTACTAGCTTCCACTCCTAAACTTCGTGGACAGTAAGTTAGTGATAGTAAGATGTTTCACTAGCGTACATAGCATACAATCTGGCCCAACGACCGATGGTGAGAATGCGTTTATACTTTTTTTCTGCCTCAGTACGTATTTACTCGTGGAGGATAACAGAGGAATCGCACAACTGTGAGTGTCCTCTTTTATCTGTGACATAAGGCCGGTATTTTTAACGACTCTGGGTACTATCACCTTGCATTCTATGGCCACATTGAAAATAAACAACGAGGGTCTATGAAACATTTTTAGGTGACAGATTCATTCAATGGTACAGTTATTGTTCTCTTCATGGGCTAATAGGATTGCAGTGTGAACTTCAGAGTAGTCATGTAGATGTAGAAATGACAACGTCCCTGTCCTCCGAAGTTGAAAGATCAAAGTGGTTATGAGGCACTTTTGTCCCCATTGGAAAAGACAAAAATGAGTGCTTAAAATTTATATGGAAAGATGCCAGAAAAACAAAAAGAAACTGTCTGCTAATACCTGACCCTACATCTTGTAAATTGTGTGATCACAGTGCTTAAAACGAACACTGTATACCTGTATGAATTGGCGGGATACTAATATGACTGTCGCCCGCCATGTAGCCCGACAGCTTGGGGTGTCATTTTTTCTCATCGAAGGAGCCGTTTGTTTGTCTTCCGCGGCACCCTTACAGCACAGCTGTATGTCAACGATGTTATATGCCTCATTTTGTTGGCCTTCATGGCAAATCATCCTTGGCTTACATTTCAGCAAAAGAATGCCAGCCCACACGTGGCAAGAGTTTTATGACTTGTCTTCTTGATTGCCAAATCCTACCTTGACCAGCAAGGTCGCCAGACCCGTACCCAACTGAGAACGTTTGGAACACTAAAGCCAGGGCCCTCAAACCAGCTTGGGATTTTGACGTTATAACGCGCCAGTTGGACAGAATTTGGCGCGATATTCCTCAAGAGGACATCCAACAACTCTACAAATCAGTGCCAAGCCGAATAACTGCTTGTTTAAGGGTCAGAGGTGGACCACTGCGTTACAGAGTTACTCAATTTGTGAAGTTTTTTTATCTTAAATAACTCATCCAATATGTATAGAATTGTAGTCATTTGTTTGCCAGTAAATGTAAATCACATCTACCTACTTTTGCTGTGATAATAATAGAAGCAGAAGAAATGAATTAATATTTCCAACACCACTGGGACTTGAAACTGGGTCTCCTGCTCACAAGACAGATGTGTTAGCCATAACACTACCGTCGCAGTATATGCAACACAGTTGCACGGACTAGGCGAATGCTCTCACTGTGCTACCTATTCCGCTACAGCAGTGTAATGGCTAACATATCTGCCTAGTGGGCATGAGACCCAGCTTGAAGCCCAAGCGATGGTAAAAATTTTTATTCGCTTCTTCATCTTCTATCATTATTGTGGATAAAGTTGAGACGTTTTTTTCGAGTGTATTTACCCAAGTAGTTGCTGTAGGTGCAGAAAGTGTACTGGGTGACTCAGTCGTAAAATTATATTAATTCTATTTTCATCCTGAAGTATTATTTATACTTCCATGATTTATAATTTAATTCCAGTGAAATGTAGACATTCCTTTGTACATAAATTGTATGAACTTCTACAGGCGTAATTTTAGTGTGGATATCTGTGTGAGACTAAAGCAGTCCAACAGATTGTCTTTTTATCGATACTTTTTTTAAATACAATCTTCCATGGCGATTCCCACTTTTGCCTACTCGGTGGAGCTGCTTCTACATTTTTGCGATATTGTAGACTCCATGATTCTTTTTTGTGACATAAAAGCCTGTGTTGGCGAACTCCAACGGCTACATGCCGCACAAGGAGTAACTCAAACACAAAACAATAAACGCAGACACATATTACTGTAACATAGTACACACTATACAAAATGTGGGACTGTGAGTTATTTGAAACGTAACTTCTAGTAAAAAATTTAGAAACTATAGGATTACTGATTTATATACGATGACGTTGGTAAAGAAGGCTTCACAGTTCTGAATTAACAGGGAAATATACAGAATGTAACTACACAAAAATTCTCTACCTACTCACAACTCGTTATGTCTATTGTGTCGAAGCATTATTACCAAAGTGTATTATCTGTAAACAAGATTTATTGCAAACTTCCTGGCAGATTAAAACTGTGTGCCCGACCGAGACTCGAACTCGGAACCTTTGCCTTTCGCGGGCAAGTGCTCTACCGTCTTTTTTTTTTTTTTTTTTTTTTTTTTGCGGGCAAGTGCTCTACCATCTCTCTTTTTGTTTTTTTTGTATTTTTGTTTTTTTAAATATTTTTTTGTAGTGGACCGGTGGGGGCTCGGGGTGCAAAGTGGGCAGGGGTCGAAACCTGGGGCCTGGCCACAGTGTCCCCCTCACCACCACCGAGCCTGTGGTGCTCAGGGAAGTGGGAGAAACAGGAATCAACAGTAGTGGAAGGCGTTGTTATTTATTTATTTGCATGTGTTTTTGTAATATTCACTAATAGCATGAAATTATGGGAACACATATGCGAAGGAGAAACGAAATATAAATTCTGGGTAAAGAAAAAGAAAGGAAAAAGGAAAAGCAAAAAGAAATAAAATCCGCGCAATCTGCGACGCGCTCTCCCATCCGCGGAGGTCAGAAGTAGAATAGATCGTAGGCGGTTGAAACTCAGACACCGCCGGGGGAGGAGGGGTGGGTGCCCTCTGTGCCAGGCACCCACCAACTCAGTGGAGGTCTAACAAAGACCGCTCGAAGATAGTTGGCAAATAAAGTTCGGTAACGTGGCGTGTTTTCGAGAGCTGCATGGGCTGTTCGTAAATAGGTCCAGAAGTCGAGGCGGGATTTAGGTCCCTCATGAAAGAGATAAGCGACCGCCCACCCTTTGACCCACGTAATAGCATGACATTTGGCGGCGGGAAAATGTCGGTCCTCCGGGTATAGAAACATTCGAGGCTCGACTGTGTCTGGTGGCACCCGGAGATAGCAGGCAATGATTTGCTGCACGAAGCGCCATACATCTTGCGATGAGGCGCATGTCAGACGGTGTTCATCAGTGTCCAGTTGCTGGAAAAGGAGACAAAGAGGGGATTCTGACAAGCCAATGTTCTGCAGGCGCTGCTTCGTGGCAAATTTCCTGTTGACTATGTGATACCACAGTGCCCAGACGTTCGTAGGGAGGAAGGGCTGGTGGACGGTAGTCCACACTATGGGCCACTGGATGGAGGGGTGTTTGGTCTCCATCACATTCCGGGGAACACAGCGCAGCAACAGGCTGTAAAAATCCTTAGTCCTAGGTGGGCGTGTATCTGGGAGACTGGTATGTATGTAACTGTAGTCGACGAAAAAGGTCGAAATATGGGACAAATGAGGCACGATATGGCCGACAGACACCGGTGGTGAGGTGGAAGCAGGTAGGAGGACCTCAAGCAAGCTGCGTGATAGAGATGTACCCTGGCCCATCCACTGTTTTCTCATGGTACTCATGTACAAGGCTGCAGCTCGCATACGGACATTGAAGAGCCCGACGCCACCATACCGTGAGGGCAGGGTAAGTGTCTCATAACGGACTTTAAACATTGAACCAGCCGTGAGATAATAGCCAAAAGCCGCCTGAAGGTTGCGCCCAATTGCAGTTGGCAGAGGGAGAACTTTTTTTTTTTTTTTTTTTTAAATTCTTTATTAACAACAATATTAATTATACATATTTAGCCCACCTCCTGATATGATTAGTGGGCCGTAATTGTTACATGAATCTGAAGAATATTTTTGCAGCTAATATTACAATTTGTGTTAGTGCGCTACATTTAAGTTCCTAAGCTAGTGTTGAATTCCTACAGTGACTATGGACACTTTAATTTTCTACAATTTGTGTTAGTGAACTACTACTTGTTAAGTTCCTAATCTAGTGTTAATTTCCTACGGTAGCAATGGGCAGTTAATTTAACATACTTCTAAACTAAGAATGACTACTAACTGCAGCGTCACAGGTGTGCCAGTAAGTACAAACCTACTTGAAAAGGCCTGGCTCCCCGAGCTAACCCCGAGGAGCGTGCCCCTGGCACTGGGCCGGCCAAGGTTAGTAATCGCTGCAGTTTCCTATGTTAGTATTGTAATCTACGTCCTACTCTACTAACTTAACCTACGTCATAATTGGTGCATTGTCATAGTTGGTGTGATTGATCCCATCCCCCTAATCCCGTACGTGGCGGTTTCCAGCTGATGAAAGTCGGCCATTCCACGCACAGGCGGTATGGGATTGGGATCAGGTCTTAATCGGTTGGTTGGTTGAAAATCTGATATTTACTCTTGATCCCTTAGGTACTCTATTAGAACTTTTCGTGATACCTCTTCTGCCAGAGCATTCAAGGTCTGAAAAGTGTCTTCCTGTCTTAGAAGGTCGTATGTCTCTTTGTGTGGAAGTCTATCTCTATATGTTGTCGCCACGTCGTTGAAGAGAGGGCACTCGAAAACCACATGTTCGGGAGTTCCTTCCGCTGCGCCACAGTCGCACTCGGGGGTTGCCCTTTTCCCAAACCGACATAAGTATGTCGGATAGGGTCCATGACCAGTGAGAAAGTGGATGAGTCCTCGTGTGGGTTCGAAATAATCCATGGTCCCGCGTTCTTTAACATTAGGTAGAAACTGGAATGTTCTTCTCCCCGTTTCATCTTCCTCCCAATTCCTCTGCCACAGTTCCTCCCCTCTGTTTCTTATCTCCTTCTTGTCCTCTACTCTCACACCCATGATATCTGTTATTTTTCCCCCATCTCCCTTTTTCGCCCAATACCATGCGGCTTGTTCTCTTATTTTGATATCTAACGGGCAGAGCCCCATTATAACTAACAGAGCTCCCCCTGGTGATGTCCTGTAGGCCCCTACTGATCTTAATATCATATTTCTCTGGACTCTTCTCACTATCATGGCGGGCACGACCCGCGTGAGCCTGTGCGCCCAGACTCCCGAGCCGTAACCCACTACTGATGTCAGGATGCTATTATGATAAAGTTTGATGAGGTGAGGGGGGAGATGAAATCGTTTATGACCAATGGAAATGAGATTGTTTAATAACTGTAAGGCTTTCTGTGTTACGGTTTCTATGTGTTTTCCAAAGTTCCATCTCTCGTCAATTATGGCTCCCAAATATCGCGCCTCACGTCGCCGAAGAACTGGTGAGCCATCAATTCTCACAGTGGGATTTCTAATAAGCTGACCTTTTAGTAGTAGATAAGTAGACTTAGTCGGAGAAACTTTCATTTTCGTTTTGAGGCACCATTGGTGCAGTCTGTCAATTGCCCTTTCAATTTTCGGTTCTATGTCCTCTCGGCTACGACCACCGACCAGCAGGAGGAGGTCATCTGCGTAGGCTATCACCTCTAGCACTTCTTCTCTCTGTTGCAGTTCGTCTAGTAAGGGTTCCATATGCATGTCCCAGAACAGGGGCCCCAATACAGAACCTTGGGGACACCCCTTAGTGATTATTTTTCCAATTCTTCCGCTAGGGGATGGTAGCCAAACCTCCCTATCCTTACAATAGCTCTTCAGACACCCATATAGCGGCCCTGGACACTCTTTCTCCCGTAAACAGGAGAAGAGCGAAGGCCACCACAGGTTGTCAAAGGCGCCACTGATGTCCACCATGATGCCGACGACATACTTATGCGGGGTCGAACCGCAGACCTCGGCCGCCAGAGCGATGGCATCAGATGCCGACCGCCACGGCCTGAAGCCGAACTGCCTGCTGCTCATCCCTCACAGTATCCGGTGAGCCGTCAATCTGTCAGCCAGCAGTTTCTCCAAGAGCTTCCCAAATAGGTCTAATAGACATATTGGTCTGTAAGATTTGACTTCAGTTGGATCTTTCTCTGGTCCTTTTTTAATTATAATTACGTTAGCGGTTTTCCACTTCTTGGGAAACCTTCTTTGTTGGAGGCATTCATTGAAGAGGTGAGTTAGCGGTGCGACCAACTGGGGTGCCAGAAATTGCACCACCTCAGCCACAATGCCGTCTGGTCCTGGAGCTTTCCCTCTTTTGAGGGATTTTATTTGCGCAGCCACCTCCTCTTCCGAGAATGGGTAGACCGCCGTGTTGTTGTTGTAATCCATTAAATATGCATCACGCAGTTGCTTCTGGTCTTCAGTTTCCCCATCCGCATTGTCGTCAGGCAACAGGGACTGGAGAAGGACCTCAGCAGTTTCCTGCCAAGACTCCGTCATCCCATCCCCTCGCCTGACGGTTGATAGCTCCAGGGGAGAGCGGATTTTTTCCCGTACCAATTTATAAGGGAGACCCCACGGATCTAAGGCCAACTGGTTCAGCACATAGCTTTCCCAGCTACGTAGTCTCACCTCACGTAATTCCTTCTGGAAACTTTGCTTTGCCTCCCTGTATCGTAACTGCCATCTTTGTCTCTCCAGCCAGACGACACTGCGCTGGTAGTTTCTTCTTAGCCTTCTAACAGATTGACGTAACTCCTCTAATTCGGGCGACCATGGTGCTGGCGAGGCCGCCACGGCCTTCCTCCTGGTTGGTACGGCAGCCCTCACCGCTCTATGTACTGCGGCCACCAGTTCCTCGGCTCTTTTGTCTATGTCTATGTCTTCATGTCCATCACCTTCTGGTAATGCAGGAATGTCGCACTCCCTCGCTAAAAGTTCCCAGTTTGCTTTATTATAATTATACTGCACCTCCCAACCCATGGCCCAGCGGCACTCTCTTTCACTTAAGGTAAAGGTTATTAAGTTGTGGTCGCTCGTGGTGGCATTACTTATAACTGTCCAATTCCTTATTAGATTGGCTGCGTTGTGTGACGTAAGGGTAACGTCTATATTCGTGCCTTGTCCTCCTCCTGCTGTGTAGGTAGGAGGATTACCCGGCTTGTTGGTTACCACGAGCTGTGAAGCCATTAGAAAGTCCTCTACTTTATCACCATTCGCGTCTCTGGTGCCGCTGTACCATAGGGGGGATTTTGCATTGATGTCAGCTGTTATTATTATTTTTCGTCCCCGCAACGCCGTGGTGACTCTTGTCAGATGTTGCAGGTGTTCTTCTATTTCATCTCCATATTGAAAATACATGTTTATGAGTATAATTACTCCCATTGGTGATTGGAGCTCCACGACGTTGCAGTGACGAGTTGCGAATTGTGCAAGCGTAGTTATCCTCAGGAGTTTATTTGTTATTACTATTGCTGCTCTAGGATCCTCATCTCCGCTGACAATCTGCCAAGTTGTAGCAGCAAAAGCTATTTTTCCAGCTTGGGAGTACGGCTCCTGTAGACAGAGCACGTCTAGTCTCCTCTCCTCCACCTCTTTACGGAGCTCCTGCATAACAAGTCGACTGTTATGCGTGTTCAGTTGTCCAATTGTTATTTCTGTCGTCATGGAAAATATGTGTGCATATGGTCGTCCGGCCAGGTCTTACTCCAGTCGAAAGCAATTCGTCCATTTTCCAGTACGGCCTGTACGTAAATGTCCTGAAGGTCAAACTTTTCACCACGTCGCTCAAAAACTTTTTTCAGTAAGTCCCGCAGGGCTCCGAAATCAGTGGGGAGATTCACTGACTTGAGCTGTATTCTATCTACAGCCTCCATTACTGAGAAGGTTACCTTTCTTCCCTCTTCGTGTCCTACACGGACCACATGCCGTAAGGCAGTGGCCAGGATAATCGGCTCTTCCAGTCTGGCCAGTTGCATCGTGTACTCGATATTGGGGTATACCCTTACCGGGTCCACGGGTGGCAATCTGACCACAGGAGTGTCTTGCAATGTGGGCTTCGAGCTTGTGCTAGTGACAGCACTGTCTTGAACGGGTTTTTCTCTAGATTTTATCTCGGATATTTCTGTCCTAGGATGCTCTTGCCGCTTTGGATGGAATGTCGGCTTTGTTTCCCATCGTCGAGGGGCGGGATCTATGTTCATTACTGGAGGATCTGTTTGTATATTTTTATCTATCATATAGGGCTCCGTTTGTATGGCCTTGTCTATTATTTCTATCTTAGTTGCACTTGAAAGCGCCACTAGGAAGTTCTTGAACTTAGTTGCCCTCATAGCGTCCCGCCTCCTCTTACTTGGGGATTTATGTTTTGGCATCCTATTTGGTGGGCTGTGATCAGCCATAATTGATTTTCGAGATAAGTCGTTGTTCCAACATTCTGTATGTTGGGCAACTGCGTCCCGAGGCTCCGCACGACTTCTTCCCTCGGTTTTTGCACGGGACGCAAACCGCAGCTGCTTTGCAGTCTTTGCGGTTGTGTCCACTTGTGCCACACTTAGTGCAAGCCGATTCCCTGGTACACAGCCTTAGGATGTGATCCAGGTCACCACAGTTGTGGCATCGAGGTACCACGATATAATCTCTGACGTTGATGGAGTGGAAACCTATGTATAATCTGCCCATTGCCGTGATTTTTCTCCACATCGGTGCCGTGACCTCAGCTACGTGATGCACCACATCACGCCCCCGAGGCCCCGTCTTAAATCTCAATTTAAAACTTTTTCGGAATTCCTCCTCATTTATGTCATCAAAATTCTGTTCTTTTATAGTATTCGTCAGTTCGTCATCTGTCATGATAGTTGGTACATCATAGAGAATTACAAGGGGATTCCTTTTTCAATATTTTATCTTTGTCCTCTTCTGATGCTACTTCTACTATTACTGAGTTTCTACTGGGTTTGATTCGTTTTATTTTGATTTTGTCTTTGGCCGGGTTTATAGTTTTAGTGAACAGCTCTTGTATTTTCTTAACACTGGTGTCTTGCCCAGGGAGTGACCTGAGAAAGACCGCAGTGTCTGTTCTTTTGGTTGCTTTGTCAATGCTTTCTTTTGTTGTGTGCGGCTTGGTTGGCGTCTGCGCCGCTACCGCCGCCCAAGTCTTGGTTGGTTGGTTCCTCAATCTGCTATTTTCTTTTTCTAGTTCTTCCACTCTGCCCTCTAATTTTGCGTGGGCGATGGCCCATGCAGTAAGTTCGTTTTTAATGATTGTTAAGGCCGCTTGGCTTATTTTCCCATTTTTTACGTTCTGCTCTAAGAGCAGTGAGATTCTACCATGTCTCTGTGTAACTGATTCACTTTCTACCTGTCCCATCTCGTCTTGGGGAGAGGGATCAGGCGCAGTTGAAGCGCGTTTGGTCGCACAAGAATCACTCGCTTCTATTGTCGCCATAGTGAGTAACGAGTGATAAAAGATGGGAGCCCGTCTCTTACCCCGGACCGGCTCCTCTGGCATGGGGGGGGACTGTTGCAGCTCGCCCACCGACCTCGCCCCTAGGTCAAGGGCACTCCTGAGCTGCAGGGTTCAGCGCGCCGTTGCCAGCGCACTGGTCCCCGTCGAAGGCCTCGTCGTCGACGATTTCACTCGACGCTCCTCGGCAAGTGCACCCCGCACTCCGGAGAGGCGGATGCACCCAACGCCCTTCGCCGCCTACTAGCCCGAGTTTCCACCTGAAGGCCAGGGACCCACTCCTACTCAGGTGGTGGGTCGGTCCCCCAGTCGTTCGGCGGTCTGGGCCCATCTAACCTAGCCCAGGCGATGTCACCACCTCCTGGGTTTGGCAGAACACGCCCCGGTTACCCAGGGGCGCGGCGAAGCACCCTTGCCGACTCGCGCCGCGATCCCACGCCGACAAACGAGGTCGCCGGCATGCAGAGCACCTGCTGGTCTGTGCCCTGCGAACAGAAAGGGACTGGTGTTCGGTCCTTTGACACAGCTCCCCCTGTGCCACGCACCCTTCGCTTTCGCATCGGGTTGGGTCGCAGCTCTCCCTTTTGTCGCAAGGCAGAACGCCGAGCTTAACATCTGGCACCACGGGAAGGCGGAAAGAGCCACTTGGGAAGGAGAGGCTATGAGAGACGCTTCACTTCCCCTGTGAGGACTGCCGCGGCACACCCGACTGGAAAGCGACACGCCCCAGTGCGTGCTTCCGTGCCCTACGGCGCGCCGGCAGCGGGCGGCCCCGCCCCGAAACGCGCCGTCAAACGACTGACCTCACGCCAGATCAGAGGGAGAACTTGCGCGATGTGAACCAATTTTGATGCCACATAAAGATTAAGAAACGCAACCCGTTGAAGTGTGTCCTGGCGGCGCAAGAGGTTCTGGCGGACGTCGTTGCGGATGACGTGTAACAGGCGACGGAAATTCTTCGCCGCCGTGCGTGTGACCGTGGGGGTAAAGGTAATGCCCAGGTACCGGAAAGTCCGCACAAGCGGCAGTGGTGCCACTTCACCCTCCTGGAGGCCTCGTCCAATGTGCATTGCAGAAGATTTGGCGACATTCATGGCACTGCCAGCGGCAGCCTCATAACGGGTAATCAATTCGAGGACATCCCGAATCTCAGAGCCGGAGCGAATGAGGAGGAGGAGGTCATCAGCATATGCCCGACAGCGAAAAGTGTGTTGGCGTAGGGTGAGGCCAGAGAGCTTGGTCGTCAAGCCCCCAATAAGGGGCTCAAGGGCAATAGCATACAGGAGGGTAGAGAGGGGGCACCCCTGCCGTATCGAACGGCAGATAGGTACCGGCCCTGCTATACGTCCATTGACTTGGACACGTGAACTGGCACTGTCGTAAAGACGTCGGATGACGTCGAGAAACGGAGGGGGGATGCCCATTCGGGCTGCCACCGAAAACAGGAAACGATGACGCACTTTATCGAAGGCGCTGTCGAAGTCTATAGCGACGACCGCTGCCCGGAGCCTGCAGGCCGCCGCTATCGCAATTAAGTCGCGGCATTCCCCTGTGGCAGTCTGTATGTTAATCTGTCCGCCAGGCGTCGTTTGCTCTGGCGAGAGGATATGGGGGAGTGTAGTTCGGAGCCGCATTGCCAGTAAGCGCGCGAAAATCTTGTAATCGGCATTGAGGAGGGTGAGCGGTCTGTAACTCGTGACCATCGAACCACGGGCTGGTTTGTGGACTGGTATAATGATACCCTCAGCAAAGGCGGGTGGGATTGCTTGGTCAGATGTTATCAGTTCTTGATACATAGTCGTCCACCGTGGGGCCATGAGGTCCCGAAAGGTACGGTAAAACTCAATCGGTAAGCCGTCAATGCCGGGCGATCTGTTGACTGCACCCTTGGCGATTGCGTTGTTGACTTCGTCTAGCGTGACCGCCACTGTCAAAGCATCCGCCTCCCTGTGGGGGAGGGTGCGCGTGACGTAATGCAAAATGTAGTCGTCTGCTGCAGTTTCAGCGTCTTCATCACTAAAAGTACGACGGTAGTGCTCGACGAATGCGTGGACGATGTCATTCTGAGTGGTCACCTGCGTTCCATGAGGCGTGGTCAGAGTGCTGATGATCTGCCGACGACGCCTTCGTTTGTCGGACACTATATCATGCATGGATGGAATTTCTAAATCCGCGTGATCGTGGCGCCGCGTCCGTATCACGACCCCTTGCAGTTTCCGGCGTGCCAGCGCAATTATCATCGCCTTAGTTCGTTGCCGCTCCAACTGGTTGTCCGGGGTTGGCGGTTGAGCATCCAGATCTCGGAGAATCGCGTAATAGAAGTCAACAGTGGTACGATGCCAGTCGGCCATGTCCTTCCCGTATCTCATCAGTGTCCTCCGGATCGCCGGCTTGGCGCAGTCCAACCACCATGTCAATGTCGAGTGGTAGCGGGGAAGGCGTCGTTCGCAGGCTGTCCACGTTTCAGTGACTTGTTGGCGACACGCCAGGTCATACAAGTGTGAGGTATTGAGTTTCCATGGCGCACGGCTGCGCCATACTGATTGCGGCGGAAGGAGGACCGTACAGATGTAAGCGCAATGGTCGGAAAAGGCCAGCGGCCAGCGTTCGGCGCCCAGTACTGCAGATCTAAGAGTTTGTGAGACGTATATCCTGTCTAGTCGGCTTGCGGAATGACTTGTAAGAAAGGTATGGCCAGAAAGGTCGCCGTGCTGTACTTCCCAGGTATCGTGAAGCAGGAGGTCTCGCACCACTATACGTAGCTCCTGGCATGTAGTATAGTGGGGAATCTGATCTTTAGGATGCAGAACGCAGTTAAAGTCACCTCCTAGTAGGCAATGGTCATAACGCCCTAAAAACAGGGGAGCGATTTCCTCGGAATAAAACTGGGCTCTTTCATGCCGTCGGTCGGTGCCTGAGGGAGCGTAGACATTAATGATGCGTGTCCCCATGGCAGTGAATGCCATGCCCCGAGCTGATGGAAGGAAGGCGACATCGGTCACAGAAATCCCGTGGCGGACGTAGATGGCCACCCCGCGGCCCATAGGATCACCCGCGGAGGCGTGGGCGGTATAGCCATTGATATCCGGGAGACTAGCCAAGTGAACTTCCTGCAGATGGGCGAAATCAATATCCGAAGCCCAGAACATCTCCTGCATAAGGCGGATTTTCACCCTGGAACGGATGTTGTTGGTGTTGATGGTTGCTATTCGGTAGGCCTGGTGTCGGATTGCTGGAGGCTGGTCCACTCCGCCGTCCGCGCAAGGGTGTGGGCGTCGCAGCGGAAAGTTATCCCGCTGGCCCGCAGGGGAGCCTGGGGAGAGTATGATTAGTGGTGCGGCCGTGACGGCGCAGGGTCCCGTAACGGGTCCTGCTCCGTGACCTCCTCCTCGTGCCACGCCGTGGAAGCGGAAACTGGTGTATCGTCCATTTTGTCTGCAGAAGATGTTGTAATTGGGCGTGGTGTAGTGTCGCCTGTGAGACGTTCATGATTTAGTTCAGCGTCAGCACGGGGCGCAAGCACACCGATAGATGTCTCCGCGCTCATTACGTCTTCGTCAGCAGTAGCGGGTTCTGAGGCCTCGTGCTGGTCGACGGTTACGTCCTCCTCGACTTGTAACGTCTCCTCTTGGCCGGAAACGGTGCGACGTCTTCGCTTGCGGCGTTTCGGGGAACGTTGTTTCCTTGTGCGACCCTCCGTGTCCGACGACGGAAGGGAGTCGCGTCGTTCTGGCAGAAAGGCCGCTGTAGGAACGATGAGCGAGTCGATCTCCATCGTGTTTCCGAGATCAGGGTCAGCGTCTGGTTGCGTCGGCATCTTCGGAGCGGCGTCAATGGCCGGCCGAGGCGACGGGTCGTCCGAGGCGCTCTCCGTCGGTGTCTGGTCGGGCTCGTTGGTGGCGTCGTTTGTGGTGACTGGGCGACGTTGCAAAGTGGTAGGAGAAGCCAGAGCAGCGGCATAGGTCACCGGTAGCAGTGTAGGTTGCGACGTGGGTGGTTTTTCGGCAGCTGGAAGTTGCGTAATACGCCGTTGTAGGCATTCGGATCTAAGGTGGCCCTCTTTGCCGCACCCGGAACAGGTCCGAGGCTGGCCATCGTATATAATTATGGCACGGCATCCGCCGATCTGTAAGTAGGACGGGACGTGGCTTCGGAGATCTATGGTGACCTGTCGGACCCCATTTAGGACAGTATACGTCCGAAGCTGTGTCCACTTCTCCGCAGTGTGGCCGTGCACTGTGCCGTATGGGCGTAGTGCCGCGACGACTTCCTCAGCTGGAAGTTCGAATGGCAATTCGAAAATGCGTATCGTTCGCATACCTAAGCCTGCGTGGTCGACGGTTACCTCCCCCACATTGCCATCAGCGTGACAGAAGCGGAGCCCCTGTTTGGGCTCACGTAGTATGCGTTCGCACGCCGCGTCGTTAATGATTTTCACATAGACCGTGCTGCTCACGATGGACAAATGTATGCCGATAATATCGGTCGCCGGGATCTTCACTTCCTCTCGCAGAAAACGCTCCACCTCGAGTGCTTTGGGTCGGGTATAATCGTTGCAGAAAGTAAATCGGAGTGTTGATTTACGGTAACGGTTCGCCATGGATCGTACAAGGTAATCCGGCACTTAAGCAACGGCCGTCAGAAAGTAAACAAGGCGAGCTCGCGCGCTGCACGAAGTCAACACGTACGCGTCCGCTCTGTTGCCCTGCCGAAGGCAGACTGCGTCTGAGCTACCGAAGCACGACTCACGCCCGCTACTCACAGCTCTACTTCTGCCAGTATCTCGTCTCCTACCTTCCAAACTTTACAGAAGCACTCCTGCGAACCTTGCAGAACTAGCACTCCTGAAAGAAAGGATATAGCGGAGACACGGCTTAGCCACATCCTGGGGGATGTTTCCAGAATGAGATTTTCCCTCTGAAGCGGAGTGTGCGCTGATACGAAACTTCCTGGCAGATTAAAACTGTGTGCCCGACCGAGACTCGAACTCGAGACCTTTGCCTTTCGCGGGCAAGTGCTCTACCATCTGAGCTACCGAAGCACGACTCACGCCCGGTACTCACAACTCTACTTCTGCCAGTATCTCGTCTCCTACCTTCCAACTGGCAGAAGTGGAGCTGTGAGTACCGGGCGTGAGTCGTGCTTCAGTAGCTCAGATGGTAGAGCACTTTCTCCCGAAAGGCAAAGGTCTCGAGTTCGAGTTTCGGTCGGGCACATAGTTTTAATCTGCCAGGAAGTTTCATATCAGCGCACACTCCGCTTCAGAGTGAAAATCTCATTCTGGAAGATTTATTGCAGTTCCGTGGCAATGATTAGGGCAAAGCCATGCAAAACCGAAAATAGAGCATTTCCACTTACCTTTTTGCGGTGACAGATGCTAGGTGAAACAAAAACAATTCAGATACATTAAAATTGTTCCAGATTTGTTACGCAATAACTGAAATACTTTTCTTCCAGTTCTATGTCTTTTTATTATGATCTTCTTTCTTATTTACGTGTTACTCACACATCTATACACATATCTTGCCGAATTGCTAGGTTCTGTTAATAACAGAAACTGTTTTCTAGTGGTCTATTACAATATCAACACTTAACCCTTTCGACGAAATACAAACTGACTTACATGGAATATTCTTACTACCGAAGACTAGTGCGTCGAAGATGGTTTCTCAAACAAGCTACATTTAACAATTCAGTGACATTAATTTTGTACAACTGAAGAATAGAAATTCACGTGTTAGTCTGAAATATAAACTTGCACTGACATTAGCAATCATATTTATCTGTTTCCGTTTAAATTTGAGATTAAAAATACATGGATGACTAGTTTTTAGAATGTACTTCATTTCAATTTCAAAATCATCTAGACTAATCACATATTTATTCAATAGGCTGTCCTCCTCTGGCAGCTGAGTGGTCAGCGCGACGGAATGTCATACCTAACGGCTCGGGTTCGATTCCCGGCTGGGTCGGAGATTTTCTCCGCTCAGGGACTGGGTGTTGTGTTGTCCTTATCATCATCATTTCATCCCCATCGACACGCAAGTCGCCGAAGTGGCGTCAACTCGAAAGACTTGCACCAGTCCAACGGTCTAACCGACGGGAGGCCCTAGCCACACGGCATTTCCATTTCCATTTCCAATAGGCTGAAGGGTGGAAATCATGAATAAATACAATAAAAAGCAGCACCCCAGCTTAAGCTGAAGATTACTTGAACTTCGACATAATGTGGCACCAAGCGATTAATTAACAGTGAGATGGGCAACGATAGGGTCAATTTGGAAGGAGGATTATTATCCTGGGGTTGTTACAATTACCCTCTTACACAGGATCATGCATTACGTATGCATGAGGTTTTTGACGTTATGGGGCCTATTAATTACAAAAATTTTGTCATCCACTGGAGTAAAAAAGATCTTCAGTTTTTGTAAGAGGAATATTTGATTCTAAACATCTTCTATTAATATGATATGTGACAATAATATTCATACTAAATAACTCTGTTATGGCCAAATTTAAACCTTAATTTTTTTTGTGAAGATGTTGCTTCATTAGCTGTGTCATGAATCACAAGCAAAGAGTAAATCACCTTTTATAAAAAGTTTTGAAATTTTGTAAATTATATATAACTGTTAGTATACAAAGTATTTCCAAAAATTACCCTCTAATCAGTATGCAAGATATTAGCAATGAAAATTTCAAATGTAATTTTATACTTTTAACAAGGCGTATAACGTGTTGACAATAAACATTTGTGTCATATTAGAATCTAAATAGTTCTATGCAAATAGAAGTTGAAAAGAAAAAATTGTCTCGTTTGGCACTTTAAAAATATTTTCATAACAAATATTAATAGTAAAGCCAAAACGGCTTGCAAGATCTAACAGTCTTAGTGGCATTAATTTGTTTGTAGTTGACATGTTACTTTTATGTAAAGTTTATTTTTGCACTTTAACATAAGTTTTTTTGTTTTTCCAGTTGACTCCATGCTCCATCCTCACAGTTGCTAGTCCGTTCATCAGGCACATATCTGGTTTCATATTGCTTTCGTTTTCATTACTTTACAAACCTGATCCACAACTCAGTCCTCTCCTCCAAGTTACACCCTCATACAGCCGAAACATTAATTATTTCGGTAACACTAGTCTACAGAATTAAAGAAAAACTGTAGAGGAGCCATGGGTTTCAGTTTCATAAAATATACATGTAGAGCCACTGAACAGTTTTGGAGTCGGAAAATGTGGACTTCAAATGGATAACAAATCTATTCGAAATAAACATATAAAACTATAAATATATCTTTAACATTTTATAAGTTCAAGTGATATTCTGTGCATAAGGTTCTTTTTTCAAACTAATAATGGAATGTTAGGATAGTAGTGGTATTTCACTCTACTGGTTGGACAAATAAAAGATACTACAGTAAGTTCACTATGTACAATTTCCTGAGGAATTTCGGTTAAGAACCTTCAGAAATTTTTGATTAACATATATTTTTATACAGTTTTCACAACCATTCCTCTTTGGAAATTTAAAAATGGCCAAAAGTTGTCTTAACCATAGTCACGGTTTATCCTTATTGTTTGGTCAAACGACGGCGTTCCAACTTGTTAAGTTGGGAATAAGTCAAGTGCTCAAATAGTAACAGGTAAATCAGGACTGTCAATTCCACTCGTTCTTACATCAGTTCAGAAACCAGTACTAAAATGTTTATAAGAAATTCATTCCATCATAAGATATGGTACTACAAAACAAAATGGCAAGTCTCTATAGAATATTAGAATAATCATTTCCAAATACATGACTTTTCTGACCCCCACAACCATTACACTTTTTAATCAAATCCTTGCAAGTACTTCAAATAGCTGTTACACAAAATATTTAAGTTTCAACTCCTAGAACAAAAATGGCGAATGTTGTGCTAAGCACGGATAGTTTAGTAAAATCATGAAGTTACATATTCACAGAAAACATTTAGGCCTACAAGTAACAGAAAGACGCGTTGCATAATCAGATTCATGAATCTATATGTGTTAAAATTAAGACAGCCGTCATACTTTACCAGTGAACAGATAAGGTAATTTTACAATAAAGTATTATGTACAATTTATAACGTTACCAGCTACTACTAAATTAGCAGTAGTTGGAGGTGTTATACGCGGCACCGTGTGACATTCTTTAACTTGCTGCACAGTAAAATACAGACTATAACATATGTACTAAGCGCATAATGAACGTATTACGAGCACTGAATGTCCAGCGGCACGAAGCTGCAGCAAATACAATAAAATAAATAGTAGCAAGTATTACGAAACTTTAGAAAGTAAACTGTAATTCATGTATAGTATCAAATGGATACAAAAACAGTAGCAGATCAAAGCGAACAGAACGAGACAGTACAGGGCGTACTGAGAAACATCATGGAGCCCAATAGCAGTTGCCGAAATGAGTACGCAAGTAGCGCGACAGAACGCCAATTGGCTTGCGTAGCATACCACGCGTACATAAATGATCAGATTGAGATGATGAGCCCGTCACAAAGCAAACAGGAACCAAAGGACGGAACAAATGAGATAGATTACGTGGAAGATAGCGGTTATGCTAATAAATCGACTGATATGCTCAGTTCGCCACAGATAGAGAAAGAACCGATCGAGAAACATGAGATAGAAACAGAACATGAAGATTCAGTAGAGCTACAGCGAAAAACCTTTGAGCATAAATGATATGTTCAGATGTGTGTGAAATCTTATGGGACTTAACTGCTAAGGTCATCAGTCCCTAAGCTTCCACTCTACTTAACCTAAATTATCCCAAGTACAAACATACACACCCATGCCTGAGGGAGGACTCGAAGCTCAGCCGGGATCAGCCGCACAGTCCATGACTGCAGCGCCCAAGACCGCTCGGCTAATCCCCCGCGGCATGAATGGTGTGTTCAATGCTTTATCTACGCAAATTAAAGCCCAAGGTATCAGCTTTAGTAGTCAAATGAAGGCACAAGTTAGTGGCCTTGATAACCAATGTAAAACTCAGGGTGTAAAGATCAGTAAACAGATCGAAAAAGTAGATGAAAGAGTAGGCGTTTTGAGTATTGCAGTCGAAGATATGAAACTTGAAATAAATGCCATAAATACCAATGTGGCCTTTGTGCAGGGAAAGATCAACGTTATCAAGCAAAGGTTCAGTTTAGAAATCATAAAGTTCCAAGAAACGGTAGAATCTTTACTAGTAACGAAAGTGGACGAAAATGTTTTCGGTCTGAAAGTCGAAATGAGTAACGAATGTAGAAATGAAATACCACATTTGAGAAAGACAGTGGTTGATTCTGAGAAAGAATTGAGCAAACAGGTAAATATTTGCGAACAGAAGTGTGACCAAAACACTTCACATATTCAGGGCAAGATCTGCGACCTTCAAAAGAAAATAAGGGACTAGTCCGGCTGTGTCAATGATAGCATACCTCATAACAAACTATTACAGGAGTGAAGAACGCTTTGATTCTGCCAAAAGACATACTGGCTGGCACCCACTGGATTTTCTGAAAAATTGCGAAAAGATTTTTCCCGTATGTGTGACAGATCAGGAAAAGATTAACGTAGTTATCAGGGCATTAGCAGGTGATTCTAAACGATGGAGACTAGATCTGAACACAGATCCGATGACGTTTAACGAACTCAAACAAAAGTTTTTCGAGGAATAATGTCAAAACCAGATCAAGATTGTTTATGGCTAGAATTCACAATGGCTACATTATATGACAATAGGGGCAGAAACTGTATGAAAAATTTCTGTGAATCCTGGTACAGAAGACAGACGCACTTAAGAAATAGACGATCCGAATCCGAGATTATATGTTTGCTGTGGAAAAAGCTGCCAGAAGATTCGAAGACATACGTAGGAAGCAGTCATAAAGGCTTTTCTGCGTTTCTAGAAAGAGCAGAGGATGAAGATCATTGGCGAAGTAATCGTGATTATCACCATAATCACAACAATAGGGTTAATTACTATAACAATGAGAAAAATGACGACGAGAAAACTGAAGACCGCATATGTTGCGAGCCAAACTAACGCGGACCGAATTTAGCGGCCCAAACGTAAGAAACAATACCGCCATTGACGTAATCAATCTGATATTCGAGAGCCACTGCGAAGCACCGCGCGTCACCGCAAGCAAAGCGAGAGATGTGATTAGGACTGCGCCATGGCAGGTAGGCGATGAAACGTATACAGGGCTGTTACAAATGATTGAAGCGATTTCATAAATTCACTGTAGCTCCATTCATTGACATATGGTCACAACACACTACAGATACGTAGAAAAACTCATAAAGTTTTGTTCGGCTGGAGCCGCACTTCAGGTTTCTGCCGCCAGAGCGCTCGAGAGCGCAGTGAGACAAAATGGCGACAGGAGCCGAGAAAGCGCATGTCGTGCTTGAAATGCACTCACATCAGTCAGTCATAACAGTGCAACGACACTTCAGGACGAAGTTCAACAAAGATCCACCAACTGCTAACTCCATTCGGCGATGGTATGCGCAGTTTAAAGCTTCTGGATGCCTCTGTAAGGGGAAATCAACGGGTCGGCCTTCTGTGAGCGAAGAAACGGTTGAACGCGTGCGGGCAAGTTTCACGCCTAGCCCGCGGAAGTCGACGAATAAAGCAAGCAGGGAGCTAAACGTAACACAGCCGACGGTTTGGAAAATCTTACGGAAAAGGCTAAAGCAGAAGCCCTACCGTTTACAATTGCTACAAGCCCTGACACCCGATGACAAAGTCAAACGCTTTGAATTTTCGGCGCGGTTGCAACAGCTCATGGAAGACGATGCGTTCAGTGCGAAACTTGTTTTCAGTGATGAAGCAACATTTTTTCTTAATGGTGAAGTGAACAGACACAATGTGCGAATCTGGGCGGTAGAGAATCCTCACGCATTCGTGCAGCAAATTCGCAATTCACTAAAAGTTAACGTGTTTTGTGCAATCTCACGGTTTAAAGTTTACGGCCCCTTTTTCTTCTGCGAAAGAAACGTTACAGGGCACGTGTATCTGGGCATGCTGGAAAATTGGCTCATGCCACAACTGGAGACCGACAGCACCGACTTCATCTTTCAACAGGATGGTGCTCCACCGCACTTCCATCATGATGTTCGGCATTTCTTAAACAGGAGATTGGAAAACCGATGGATCGGTCGTGGTGGAGATCATGATCAGCAATTCATGTCATGGCCTCCACGCTCTCCCGACCTAACCCCATGCGATATCTTTCTGTGGGGTTATGTGAAAGATTCAGTGTTTAAACCTCCTCTACCAAGAAACGTGCCAGAACTGCGAGCTCGCATCAACGATGCTTTCGAACTCATTGATGGGGACATGCTGCGCCGAGTGTGTGAGGAACTTGATTATCGGCTTGATGTCTACCGAATCACTAAAGGGGCACTTATCGAACATTTGTGAAAGCCTAAAAAACTTTTTGAGTTTTTGTATGTGTGTCCAAAGCATTGTGAAAATATCTCAAATAATAAAGTTATTGCAGAGCTGCGAAATTGCTTCAATCATTTGTAATAACCCTGTACTAGCGTGCGAACAGAGAATCCACCGGCGACGACTACATCAAACAGATCAGATGTTCGATTCGAAGCTGTAGTAATGGTAGCAGAACAGCATGAGGGCGTCGCAGTAGAATGCAATGAACGCTCTTCGCCAGATAATACCAGCGCAAAAGAAAACGTGTCATATTCGTAATCAAGGAAGATAGCACCGACGACGGTTTGAGTAATGATAAAATTTGCGAGAAGAAGTCGTCAGGGATTAACAGTTGGTGTGAACAGTTCGATGATCTGTACCAATGGTTAAAGCAGGGCTAGTGAGAGGGTTTCGAAAGGGATTATGGGACTAAAAAGTTAGGTACTAGTAAATGGAGGAAAAGGGGCGTCGAGAATAGGACGTAGCCCGATAGCAAGGAGGAAATGCAAATATTTAGCACTGCGCAAAGTTCGTGATCGGTAGTTAGTAAAATGGTGGCAAGTTGTGAGGAAAAGGGCACCGCTCAAAGTACACGAGCTGTCAGCTATTCTGAGATTAACAGTAAAAATGAAAGACGGTCGAAATGAGGAGAATGCAGGTAGATGAAATCCTCAGCGTTGCTGACAAAGCGTTCCTGACTGACAAATCGCCAGCAGGACAAATTGTTGTCACCAGGCCGGATGAAGTACTTACACGAGCTTTTTTTTTTTTTTTTTTTTTTTTTTTTTTTTTTTTTTTTTTTTTTTACAAGTCACTGAAGTTCGCTCTTTTTTTACAAGTCACTAAAGTTCACGAGCGGATGTAAATGACAGTTCGGACGAAGAACCTGCTGTGAAAGATAAAGAAATAATATTTAAGAACCGACAAAAGGTTGGATGAGGAAATTAACATGTGTCTACGAAAGACGTTTCTGTTGGATCCGAACAGTGACCCAAAGTGTTCAGATATAGAAGACAGATCGGATTGTAATCTCCCCACGGAAAATTACCCTCTACCACGCAATAATTAATAATGGTCAATCAAATCATCCACATTTATTTACGTTTGAAAAGTATCTGATCAGAGTTTCTAGTAATATATGCGCCGACAGCTCGTCGACGCCAAGGTATTTTTCTAGTACGTTTATTCCTCGGAACAACCTAGGTACAGATATGTATGCTCCATGGTTATTATAGTGGGAGAAAGGAACAGCTTCGGAAGGATCGGTTGGAAGATTTTCGGATTGCTAAAAGAGATTTATTTACTCTTCTTCGCGCTAAAGCGAGCTAGGAAAGTTTGTGCCGCTAGCGTGATAGATAAAGAGAAAGAAAAACCTGTAAAAGAAAATTACATGAGACTTGGAACCAACAGAAAACGGAACATGTACGAAAATGGATTCAATATACATTTTTCCTCAGAAATAAGGTTTGTGACCATTTTATTCTAGAGTGAATGATGAATGAGTTCTCTGTCTGAATCACTGATGATTGTCTGGGCCCTGTAATTAATTGGGAAGTTTCAGCTGTGACGAAGAGAGCCTGCAATCTCTGAGTTTTTATAAATCGTCCAAAAAGGCTTCGTCCACATCTGAAATTTTAGATCTGTCGTAAACTGAACGAATTGTTCAAACGATCGATTTTCCCAACTGAATGCAGCGCTTAATAATAATAACAAACGTAAAGATCTTTTCCAGCAAGCCAGCCGCTGAACATTAAGACGAAGGGCTCCACCAGAGATTCTACTAGGCTGATTTCACGTAAATAATATAGTTAAACTGTACACAGATAAAGGACAGAGAGAGAGAGCGAATGAAATTCGAGAAATTACTCAGAATCCTCCATTAGCATAATTGTTTGTCTGTCTTTTCACGGATCAGCCTAATAAGAAAACACGAAGCCCTGACTTTATTGTACCGATTTATGTGTGAGGGTGAAAGAGCGATAAAGGCGACAGATACACTTCTGTACAGACAAAACATTACACCAAGTTAGCGGCAAGCTGCATTCATATAGACTTTCATCATTTACAGAGTAGAATTCATTATAATGGCCAATCCGTGACAGGACGCGTTTTTGGACGTTGTTAAAATAATTTTGTTCTCTGTTTCATGTGAACTACGACGAGACAACTTAACTTGGAAAAGAGAAGAAATACTCGCAGCCAAATTAAGTGCATCTACAAATAAAAGCAGCACGCTGGGCGCAGAAAAAAAGGCCAGATCTATAATTTTTTATTAAAGCTTGCTAGTATTGAGGAAGTAGACGTAGATTTGAACATTTACTAATTGTGTTCATGCCAGACGTAGTTTGATTGACCTGCCCTATTTGCATTTACCTGTATATACTATAAGAAAGTAGCCACAGAAGTATTCTTGTGTGAAGGGAGGTATATACATATTGACGATAGAACATTTATATGGTTTTAACTAGGGCAATGTTTAAGATGAGCCAAGCAGAGCAGAGCAACACGCAACAGCCTTCAGCTGTTAGCACGGATAATAGTGATGCAGTAAGAAGTGTTGTAGAACCGATCGCTACAGATAGCGCGATAGAACGCCCTGTAGACACGGCTGGAGATGTAACAGCAAGTACGCAACATGGATTAGATCCATTGGTCATTATCATGAGGCAGATGCAGATGTTAACTGAGACCATGAATAATATGAATACGAAATTAGCCTCAGTTACTGAGGGGCAAGAAAATCTAAAAATTGACATTAACGCGAAGTTCGCCTCAGTTAATGAGGGGCAGGAAAATCTGAAAGCTGAGATTAAGCAGCAGTTACACGACAGTTTTTCCGAATTAGAGCAGCGGATAGAGGCGAAGACAAAGGAACTTAAAGATCAGGCCGAAGAGACGGAACGAAAATTAACTGCACAAATAGAATTGGTGAAAGCTCAATGTGAGGAATCTACTCACTGCGTACGTGTAGAAATGAAGGAGTATGTGGCGATTAAGATAGATACCGTACGCGAACAGATGGAAATGATTCCGCAGTTAGTACAAAAGCAAGATGCCATGTCATGTGCAATTGCGCAACTTCCTGAATTGGCACGTACGCAGACGAACCTAAAGGAAAGTGTGGAACATCTGACAGAACGTCAAGACGTTATAGATCACCAGATTAATGTATTAATGGGTAAATTATTCGAAATCACATTAGAAAACAAAAGGCTAATGTGTGAAAACGTTGAGCAAAATGTTAAAGCAGCATTCCAGAGTCTATGTGGCAAACAGGAAGAGAATTTGTTTGCGAAAGGACTTGAGGAAGTGCGACAGCAGTTAGGGGCTGATTTCGAGCATTGGAAACAAACGATACCAGAGTCGATACGCGTTTCACAACAAGGCTCAGAACAAATGAATACAGGCCAGCAGCAGAAGTCGGCAGCGACGATAGAGCCAGTTACTGCACATTCGCACACAATACCGACTTGTGTGAGTAACTCGAATATTAAATTGCCACGAGCTAGTTGTTCGCGTGAAGTTTTATCTGACGGAGATTACGAAAGTCTTTGCCATGCTGAAGAAAAAATGATAAAGCATCGGCAATTTCAGATTTTTAACACTGACAAAAGGGGGTTCATCCGATTGTTTTTATTCGAAGTTTTAGAGGAGTGCTACCCAGAAATTGGTCGCAGTGGCAGAAGATCAGTTTCGTTACGGGGTATATACAAGATTCGGGGGCGATCTGGGCCTCGGACATGACTTCTGTATGCTCGACATATGACGATTTTGAGAAAGCGTTTTTAGCAAAGTTCTGGTCAGAAGGGGTACAGGAACGCCTAAGGCAGGAGGTGCTCTACCCAGAGCCATTCTCTTTTTCAAAAGGAAGCCTTAGGAAGTATTTTGAAAAACATATAAATAAAACTAGATATTGGGACAGACCTATGCCTTTGCCAGACATGATAAACATACTTAAGGCAAGATTACCAACTAACATCCGGAATCAATTAATTTACGGGAACGATAAAGACCTGGAGTCGTTCCTCACGACGTTAGATCATATAGACATTATAGAAGAGAGCAACCAGAAAGCCCGTAACAACAGATTCCAATATAGGGAGATAGAACCTCCGCCAAATGGTAGGCAAGGGAACGCACAGAGATCGATAAACAGTGGAGAAACCCCTCAAAATTTCAACAATAATACCGGCAATAGTCTTGCGAGGGGCTATCCAAGGAACAACAGGAATGGGAAAAGATACAATCCCGTATGGGGGAACGAAAGGAATTTCAGACCGCAAGCCTGGAACAATAACGATAATAGAAAGTGGAATCAACCGGGGGGAATAAACTCAAATAACCAACATCAGTGGGGACGGACATCTACGAATCAACCGGTAATTACCGAAGTGACGGACGATGTCAACCACCAGGCGAATCAAAATCCAACAAACTTGTAAGGACCCACTCGTGCCCCGGAGGAGCGGTCAACAATTGGTTGAGGGGCAACGGGATATGTGTACCAATGCTAACGTATAATGATGGACGATTACTGGCAGATGAATTGACCGAGGACTTAGAACCCCAAGATGAGGATAAGGAACAGGTGGCAGTAGCCGAAGTGCAAGTCATTTTGGAGACTGTACCTATAGTGGCGGTTTTAGACACAGCTGCAACCACAAATGTTATTTCGGAGGCTCTATTCAACAAGATCAGAAATATAAGACGAGTACCAATTTTTCCAGTTCAAAATTGTAGAATAAAAGGCGCCGTTGGGGCTATATCGGCTAATGTAAAAGTGCAGTCACTACTTAGTGTAGAAGTCGGAAATGTAGCAATATTAAGCACATTCCTTGTTGTGAAAAATTTGGTGGTAGACTGCATTATCGGAGTCGACAGCCTACGTCAATACGGATGCAGAATAGATTTTAAAACAGGAAAAATTTGGTTAAATGTAAATAAACAAGAAATTGAGTTGGACTTGTTGAAAAAAGAAAGCCTTACCAGAAAATATAATAGTGGGATCAGTGTGCAAGTAATCAGGACTGCACAAAATTCTAAACAGCTCGTGAAGAATGAATTCCAAGTAAAAGGAGATTTCGGTCAATTAGTGTATGAGAAGTTAAGTGAATCCGACTGCATTATTGAAGATCAGAAGCAGCAGCTCAAAGAATTATTATTAGCGTATGAAAACGTGTTTGACGAAAGGCCAGGAGTGATTAAGGGATACATATGCCATCTCTACGTTAAGCCGCACGAAACGTATTGTAGAACTTTCTATCCTGTTCCCTGGAGGTTAAAGGCTCAAGTTCAAAAAGAAATAGATCGCATGTTGAAATGGGGTTTGATCGAACCCTCCACAAGCCCATACTGCTCCCCATTGTTGGTCGTGCCAAAAGCAAATGGAACTGTGAGATTGGTACTCGATGCCATGGAAATAAATAAAATCATAATTCCAGTGAGAACACATCCGGAAAAACATAGACGAATTGATACAACGGTTCCAGGATGTCCAATATTTGACGAGCATCGATTTGCGGAGTTCTTATTGGCAGGTCAAGCTGGACGAGTTGTCAAGGAAATATACAGCTTTCATTTATGCCGGAAGAAGTTACCAATTTACTGTAGTTCCTTTCGGACTCAACATTAGTGCTGGGATCTTTATAGCAGCTCTAGATTATGCTCTATGCCCAGAACTAAGAAGCAGGATAACAGTATTTGTTGATGATATGCTTATTGCATCGAAGACCTGGGAGGAGCATATTACCTTACTGAGTCGGGTGTTGGACGTGTTCAAAACCATGGGAATAACTGCTAACCTACAGAAATCCCATTTTGCACTAAACAGAATCAAGTTCCTGGGGCATATAATTGACGCAAAGGGAATTTTACCGACCAAGGAGAAGCTAATTGCGATTAGTAAGTTTCCAACACCGAGAAATAGGAGGCAATTAAAAGGGTTTATGGGTCTTGCCTCATTTTTTAGAAGATTTATAACGAATCAGGCCATGAATGCAGCAGCTCTGAATAGTTTGCTGAAGAAGGATGTGCCCTGGCTCTGGACATTAGAGTGTCAAGAAGCATTTGAAGAGATAAAGAAGCAATTAGTAAATGCACCGCTTTTGTACCATCCGGACATGCAAGAGGAATTCTACTTGTCAACAGATTCGTCAAATGTGGGTCTTGGAGCGTGCCTTTTCCAAGTACGCAAGATAAATGGACAGCTTACCTTTTGTCCTATTGCGTTTGCTAGTCGTGTTTTGTCCAACTGTGAACGAACGTACACGACGACAGAATTAGAGGCTCTTGCTGTCGTCTGGGGATTTAAAAAATTTCATTATTATTTATATGGGTCGAAGACTATCGTATATTGCGATCACCAATCATTAACGTTTTTACAAACGTGTAAACTGTTACACCCCAGGCTGGCTAGATGGACGCTCGCTCTGCAACAATACCAGTTTAAGATCGTACATGTCTCAGGGCAGCAAAACATTATTGCTGACGCTCTATCAAGGTCACCGCAGGGTTTAACAAAAGAGATTGAAGTAAATAATTCCTCAGAATTCCCTGTATTGCTGCTGCAGGATAATCCATTTAAGACGTACTACGTCAATTTGTGTGTGCATATGGCCCAGTTACAGAAAAAGGATGCTCAATGGGGAAGTGTCATTCAAAGGTTACAACAGCAACCTTCGGATCAGATGGCAAACTATTACAAGCTGGTAAATGGCGTATTATTTTTCCGCTGTGGAAGGCCAAACAAAGTCCGTTGGTGTGTTTGTATACCTGAGGCGCAAATAGAGAAACTTGTATGGTTCACTCATTTAACCTGGGGACATTTCGGTGCGACAAAATGTGCAGACAAGATAAGTGGGTACTGTTATTTTCCCAACATGAAGCGCCGAGTGCATGAGGTCTTAAAGAGATGCATAATATGTCAAAAAACAAAGCCGGATTCAAAAGGGACTAAGCACCTATTATGCTCAATATTAGTACAAGAACCAAAAGAATTAATTCCATGCGATCTGTGTGGACCGTTACCTACTTCAAGAGGTGGTGTTAAATATGTGTTGGCATTTCTCGATGTGTGTACGAAATACGTAAAGCTATACCCGATAAAGGCGGCTACAGCCAAAGTAATTGTATTAAGATTGATAAGGGATTATCTTCCACATGTTGGTACACCTAAGGCGATCATAACAGACAATGCTAAAATATTCACGGGACTCCGATGGAAGCAGACTTTGTCTCACGTCGGTGTGAAACATATACTAACATCATTCTACCACCCACAAGGCAATTTGGTTGAGAGGATTTTTAGAGAATTCAATCGATTTATGAGGACGTATTGCCATAATAAGCAAACTGCGTGGGCAAATTATGTGGAAGAGTTTGAGCAAATATACAATAACATGCCCCACTCCTCAACGGGATATACACCTCGTGAATTGATGTTCGAAACAAAAGAGGAAAACTTCTGGACTGACCATATCCCCAAAACTCAGGAAACTGAGATGCCTTGGGAAGAAAAAATAAGACAAGCTATTATAAATATGACGAAAAAGGCTGATCAAAGAAAACAACGATATGACAAATTAATCAAAAGGGTACAGACATACCATGTCGGAGAGAAGGTACTAGTTAAACGACATACCAAATCATCCGTAATAAAGAAAAGTATCAAGAAATGGGAGTTACTATATACTGGACCATACATTATCCTACAAATTCCGAATCCGGGGGCTTATCTGTTAGCATACCCGGGATCGAATAAAGCAAAAGGGTTATTTTCTCATAAAGACTTAAAAAAAATATAATGAAGATTAGAAGATAGTGAGGAATGGCGTTCCGAGTGACAGAAATGAACGCTCGTAAAAAACATAATAATAAACTGTGTGTGTGTAGTGATAGAAACCTTTAAATTGAAATAGTTAATCAGTGACATAGAGTATAGAAATAGTGACTAACTATTAATATCAAGTGCTGTAAAGAAGATAGTGGAGATAGGCTTCACCTGTGGTTTGGGTGAACATAGAACTTTAGCATTGCTAATGTCATTAAGAATGATTAAAGATCTAACTGACCGTCAAGAAGAATGAAATGTTTCCCGTAAATGACGTTGAATAATCAAAAGAGGTTCCGAGTGAATATTCATATATAATCTCATGTGAACGCTGAGATGTGTAAACGAGTGAAGGGATGTGTTGTGGCAGTGAATTGTGAGTGACGGTTAACGCCGCACGGATAATTTCTCGCGCAAAACAGTTGACGTCGGCGCGAGAATTAAAATCGATATAGACGACACAGATATGCTTTGTAAGAGACTCGCACCAAACGCGAGGATAAACTGATTCATGTTGAACTTTAAAAGGAATAGGTGTTATAATTAGAAGTTAAGAGTTTTTAATTTATTAACGAATGATTAAAGAAAGTAATATTCATAGATTCAGTAGTAATTTAATGGTTCGTGTTCGTTTGGGAATTTTGTGTGAAAAATCCATTTCCATATATGAGCATGGATGAACGCCGTATGAATCAGAGAGTAAATGAAAGAAGTGAATCCGCATTCCTCAATGCTAATAAATTTTACATTTCAGCACTCAAGCGTAAAAATATATGTATTTAGAATGAAAAGTTTTGAGTATAGCTAAATTATATGACTTATCAAGGAAATATGGATGATGTCTTGGTATAAAATGAACTACACTTTCCATTATTCGATGATTTGAATCCAAAATCTACAGTAAGTTACACGAATCCTTTAAATTACGAAGAACAAATCAGTGATAGAAAATGTGTTAGAACTTTTGGACCCTAATTCTTTTGGAATGAATGTTGCATGTGAATTCGAGTATCCCTGTCCCTTCTACTCTTCCCATTGTGGGCCGCGTAGAAGATCAACTCCAAAGGGGGCCGCGTAGAAGACCGACTACAAATGTGGACGTCGGGGACATGCAAGACCCGGGGGAGTTTACCACCGCAAGATATTGTACTAGGAACAAGATTGTAAAACGAGAATTCACGTTATTCATTGTAAAACGTTTTGTTTGGCTAGAGGCACAAACCACTCTTCTCCAAATCGTGATACAAATTGATCCCTGTTTTTCCTTTAGAGATGAATTTCAAAATTATTTTTGTTCTTCTATAGGCTTTCCTATCTTCTATGTACCGTAGGCTGGGGGTCTAGGCTTAAGAGGTTTTCCAAGGTTTCCCTGCTTAAGAAAGTTCCCGAATGGGTAGACCCTGATAACAGTTTCATGAAAGATATTCTTCCTTGGTTGTGCACAGCAAACATAACACCTAGATGCACGTAAAAGCAATACAGCCGCGGTACCTGTCTCTACATTTCTTCTGTCTTCAACATTTCTTTTCTTCGTCTGTCTCAAACATAATATTCTTTTCCAGTCGGAGGACTGACAATCATCACTTCCGTGTTATCCACGATAATAGTTAGCTCGCGAAGTGTGTTCGGTAAATCAAAATCGAACTCACAAACTTCGCTCGCTGCGAGGGGCATTGTAATCTCCCCACGGAAAATTACCCTCTACCACGCAATAATTAATAATGGTCAATCAAATCATCCACATTTATTTACGTTTGAAAAGTATCTGATCAGATTTTCTAGAAATATATGCGCCGACAGCTCGTCGACGCCAAGGTATTTTTCTAGTACGTTTATTCTTTGGAACAACAGAGGTACAGATATGTATGCTCCATGGTTATTATAGTGGGAGAAAGGAACAGCTTCGGAAGGATCGGTTGGAAGATTTTCGGATTGCTAAAAGAGATTTATTTACTCTTCTTCGCGCTAAAGCGAGCTAGGAAAGTTTGTGCCGCTAGCGTGATAGATAAAGAGAAAGAAAAACCTGTAAAAGAAAATTACATGAGACTTGGAACCAACAGAAAACGGAACATGTACGAAAATGGATTCAATATACATTTTTCCTCAGAAATAAGGTTTGTGACCATTTTATTCTAGAGTGAATGATGAATGAGTTCTCTGTCTGAATCACTGATGATTGTCTGGGCCCTGTAATTAATTGGGAAGTTTCAGCTGTGACGAAGAGAGCCTGCAATCTCTGAGTTTTTATAAATCGTCCAAAAAGGCTTCGTCCACATCTGAAATTTTAGATCTGTCGTAAACTGAACGAATTGTTCAAACGATCGATTTTCCCAACTGAATGCAGCGCTTAATAATAATAACAAACGTAAAGATCTTTTCCAGCAAGCCAGCCGCTGAACATTAAGACGAAGGGCTCCACCAGAGATTCTACTAGGCTGATTTCACGTAAATAATATAGTTAAACTGTACACAGATAAAGGACAGAGAGAGAGAGCGAATGAAATTCGAGAAATTACTCAGAATCCTCCATTAGCATAATTGTTTGTCTGTCTTTTCACGGATCAGCCTAATAAGAAAACACGAAGCCCTGACTTTATTGTACCGATTTATGTGTGAGGGTGAAAGAGCGATAAAGGCGACAGATACACTTCTGTACAGACAAAACATTACACCAAGTTAGCGGCAAGCTGCATTCATATAGACTTTCATCATTTACAGAGTAGAATTCATTATAGGATGAAGGATATATTGAAGTAAGAAAAATCGAAGAAGGCGTGATGAAATGTGGTTCTGTACCATCAAATGAAGTAATGTCAAAAGGAAACCCTGAAGTAAACACAGAACCAAGAAAGATACAATCACCGGACATTGCTATTCATTATCAGAAACGGGTTCAGATCGCGGAGAAATTTGAAATCCCGAAACCAAGGAAACCCCCAGATATATACAAACTAAAAATTAAATTAAAATCCACCCTAACAGGCCACGAACGACCAGCGGTATCAACCAGCCACCGTGTCATCCTAAGTCCACAGGCGTCATTGGATGTTTATATGGAGGAACATGTGGTCAACACACCATGCGCCCAGCCGTTTTGTTAGTTTACGAGATCGATAGAAAAACTAAATGTAGAAAACATCTTTTAGGATAAAATGGCATCTCTTTAAAGTAATATCTTGAAAATGATAAAAACTTGTCATCAACATATGGGTCTACCCATTGTTATCCAATGCTCTACGTAACACAGAATTTCTTCTCCACGGTGAAATGTTACGTAACATGTAACTAATCTTCTTGTTTCGTGGATGTGGTGAAATGTTTTCCGTTTTCGTATTCCTGTTTGTGTACAATGAATGCTGTTGTGATGTGTTAGCAAAAACTTTTTTCCTTCCCTCTACACTGTTAGAAGTGTTTCACTAACAGGAAACATTACTGAAACATGGGGCATGTGTAACAGAATTATCAAGATAACCCATAGTGGTCTTATATAAATAATTTTTCTGTTTTTACTTAATGTGACTTCTGTGTAACTATGTTCTTTGATGTATTCTTTATTAATGATAACTTATGTGATTGTAATTAACCTATGAATATAATTTCAAAAGTATATGTAAAAGCTAAAAATTTAATTGTAATACTGGTTCATGCATAGGGGAAGTAGGTTTGTAATCATGTAAAACTGGGAGGGAAGTCCCTACGTAACGTAACTGACTAGTCGGGCATAGAAAACGTGGATCTGGAGGTCGAACTGCAAGGCTCCTGTCTGACATGAGCCGGTCGCTGTCTAGCAAGCTATGGGTTCGCATCTTCTGACCTGAGAGACGCGAGAAGAACTGCAAGATTATGTAATGTTGCCTCAGATGCGGAAGTAATTCGCTTTATTATTCATGGTATACGTTGGTTAGTTTTGCACTATGAAAATCCAAGGCTCGTCACACAAGATGAGCCATGGACATTTTGCCACCTTTTTTTGAATAACACTGATCATCGACACTGCCTCTACCTTCTTCTCACATTACCAGTTGATTACTGTATAACTGCATGGACCAGTTATATGATTTCGTTTTCAGTAATAATGTTGTGTTCTATAAACTGCGTGTTGGCCCACCGTATTTGGTCCATAGGCAGGGTCCTATCCCAAGCTACGATGAATTCGAGTATCCTGTTTTACTGAACTGAAAGGTACCTTTTTTCCTTCGCAAAAGTCAACAGATTTTGTGGAGTTGTAAGATACATCATTATTTAGTGAGCATAAGCTTTGAAATACTTCACGCAGTTTTCACGAATGGACAGTTAAAGCAATCAGTTAAAAGATTCTTTTAATTGAAATAACAGTGTTTACAATTTCCTGTGTAATGTAGTTAACAGTGTTTCCCATTTTATGTTCAGCCGCGATCTGAATATACCGATAAATTAGTTCCTGGCTCCCCTTGCTGGCTGTTGAGCCAAATTTAAATATCATATTAGAACAACAGCAACGAAAAATGAGCAACTAGCAACACTTACTGAAACTAGACTAGACCCAGGTGACATATTTCCCATTTGAGCTAAATAATATATGGTAGTGAATATTCCTTGAGAGTACAAATGATAATCAGTACAAAAGGTTCTATTAATGCGTAACTATTTTAGTAGTAGTAATTTCCTAAAATTAAACTGACAAAAAACAAGTAAGTGTTATTGAGGGTCAAATGGTTCAAATGGCTCTGAGCACTATGGGACTTAACTTCTGAGGTCATCAGTCCCCTAGAACTTAGAACTACTTAAACCTATCTAACCTAAGGACATCACACACATCCATGCCCGAGGCAGGATTCGAACCAGCGACCGTAGCGGTCACGCGGTTCCAGACTGAAGCGCCTAGTAACGCTCGGCCACTCCAGCCGGCCTTTTGAGGCTCAGTTGTTGCCTGAACGCATTAATACGTCTCCAGAATAGGTCAATTCAATTCACTGAAATATTACCTGTTAAATTATGCTACTGTCCTGTATGTTATTGATCAGCGATATTCGCGCCGCCGGTGGGGTTCATATTTCCGGTGGTGTGCGCAGTGCGCACGGTGGCGTCACCTACCGAGTCGATCGGGGAGCTAGCGGTAAGCTCTAACAAGTAGGGCAGAGTTTTGCTTTGCGACGCCTAGCAGTAACGTCGTTTGCCAAGTCTAGCGGACAGTACAGGTGCAGCGCGAGGCAGCAGGAAGAGCACATCTAAAAGGGGCTGTTAACCCGGGTGACGGCGCCGTAGGAAATGTTGTGGCGTAACAAGCTAGTTACGCCACACTGAGAAGGGAGCCGAAAGGCACGCGTACACACACGCCGACTGGCGTCAAGTCTGGAACAGGATACGTTATGACTGCTATCAAGAAAATACGTAGCTTTGGAATATACTTAACTTTTAATCACTCCTTGTGATACATCTCTCTTGACTATACAAATGAGACTCGTAAGATACATGCACTGTTACAATTGGCGCCTTGCTAGGTCGTACCCATGGACTTAGCAGAAGGCTATTCTAACTGTCTCTCGGCAAATGAGAGGAAGGCTTCGTCCGCATTGTCGCTAGCAATGTCGTCCGTACAACTGGGCGAGTGCTATATCGTATCTCGAGACCTGCCTTGTGGTGGCGCTCGGTCTGCGATCACACAGTGGCGACACGCGGGTCCGACATGTACTAAATGGACCGCGGCCGATTTAAGCTACCACCTAGCAAGTGTGGTGTCTGGCGGTGACACCACAGGAAATATAGCCGGCGTGGAAGTAGTCACGTTATTGGGAAGACGTTGGTTTATTTCGCTTGCTGTATGTCTCCTGGCACCGGGATCTGCGGCGGCTGGCTACGTCGAACCAGCTAGAGGGCAAGGGCCTTGCCTGTACTGTAAATTGTGGCCGGAGTCGACTACTGGGTGCTGTGCTGTTGATTTAATTTTCTTGGCCGGGGAAGGGGGGAACTCGATATGCCGTTAGCCTGCGCGCTAGTTACATCAATTTTGATTTCGTTTTATCGGGACTTCTGCTGATTGTCTTGGTAGCGGGTGCGGGGTCCTGGGTTGTGTCCTGCTTGTGCTGTTGTGTATTTTCCGCCCTCTTTGCCCGCACCTACCGGCTGGCCGTGCGTCTAGTTCGCTCGCGGCCTAATGTATAAGTGGCCTTACGCACATAAGACACGATTTGTACTGCTTAGGTGATGTTCATTAATAGGTTGATGAGTTCTACAGATGATATACTGTAATGAATTATTGTTTCTAGTTACTTAAGGCAGATGTCAGTCTGTTGTAGACAGCCATTAGTTCTGGGAGTTTTCGTGCTTATTCGTGACCGTTGCTGCTCCCGTTTTGGGGTCCATGCCAAGCCTGTATTGGAAACAGCTGAGTAATCGGGCGTCCGCTTCTGGGTGTAGTTTGTCGGATCCCACGAGGTTGCTTGCTCACATGAAATTTTATATTTTGTGTGTATATTGTAGGGTGCCTGCCATTTAAGTAACGTAGTTGTGTGCCATGGTATCATATTTGTTGTTGCCTGTACTCTGAATTACTGCAGTAACGAAAAACTTCATTTTCTCGTTAAATTTTAGTAAACTGTTCTTCAGGTTGATCAAAGTTTTTGAGTAAATAATTTTTAACTCATTTCACTAAATGTGTAATACGTCATAAGTGCCGTGGTTTATGGTTGTAACCTGCTCTCATCTAAATGGTAAATTTAAAGATGTTTGGTAATTTTCAAAATTTGATGATGGTTTTATTTGTTATTTGTCTTGTTTAAATGTGTCAAATAAATCTTCAGTTCAACTGTCGATTGTGATTGCCTGATGTCACTTGATCCAGTCCTTCCACCCCCACGGCCTATTGTGCTGAGCTTGTGTCGTTGTGTAAAAGGCTGAATTCCATGCTGTGCTGACACATAACTTATCAGCAAAACAGAAGTTTACTATCACGTAATGTCAATCCAAATAGTTAACTTTATTTAAGAATCATGTTAGTACTGAATACAACTTTTCCTACTTAAGCCTGCGATCATTTCTTTTTACGAAAATACAGGTGGCTTTGTTATTAGTTGATCCTTGGTTCGATTCCCATTTGTTTTCCTATTTTCTCCTCTCAGTAACAATCTTTTTATAATAAAAAATTAGTCCGATACCTTTCATTACACACAGTCGTGGTCACAAAATTCGTTTTACAGGAATAACATTATCGGTATAGTGCGAATTTAGTAGCAGTCGGAAGTGTTATAAACTTCCGCAGGAGTACCACTCCGGAGAGAGACAACAGAATAGACCAGAATCTGCAAATGGTATTTTCTTACAGACTAGGAACCGGAAAGTATAAACTACTATGTACAACTTCCAGAGGAATTTTACTCTGGGAAGAAAACCTGAAGTAATATGAAAGAGAAAGGTAAACTAAGAAGGAGTGAGTTAGTTCCTTTTGTTGAGATTGCACTATTTGTTCCATAAAGCACCTGCCCCAGGAACGTTGCACCTCTCCTAACTTCTACCCATGTAGACTTAGACATCAGTAATTCTCTCATTTTTTGCTTTGTAAATGATAAAACAGTCGAACATTGAGTAACAACGTAAGAAAAATGAATGTTCATAATGACACAGGACAGTCTGTTCTTGATTTCACAGACAATAGAAATTATGTTATAAGTTAATTTTACTATATTTTGAAAGCTGAGTATGAAACGACAGTTACTGAAATTCCCAGTATGGTATCCAAAGGGATATCAGTTTATAATGCATACATAAATACATTCATACAGACGTACATATATAGCAAGTACTACGTTTCAGCAAAGAAATATTGCAAAAGACATATCAGTAACGCGTACATACATTCATACGTACATACATATGCGGCAACTACTATGTTTTTAGCACAGAAATATTCCATGCAGCTATGGAGACATGTACATATTACCACCAAACATCTAAAACCAAATAATTCGTCCTGTCACAACCAAACGTAGCCGGCTAGAGTGGCCGAGCGGTTCTAGGCGCTACAGTCTGGAACCGCGCGACCGCTACGGTCGCAGGTTTGTATCCTGCCTCGGGCATGGATGTGTGTGATGTCCTTAGGTTAGTTAAGTTTAAGTAGTTCTAAGTTCTAGGGGACTGATGACCATAGCAGTTAAGTCCCATAGAGCTCAGAGCCAACCAACCAAACGTATTGTGAGTTGCTCATTTACAAAAACGTGTTAGATAAACGAATATTTATACATGCTGACAAAAGTCTGATGTACTCAGATACACAAACTCTTTTAAAACTGACTATACCCAAGTTTTGTATTTGTTTTTCCATGTTTTTGATATGATGGTCCTCAGATTTATATGCATTGGATATTTATTACATCCCCACACATTATTTTCTGTACATTTCTTTCAACTACTTCCTTCCTAAAAAGGGGAACACTATATCTACCTGTGCAAGCCTGATATTTTTCTTCCCAATTTTCAGTTTTCACTTAAATACAGAAGTGGCCTACCTCATCACATCTCCCTTCACGTCAGTGACTTCATGTGTGGCCTGGCATTGTTATGCTGAAGGAGAGAGTGCTCCATGTAGGACGAACTTTTGAATTCGAACTTAGGTTAGAGTACACTGTTTCTCATGCACCGACATAGCTACGTTACTCACTGTTATGTCACATGCTACAATTCAGAGCCCTCTAGCGACAGCAGGCTGCAAATTTGTAAATACGAAGAATAAAAATTTTGAATTTTAATAACCTTCTGTATTTAAAAAGCTTGAAGAGTTTTACCACAAGAAATTCGGAGGCGTCAATTTTCAGTATGGCCTTTTAGATTGATTACAACTACATTCATCTGTTATAACACTCTTTCCCCTCAGAACACTTTTTTATTTAACTTCACTACATTGGATATAGAGTTTGAAAAATCTCCCGTAGTTTCATCCACTTTTTCCCCAATTATCATTGGTCTCATAGTAATTCAAAAGTAACCTTAAAAATCTTCCACTCTTACCTTCTACGCTCATACAATAATTCAAATGATTCAAACTGTCACAACTTTATTTCCCAATTCCCTAATGCACAGTGATTTTCAAGCAGCGATAGGCAACTATTGTTTATCAGATACAAATTCATAAGTAACCCTATTCACATATGAAACGTCATTTTAATCATCAAAGTTCATTACCCCTTATTCACTTATTTCAGCATAAACCTCACTCTCATCTTCAGAAATTACTGCATCACCTTCTGTTTCATGTCCCTCATTTGCAATAATTTCAGTGACATTATGTTCAACATGTTAACATCCTAGTATCCAATGATAAGTATTCTGCTGCACAGGGATTGTATTCACTGGTTCACACCTTCCCTCATTACATAAACTCCTAAATTAAAATTCAGCATTATTTATATTTTTCACACGATTGATATACAAATTACTTTTACCACAGCTATGAAATCCAGCCACTAGTTCAGTATCCAAATCTCAGTGTTCAACATTTTATTCTCATAATTATTCTCTAACAAATCATCGTTTCTCATGACATTTCGTAACTGGCTACGGAATTCCAACCTATTTACCTAGTTTACTGTCTCAGTAACACTTTTCAGCTTTCCTAAAGTTATCCTTATTTAATATATCAACGAAGTTTGGTGATCTGACTTTTATTTGATTGCCTTTCTCCAAAAGTCCCTATCTTCACTCGAGAGATACCTAGTTTTCTGACTGATTCCCCCCGTTGGTTAGTAATGCATGTATTTGCACTCTGTTCGGTCCTTCCCATCCCTTTTTCCTACTTTCAAAATCCCTTAACCAATTTCTATCACTACTCCCCCAATTGAGATCTCATCCTCCAATTGTAGTGTTAAATTGTACGGCTACCAAATTCTCTTCTCCCTAGATTCCGCCCTTTAAAATCTGATTCCGTCCCCCCTATATTGATAGTTTTCTTGATCAATGTTTTGTCTATCTCTCCTCTCTAAAGCACTATCTAGCTTGCCCACACATCTTAAAAACTGGTCTGTTGAGTCATCAGCTCCCATATTGACCTATTGGGTAATCTCTTCTTGAGTGCATTAGTTTGCGTCATTTCATCAATAAGATTGTCTAATTGTGCTAGCTTTTTGAGCTGGTTCATTCAAAATTCCTTAATCCCCCCTCATATTCTCTCCCATATATTGGTCCATTTAAGAGTTCCCTCTTTATCCTGGCTTGCTCTGACTCTGACCTAAATTTGTTTAAAGATCTCTATTCCTATTTAACAAACGTTACCGACTGACCAGAGTTTTGGTTAGCCCAAGATAAGGGATTTGTGTTTAGAAATTTTTACAGATTTCATTTTTAAATTGTCTGTCACGCCAGTTAGAAAATTTTTCTTACAATGTTTAAGTTATCACAAGGTAAAATTTTCAGTGGTATGTCGGCTGACATAACACCATTGTTATGACCTAAATCTGTAGACAATATAACGTTTTGAATTTCTACTATCCTTCAGAAAACATTGCACACTTTCTAAAATGTTAACATGTTTGGCTACATTTTCGTTAACCTCATTTAAACGTAAACCTAATTTACTGTCTAACTTACTGATATTTCCACCTGTCTAACTAAATAAACTACTAATTTTCATTTTTGTGATACTTTTCACAGTTTTCACGTAAGCTTTTATTTCATCATCTTCCTCTAACAGTAGAACCGATCTCCTTGAACTTCTACTCATTGTTACTACACTCTTTGTCTGACTTCGTTTCTAAATAATCAGCTCTGTTTTCAACTGTCTCTACTCTGTAACCCATAGTCTGTAAACCATACTCAATTATTGTTTTAAGTTCCCCTATGTGATTGCTATTTACTGCAGTTTTACTCTTAATATTACCAAATCTTTCACTAAATACCTTTAATTGTTTTTTAAAATTAACAGTAAGTTCTTTATGTTGTTTAATGGAATCAGCAACAAGTTGCTTCAGCTGAATACTGGACTCAGCCCTAAGTTGTTTCAGTTGATCACTGGAATCAGCACTTCAATGGATAACTGAAATTAGTATTCTTCTCATTCGTCTGTTACTGCAAAGAACGTTGGTTAAGTCAAGGGGCAAGCTTGGAACGATTCGTCGATTTAAAATTGTCAAACTTATGAAGGAACGAAAATTAGAACATCCGGAATGGATTGAAGACCTTGCATTTATTTGGACTTGACTGCAACTGACCACAGTAAGACACTGGAAGGTGAGAAAGAACTTCCGTTTTATTTGATGGAGATGCATTTATAAAGCAAATCGGGTTATAGAAAGGACACATTTGGACAAAAGCAGTCCAGTTCCCCAAGCTCATTGCCATTAAAGGAACCGCGAGGTTTGAAGAATTCATTGTGACCTTGAAAGAATTACAGAGCTACGTCCCTAAACGTTTTGAGGACAATCTATATGTTACATCTGTTTTTGAGCTGTCTTCGAGACCGTTTGCCATTTCAGTTGTATGTGTCCCTGTGCATGTGCAAATGTAGTCAACTGACCGCCAAGGAAATTCTCGTTTTAACGACAAACGATTTTACCTTAAAACTTTCCAGAATATCTATTTTGCTTTCCTAAGCTCGAGTTTCCACATCTCCATAATGATACTGCAGAAGTGCTGTACTATTTCGATTGACATATTTGTGTGAAAGACCTTTTGTCGATTATTGAACTAAACACGTCACGATTATGTGGCAACTTCATTGCGAAAAGCTATGAAATTTTCTGCATATGTTACTTTGTACAAAATAAAATTTATATATTCGGCAGGGCAAAAAAATTAAATAAGAAATTATGTTTTGTTTGTGATCTACATTGCTGAGAAATGTGAAATATAAAACAAGTCATAAGCGATCCAGCTGCAGAGTCATTGAAATGCATTTTCGCAATTTCCCCTCTACCCTCCTCCCATCGCTCAGACAGCGCGGCGTGATGTTGGGGAAATGTGTAGCGATGCTGGGCACTGTGGTACTCATGCCAGCGCACTGCACGCGAGCCGACATCTTGTCTGACTCTGGTGTAAAAGTTCTGTGTGCTGCAATAAGAAACTGTAAACATGGTGGCATGGATCAGTACTGTAGTAGGGACTCTCCCTTCTCGTAGTTTGTATACAAATCCTTGTATCGTATAGAATTATTGCTGGCGCATCGTAACGAACAAGTTGCCAACCAGCGATAGCTTAGACATAGTCTGCAGGCGAATGTGCCATAGTAGCACTTTTCGATGTTAATCATAATGTTCAGTGTAGTTTCAGTAGAAATGGCAACAACAATATGCATATATATAGCATAAATACTCATCGTTCTGGTATGATTCTTATGCACCACCTAGCTAATGACATAAACGTACACACCTCCATTACGGTAGTGAAGACCCGCCACGTCATCGATTAAATGCGATATGAAATATAGCATCTATATTAACAACTTATTTTCTGCAGCTTCTTCCAAAATGGTGAAAGCCAAGGTGGTGATTAGTTAATTTCCTTCACAACCTTCAAGAGAACCAGTGCCTTTGGCTAGGATACTTATGATTTTGAAAACCAGAAGTAAGGAGTATAAATCTAAACCTACAACAAGATGATTTTAGTATGAGTTGCAAATAATTTTGGTCGCCAGAGTACAAGAAAGTAGTAGGAATTTTGAGAGAATTATCGTAACATACTAGCTGAGTACCTGGCGTTGTCCAGGTGTGTACCTACATCATTACCCCATCTCTTCCTTCCCTCTCTCCTTATCCATCTTCTCCACTTTCCTCTCTGTCCATCTCCTTCTGCCCCGTCTCTCTGTACACCTCCTCCGCCCCCCCACACCCTGTCTATCTTCTTCTGTCTCTCTCTCTGTCCATCTGCTACTCGCCCCTCACTCTCTCCATTTTCTCTTCCCCACCCTCTTTACTCATCTGATCTTGCCTATCTGTCCATATCTTCCTTCACTCTGAGTCCAGTTTCTCCTGCCCCTGTATCTCCTTCTCAGTCCCTTTATCTCATCTCCCCCTCTGTCTGTGCATCTCCTTCTTTCATCTCTTTCCATCTCTGTCCATCTTGTCCTCCCCCTCTCTGAGTCCATCTCCTCCTTACCCTCTCTCTGTTCATCTCCACATGTTTCTTTCATCCGTCCACCTCCTCCTTCCTTCTCAGTCTCACTCTCTCTGTCCAGCTCTTGCTTTACTCTCCCTCAGCCTGTCTCGTCCTCCAAACTCTCTCAGTTCATCTCCCCTGTCCCCATCGCTCTGTTCATATTACCCTCTTTCCTCCCTCCCTCCATCTCCTCTGGCCCCTTCCCTCTCTGTTCATCTCCTCCACTTCCCTTCCTCCGTCCATTTCCCTCCTCCCCTCAATGTGCCCACTTCTTCCCCTCTCATATCTGTGTCCATATCTTCATTCCTCTCTCCTCCTCCCTCTCTGTTCATGTCTTCCTTCCCCAACCCGTACTGTCTCCACGTTATCAACCTCACCCCAATAGGAGGTTGCTGGTTCTTATCCCCAAAACATTTCTTTCAGATCCAAGTTTGGTAAAAATCGACCCAGAGAGTGAGGAGGACCTTCTCACTCACGGTTATGCCAGAGTACATACGTGTCACATACATTTAACATATTTCACACTTATTTGGTCACATATTTCACCTGTATGTCTAGCTAATTTCCTCCTGCAGTTTCACTTTTACATAGATCAATCCCTATGACGTCGTATCTCCTGAACTGTGTGTCATACAATTACATAATTTTGCAGTACATTGAAGAGTATATTTGTATACTTACCGCGAAATGTGCTGCCAATGGAGTCTTTGTTGAGACATAATAAAGTAAAACGCCACTCATGATGTTCCTATTTTTCATGGATCTCAGTGTTTACGACATCATGTCTCCTGAATAATGTGTCATGCAGAGATATAATTTTGCACCTGTGTTCAGTGGTATATGTGAACATTGTCTACAAATCTTGCCGTCAGTACAGTTAGCAGTGAAGAAATAATTACTTAAAACTTCATGCCTGATGTAGCAGTTTTACTGCATGAGCATCGAAAATGTTTCAAATGATAGTATTAACTTATTTCATCATTTTGTGGAGGTTGTTACGTGAAAAGTTACCTAAATGTTTGAAATTATGTGTAAAGTTAGTTTCAAGGGACAAAGCAATCTCATTCTCAAATACTGGACAAATAAATTCTGCCAATTCGCGCGCAGTGAGCTACACTACTTTTTCCCACCCATCTCCGTCCTTTTGACAGGTACGTGGCTCTTACCACCATAGAAATTGTCTCCAGACAGTAAGTGATACGTGTACTAAGCTTGGTTTAAATCGATAGAGTGGTTCAGAAGATATTGTACAGGCATACATACTTACATACACATATACAGAAATTTTTATTATATGTATGGATTTCTCGCTTAACTATGTGAGGTAACGGGCGAGTTGTGGCGCCCTGGAAATATTATATGTTCGGGATTTGGGCGGTCTCACAGGAAGCTCGTAAAAGCCAAGGCCCGGCAGCAAACACGTGGTCGCAAACGTTAGCCGGACGAGAGGGGTAGCCCCAGCGCATGGTCCAGCCACGTGACTGGGAATTCCGCTATGACGAGGACGGTGCTTTGTGTCGATGAAGGAGATGTCTATGCCGGGAGTGCCAAAGACGGCGGACTTTGTGAAACCTTAATGGCAGACATATCACAGTTCGTATAGAGAGAAGCACTTTTCATACGATCCAGCAGCCATTTTGATTCAATGGTTGATGTAATTAGTTTATACGAATATCGGGACAGTTGTATAAATACTGCAGACGTCTTCTTTCGCACTCCTTGTGCAATAAACTGCTTGGCAATTACTAAGGAACAGAGACATTATTGGACAGGAATATTCACAGGGAACATTGTACGAGATGAAGCACAGTACATGCGTGACAGAGATGAACTGGTATATTTATAACGGAAAATGGTACAGAACTGATCACGTGGGTAATCAGGATAACAGCCATAAGTAACGTTCATGTTTGACACAGGTGAGACTCGCAACATTTTACACCTACTGTTGATGCTAGCTACAGAATTATTGAGAAGTTCTTGGGGGATATTATCCCATTCCTCACTCGTAGCGGTTTTCAGTTCTTGCACGGTTCGGGAAGGCGGTGGTTGTTGAACCTCTGCCAAGAGCATCCTCGGCATGCTCTATAGGATTTAGGTCCGGGGAGTACACAGACCATTCCACAGTCCCATATATTCACTTTCCAGTGTGTCCGATACCTCAGCGGTCCTGTGTGAGAGGGCACTGTCGTCCATAAACAGAAAGTCGGAAACTACCGAACTCCTAAACAGCCAAATATGATCCGAAATAATCTCCCTTCAATACCACTGTGCTGTAATAGTATCTCGCACAAAGATATACATGGAGTTTTAGCCATTGTGCATAAAAAAAGTCTATCTACATCTTAACGCCCAGGCCATGTCGATGACGTCCATGTACAATCTGTGGTGTGTAACGTGTTCCCATGTCTCTTCACACTAGCTGGTAGTCAGAATCACTTGACACAGTGGAGCACGATTCGTCGGAGAACATAATTATGAAACACTGTTGCTGACTTCAACTAACATGCTCCCTACACCGACTGACTCTTCCTCGACGATGGCGTGGTTGAAGTGGGATGCTTTTAACAAGCTTCCGGTCATGCAAACCAGCCCGATTTAATCGCCGCGAAATGGTTCTGGCTCTAGCGGTTGCAAGGTCTGCATTGATCTCCCTAGGAGTGAGATGTCTGTTTCTTTTCGCCATTAGGGCTATGTATCGATCCAGTTGCAGTATTGTGGTCCGTCTACGACTACCGTCATGTTTCGCATTGCATTTCTGCCTTCAGCGTCCTTCCTTAAACACGAGATGACATTTTTGTAGACAGCAATTACTGTGGGCGCAGTAGTGACACTTTGACCGCCTTCTCGCCATCCAACTCTCCGTCAACGATCTTAACTGTTAATGAATGTCGCAACAACCTTCATCAAACATTGTACAGCATTGACTGTCGATTGCATACAGAGCGTTCGCGCACCGGCTTCAATGCCGTTCACACGTTCCGTCCTCTACATTTTCTTCTACTATAATTGATTGGGTGTTCCGTAGCAGTTGTTGGTTATACCGTAGCAATTGACAGTTGATCCTTAGTAAGTTCCAATTGTTCCGTGGCAATATTGTCAAGCAGTGTAAAACCGGTGCTCGTCCACAGATGACCTCAATATCTACGGAAGAAAGTAAGTGATGACTAGGGCTTAATATCCCGTCGAGTCAAAGCAACAACGTGTACTGGACAAGCAAAGGTGGGAGATAGTCCGCGTGTATAGGGAAAGAATCATCATGATACACTACGTGATCAAAAGCATCCAGACACCTCGCTGAAATGACTTAAAAGTTCGTGGCATTCTCTATCGGTAATTCTGGAATTCAGTATGGTGTTGGCCCACCCTCAGCCTTGACGACAGCTTCTACTCTCTCAGGCATACGTTCAGTCAGGTGTTGGAAGGTTTCTTGGGGAAGGGCAGCCCATTCTTCACGAAGTGCTACACTGGTGACAGGTATCGATGTCGGTCGTCGAGGTGTTCTATCGGATTTAGGTCAGGACTCTGTGCAGGCCAGCCCATTGCAGGAACGTTATTGTCGTGTAACCACTCCGTCACAGGCCGTGCATTATGAACAGGTGCTCGATCGTGTTGAAAGATGACCTTCAACTGTGGGAAGCAAGAAGATGCTTAAAACATCACTGTAGGCATGTGCTGTGATAGTGCCACGCAAAACAAATGGCTCTGAGCACTTTGCGACTTAACTTCTGAGGTCATTAGTCACCTAGAACTTAGAACTAATTAAACCTAACTAACCTAAGGACATCACACACATCCATGCCCGAGGCAGGATTCGAACCTGCGACCGTAGCGGTCGCTCGGCTCCAGACTGTAGCGCCTAGAACCGCACGGCCACTCCGGCCGGCGAGCCACACAAAACAACAAAGGGTGCAAGCTCCTTCCATAAAAAAAAACCACACCATAACACCATCGCCTCCGAATTTTACTGTTGGCTCTACACGCGCTGGCACATTACGTTCACATGACATCCGCCATTTTCACTGTTCAGTGGTCCAATGTTTGCGCTCCTTACCCCAAGCGAGGATTCAAATGGCTCTAAGCACTATGGGACTTAACATCCATGGTCATCGGTCCCCTAGAACTTAGAACTACTTAAACCTAGCTAACCTAAGGACATCACACGACACCCAGTCATCACAAGGCAGAGAAAATCCCTGACCCCACCGGGAATCGAACCCGGGAACCCGGGCGCGGGAAGCGAGAACGCTACCGCACGACCACGAGCTGCGGACAGCGAGGATTCGTTTGACATTTACCGGCGTGATGTGTGGCTTAGGAGCAGCCGCTCGACCATGAAATCCAAGATTTCTGACCTCCCGCCTAACTGTCATAGTACTTGCAGTGGATCCAGACGCAGTTTGGAATTCCTGTGTGATGGTCTGGGTAGACGTCTGTGTGTTACACATTACGAACCTCTTCAACTGTCGGCGGTCTCTCAGTTAATAGACGAGGTCGGCTTGCATGCTTTTGTGCTGTACGTGTTCCTTCACATTTCCATTTCACTATTACATCAGAATATGATATGGAGTACCTGGCAGTAGGCTCAAATGGATCTGAGCACTATGGGACTTAACATCTGAGGTCATCAGTCCCCTAGAACTTAGAACTACGTAAACCTAACTAACCTAAGGACATCATACACATCCATGCCCGAGGCAGGATTCGAACCTGCGACCGTAGCAGTCGCACGGTTCCGGACTGAAGTACCTGGCAGTAGGTGGCAGGACAATGCACCTAATATGAAAAACGTTTGGTTTTGAAGGTGTCCGCATACTTTTGATCACGTAGTGTATTTGCTATAAGTAAAGTAAAGTCGTGTGGCACTGCTGGCTGGGAGACCATAAGGAAGAGATTTAACCGCCTAATCGGCAAGGCTTTTCTTGTTCTGCGCACAATAACACTTTTTCTTGAGACTGTTGTCTTATATGTATTTATTGAGTGTATGTGAGTGTAACTGTTGTGCATGGAGTGTGGTTTTACGACGACGTGCTGAAAAGTAATGTCTCAGAATTTTGTATGTAAAATCTCTTCATACGTTTTAAATGAAAGGAAAAATATTAGCATTTTACATTTTTGTTCTCCATGCCTAATTATTTATTTATCTAAATGGTCACTGTGACAACGAACACCTTTCTCCCAACGAGAGGGGAGTTTGTTGATAGCGTCACTGCAGAATTTTCGACTTTGGTGACTGAACCACAGTCTCACCTCTGCTTGCACCGCTTCATCACTATCAAAGTGGAGTCCTTGAAGATGTTCTTCAAGTTTTGCAAAGAGATGAAAATCGGATGGGGCCAAGACGGGAACTGTATGGAGGGTGATCGATGAAGTGAACCCAAGGCGTCGGATTGCTGCATAAAGCGCAGCGCTCGCGTGTGGTGTGACATTGTCTTGCTGAAGGAAACTCGATTAGAGCACCCTGTTTTTCACACTCCGATGTAGTTATGTTAAACACCGCCATGTTTCACACGGCAATTCGGTGCCTTCTAGCGGCAGAGGACTGTAAATTTGTAAACGTCAAGAATAAATATGTAGAACGTTAACAGCGTTTATTTCATTTAAAAAGCTTTAAGAGTTTTCACGTAAAGGTAACGCAGGGATTACTTTTCATCACGCTCTCGCACTTTTGTGTTCTATGATGATGGTGAAGTGAGAGGTGCCGCTGCCGACAAATAGTCTATTCATTAAACACAGGGACTGCCGGGCTTAACGCCTCCATCTGATGGGCAGATCACCATCGACATTGTCACATGTCCTCACTTCTTGAGACACTGTGGAGAGATTGGAAATTGAATACAGGATATTGGAGCAAAGTCTGGTGATCAGGAACTCTACGCCACCACCTCTCCGCTACTACTGATGTCACATGCTTCATATTTGACAGCAAAACATCCATTTATATTCTATTACACGCCCAGAAATCTTCTGCGGTACGTGTTGGTAGTGTAATATTTCCTGCATTCGCTCCCGCTGAGTGGGTCGGCCGATATTGGCTGTGGCAGTGAAAATTCCATCCACTCCGAGTCGATCGCCACTATGTGTTGGCAGACTCGGTTACGGAAGCGAGTGCGACAAGTGAGTTAGAGTAAATCACGGAAAACTAAATTCAGGGTTACCTGACAATGATTTGAACTCAACTTCTATCAAATGAATGTCCAGTGACTTTACCATCACAGTCCTCTCCGGATTGATGTCGAACCAGCTAAAAATGCTTGTCAAAAAGCTTTTCTAAATCTTGTTTGGAATTACGCCTCAAAGAAATTGAAAAAAATTCTACTGATGTCACATGCTTCATATTTGACAGCAAAACCTCCATTTATATTCTATTACACGCCCTGAAATCTTCAGCCGTACGTGTTGGTAGTGTAATATTTCCTGCATTCGCTCCCGCTGAGTGGGTCGGCCAATATTGGCTGTGGCTGTTTGCTCCCCGCTGCGAGCTGACCTCACCTCGTGGCTTCGGCGCCATCATCCGTCCCGAATTGTAAGCGTTTCTTATCGACTCCAACCACGCAGAGCGTCTTTAAGAGTCTCCTTGTCCTAAATTCTAATAATGACAATACACAAACAAATATCTTTAGCTCACTGTTTTCTAACTGCCATGTGTACTATGATTTAGTCTCCTCGAAAGAGATGAGCTCTTCACTTTCGTATATCATTTTCAAAAAGTAGAGTTCTCTGGAACGCTTGTTCAAAATTTCTCGTAATTCGCGTCATTATATATACTATTTTGGAATATTTTTAAGCTGATGCTGTGTGTTTTACAATTGGAAAGGTCACTGTACTTTTTTTTTTTTTTAGAAACATGAGTTCGGAAAAGGTACATAGTTCTGTTAAAAAACTTTACTTACGTCAGTGTCTCGTTGGATAAATATTTAACAATATTAACGAAACGATAGCTATATACACTTACGTGAAATTGTTACGTTTTCATGCTTCTATGGAACATGAGTCATGTCCATGTAAGTGTGTCATGCGTATAACTTTTTGTAAGTTGTCATCTGTCCATACATGCTGTTCATAACTTTTTTAATGATTCTGAACTCTGACTGACAGTTTCGGCGTTTGCCCCATTTTGAAACACTCATAGTGCGTACATGGAATCGAAAAGCAGAGAGAAAAAACTATGAACATGACAAGTACTTCTGTTATTTTAAGCAAATTAAATATCAATTGTATCGTGTTGACGATACTGTAATGGCGTCATAAGATAAGATTTATACTCATCGACCTGGGCTGTACCGAGGGAATAGTGAGATAGGCCCCAGCAAAGGGTACAGACATAGACGAGGTGCAATAACTGAAAAAAAAGTTTCAGAGTTAACCGACGGAAGTTCGGGTGTTCTCCTAGCAGTCGTATTCCTGTCCCTTGCCTACAATGAAGAGACCTTCCGCTCGGCCCACGACTGTAAACCGTCGCTGTTATCAGTGTCATTTTATTCGCATGGGATCATAAAGAAACGAATGTTACCGAACAGACGTTTATCGCTAAAATAGTTTCTGTGGCAACCATTAGCTGGGTTCACATGGGTGCCGCCTACATCTAAGTTTACGTCTACGTCTACATGGTTACTCTGCAATTCACACTTAAGTGCCTGGCAGAGGTTTCATCGAACCATTTTCATACTACTTTTCTACCATTCCACTCTCGGATGGCGCGTGGGAAAAAGGAACACCTAAATCTTTCCGTTCGAGCTCTAGTTTCAAAAAAAATGGTTCCAATGGCTCTGAGCACTATGGGACTTAACAGCTGAGGTCATCAGTCCCCTAGAACTTAGAACTACTTAAACCTAACTAACCTAAGGACATCACACACATCCATGCCCGAGGCAGGATTCGAACCTGCGAACGTAGCGGTCGCGCGGTTCCAGACTGAAGCTGCTAGAACCGCTCGGCCTCACCGGCCGGCAGCTCTGGTTTCTCTTACTTTATTGTGATGATCGTTTCTCCATACGTAGGTGGGTGTCAACAAAATATTTTCGCATTCAGAAGAAAAAGTTGGCGATTGACATTTCGTAAATAGATCTCGTCGCAAGGAAAACCGCCTTTGTTTCAGTGCTGCCCTTCTTTGCACTTTTTCGATGTCCTCCGTCAATCCTACCTGGTAAGGATCCCATACCGCGCAGCAATATTCCAGCAGAGGACGGACAAGTGTAATGTAGGCTGTCTCTTTAGTGGGTTTCTCGCATCTTCTAAGTGTCCTGCCAACAAAGCCCAATCTTTGTTTCGCCTTCCCTACAATATTATCTATGTCGTCTTTTCAATTTAAGTTGCTCGTAATTGTAATTCCCAGGTATTTGGTTGAACTGACAGCCCTTAGATTTGTGCGATTTATCGTATACCTAAAAATTATCGGATTTCTTTTAGTACCCATGTGGATGACCTTGCACTTTTCTTTGTTTGGTGCCAATTGCCACTTTTCGCACCATACAGAAATTATCTCTAGATGATCTTGTAAATGGAATTGATCGTCTGATGATTTTACTAGACGGTAAATTACAGCGTCATCTGCAAACAATGTAACTGGGCTGATCAGATTATCACCTAGATCATTTATGTAAATCAGGAACAGCAGAGGGCCTATGAGACTACCTATGGCTGCTACGTCAATTATCACTTCTGTTCTACTCGATGATTTACCGTCTATCAGTAGGGGGAGGAGGAGGAGGAGGAGGAGGAAATTAGTGTTTAACGTCCCGTCGACAACGAGGTCATTAGAGACGGAGCACAAGCTCGGATTAGGGAAGGATGGGGAAGGAAATCGGCCGTGCCCTTTCAAAGGAACCATCCCGGCATTTGCCTGAAGTGATCGAGGGAAATCACGGAAAACCTAAATCAGGATGGCCAGACGCGGGATTGAACCGTCGTCCTCCCGAATGCGAGTCCAGTGTGCTAACTACTGCGCCACCTCGCTCGGTATATCACTAGGAACTGTGACCTCTCTGAGAGGAAATCACGAATCCAGTCATACAACCGAGACGATACTCCATATGCATGCAATCTGATTAATATTCGCTTCTGAGGAACGGTATGAAAAGCCTTCTGGAAATATAGGAATATGGAATCGATCTGATATCCCTTGTCGACAGCACTCATTACTTCATGGGAATAAAGAGCTAGCTGTGTTGCACAAGAACGATATTTTTTGAATCCGTGTTGGTTATGTGTCAATAAGTCATTTTCTTCAAGGTGATTCATAATGTTAGGTCTGTAATTCTATGGGTTACTCCTATTTCCTTTCTTGAATATTGGTGTTACCTGTGCCACTTTCCCGTCTTTAGGAACAGATCTTTCGTCAAATGAGCGGTTGTATGTGATTGCCAAGAAATGCGCTATTGTATCTGCATGCTCTGAAAGTAACCTGATTTGTATACCAACTGGACCGGAAATCTTGCCTTTCTTAAGTGATTTGAGTTGTTTCGCAACACCTGTATTCTCTACTTTTATGTCACTCATGCTAACAGCTGTTGTGGTCTCGAATTCTGGAATATTTACTTCGTCTTCTTTCGTGAAGGAATTACGGAAAAAAGTATTAGCAACTCCGCTTTAGTGGTACCATCCTCGGTAGCATTTCCATCGCTGTTTTTTGCCACTGGTGTACGACCAGAATCTCTTTGGGTTATCTACCATATTTTGAGACAGTGTTTCATTGTGGAAACTATTAAAAGCATCTCGCATTGACGTCCGCACTAAATTTCGAGCTTCCGTGAAACTTAAACAGTCTTCGGGATTTTGCGTTCTTCTGAATTTGGCCTATACAACCCACTAGTGTTCAAGAAAGAAGTTCTTGTTGGCGAGCTGTGCTGAGGCAAATAAGTTATTTCATTGAAGACTTCCGATTGACGCCGATATTAGTTGACTGAGGACTAGAGTGAGACGCGTCGTGGGTGGTAGCCAATTAAAAATGTGGACAGACTACGTAACCTACTTGCCTCTCTACTCAGTACCTTTACTGCTCCCGCCGGCCGGAGTGGCCGAGCGGTTCTAGGCGCTACAGTCTGGAACCGCGCGACCGCTACGGTCTCAGGTTCGAATCCTGCCTCGGGCATGGATGTGTGTGCCGTCCTTAGGTTAGTTAGGTTTAAGTAGTTCTAAGTTCTAGGGGACTTATGACCTCAGAAGTTGAGTCCCATAGTGCTCAGAGCCTTTACTGCTCCCATATTTCGGTTCTTACGAACTGTTGTGTAAATAAAAAAGATTCCAGAATAAGCCTTCTGTGGCTGGTTAATAATACTATGGGAGTTGTTAGTCATTGTGCCTACAGACAGCTACACTCTGTTCGCGTAAGTCGTAAACCTGTTTATACAAACTTATGTTCTGCCACAGGCTGTATTTCTCAAGCATCTGATATCATAACATCATTTAAAGTAGGCCTTACTAATGCATTTGATATTTTGTTCTTGTTACAGCGCGAATGATCTTCTGGTGCATGCTAAAGCATCGAAAGCCTTGAGCTTCTTTTCTAATCACTGTGCTAAACATATAACCAACGTAGTTCTTGTATGAAATAACGCTGGATAGTCGGTTTCGCTGTTCTTCATTTTTATTAAACCTATTTACAAAATTATCAAATCTGCCACATCTACATATAAAACAGCAGTAAATTAGTTATACTGGCAAGAGGGAGGGAGGCTGCTTTGGTAGTTTGCGCAGGATTACTTCGAAACGGCTCTCGCATTAGTCCCTCTTCTTCTACAGAATTTTTACTAGCCTTTAGATTCCTGATATACACAACAATAATTAGAAAATGGCGTCAGTGTGAGAACTGTCAGTAGTAATTTAGAAAATTTAGGAACAGCCTGTCTGGAACAATGACCAGTCATAAGGAGATTGTACACAATGACACACTTAAAATGGGCACCCACGTTGTTGCAGGAAAGGATGAGGACATTACATGATTCCAAATACGTGATAATACTAAAAAGGTTGATGTTTTTGTCTTGGTAATATTGTTAGATATTTTATTCTAAGAACAACTAAAGTAATTACAGTTTCTTTAATAGAGACGGACACGGCTCTTAGAAAGATAAGTACTGTGACATAACGCGTTGCAGAGTTTGCCATTTTTATTTTCAGATCAACGGACGAGAACCATTCCACAAGTGGGATGGAAAAAAGAAGTAAAGTGTTCAATTATTTTAACATTAATCGCCGTTACTGAAAATACATTTATACCATTGTGAGACAAGACGGTCAGTGCCTTCACAGAAAAATGTCTTAAGTTGCCTGCGGAGCCATGAACGTACCCAGATGTGTACCTCTTCTTCTGGAGTTATCGCCAACAGAGAATTTTTTCTACTGGTCGCGGCTGTTAACCATTTTGTATAGTCGAATGACGGCACCAAACCGAGATCAGAGGACCTACAAGACAGTTACATTATGTGGGCTGCTTACTAATCAGGCGAAAAACAATTCAAGTCGTTCGGGTATTTTTGTGCATGATAGATATCCTAGTAAGTGAGCGGAAGCAACCATACATCAAATGAAGGAAGGGAAAGCAGCTGGGCCAGGTGGTATACAAGCAGAATTCCTCAAACTATTCAGTAAAGAAAAAGTAAAAATGACCACAGAAATATTCGACCACCTTTACTCATCGGGCAAAATCACTCCAAAATGGCGTACTTCAGAATTCATTGCTCTACCTAAAAAACCGAATGCCAAAGTATGTGAGGACTACTGTACCATCAGTTTAATGAGCCAGCTGCTAAAACTATTTCTTAAAGTGAACCACAAGCGGATATACAAGATTTGTCAAGACCAAATAGCGCACAACCAGTTCGAGTTTCTACATGCAGTTGGCACAAGAGAAGCAGTATTTAGTGTGCAAGTACTGTTCCAAAGATGTAGCTACATCAGTTGTGATGTATTTGCTTGCCTCATTGATTATCAGAAGGCATTTGATCGTGGCAAGCACGAACAAATGACAGAGGTACTAAAGGAAACAGGAATTGATGGGAAAGATCTAAGAATAGTAACCAATTTATATTGGAACGAATCTGCAGTCACGAGAATAGATCAAGACCATTCAGAACAAGTGATAATACGACGTGACATCAGACAGGGCTGTATAATATCACCGATACTCTTTAACCTGTATTCAGAACACATATTCAAAGAAGCCTTACTTGACATGAAAGAAGGAATCTCAGTGAATCAGTAAATAGGGTCACACTCAACAATTTTCGTTATGCAGATGACACCAAGATGTTTGAGGATACAATGGAAGGGCTGCAGAAGCTGATAAACCAAATATCTGAGACAAGCAAGAAATACAGCTTGGACATCAACACAAACAAAACAAAATTTACGATCATCAGTGGGAACAACATTTGAGGTGTGAATCTCTTTATCAGTGGCACAATCACAGAGCAATATTCACAGTGCCCGTATCTGGGCACCTTCATTAACGAAGCGTGGGACAACACGCAGGAGATAGTGTCGCATCGGAAAGGCGACGAGTGTTTTGAACTCGATGAGCTCAGCCTTCAAGAGTCTGAACGGTTTGCGTTCAAACTGCACGGTTGGCCGCTGGCCATGATGGACATTAGTATGCGAGGTATGGTTCCGTTTAGTGACCAAGCCCACTTTAATTTCGATGGGTTCGTCAATAAGCAAAATTGGAGCTTTTGGGAGACTAAGAATCCGCATTTCGCCATCGAAAAAACTCTTAATCCTCAACGGTAACTGTGTGGTGTGCAGTGACGAGTCACGGAATAATGATGCGATATTCCTTGATGGCACGGTGGGTAACTAATGGTAAAGAGGATTTTGGAACATGATTTCGTTACCATTGTCCAAAGTGAAACTGATTTCGACAACATGTGATTGATGCCAGATGGAGTTCAACCCCATCGAATCAGGAGAGCGTTTGATGTCCTGGAGGAGCGCTTTGGGGACCGCAATGGCTCTGGGGTACCAAGGTGCCACTAGTACGAGCCGCGATTGGCCATCATATTCTCCAGATCTAAACAAATGTGATTGTTTTTTGTGGGGCTATATTAAAGACAAGGTGTACACCAATAGCCGAAAACCATTGCTGAGCTGAAAACAGCCATTCAGGAGACCATCGACAGCATCGATGTTCCTACACTTCAGTGGGTTATGCAGAATTTCGCTGTTCATCTGCACCACATCATCGTCAATGACGACAGGCATATCGAACATGTCATAGCCTAAATCCGAGTTTCTATAGTGGCGTTTACATGTTGAATAAAGTGTGTACACGCCGTAATTTGAAACTAATTTGCGTTTTCTTCATATAGTTCAGTAATTGTCACCCTGTACTTTGGCACTGGGATTCAAAGCAAGTCTGAAATTAATAACTGATTTCTGTACTTTAAATCTCTACGTTTACATTGTAAGGTGGCGTGGTCTCCTGACCTTCATTTGTTACATATTCCGTCCTCACGTTCGTTTTCTTCACATCGAGACGCTTCATTCGAACCCAAACTCGTTAACGTAGAGTCAATCTTGTACGAATTCGTGTAAGCGATATGCAAATCTAATAAGTAAATCGCAAGTGCACACCGGGATTGGAAAAGTCTAGGCTGGCGTACACAACATGACGGCCACAGGAATTTTCATTCTAAAGAGGCAACCAGCCCGCTGGAAGGCCTGTCCCTTCAGAGGGGTGAGTCAACATGCCTACTTCGGCCGGAGCGACCGCCCAGAGAGAGGACAGCTTTAGCCAGAGCGAAGGGATAACTACCCCCGTGTTAGACTTAAAAGCAAATTCTGCTACATTGTGTGGGAGCACCCAGAAGACGCATTTTTTGATGGGCCGACTGCGTAGTTACGAAGTTCTCACAGGAGGACAGTATACGCCTAACGGAGATACTACATGTTTCCGCATTGGTCGACTTAAACGAAACATCATTCTCGCGTTTCACAGAGCAACGCTGATTGGCGGAATATTTCTGATGTAAAGAGCCAGAGGAGTGAGGGAAGACAGCAAAGGATATACCCTTGCAATTTTTCCAGAAAAAGGAGCCGTTTCGTTGTCGCTCTTGGAGCGAGAACATGTAAAAATAGCGAGTGCGCTCGTACGTGTATGCAAAGAGCGAGGAACCAAGTCTCTCCTCAATATTTCACTGGAAGAGCACCTCTGTCATTAGCGGATCGGAGTGATACTCTATATTGAGTCGCTCGCAATTAAGCATTGTTCACTGTGTTGGCCGCCACAATTATTGTGGGGTGTGAACACGGACAGACTACTAGTTAAACACCTGCGAACGAAAATTGAGTGGAATCGCGGTGGACTGCTTATCTGACAGGTGTACCATGCCAATAGTTAGACTAGGGGAAGATAGGAGTCCTTGACTTCATCTAGGTGTAGGGAGAGTTTGATTGACGAAGGTCAGTCCAGATAGAAAGAGATAGTTGTGTTATTTGTCAGCAGCGAGTGCCACAGGCAGCAGTCTTCGCAGCTCACAGTATTGTGCACTACAGCATATGCGAGCCCCATCTGTCCTCCATAACAGTAAACGCCATTACATTCCTCATGGGACAGCCTTGACCATACATATAAAAGTTATTCAAGTTGAGTAGGCACGGCTCTCAGCCATTCTGCCGAGTAAATAACATTCTTAAAGAAAAGGGAGAAAAGAACCTTTCCATACTTTGTAAAATAATAGCATTCCTATCCATAAGAGGCAATCTACTGTTCTGAAAAGAACCTGCAAATTTATTCATTTATAAGAAAAAGTTTCATTTGATTTTCAGAATTTTTTTTTGCAATAAATAATATTTTTCGTTCGTTTAATGTTTTTCTTACACTAACTAGCAATACTCCAGTACCCAAGTATTCCACTAGTTACATAATAATATAGAATATTTTTGTGTCTTTTCCTTACAACAGACGACTCCAGAAGATATTTGTTGCTGAATGTTTTTCAAGCAGTACTTGTTGGTACATTAGGAGCGTCTGTCTGACTTATGTAGTAGTGGGACGTGCAAATTGTTTCTTACAGGAGCCAAAGGGTACTTGTTGGATCAATCCATTGCGCAACTTGACAAAATGAAACCCACACACTCAAAACATGAGTAAAATGACAACAAATAACTTTCGAATTAAATGAACCTCAACTCTCGTAATGTTGCCTGAAGAATTTCTCCATCCCAACGAGCACATTGGCATCTAAAATATTGAAACACTAAGCTCCTAGAAGCTCAGTTAAATCATGAAGTCCGGATAGCACTGTGGGAAGACACCTTAGGTACATGGAAGTCCTCTGGGAAACGCTACAAGCTTTCTTAATCTGTGCACCTCGCGAATACGATATAAACAGGTCCAAAACCCACGACATAATGCAGCTGTTCGTGCTACTCAAGTTGCGAAACAAATCCAGCTAGTTGTGAGCTACTCAGTAAGTGGACAGCCCGAATTAATAACGAGAAATTTACTCAATATTTAGCAAACGTGCACCAGAATACCCCAGTGTGCACCGGAAAAGGACGGCCGAACTGACGGCAGGAAAGGCTACCACCGACGTCCATTGGACCACAAAAGCCCCAGACGGCTTCCCAGAGACGAGTGCCCAAAATTCTTCTCCTCTAAATCTAATTCCCGACTTCTAGAAATATTCTACATGGAGGAGAGGGTACCCAACCATTATCATGGGGACCAGAGGATATGTAGCTTTATTTACATGAATAAAGAGGAACTCTGCCGATTTTATTTCCCATTCTTGGCATACTGAATTCATACTGACAAGCAAAAAGTATAGGCTGCTAGTTATGTTCCACTCATTGGCTGAGGCCTTCGTGCCTATACACGGTGGCGGGTAAGATTCAGTTGACTGGAGAACAAGATTTGAGGAAAAATCGAACCAATTTTCTCACGTTGGACGAGAGGTGCCATGTTGGCCACTTCTTAGATCTGCATAGACGGAAGTGAATTCGTCATACATAGTTTTACTCTAGGGATTTGCAGAGGCTTAGCGGCAGGGCCTTGAAAGAAGAGAGCCGCATTCACTGTGAAAGCAAGGGACAGGCTCTTGTCCCACCAGTTTCTTCGAACTGCAGTACCTTGGCGACTCCAGTTCCCTTCTCCAGAGCCTCTGTGACTGATCGCAAGTGCCCGCATCTCGTGGTCGTGCGGTAGCGTTCTCGCTTCCCACGCCGGGGTTCCCGGGTTCGATTCCCGGCGGGGTCAGGGATTTTCTCTGCCTCGTGATGGCTGGGTGTTGTGTGATGTCCTTAGGTTAGTTAGGTTTAAGTAGTTCTAAGTTCTAGGGGACTGATGACCATAGATGTTAAGTCCCATAGTGCTCAGAGCCATTTGAACCATTTGGACTGATCGCAAGTGGTCAAGCAAGACCTCGGGTCCAACACTCGGCTCACACCTTTCTTAACAAGATGATCTGAAACCAACCTACGGAGTTATCAAGGCTTGTGCTCTCATCAAAAACTGCCAAGAAGCGATGAGAAAAATAATTATATAGCGCTCAGCAGGATGTCACGTTCATGTCATATCACTCCTACATCTCTCTTATTGAGAGGAATAAAACTTTCATTGTTGAAAATACTCTATTATCACCTAGTATTGGCATTTTAAGAATGCTGCTTCACCGTGGCACCAAAACCCAATGAAGACGAAACTGCAAATACCGTTCCATAAAATAAGATTAAAAAAATAGCAAGGTATCATTGCGTGATTGGTTAAAATGACAATATAATGTACAGATATGTAGGGTAGTTCCAAATTAGTACATACAAAATGTGTTAGTAAACTTTACCTATAAAACATGGAATCTGTGTTCTACTAGATGGAAGTAAAATGATTACAAAGTTGATTCATAGCCTGAGTTAAAATTGCATACTTGCTTCTATGAGCATATTTTTAGCTTGATGATGTCAATAAAGATGTTGTGCAAAATCTTAACATATTCGCAACTATTCAACGTCAGCAATTTTCAAAAAAGTGAAGTTTCAATTTAAAAACTGCTGCTCTTTTCAAACGAAATCAGATGCTGAAATAACACAGTGCCACATTGGGATGTCATATGTAAGTAGCCTGTTTGTATGTTCGTATGTTAGCAGCACTATAGGCTGCGTTAATATCGCTGACAGCGCTCTGCGCTCTCTGTAAGAGACTCTGTGGTGGGACGGACTAGCAGTTAGCATTTAGCGAGCGGACGGCTTGGACATGTGTCCTTCGTGGAGACTCAGTGCTGGTAGGACATGCATTGAAAAATGATGATGGGTGTAGTTGGTTTTGTCTGGTTAGTGGAATTACTGACGACTGTATAATTTTTGGAACTGGATGTCACATGAATAAGGTAAAATCTTCTAAAAAATTGTTTGCTCTTCAACAAAATCTTTCTTTTGCTAACCATATGCCTCCTAGAAGTTAAAGCCTATAGTAGTTAGAATCTTTTTATTTTGCTGGCTGTAGTTGCTGCTTGCTGGAAGTGCTGTAGTTCGTGTTATGAAGATTTTCTGTGAGGTAAATGACTTACGAAAAAGTATGGGTTATTGTTAGAATTTCTTCCAATACAGGGCCATTCTTTTGTGTTAATTATGCTGTCATTGTCGAGCAATCAGATTGCAACGGACTTGAATACTGTCGGTAATAAATGAGTAGGTTAAGTTTGAGTTGTCATTGTCAGCGAAAATCTCGTAGGTCAATGTTGAAATGATAAAAATAAGTAACGAGACAGTAGCAGCAGTTTCACTCAGCAATTTAAGTAAACACAAAGAAGTTTCACATAGAACACAGGGCTTATCTTCAATACCATTGTGTCACAAGTTCATAAGGGCAATGGTTCATGACTACCTGCGAGTCAGTTTCACTAAGAACTAAAACTAATTATTATTTTGTTATTATACTAATTAATTTATTTCTCATATTACAGTTTGTAGAGATCATTCAAGACAAGGGAAAATCTCGCAGAATTAAAATTTGTGCCTCCATCATTTGGCCACACACATTGTTAATTGTGATGTAAGTGTTGCTTCACAAAACGGCGACATTTTCCTTGCATTTTTATAGATAAATAATTAAGTGTATGATTTCGTTCTTCTGCTGGTCAAGATGTTTAAAACAAATTAATTAATCAGGACATGTAAATGAACGGTGTGTTTCTGGGTTAACAAAGCAGGATCATTAACAGATGCAGCTCATATAACTTACTTCGTCGTATAGGGCTTCTCTCTGTGGAATGAAGCTGAATCAACGTGTAATGAATGTGGCGGGAAGTCTGCTGAATGACAACGTTTGATGGCAGAAGGCTTTGGGGTGCCGGTCATGCTAGACAATAGGCACGTGCCACCAGCGGCCTTTGACGCTTTGCACGAGGTGCAGTCGGTCAAAGGCTTCATCCCAGCGGCACCCACTCGAAATACCCGCTGTCTGAACCGAAGGAACGTCTGTCTAGCGGCGCAATTAATACTACAACATTCCTAGGCTCCAACTAGTAAATACTGTGTTTTATACAAATCATCATAACCCCACAGATACATTCTAACATTCTACTTGTACTGATAGGTCCAAAGAAATATGGACCCGTGAAACATATACCAAAACAATGGCTTTACACTTAATGTAGTGTTAACTTTACCTTAAATTAAAGCAAAGATAACGTGGTTTCTACAACAAATATCTAGTGTTAAGAATCTAGTGGACTGTATCAAAAAGGAAAACAAAACGCGTTCACCCAAAATCTTTATATATCTGGTGAAATCATTTATTAGTCTCTTCAAGTGATCAATCAAGTGAAATTTATAACCTTCACAATAAGTTTAGCAAGGGTAGCATAAACCAAGCTGAGCAGTACTTAATGACAAAATAAAGTATCATAAATATTGCAAAGCTCGCTCAGCGCTCAGTCTGCTAAAACTGGCAAGTCATCACATCACATCGTTAAGTGCCCCGGGCTGTCATTCGCAGCCAGTACACAGGCCAAACCTCTCGAGAATATCAGCAGTGTGTACCACAACCACACAGAACAAGAAAAAAAGATTTTCCTCGTGTCAATGACAGTAAATCACCTCTCACGTCGCACATGTGTAGCGCTACACCCTCCCAAACTCTCAAACAAGTGACAGAAACGAAAACTCTGCCCCTACTTCAACAGTATCGTACATCTCAGAACGTAAACGTATAGCAAATCACATATGGACTGCACAAAGACGAAATGATGAGCCACAGAACACACTAACAAATTTTAGATACGCTAAAGAGCCAAAGCAACATGTACACCTGCCTAATATCGTGTAGGGCTCCCGCGAGCACGCAGAAGTGCCACAGCACGACGTGGCATGGACTCGGCTAATGTCTTGAAGTAGTGCTGGAGAGAACTTACACCATAACTCCTGCAGGGCTGTCCATAAATCCGTAAGAGTACGAGGGTATGGAGATCTCATAATAGCATGTTGCAAAGGCATGCCAGATATGCTCAATAATGTTCATTTCTGGGGAGTTTGGTGGCCAGCGGAAGCGTTTGAAGTCGGAGGAGTGTTCCAGGAGACACTTTGTACCAATTCTGGATGTGTGGGGTGTCGCATTGTCCTGCTGGAACTGCCCAAGTCAGTCGTAATACACAATAGACATGAATGGATGCTCGTGAGCAGACAGGATGCTTATGTACGTGTCTCCTGTCAGTCGTATCTAGACGTATCAGGAGTCCCATGTCACTCCAACTCCACACGCCCCACACCATTACAGAGCCTTCACCAGCTGAACAGTCCCCTGCTGACATGCGCGGTTCATGGATTCACGAGGTTGTCTTCATACCCGTATACGTCCACCCCTTCGATACAATGTGAAACGAGACTCGTCCGATCAGGCAACATGTTTCCAGTCATCAACAGTCAAATGCGGGTGCTGATGCGCTCAGGCGAGGCGTAAAATATTGTGTTGTGCAATCACCAAGGGTACAAGAGTGGGCCGAAAGCCCATTTCGATGATGTTTCGTTGAACGGTTCGCACGCTGACACTTGTTGATGGCCCAGCATTGAAATCTGCAGAAATTTGAGAAAGGGTAGCACTTCTGTCACGTTAAACGATTCTTGAGCCGTCGTTTGTCCCGTTTTTGAGTGATCATTTTCCGGCAGCAGCGATTTCGGAGATTTTATGTCTTACTGGATTGCTGTTATTCACGGTACGCTCGTGAAATGGTTGTACCGGAAAATCCCCACTTCACAACTACCTTGGAGATTCTGTATCCCATCGCTCGTGCACCGACTGTAGCACCACGTTCAAACTGACTTAAATCTTGATAACCAGCCATTGTAGCAGCAGTAACCGATCTAACAACTGCACCAGACATTTGTCTCATATAGGCGTTGCCGACCGCAGCGTCGTATTCTGCCTGATTACATATCTCTGTATTTGATTAAGTATACTCATACCAGTTTCTTTGGCGCTTCAGTATATTTTGAGGAACGACACATTGCGTTTTGATTTACCTTCGGTAGACTTCTTGACACCGAAATCCGGCCAAAGTGTGATGTGCGCCTGAAAATCTGAAGCACATCCGAGATCCTGTGCAAACAACGACGCAAAAACTGAGCACACATCGTCCAGGTCCTGAAAAGGAACAGACGTGGAAACGACTTTAGCTTCATCAGAAATTACAAAGCCAAACAGTTTAAACGCATCCAGGCCAAAAATATTCGAATCCGACGGATGATCGACGGAAAATAGAATAAGGAACTGGGGAACATGTTTGTACGTCGCTTGGACGACGAATTGTCCACGAAGCGGAATGGAACCGTCGCCGTAGGCGACCAAACGCCGAGAGGGAGGTAACAACTCTGGAGAGGCCAGTCGGGTATATGTCGCCATATTAATCAGGGAGACGGTGGCCCCAGTGTCGACCTGAAAACTGACATCCTCAGTGAAAAGGCGGAGTGTGAGGAAAAGCTTCTGCGTCGATGAGTCATCCAGTGGGACGACCGATTGCAGAGCATGTACGGTATATTGAGCCCCAGTAGGGGCAGGACTGGAGCGAGACGAGCGACTGCAACAAACCGATCGGATGTGGCCCTCCTTGTCACACAGTGTGCACGTTTTCCAGCGGAGGGGACAATCATCTCGGGAATGTGTAGGATACGGTGGCCGATTCGTAGTAACCAATTTTCGTCCAGTGCGCTGTGAGAGTTCAGTCGTTTGTTCGGAGGGGGAGGCCAATAAGTGTTTTCCACCTTTCGGCCGGTCAGCGATGACAGAATCGAGGCGCACACCCTGCAAACTCTCTCAAACGATTTTGCAGGAACTGTTTCTTAAAAAAAATTATTTTTGCTTTGCTGATAGCTTTATCTGTCAGATTCAGGATCATGTGCCCATCGTTTCGTTAATGGTCATATTTATTGCGATATTTACGCAAATGTAAGGCACTGCGCGAAATTCGGAAAAGTGTGCAATGAAAAATAGGGGTCGCTATGATTTTGCGTTTGGTGCATATTACATAATATGTTGCTGCGTATGAAATTTAGCTAATATAATGAATTTTTCTTTAGACATGGTTTGAGGTACCTATCTGTCGCCAATATCGAGAAAATTGGTCTGAGGTAGCGCACTCATTTGCGACCGCAGTGCGCCAGCGATAAAGCCAGTGTGACATATCTACAACATTTCTCATGTTTCATAAACGGTTTCATGTATCGAAATGAGAATTTGGCAAATGATAGCATGCAAAGAGTAGAGTATTTTACCATGTCGTTATCATAAAACTTCAGTATGTACCGTGTTATTCCAATAACTAAAGACTTTTTTGGTGAAATAATATACTGTAGTTTGGAAGGGGCATCGATAGCTGGTGAATCGAGAAATACTATGGGTTTCGGAACAACGTTTGTGAAGACATTACAGGTTTTTATGTACAGAGGATGTGATTTTTCATATGCTACTGACTTTACCTTTCCTTCCTCCTTTAATAAATTTAATAAACCACTGTTTCAGAATTCTCTTGCAGATGTGTCTGCGCAGCATGTTAGCGAGGTGATACAGTGTAAATCCGCTGTGTTTTGGCAAAAGAAGCAAATTTTGACATGGTAACCAGAGAAATGTGTCGATTTTACCCAAAACTGACCACCCTTTACGCTTCTCTGAATGTTGCAAATGGTTAGCAAGCTAGGCGAAACTAAATTGCTGCATTTCCAGAGGAATTCTTTTTAGATACTAACGAAAGCAGAACTGACATTAGATCTTTTTGAATGGTCACCTTGCAAGTGTGAGCTTGAAGGGCCTCACTTAATATTTACAAAATGTGAGTGTATGCTTCAAATAAGAACGGCACTTCCTCTAAAGCGCTCGACATTTCCCCTACACCGCTCTGAACGACCTCCAACCACTGCCGCTCTCCCCACGCTTCCCCAGCCGATTGCGCATCTAGCGGCCACGGTATTTTGCGCGTACTGTACTTGGTACACGATTCACTAAAATGTACTTGCAAGTAAATTTGGGCTCATGGTCACGAGTTCCCAAGTGGCCTCCAGATCTTGTTAGCATCTAACGTACAGAACGTACAGTAAGGTATAAAATACTGTACGAGTTTGTCAACATCGCCAACATCCCTTCACTGCCAATCTAATGCTCTTTGTAATCAAAATGTCACGGGAAGAAAAGCATTGACTATCTTCCCACGTGCTACTCAGCAGGAAATGGAACGTTCAGGCTACGAAAGTGTGCCACTATGTATCTCCTATGTATATTTGAATACTAGTGTACCTATATGTATGGTTCTTGTGTAATGTTCTCATGTTCTGTCTAGATGGTACTTACAGAACTCCACAAATATACAGTTCTCTGTCCGCAGCATTTGAAGCAATTCTCACAGGACATTCGAAAGAACCTTTTATTGCTAAATTACATACAAAGTCATTAATATAGATTGAACTGGGAATATCCCAAATGTGTACCAAAGGTGATTTATCATTTCTTATTCCGCTACCAGTAAAGTTCTTATAGCATACTACTTCTGTGTATCCTGTGTTAAATTTTCGTCTTGTTTACTCATTTCAATATACTCCGTATGTGACGATTTGTTTTATGTTGAAATATGTTCTTTGCTAAGCCTACGTAACTTCGTACCTGGGTACGGACACTTCGAATTATTTTTTAAGAGAAAAAAAGGAAAAAACTTCTTCATATAGTAGAAAGTAGAACGCTTACGAATGACTGCCTACGTCGTGTAGCACTTAATCGATGTAATGGTTCCGCAACATAGAAATATTAGCTGTAATAACGGAAAGTAAGTATTCAAATTAAGAAGTTTAAAAAGATCGAGAAGTGTTAAAGTGGATAAATTGCGGTGAAATTATGGCCAGGCTGTTGGCGTTCTGGAGCCTGTGACATACAGTGCCTCGGCGACACCATTGGTGGTCATACGGAAAACCAGTGGGTCCCTTGGGCTGTGTGGGAACTTCGCCGCTACTGTCAATGCTCAGTCCCTCGTAGACACTGACCCCATTCCCCAACAGGAAGACCTTTTCGCCAAGCTTGCCGGGGGAGAGTACTTTTCAAAGATCGACCTGGCTGAGACATACCACCAGTTACCCTTGGATCCCGATTCCCAGAACATCTTGGTTATCAACACGCCTTTCGGACTATACAGGTACAAGCGCCTTCCATTTGGTGTCTCTTCGGCGCCGGCCATTTTCCAGCGGTTACTGGAGCAGCTTACGCAGCCTATACCCCACCTACGTGAATTACCTTGATGACATCATGGTTACCAGGCGTTCCCGCCAGGAACATTTACAAAGCCTCAGTCCCTTATTTCACGCTCTGCACTCTACAGGTTTACGCTGTCGGCTGGAAAAGTGTTTTTTTTTTTTTTTTTTTTTTCAACCAGAAGTGGAATACTCGCGGTTCCAGACTGCAGCGATAAGAAGTCTGCGTCTTATTTAATTCGTTGAGAAATCCGTTTTGGTTTACGAGTTCTGGCCTTTTTTACGGTGAGTAGACACTTGTATTCGCTATGGTTTTCTTGAAAGGGTGCCTGTTTGCTTTCTTGATGTTCCACGATTTATTGCAAAAAGATTTTACTTCTCTTTCTGTCGCTTCTACGAGAATAATAACGAAATGTTATGATTCTTATATGTGTTACAGTAGTGGTGAACTAGGTATATTTACAACTAGCGGAAAGATTCTCCTAGCACAAAAAATGCGAATATGTTCCTGTTTGTTTTAAAGACTGCAACTGAAAAGTGGTGTACCAGCTGCCTCGTTCTACCCTCCTCAGCATCTTTAAACATTTTCCGAAAAAAATTAGCATGCAAACATATTCGCACTTTTTTAACATGCAGCTCACCTCGAACTCCCACAAGCACCCCTAACTGTAGTCGCAGGTTCGAATCCTGCCTCGGGCATGGATGTTTGTGATGTCCTTAGGTTAGTTAGGTTTAACTAGTTCTAAGTTCTAGGGGACTAATGACCTCAGCAGCTGAGTCCCATAGTGCTCAGAGCCAACCCTAACTGTAACTCACTCACAGCCACTAGTCCATCGCTGTAAGTCACACGAATCCACTCCCAGTTGCCCTTCCTCACTCAGCCCAACTCATTGTCGTTATCTGTTGGTGTCTCTCTGTCACTATCTCCTATGTCACAAGCACGGACCCCTTCGTTCTGTCCTGCTACTACAGTCTCCTCTCACTGTCACTCTCTCTCATACTGCTAATATCTCTTTCCTTCTTACCTACTGCTGCCGTCTCTTCTCATTGCACTATCCCTCTCTTTCGCACTGTCAATGCCATATACTCTGTCTCCCATTTTCACTGGCTCCGAGCCACTTCCAGATTCTCTTTTTCCTTATTCGTGCCCCCCTGGCGTTGTCTCCTTCATTCTTTACCTAGTACTGTCACACTCAACTATGTTCTACTGCCACTATGTTCCGTTCATTCTCTCACACTGCCTTAGCCCTCTTAACTCTTCCTGTAACACAGCCACTGTATACTACCTTCCAGTAGTTATTGCTTTCCCGTCTCTCTGCCCCCGTCACTGTCTTCTTCTCTCTAAGCATAAAAATGCACAAGTGCGTTCGTATGGCAAATTTTTTCGAAAATATATTTAAAGGTAGAATGAGGCAACTAGTATCCCACTTTTCAGTCAGTATTTTAAATACACAGGAACATATTCACATTTTTGTGCTCCTTACTGAAGCAGGGCATGTAACTCATATGAAAAGAAATGCATCGTTCAGTAAAATTTAGACAGTTCACTTGCGTCAAATTTAAATAAACCAAAAGTAATTTTACATCTCAGATCAGATTTTAAGTGCCGAAAAATTCTGCATGAAATTCAGTACTACAATATGGTATCCACAGATGACAATGGGGAAGCTTTAAAGCATATTTCTCCATGCATCGTCATTTTATAAACTGCGTATCTCGGAAACGAATAAAGATATGAAGAGAATTTTCAAGTTCGAGCAAGGACTAGATATTACATAAAAATTACAGCCATTTGTTACCCATAGCCGTCTCAGAATCCGCAGCTGGGTTTTAGTACCCAGAATACAAGTTTATGTGTGTTTCTCGAATAAATATTTTGGAAAACCGGGAGACGGTACTTCTAGATAAGGTCTTAGAGAATATACGTTTAAAATTTGAGCAATTGGCTGCAGTTATTTATTATTTAGATTTCACCTGATCCCGGATTTTACGTGTGGAAGTAGGGTAATTATGGGACTCTGTATCTTGGAAATTGACAAAGATATCACGAGCATTTTCAGGTTCCTTCTAGAACGAGAACCTAGAAATATATCGCGATAACTTCAGCCATTTTCTATGTATAGCCGTCTTGGAATCCTCGGCAGGGTTGTTTTGACCCGCTCGTAACGACGAAAATGTATTTTTAAAAAATCCTTTTCTTAGGAAAGAGGAACGGCCCACGAACTAATGGTGCCTCCATAAGTCCGATGAAGCCCACCGTAGGTCACATCAAACGCAAAATAAACCAAAAGATTTGCTCAATTTGCCTAAGAACGAGGAAGTGTTGTAATATTCGTACGTTGATCCTTTACTGTAGGACAGTGACACAACGACGATCCTTCCGTTGCGTATAAAAATGGTCCCTAAGGGCTATACAAAACACTTGACCTTACCTCTGCATCCCTAATAGAACTCGAGGTATGTGCACAGGAAAATCTCGTTTTTATGTGCGACGTTTTAGAACATATTAGGCACGCATGCTGTAACATGCACATCGATTTGCGGCGTGCATGTTGGGAGATCTGTAACAGAGCTTCATTTGTGAGGAAGAAATACAAGATGTGATAAAGCTGCAGATCGGATACAGTGTTATGCTAGAATGATGGATTCAGGATGTGTCAGGACGCTGGCTGTGTACCGCCAGTTGCTCGGTCACTGTGGAACTGGAAATGCTCCAATAGCAGGTACAATCTTTTCTTTATTCCTTGGGACACTCGCGCGATGTATGTTGGCGGTGACATGAAGTCGTTGTCAGGCATCAATCCCATGGCCCTAAGTGGCGGGGAGCGTTGTTGTGAAGTCAGCAGTAGCTACTCCGCCCAGCAAAGCACAGTAGTGTGGTGGCCTTACGTTGTAACCACTCTCCAGGGGCGCTGCGTCAGATGCTGATACTGCACGGCTGGACAAGTACGGAACTGGAGGGCGATGCTGGCAGTGCTGGGCAGCAACGCAAAGGTGAGGCAACACAGCGCCCTGAATCCAAGACCTTGACGAAGGATTCCTGCGGACGCGAATCTGCAGTGTACGCCAGACAGGCGGCTGCTCAGTTGTGGGTGAGGTGTGAGGTGGACTGGTGTGCAGGCTCCGAACCTGAGACCCACCGGTAGAAACAGACGCGCACTGTCAGACCAAGACCTGAGGAAGTTCACGTCGCTACTGTGATGGACAAAGATCTTTGCACCAAGTCACGTAAGCGGTATCTTGGCCCTGGCAGCCGAATTTCATAGGCCGCTAGCTGGCCCGCCTGGCCACCGGTTGTAAAGTCTTTTGGATGGGTGGATAAGACATACCGTAGTTTAATTCATACTACTCCTATTTCTGGTGGCATGTGTTCTCGGTCTGAACTAAGTTTCGGAAACGCAAGGTGCAGAAACAGTTCGTGTTGGAAGCTCTCCTAACAGACTCGCCATCTACATCTGCATGGATACTCTGCAAATCATATTTCTTTAGTGCTTAGCAAGCAGACTCCCTATTGACTACGATTGATCGAGCGTACCGCCAATGGATCCTGCAAAACATTATCCGACATTACGGTCATAACTGTTTTCCTTAATTCTGTGATGTCTAACTCTACTAGAAACCAGTCCCGCAATTGTTAAAGTTAGACTGGAGAACTGCAGGTGTCATCTAGTAATTCATTGCTTGATCTATTTCCCCTTTGTCAGAGCGGTGACCTGAGGAGTGGTAGTTTTCTTCATAGTGTTTCCGACACGTTCTAGGACAACGCTCACACTTCCTGAGACTGGAATCCATTACATCTACTAAACTATACACGTACTGTACCTGCATATATGGTTGTCTCTGCGAGTGTGTGTTGGAACGTAATGCCTCCGAATGTTTTATGTGAAACCGTTAAAGCTCTGTAAATGAAACAAATTTTATTAACAATCTACATCTTTATTCTTCATGTCTACGCATTTCTCCCGACGAGAGACAAATTTGTCGATGCTGTCGCTGTAGAATGTTTGACGTGTTGACGGAGACACAACCACACTTCTGTTTGCACTGCTTCATCAACATCAAAGTGAAATCCACGAAGGTGTTCTTTAAGTTTTGGTTATGGATGAAAATCGGATGGGGCTATGGAGGATGATGGATGATAGTGAACTCAAGGAGTCGGATTGTTGCAGATATCGCTGTCCTTGTGGGTGGTCTCGCATTGTCAGGCTGAAGGAAAGGGTGCCCCATGCGAGAAAGAACTATTCAAATTCAAACTTTCAGTTTCCTCTGGGTCTGTCACGCATCTACGTAGTTAAGTTACACCGCCACGTCACGCGTTACAACTAGGAGCCCTCTGACGACAGAGTGTTGCAGCCTGCGTCACCGAAGCGGAGAAGCCGACGGAGTAATATGAATTACGTGTAATACTTCCACCGTTATTGAGAACCGATTAAAAAATTCGGAGACATTTATTTTTAGCAAACCCTCGTATAACTACATGCGCTGTTGTTCATGTACTAAAAATACGAAAATATTTTTTCCCATTAGATTGTATAGCGTTCTTTTGAATGGAAACATCTTATTCTGCTACACTTGGGATTTTCTGTGGTAACCTTTTTCTCAATAATGGCCTGACTGCTTAACCCACTGGTTCGTTTGCCGTCTTCCAGCACCTGCTGAACTTCCATACTGTTTACATCCTCACAATGACTACTGACGTAGTAAAGCGCACTGCCAATTCTCACGGTAACAGAACATCGATCAATGCCCATACATTGCAAGATGAGGGGGAGGGGGGGGGGAGAGAAATTACCTCCTTCTCCGTGTAAACTGCTACTCGTGATGTACCGCAGAGAGCGTCTTTGATGGCGGTGGTGGTTAGTGTTTAACGTCCCGTCGACAACGAGGTCATTAGAGACGGAGCGCAAGCTCGGGTTAGGGAAGGATTGGGAAGGAAATCAGCCGTACCCTTTCAAAGGAACCATCCCGGCATTTGCCTGAAACGATTTAGGGAAATCACGGAAAACCCAAATCAGGATGGCCGGAGACGGGTTGAACCGTCGTCCTCCCGAATGCGAGTCCAGTGTGCTAACCACTGTGCCACCTCGCTCGGTAGCGTCTTTGAAATGGTAATAAGATGCCGAAGAGCCGGACGACACATAATACTTAAGCAAATGGTCGAGTATACTTCGCGTAAACAAGGAAGTGCTTCTTACCAGAGCTCACGTCAGCTCGGTGAAAATTTCTGAAGAGAAAGGATACCTGAATGCTTTGGTTGCTCCTATCACGTCAGAACCACAAATCGAGCAAACAAATCGACTGACACGGAACGCGACAGAGGGCGTCAGAGAAACAGGAGAGGCACATTAAGAATGAAGGCACTGGAAAGTATAAAAAGGGTAATTCATTCATTGCAAGCGTCCGATGGTACGACTAACGAGGAAGCTTCCGCAAAATGACAATCAAGGGGATTTACGATAAAATTCTACAACGAACGATTTAATGTTTCAGTAGCTGAAGCTTTAATTGGGGAATAGGTTATTGCGTAGTAGCTACTGCAGTTTCACTAATCATAAGAATGATAACAGTGTGACATTAGATGTTCATAGCAGCAATCTCTGTCGCGTCTCTATCAGGTACTACGTTTTGAAAATATTTTTGTAGTTTACGCTAGTCATAATTTCTATACTGCTGCTGCTAATAAAAGAGAATAAAAATATAGTTTTATAACCACTGTAGTATTTTTTAAAACAGTGTTTGCCTATACAACTAACTAATGATGGTGTGAATCACGAAGAGAAAACAGAAGAGTTTGTAACAGTGAAAGAGATGAGGGCAATGCATACCTGACTTCAAAGCCTTCGTCTGTGGTTAGACGCATCGTAGACTGACTATATTTTCTATGGGATATTGTGGAGTACTTACGAATGACGCAAGTTGTCACCATATGTGTGATCCTGTCTGTTTCTGCTCTTTCATTCTGTTCTTTCCGTTTTTGAGTCCACATCTCCAATTATTTTCCTGTCTTAAAAAGATGGAACACAACGATAAGTTCGTGACATTCCTCCTCTTTAAAATCTTAACTTTTGTAGCCACTTTTCTGTTTAAAAAGGTTGTACAAATGTTGAACGTTTCGTACTTGATTGTCTGTTCAGCGCCATTAAGGACTGTGCACATTTTAAGTGCATTCTGGTATTACTCATACCTTATTCAAGTATTTTTGTTTTGAACTTAAAAGCTGAGGTTGATGAGGTGCTATATATTACAAGAATTCAAGAGGAGGGATTTCAAACTGCCGTCTGCTACGCCGTTACGAGCTTGTTTATCCATGGTTTCTACAAATCCTTCAAGCGGATGCCGAGCTGCGATCCTTCACTGAGGCCACTATCCACTGCTCAGACCATTTCCACAGCCCAGCTAACCGAGAACTCCATGTAAACTTCCTTCGTTGAAATATTTTTCCTTTCTGTTATTTTGCCTCAGGAATCCATTAGCGTTTTATGATGTTATTGGTTCCTGCTCGTAGTTACCTGTAAATTGTATAGTTTTGCGATCTTTCTCATTTTCATTATACTGCTTGAATATAGTGACGCCACCCGTAATAGCACATTTATTTAAGTCCGTTGTGTAAAGAGGTAAATTTACTCGGCACACGGGAAATATACTCGGTACCTTTCCGCAGAACTGCAATAGCATACATAAAAGGAATCCACTGCAGGGACCGCGAGGAGCTGGGGCGTGGAATGTAGTGCAGAGCAGTGGGTGGGGAAACACGTCTCGCGGGGGACTGGCTCGCAGCGTATCTCACCCCTTGGCGGTCCGCGCTGGATGAACGTATTAATGCAGCGCCGCGCCGACCAGCGACTAGGTTTTGCGCTCAGCAAAACATGAAACCTGCTGCCGACAGCAGCTGTTCGTTCCCTCGCATATCGAGTCTAGACCTATAAGATAGGGGAGTGATAAAATGGCACTTCCATGTTCTTCTGATTTTTCGACTTTGTCCTTGCAGAGGCACCTAAAGATTTCGCGTCAAACACTGTATATTTTGCCCCGACACAATATTAACAATGTTTTTACACACTTACTTAATCATAAGACCTCATTTAAGATGAGAGTCCTGTTTCTCTACCCCCTTAAAAGTGAAATTAGTTTTACTTGACATCTACATCTACACTCCCCTTGCCACAGTATGGTTTGCATGTGATCTAAAGAATGTATGTCTCTATGCGAGAAACTTATTGGTGCTACTACTATTTAAGTGTGATGAAAAATTTAATCTTGTATTATTCTTACTGCTACCTGATTGATACATCAAGCAGGTAGTTACTGCCCTTATCCAAGGAAACCGGCGTCTCTAAGACAGACACTTGATCAGTTGTATATTACCTTTCAGAAGATGTTAATAAAGTACTGCAAAACTAATGTTTACATGGATAACGTTTTTTGGGAAGTACGTAGAAATTCATGTTGTTCACAAAACATTTCCATTATCGGATCGTTACAAATTCTTAAATAATATGAAGTGTCGAATTCAGTTTTATTTATGGAGAAACAGTTGGAATAATAACATTGTATAATTATCAATATATATCAAGGATTCAAATGGCTCCAAGCACTATGGGACTTAACATCGTAGGTCATCAGTCCCCTAGACTTAGAACTACTTAAACCTAACTAACCTAAGGACATCACACACATCCATGCCCGAGGCAGGACTCAAACCTGCGACCGTAATATCAAGGATGATAGATGTTTTTATGAAAGCGCCAACCATCCCTTACGATTATTATGTATACGTTCTAACTGCTTCACCACACTGAGTGTTTTATCAAGAAAACACTTATTGGGAATAAGGATGTTACCAACACGTCTACAGAAGTGACGTTCTCGCTACTCTAATAATATATTCATTCAAAGTAATGCGACCTAACGTAGGAAAACTTCCCTGTTATTCGATGAAGAATCTTTGGTTACATTTAACTTCCTCGCTTGATGTACATTATTTCAGCTGTATATTAACTGTACAATATTTGTAAAATGTGAATGGATAATATCTCATTTTATTGTCATTTACTGTTACAAATTTTATTCTAATAAATAAGTTATTATCAAAGGTTGATTACTACCGTCAGATGTCCTCAAGTATACGATAACAATTAGTCGAAACATTTTCAGAGCAAAGGCGAAAATTCTAGTTCCATACCGCGGTGGATCGTTTTGAAGTCTCATAATATTTTCTTAGGACAAAAATTTCAAACGCTCTGGACATACTAACAATAATGTATTGCTTTGGGTATTTCGTCGCAGGTGCACATTTACGTCGATTGGACCATAAACTAAAGGGAGGTAACACCCTCCGACAGTGACAGATATGTCAAAGCATCGTATCGACATTTTCCCTGAACCCCATCGTACAGAAACAATGAATGGTGGAAGGAAAATGGTGTTCCGGCATCATTTATCTCCTTTCGAATTACATTTTGGTATGGAAGGAAGGAAAGACATAAGTTTAAGCTTTAGGGTCCTGTGGACATCGAGGTCATTAGAGACGGAGCACAAGCTCGGGTTGTTTCAAAGACGGGGAAGGAAATCGGCTGTGGACTTTCAAAGGAACCATCCCGGCATGTGCTTGCAGAGATTTAGGGAAATTACGGAAAATCCAAATCAGGATGCCCGGAAGCGGGTTTGAACCGTCGTCCTCCAGAAAGCGAGTGCAGTGTTTCAACCACTGCGCCACCTCGCTCGGTTTTCGGGTGGAGTGCGGAGTGAAAATTGTCAGCCAAATTTCTTTGATTTATGCCACGTGGTCGTTACTTTAAATACACGGTGGATGGCTGGCTGCCGTGGTCCAGCGGTTCTAGGCGCTTCAGTTCGGTACTGCGCTGCTGCTACGGTCGCAGGTTCGACTCCTGCCTCGGGCATGGATGTGTGTGATGTCGTTAGGTTTAAGAAATTCTAAGTCTAGGGGACTGATGACCTCAGATGTTAAGTCCCATAGTGCTTAGAGCAATTTGAACCACTTGAACCATACGGTGGAGGAAGTAACATGTCTTTTGTTTGTGTGGACTCTGCCTGATTCCCCCTGTGATGCGCAGCCCCTATTTGTAGCGTCTCTTATGGCTACGAGAGCTATTTTAAAATTTCAAAAATTACAAATTTAAAAAAAAAGTAAGTAATGGAAAAAAAGAAACCCTAGCAGAAACGCTCATCTCTTCCCGGAACCTCGCGTACTGCCGGCCGCTGGTGGCCGAGCGGTTATAGGCGCTTCAGTCTGGAACCACGCGACCACTACGGTCGCAGGTTCGAATCCTGCGTCGGGCATGGATGTGTGTGATGTCCATAGGTTAGTTAGGTTTAAGTAGTTCTAGGTTCTAGGGGACTGATGACCTGAGATGTTAAGTCTCATAGTGCTCAGAGCCATTTTGAACCTCGCGTACTTTTGCTGTAAACGATTATTTGGTAAATAATCTCTGTCATATGGGCGCTACACGATCTGAGGATTCTTTCGGTTACTGTAAGCTACGCATTGTGTCTGCCCCTCTGCTAGATTTGTTCGTTCGTTCATACCGGCCACATTTGCGCCGAGTGCGGTGGGTGTGTTGAGAAATGGCGAGTAGGTAGCAGCCGAACACGGCAAAAGCAATACAGTCGCCTTAATCACGTAAAAACCAGACTTGTAGACCGTATCACAAAGCCATCAATTCGATCGCAGGACTGATTTTGTCACGTAATATCTATTGCATGTGGTACTTGTCGCGAATTGTTTCGCGCTATAGCTAAAAACATGAAGCTAAGATCGGAGGTTGTCTACTATGAAAGTAGAGTGGATGGTAATCTGTGGCAGATCTGACGACAGAGCTCAATGCTAATGCAAGTGTTTCGGAGCCCATCGTTTGGTGCACTCTTTTGAACTTGGGACTTTGAAGTAGTCACCACCTACGTGTTCCTGTGTTGACCCAACGACGTCGTGAATTATGACTGCAATGGGCCCGAATCAATGGAAACGTGCTGCCTGATCGGATGAAACATGCTCTTTGTTACACCCTGTTTATGGTCATGGCATAATATGCTATCATTCAGGCGAATGGTTGCTTTAAACATGTACTGTGCTACGAGCGTAGTCGGAGGAGAGGGTATTATGTTATGGGAGACATTCAACAGAATTTCCATGGTATCTCTGGTATTAGTCGGAAGCCCCATGAGAGCTATGAACTACGTGGGCGTTATTGCGGACCAGCTGCATTATTTCAAGCTTGATGTCTTCCCTGACAGCAATGGTATCTTCCAGCAGGATTAGTGTCCATGTCACAAGGCTACAGTAAATGAAGAAACATGATAGATAACTCACGTTAATGTCTTGGTCATCAAATTTGCTTAATGAGAACTCAATGTAATACATCCATGCCGCTTTCCGGTGTCAGCTGCGTGCCCATAAACAACAGGCATGTAATTCACAGAAACTGTGTTCTGCGCATAGTCATGTGATGCCACGTAACTCCGGACATCTACTTAGTACCTTTTAAACCTTGCCATCAGGATCGCTGCTGCACTGCGTTCCGAATGTATACGAACACGCTGTTTGGTATGTGGTCACAATGTTTTCACTCATCAATGTAGCGTAAAATCAAAACACACACAAAATTTCGTACGTCCAGTATCACGTATAACACTCTTCCCTAGCAATACTACTAGTCTTGGCACGGGCATGCTAAGTATAACATTACTGTCAATACAACGATGATATTAATCTTGTGAAAGGAAGTTTATTTGACCCTGATCCTGCGAACAATGGTTATGGTATAGGACAATTTCCATTTCTCTAAGTACTTCAATTGAAAGACATCAGTATCGGAGAAAATAAAACGGACTGAGGGTCTATTAGTAACACATTAAACTGTAATTACGCAAAAGGAAACGGTCCTCAACCTCATTAGACAAAATGGTACAAAATACTAGCATAGTTCATAAAGGAAGTTAACTATTGGGACTGACTTTACTTCACACTGAATTTACGTTTCGTAATTAAGATATCAAACAGTAGACAATATTATCAAGATATTTAACATAGTTTGCCACGAACAATACAGACGGAATATTAACCATTTTTGTGACAACTGGCTCTTAATTCCACTTACTATCTCTATAAGAGCAAAAAGTTTACTGAAATGAGTTTAAGTTCAGTATAGTATAATACGTGGAAATATCGTAGAGCTAGGGCTAAGACCCAGTCTAGTTAAATGAATAAGGATACAATGTCGGTGCTCAACACGTAGTTTAAACAACACAAACTTGTTACTCAAAAATAAACCACGTAACTGCTCGATGCAGTTGCACAGTACACAACTGATAACACTAGTTAACAAATTTAAACTTTTTTCCTGCATCTGGTATGTAAATGGGTGTATTTACCTAATTTTGGGGTGCTCAATACACTGGTGAAATTAGTTTTTCTCTATCACGTCACATTTCCTAGATACACAGCAGCATAAAAAATGGTAATATCGAAAAGTGACACAATTAAGTCAAACAAAAATACACATTCAGAACGTTTGAAATCAATACTATTTTGTACATATATATATATATATATATATATATATATATATATATATATATATATATATATATACCTCAACGGTAGTGAAGACGGAGATGAAGATCATCGGTACGGCGGAACTGGCGGAAGAGGCAAGCATTATCAACAAGATAAAGCATATTGAAAAGCCCAGACACGTCTGTGTGGCAACCACCGGTACTCTGGCCAGCGTCTGTTCACCATGTGAGGTGCGGCTGAACACCAAGCTCCAGGAACTAACAATCCCTGGTTCTAACTACCCAGCATTAGCTGGAACTTAATTACAAGCAGTATGATTCGTACAAGTAAAATTAATATTACCCCAGGTGGCCAATCCACTCGCCCTGTGGCGACAACCAAGCTATCGGATTCTGGGGAGCTTGGGCTCGTACGACAGAGAAAGTCGGAGTTCTCTAGTAAACGTCCACGAAAGTCCCATACATTTATTGGCACTTTTAACATTCAGACACTAATTCAGACAGGCAAACTTCATAATCTTACAACAGAACTCAACAAACAGAAAATTCAAATCCTTGCTCTCCAAGAGACCAGATTCACTGATTCAGAAACAATAGACTACAACAATTACCGTATCTTTAAAAGTAAAACAGACAAGAAAATTGGCAAAGGAGCTGCAATATTTGGCATGGCTTTTATTGTAAATAAGGACACCCTTGACTCTGTTATAGACATGAATCAAATCAGTAACAGACTAATGACCATGCGAATCAAGCACACCAACAAAATATATACATTTATTAATGTTCATGCACCTACCAACATTGCCAACAAAAAAGAACCGGAGAAGACAGAAAAATTTTGGGAAAAACTCGAAACTGAAATGTCCAAAATTCCAAAGGAGGATGTAAAAATTCTTCTAGGGGATTTCAACGCGCAAATTGGCAAAGAGAGGAAATATAAAAAAAACAGTCGGTAATTACCCTGCACACAAATTCACGAACAAGAACGGCATGAGACTCATCGAGTTATGTCAGCAAAACAACCTAAAAATCGTGACAACATCACTTCGAAAAGACCCCAAGAAACAAAAAACATGGAGATCACCAAACCTTCAGCTTGGTGAATTTCAAATAGACCATGTTGCGATCTCCTATGACTTCCAGAAAGAAATACACGACGTTCAAGTCCGCAGAGGGGCAAATATAGATTCTGACCACTACCTTACCAGAGTTAAAATTAAATTCACTCCAAAAAGGAAACGCCAAAGGAAATCACCACTAATTCCCAAATTTGACTTGAAAAATATCAAGGAATCAGAAATTACAGAAGCATGGGATAAACAACCAACAAACAACTGGAAAGATTTCCGAACGAAAATTATACAGAAAGCAAGAGATTTGATTCCGTTAAAGAAAATATCCAAGCATCCATGGTGGAATTCGAATTGTGATAACGCATTAGAAGAGAGACAACAAGCCTTTTTAAATTACAATTGTGACAAATCAGAAACCACACAACAAACATTTTTCAAAGTGAGAAAACAAACAGCTAAAATACTTAGACAAACTAAAAGAAAATACCTTAATGAACAGCTAAACACAATTGAAGAAAACTTTAAGAACCACAGCACTCAAGATTTTTATAAAATATTCGCAAATCAAATCAAAGGATACACTCCACAAAATCTCTGCTTCCGGAAACAGAATGGAAAATTGGCACTAACTAACAAAGAAAATTGCCAAGAACTAGCTAAATATTTCTCACAACTCCTAAATTGCCCACAACCAAGTACAAGATTCCCCAGATTACAACCAGAACACACGAATGAGACTTCACTACCACCATCTCAAGAAGAAACTTATAGTCACATTAGAAAACTCAAAAATAATAAATCATCGGGAGAAGATGGAATTGTAGCTGAACTACTGAAAAACCTTGGTCCAAATTCGTTAAAAGAGATCACTAGCATCATCAAAGAAATTTGGCAGACAGAAAATATCCCAGAGGAGTGGAAGTGTGCACTAATTCACCCATTGCACAAAAAGGGAGAGAGATCAGACGTAAACAACTACAGAGGCATTTCACTTTTACCAGTTACCTACAAAATTCTATCTGCATGTCTCCTAAAGAGGGCACAAGAACAACTAGAACATACAATTTCAGACTACCAAGCAGGCTTTCGTCCTAATAGATCATGCCCGGAACAGATATTCAACCTTAAAACTATTTTAAAGATTAAAGCAATCAGGTCAAAACCAATAATCTGCACATTCGTTGATTTCAAAAAGGCATACGATTCCATAGACAGACAGTCTCTATGTCACATTCTCGAAGAACGAGGCCTAGACACTAAAACCCGAAAACTAATTGAACAAACACTAACAGAAACCAAATCAAAAATTAAATTCAGAGGGGAAATTTCGGAACCATTCTCAATTAAAACAGGAGTAAGACAAGGAGATGGGATCTCACCACTATTATTCAATATAGTTTTGGACAAAGTTATGAAAGAGTGGGAAGTAACACTAAGGAAACAAAGCTTTTGGAAGCCAATTGAACTAGGAAGAGGTAAAGGAAAATTGAACATCCCTTATTTAGCGTTTGCAGATGACTTGGCAATTATAACTGACAGTGAAGAAACAGCAGTAAAACAAATTGAGACACTTAAAGAATGTGCTGAGAAGGTTGGCCTGCAAATCTCCTTTGAGAAGACAGAATTCATCTGCTCAAAATTAGATATTTCGAAACTAAAAACAAAGTATGGTGAAATAACTAGAGTCAAGCACTTTAAGTATCTCGGTGAAGTTATTGAACCAACAGGACTTGAGAAAATAGCACAAAAAAACCGATTACAGAAAATCAAGAAAGTATTCGGACTTATTCAAAATATATATAACAAGAAATGTCTATCAAAAGGCACTAAAATCAGACACTACAACACAGTCATCAAACCAACAGTCACATATGCAAGTGAAACACTCTCCCTGAATAGAAAATTAGATTTACACGAAATTAAGAAAGTAGAGAGAAAAATTATTAGAAAAATCCTAGGACCACGATACACACAAGATGGATACAGGCTGCAGACTACCGAGACAACCGAAAAAATATCAAACATCGAGGCAGATATCAGGAAGAGGCGGATGAAGTTTTATGGACATATAGACAGATTACCTGGAAACAGGTTAACTAAACGTCTATTGGACTATATGACATCACTTAAGGCAACAATACCCTGGGTAACTGAAGTTAAGAAGGATTTGAAAAAGGCAAAAATTGACATAACAAACACATCAGACCGGGATACATTCAGAAGAAAAATCGACAAGTGGAAGTTTACTCCAGAGACGGAATCTAAACCTTTCCGACCAAAGTGGACCGAAGAAACGAAGAAGGCCTTTGGGGAGGCAATGAAGAAATACTGGGAAAATAAGAAGAACATTAAGAAATGTTAATCACCTGCTTATCGTTCTCCCATGGGGACATTCGCTAATAATAATATATATATATATATATATATGGGCATGATGCCAATAAAAGGTCCAAATTAGTTCCGAAGATATTTTCACCTTTAATCGTCTTTGGTTTTTGAAAAATGCGACGACGGAGCTCTTCTTTTGTTTGCCGTTTCATCACTCTCCCTAACAAGACCCCAGCAGTAGTCACCCATCATCGAAGGGTTCCAATGGCCTTGGTAGCGGTGTTCCATGGTAAGAATGTCTTGGTGAAAGCGTTCACCATGCTCATCGCTTACAGCTCCCGAGTTTTCAGGGAAGAAATCAAGGTGAGAATGTAAAAAGTGAGTTTCAAGCGACATCCTACACCCCATATTCTTATAGTTGTCCAACAGATCATTTACTATGGTAACACAGATTTTGTCTTTTCTGTTATCCAAAAAGCTATTCAGAGTTACTTTAAAAGAAGACCAAGCAACTAATTCGATATCTGTGAGTTTGGTATCAAAGGTTGGACTTTCAGCAATTTTGTTATTTCTGGACCAACAAATATATGCTCTTTCAGCTTTGCCTCACTTAATTTGGGAAACTTTTAAGTGATTAAAGGCTCCACCTTCTTTATCCAGAGCTTTTACAAAGTTCTCGGAATGCCACTGGCGTGTGTTGGGAGCTAACAAGACTGCCCGCAGTAGCGAGCCGTGGCATGGCCCGCCGATAGCAGGCTGCGGACCCCACGTTGGCCTCAGAGGGTCGAACCAGGGGCCTGCCGTGGACTGGAACGCTGGCGCCCCATCTGCTGCGCCGTGTAGTCGGTGGTGTGACACGCCCTGCCGTCCAGGAGAGCTGTCACACTTGAATGCCTTGTTAGTGAACCAGTACCTATTTATACGTGGCTGGTGTTGGACCAGTGGGCACCTTCTTGCACCATGCAAACCGCTGCGTTAACTCTTTTGAGCAGGTCTACGGCCCTGTGGCCTCCATTCTAATTCGCAACCGCTGGTAGCGTAACTCACTGTCAACAGACCCGCGCCTGGCTGTAGCTTGTGCGCTCCGAAATATTGCACCTAAGCCAACCTTTTACCATCTTAAACGGTGGTGCCGCTACATTATTCCCCCCTTCGGTAAGACCTCGTCCCCGGGTCGACCTCTAACCACTCTTAAACTTGTTTGCGTCGGCACGTACTTACGACATATTTACTACTACTATTAGAAAACTTAGCTGTGATCTAGTCCTCTTAAAACACATGACATGAGACAAAACGTAAAAAGTCCTTACTGGATGACCACTCCACGTAATGCTCTATCAACCCCTTGCCTACCCATCTTATGCCCTCGGTAAACTTTTACAAAGTTCTCAATAAGGTCCAACTTGATATGAAGTGGAGGCAAAATGATTTTATCGGGCTCAACCAGTTGGGTGTTGTTCACATTTACGTTTCCAGGAACATATGACTTCCTTATAGACCATTCCTTGACTGTACAGTGATTATTGGTGTCACGGCTGTCTCCAAGGCACAAAAAGTAGCAGTATTTCGTGAATCCAGCCTGTTTACCTGTAAAGAGTGCAACAACTTTTAAATCACAGCAAAGTTGCCATTCACGATCCTTATATATGGTTGCCTGTAGCAGCAAAGCCATGGTTTCATAAGTTTATTTCATTTCTACTGCGTAAGCTGAAGGTACAGATGGAAATGCATTGCCATTATGCAGTAGTTTTGCTTTCGAGCTGGTTTTACTGGAGTCAGTAAATAGGTTCCGCTCCTGTGGATTATGTTGTACATCTAGCTGCATCATCAGACCATTGACATCTCTACATGCGCACATTGAATTCTGCATATCGAAATATTGAGCGGAGGAAGCACCTTTTGATCTGAAACAGGTTCAGTGGCTTTCAAGTTACAGACAGGAACAGGCAACCCCTCTTTATGGGGCACAGGAAAATGCACAGAAGATACATGTGGATACTTTATGTCTAGTTTTGCTTGAATGCCCCGAAATATTTGTAAGACTGAAGTAACAGTCTGAATAATGGTCTTTAGGCTCACACCACACCATCGGAACAGCGAATGGCATGGCTCGGCGTTTTCCTGTCAACCACTTGGTTAAGGTTGCAGTACAGGTTATGCAGGCAATATGAGGTGCAAAATTTTTATTTTGATCACCAACAGGACAATCAAAATACAATTTATATGCCTTCCTAACCAAATCAGTGATTGGTTTTCTGTGGGCTTTTGGAGTGAATTTCCCACACACATAACAAAAGTTGTCAGGGTGGTTTAGACAGCAACGAGATTTACTAGTTGCCATTTTGCTTAGTGTAAGTTTTGAACACAAAATGTTAGCACTATTCTTCATGGGAAACACTCACTGAGTATCTCTTTCACACCACTGGATTACCACACAAACAATTTACTGACGATTTGTAGATCTTCTAGCTCTCCTCTGCAAATCAAAAGCAAACAATTAAGCATCAAAACAAAGAACAGCAAAAATCGAAATACTGAATACGAAAAATAAAAACCTTTGAAAGCTCAAAAATGGTACATGCTAGAACATTTTGAAAGGTATATTTGGATTCTACACACCAAAATACGTACTAGTTGATGTATTAAATCCCAGATGTAAAATGGCTGTTAACAAGTGTAATTTGAGATAAACATAGTGGCAGTGTCGATCTCCTGTGGCTATTCAGAGAAAGGCGGCAAAAGTGTCTATGGCTCTTGCTGTATGACAAGCTCTGAAAATTCTCTTCTTGGTGCCGGATTTTCGTAGTACTGAGCTAACAAAAGTATGTCATGAATAATAACTCAAATTACTACCACATTCGAAGCTACATTGTTCAATCTCGCAGTTCTTCTGGCCTCGTTCAGTTCACAAGATGCGAATACTTTGCCAGCCGGTCACCTGTTAACTCCTGCCACAAAGGAGCCTTACAGTTCGACCACCAAGTCCACCTCTTCTATTCCCGCCAAGTCAGTTTCGTTGGAGAGGGATTTCCCCCCATGTTTTACGTGACTACACACCTACATCCCCCTATGCATGAACCAGGATTACAAGTAATAGTTTAACATTTATATTCTTTTACAGAACACTGCTTTTGAAATTACATCCATGCATTAATTAGAATTACATAAAGGGTTATAAATAATGAAGGAGCATGATTATACAGATGGCACATTGAGTAAAGCAACTAAAAACGAAACTCCTCCCGAACATGCCATGGAGGCTCCAACGGTACCGACCTCAGCCCTCAGGCGTCACCGGATGCGGATATGGAGGGGGCATGTGGTCAGTACACCGCTCTCCCGGCCGTATGCCAGTTTTCGAAACCGGAGCCGCTACTTCTCAATCAAGGAACTCCTCAGCTTGCCTCAAAAGGGCTGAGTGCACCCCGCTTGCCAACAGCGCTTGGCAGATCGGATGGTCACCCACACAAGTGCTGGCCCAGCTCAACAGCGCTTAACTTCGGTGATCTCACGGGAACCGGTGTTATCACTGCGGCAAGGCCGTTGGCTGAGTGAAGCAAAATTTATATGAGATAAGAATAGAGAATATCGATACTGGTGTTACACATGCCGTATGATTCAGTGATGATTCCTGTCAGTAATGCATCAGTGAATCATCCGTAGCACCTCAGAGCCCGGCAAAGAAGGAAAAGATCTACAAAGACATCATAACAGCATATACTGTAGGGAAACAGCAATACGAACAATATTGTTTATCTCATTCATAGAAGAACAACATCAGTTACAGTTTGCAAATACGATAACATACAGTACATAAATACAAGAGAGAATATGCGGTACAGACTTTTACATGAATATTATTTGCAATGTGTCCAGTATATACGTTTCTTCCAGGAATTTTAATCTATTTCCTTTACTTTCCTTCAAAGGAAGTATTTAACTGTTCAGCTTTATAATTTTCAACGTGTTAATACAGATTTTACTTTTAGTTTCCGTACGGGAAAACCTATTAGGGAAAATTATTTTCGCCAGATTGGTACTTATGACTGCATAAATTTTATGCAGTTTAACAAAATAACACAAAACAAGCATAAACTTTTTCACTGCCTCTTCATGTTTTCAGGTAGTTCAACGCAATATTTTTAATTATGAACCTTGTTTTATCAAGGAAACAGTTGGCTATCCGCTGAGAATTTTGACAGTCCCTTTGAAACCCACTTTTGTGTTCTATTCACTCATCAAAAACCATGCTGCCTATTTCACACGTTGGCAGTCCATGTTACTAAGCTCCAGCTCTTTATGAAATGCAGTCTTGTAGCATGTTATTTCACTTCTTTGAAATGTTCGTTTCATTTTATGCACAGTTACATAGTTAAGAATCTGAAACTTATAGACATATATTAGAAATATTATAACAGTCTTCACAACAGTATAGTATTTGTTACAAAATACATTTTGAAAAATAAGCATATTATAATATAGTACCTGTTAGTCATGTCCTGTTTTCAAACAGTGTTTCCTTTTATTATGTTCCGTGGACATGAGGTTTCAAATCCCCTATATTACGAACACCTATGGATTTCTTTGATTTTGGGTACACCAAATAGTATACATTAGTGTGAGGAATTGCTTGCACTTCAAACGGGCCGTTATAAATACATTTAATTTTGGAAATTTCGTGATTTAATTCGCTAGGTTTTTCATGGGTTTTGACGAGAACAGAACCTCTAATGTTGAACTCACTAACTTTGAGGTTAAATCATACCTCTAATATATGTTTCCCGTTTTGTTACTTCATTCTTTCCCTTACTAATGTCTGTTTTGCATCCAGTCTCAAGTCTACACTGGATGAAAATTATAAGATCCCTACTATTATACTTTTACTGTTTAGCAAAATTTCGTATGATGTAAAACCTGTGGAGTCATGACCACTTCAGATTCTGAAACAAATCTGCCCCACGCCCAACAGTTGAGGTAGCAATAAATCTGCAAATTCTATGTAGCTCTCACATACAGCGTTCAGCTGGACTACTTGTTGGGTGTTAGGCCGAATGATGTTTTACTTTGACTTCGTACTGCTCCATACCCTCTTTCCTAATCTTTGAAATAAACTGTGGCCTATTATCTGATTGCACTGATTTAGGTTTTCCTATAGTATTACAGTTTTAACCATCCCACTGAATACTGCTTTATTGTTGCGTTCTTGGCAGGCAAAAGCTTTATAAATTTTGAAAATTCTTTGAATACTGCTAAAATGTACAACTTCCAGAAGTTTTCGGGAAGGGTCCGTACAAATCAATCGACAGTAAGTACAGTATACTGTTTCATTCAGATCATTGTTTTGTTAGATTCTCTACCTTTGCCATGTAGCATACGTCACACGACCTTATACAGTCCGCTACTTTCTTGGCCACACTACTGATTATTGCTACCACACGCGAAAGCTTTGCTATACATGTCTTCAGTCCATTGTGTCCTAATGCAAGGTGAAAGTAGTCTGTCAACTCAGTCTCGAAATGGGACGGCCAATACACTTTCCAATCATCCCCATCCAGATTTCTTTGTTTATACAAAACACCTTTAAAGATTTTGTATTATTTAGGACTTTGTAGGTAATTTACACAAACAAAACTGACTTTTACTGATTTCCCAACTTTATCTTCATTTTGGTAATGCCTCAAGTTTTTACAAATCTATTCAATTTTTCTTTTCTCAGTCACTTTCTTGAATAACTCTATTTGGAAAGTACCGCCTTCATTACTTTCTTTCGGCAATCAGTTTACATCTTCTAGTAATCTAGATAAGACATCTGCTATATAATTTCTAGTGCCTTCGACGTAACAGAGCTCGTAATCAGAGTGTTGAAGGCACAATGCCCAACGGGTTAATCTGAAGGTTAATAGTCGGTGATCTTTCTGAAATATTAGTGGTTTATGGTCAGTATGGGTATTTATTTTACGTTCCCATACATAATTTCACAATTTTTTCAAACCCCACGTGGTTGATAAGGCTTCTTTCTCCGATACGTTGTTATTCGTTTCGTATTTAGTCAAAGTCTTACTTGCGAAAGCTATTGTTTTGTTACATGATTCTTCTGTACTAATGGTTTCTTGGAAAATTTCAGGGACGATTCCATACGCACTGTTATCTGCATTCATGTGAAAGGGTTCTGTTAGCAGGGGATGGTGTAAAACACTACTTCTCGTTCTTCACTTTTTAATTTTTGAAAGTCAACCTGACAGTCTCGTCCATCCACTGCATGAAGAGGAGAGAAGACTTTGTTCAACAATTCAGAGGGCTCTTGCCATTCTTCTGTGGCGATCAACAAGTCGTCTACATACATTATCAACCTAGTACTTAGTTCTCGACCTAGTACTGAATTTAAAGATCTGATAAACACCGAAACAGATAGAAAGTACCAACTTTACACTGGCAAAAATTTCTAGCATGTAAAAGGAATGCGGTGTATTTGCGAGATTTTGTATTCAACGAGATTCTGCATTCAACGGAATCTGCCTGCACCCAGCCATCAAATTAAGGCTAGTCAAGTGAAGTACGTTATGAATTTCTTGCAAAACCTCATCTAAATTTTCGGCTCGGTCTACTTCTCTTTGAGAATTTTGTTTAAAGTTCGTACATCAGTCACAATTCGCACGCCTCCATTTTTCTTATCTACAGTAATGAGGGGACTCCTATATTCACTGTGGCTTTGTTCAATTACTCCCAATTCCACCACTTTATTTGCTGCTGCCTGCACAGCTTGTTTCTTAGACAAGTGTACGGAATAAGATCTCTTAGTGTGCCAGTGCATCGACACGGTACTCTAAGTTCTTAAGTATTCCAGATTTTTCTGAAAATATGTCTCGGTTTATTTCTAATATGTTGAATTGTTAAAATTTCTGTTCTGTTGCAAGAACCTGTAATTTCTCAGTGATTTTTTTAAAACCGTCCTGCTTCCGATCGTCATCAATTAAGCTTTTAACATGGTACATTTCAAAAATACCAGACAAACCTTCATTCACATTATCACTCAAATTTAGTGTCTTGTGAAATTTCAGTTTCTTCATATCCTGGTTTCAAATAATCGAATTTACTGTTAATTTTGACAATTTTTGTTTTACTACAGTGAATAGTTACTTTTTCTTTATCAAATCAATCAATCCCCAAATTCATTTCGGTGTTAAAATCTGGAGCAATCAAGATACCAAGTTCCAATTCACGTCCTTTAATTTTGAACTGTGCCTGTATTTGACTTTTAATTGGCTTACTGGTTTTCCCATTTATGGACACCAATATTTATTCGGATTTGTCTGAAGTTTACTGAAAAACTGACTGTGATATGGCAATGATTTGCGACCCAGTGTCTAAAAGGCCTTATAGCCTAATGCTGTAAATTTCTACAGGAATGATGCTTTATTTCATTATTAAAATATCGGAGTTACTTTGTTCGTTACATAGCAAATCATGGTCGACTATAAGATCATTCCAAGACATGTTGTTCATCTACAGGTCAAACATGTCTGGAGGATTCTTCGGTTTTTGGATTTCAAAGTCCCTTATGACTTGAATCCTATGTTGGCTAGGTATTGTGTCATACAGAGTTTCTTTATTTCTTAGTTCTGTGTTTACCTCTGGTTATTATTTTGACAGTGCTTCACCTGATGGTATGAAACAGCATTTCGTCACACATTCCTCAATTTCTGTTACTTCAATATATTCTGCATACGAAATATTTTCTAAATCTGACCATTCTGGGTTACTGTTCGGTTACAGAAGAAACGCTTTTCTTAGAGAGATGTTAATTTCCCCTTCCAATTATTTCCCGCGTGTTAAATACTCAGGGTCAGAGTTTTCTCCTACTATAATTAGCTGTTTTTCTGTCACAGAAGGTTTATTCCGTTGGCGATTCTTTAGACAGGAAAGCTTCGTCACCAATGCTGAGGACTTAATCTTCTTCCATTCTCCTCGTGGCGACCGTATTTCATTTCCTACTATTAATCTCGCTATTATTGGCAGCTCGCGTAATTTGCTCGGCGCCCGTTTCGTCACTGTCTACCATCGTTTCACTAATTGCTGATCGCGAACTTTGCGCTTGGCTAAATACTTTCATTTCCTCTTTGCTGTCTGGCGACGTCTATATTCGACGTTCCTTTTTCTCCTTTGACTACACCTAGCCTTTTGCTAGCATAATGCTCGGCCTCATAGAGCATGAGTGGTTGATGTTTTCTTGGAAACGGAAGATACTACACGCATGGCATGGCCTGCTCGGTCTCCCAATTTGAATCCCATAGAGCATGTCTGGGATGCACTAGGGAGATGGGTTGCATCACATCAGCGTCCACCAATCACTCTCCAAGACTTGCGACCAGCTCCGCAGGAAGAATGAGCGTTACTGCCTCAACATGACGTTGATAACGTTATTCACGGCATACTCCGTCGTTGTCAGGCTGCCAGAGGTGGTCACACACCATAGTGAGTACATTAACCAGTTGTTGGAATGTGTATGCAAATCTGTTAAGTTGGAAACAAAGAAGAACATTTTCGTCTAGTGTTATGCATGTAGCTGTTGTTTACGTTCTGTATTCCTTACACTGTTTCTACTTCGCTACCACCTGTACACACTGTTTTGAGGCAAAATGAACGCAACCTTGAAAATTTTCCGTTTGTTGCTTTAACGTTGGACTCCAGTGTACTTCTTATGTGTGTCAATTTTCAGTATCAGCGTTCGCATAAATTTTTCATTCAGTTTCTGTCCTAGTTGTCACACAATCTGGTCGTTATGAATTCTCACCGTAAATAGTCTTGTTCTGATCGGTATTCCTCGGATAAACTTTTGCTTGAATTCGTAAAACATAATTTGATGTGTGTTTCAGTTTAGTCACCATCGTTTAGTATCACCTGCTAAACCACTCATAACTGCGTTATCTTATCCTGATCTTTCAAATATGCAGGAAAAGGTCTTCAGGGAATCCAGTGGGTGCCAGCCGTTATGTCTTTTTGCAGGGTCAGAGAGTTCCTTATTACCTACTAGTTTATTGTAAGGTACTCTATCAAACATATAACTGCGCTCGTTCCTAATTTTCTGTTCCAGGTCACATATTTTGCCTTGAATTTATGAAGCGTCTTGATTACACCTCTGTTCGCAATCAATTATTTGTTTACCCAGATGCTTTTGAAAATCAGATACTGTCTTTCTCAAATGTGAGATTTACTTTCTATATTCGTCAATAATATCCGTGTTCAGACCGAAGATATTTTCGTCCACTTTCGTTGATACGAAAGTTCTACCGTTTCTTGGACTTTCATGATTTCTAAGTGGAACTCTTCGTTGATATTATTGATCTGCATTTCCATAGTGGTCACTTTCGTGTTTACGGTATTTATTTCAAGTTTAATATATTTGGTTGTAGTACTCAAACGCCTAATTTTTCATCTACTTTTTCGATCTGTTTACTGATTTTAACTCCTTGCATTTTGAGTCGATTATTGATGCTACTTCCCTATGAGTTCATTTCATTCTCAAGATTACTAATACCACTTACCTGCTTTTTAGTTCGCCGTTAATGCTGTAACCTGGTGCTTTTTTTCCTTTATTTCATTCCCTTCGCCGAACACAGGAAGAGAATTGGCTGTCAGCGGTAGAGTTTTCCACTCTTCAGGCAAATGATTAGAAAAAATTATTATGAAAATTAGAAACAAATAAGGGGCCGTTTTCCTACTTTAAATTGAAAATCAAAGAGAGGCAGTGAAAGCAAGTAAAATGTATGCATTTTACAAACACTTCGTAGGAAGGTGAAATTCTTCTGGTTGGAAAAAAAAGTGGGATTGTGGGGAAAGAGTTAAGGTTGGTAGAAGGGATAAGTATTCGGGTGGATCTCATTGTCAGGGAAAGGGAGTTGGTTTTTGCGTTGAGATAGGATATAGAATGTGTGTAAGTGTAGGGACGGAGGAATAAGTTTGTGAAGGCGCGGCAAGATAACCGTATCAGCGTGGGTGATCAAAGGTGAGGAAATAGGGTTATTAAAATCTAATCTGTGTATTATATAGGAGATGCAGAGGTGTTCAATGTGGGTGAGGAAGGGTGGGAGTTTGATAAAATGGTAGAGGATCCATGTGCATAGCATTCGAGGATTTGTAGGGACGCATGTAGCTTTGGCGGGGCGGAGATCCAGCCAACATTTTCTTAACAGAGGATGTGTCGGATCAGGGTTTGCAGGTGTGGAGAATAACGGAGCGGCATAATCCCCAAGTTCAGCCTGTTAATAGTTTTAGTCTATTGTGGACTCTCGAATGGCGCGTAGGAAAAAGGAACACTTAAATGTTTCCGTTCGAGCTCTGATTTCTCTTATTTTATTATGATGATCATTTCTCCCTACGTAGATGGCTGTCAGCAAAATATTTACACATTCGGAAGATAATGTTGGTGATTGAAATTTCGTAAATAGATCCCGCCGCAAAGAAAACCGGCTTTTTTTCAGTGACTTGCCACCCCAACTCGCTCATTGTATCAGTGACCCTCTCACCCCTGTTGCGCGATAACACGAAACAAGCTGCCCTTCTTCGCACTTTTTGGATGTTCTCCGTCAATCCTACCTGGTAAGGAGGACCTATGGATTTCTTTGATTTTGGGTACACCAAATAGTATACATTAGTGTGAGGAATTGCTTGCACTTCAAACGGGCCGTTATAAATACATTTAATTTTGGAAATTTCGTGATTTAATTCGCTAGGTTTTTCATGGGTTTTGACGAGAACAGAACCTCTAATGTTGAACTCACTAACTTTGAGGTTAAATCATACCTCTAATATATGTTTCCCGTTTTGTTACTTCATTCTTTCCCTTACTAATGTCTGTTTTGCATCCAGTCTCAAGTCTACACTGGATGAAAATTATAAGATCCCTACTATTATACTTTTACTGTTTAGCAAAATTTCGTATGATGTAAAACCTGTGGAGTCATGACCACTTCAGATTCTGAAACAAATCTGCCCCACGCCCAACAGTTGAGGTAGCAATAAATCTGCAAATTCTATGTAGCTCTCACATACAGCGTTCAGCTGGACTACTTGTTGGGTGTTAGGCCGAATGATGTTTTACTTTGACTTCGTACTGCTCCATACCCTCTTTCCTAATCTTTGAAATAAACTGTGGCCTATTATCTGATTGCACTGATTTAGGTTTTCCTATAGTATTACAGTTTTAACCATCCCACTGAATACTGCTTTATTGTTGCGTTCTTGGCAGGCAAAAGCTTTATAAATTTTGAAAATTCTTTGAATACTGCTAAAATGTACAACTTCCAGAAGTTTTCGGGAAGGGTCCGTACAAATCAATCGACAGTAAGTACAGTATACTGTTTCATTCAGATCATTGTTTTGTTAGATTCTCTACCTTTGCCATGTAGCATACGTCACACGACCTTATACAGTCCGCTACTTTCTTGGCCACACTACTGATTATTGCTACCACACGCGAAAGCTTTGCTATACATGTCTTCAGTCCATTGTGTCCTAATGCAAGGTGAAAGTAGTCTGTCAACTCAGTCTCGAAATGGGACGGCCAATACACTTTCCAATCATCCCCATCCAGATTTCTTTGTTTATACAAAACACCTTTAAAGATTTTGTATTATTTAGGACTTTGTAGGTAATTTACACAAACAAAACTGACTTTTACTGATTTCCCAACTTTATCTTCATTTTGGTAATGCCTCAAGTTTTTACAAATCTATTCAATTTTTCTTTTCTCAGTCACTTTCTTGAATAACTCTATTTGGAAAGTACCGCCTTCATTACTTTCTTTCGGCAATCAGTTTACATCTTCTAGTAATCTAGATAAGACATCTGCTATATAATTTCTAGTGCCTTCGACGTAACAGAGCTCGTAATCAGAGTGTTGAAGGCACAATGCCCAACGGGTTAATCTGAAGGTTAATAGTCGGTGATCTTTCTGAAATATTAGTGGTTTATGGTCAGTATGGGTATTTATTTTACGTTCCCATACATAATTTCACAATTTTTTCAAACCCCACGTGGTTGATAAGGCTTCTTTCTCCGATACGTTGTTATTCGTTTCGTATTTAGTCAAAGTCTTACTTGCGAAAGCTATTGTTTTGTTACATGATTCTTCTGTACTAATGGTTTCTTGGAAAATTTCAGGGACGATTCCATACGCACTGTTATCTGCATTCATGTGAAAGGGTTCTGTTAGCAGGGGATGGTGTAAAACACTACTTCTCGTTCTTCACTTTTTAATTTTTGAAAGTCAACCTGACAGTCTCGTCCATCCACTGCATGAAGAGGAGAGAAGACTTTGTTCAACAATTCAGAGGGCTCTTGCCATTCTTCTGTGGCGATCAACAAGTCGTCTACATACATTATCAACCTAGTACTTAGTTCTCGACCTAGTACTGAATTTAAAGATCTGATAAACACCGAAACAGATAGAAAGTACCAACTTTACACTGGCAAAAATTTCTAGCATGTAAAAGGAATGCGGTGTATTTGCGAGATTTTGTATTCAACGAGATTCTGCATTCAACGGAATCTGCCTGCACCCAGCCATCAAATTAAGGCTAGTCAAGTGAAGTACGTTATGAATTTCTTGCAAAACCTCATCTAAATTTTCGGCTCGGTCTACTTCTCTTTGAGAATTTTGTTTAAAGTTCGTACATCAGTCACAATTCGCACGCCTCCATTTTTCTTATCTACAGTAATGAGGGGACTCCTATATTCACTGTGGCTTTGTTCAATTACTCCCAATTCCACCACTTTATTTGCTGCTGCCTGCACAGCTTGTTTCTTAGACAAGTGTACGGAATAAGATCTCTTAGTGTGCCAGTGCATCGACATGGTACTCTAAGTTCTTAAGTATTCCAGATTTTTCTGAAAATATGTCTCGGTTTATTTCTAATATGTTGAATTGTTAAAATTTCTGTTCTGTTGCAAGAACCTGTAATTTCTCAGTGATTTTTTTAAAACCGTCCTGCTTCCGATCGTCATCAATTAAGCTTTTAACATGGTACATTTCAAAAATACCAGACAAACCTTCATTCACATTATCACTCAAATTTAGTGTCTTGTGAAATTTCAGTTTCTTCATATCCTGGTTTCAAATAATCGAATTTACTGTTAATTTTGACAATTTTTGTTTTACTACAGTGAATAGTTACTTTTTCTTTATCAAATCAATCAATCCCCAAATTCATTTCGGTGTTAAAATCTGGAGCAATCAAGATACCAAGTTCCAATTCACGTCCTTTAATTTTGAACTGTGCCTGTATTTGACTTTTAATTGGCTTACTGGTTTTCCCATTTATGGACACCAATATTTATTCGGATTTGTCTGAAGTTTACTGAAAAACTGACTGTGATATGGCAATGATTTGCGACCCAGTGTCTAAAAGGCCTTATAGCCTAATGCTGTAAATTTCTACAGGAATGATGCTTTATTTCATTATTAAAATATCGGAGTTACTTTGTTCGTTACATAGCAAATCATGGTCGACTATAAGATCATTCCAAGACATGTTGTTCATCTACAGGTCAAACATGTCTGGAGGATTCTTCGGTTTTTGGATTTCAAAGTCCCTTATGACTTGAATCCTATGTTGGCTAGGTATTGTGTCATACAGAGTTTCTTTATTTCTTAGTTCTGTGTTTACCTCTGGTTATTATTTTGACAGTGCTTCACCTGATGGTATGAAACAGCATTTCGTCACACATTCCTCAATTTCTGTTACTTCAATATATTCTGCATACGAAATATTTTCTAAATCTGACCATTCTGGGTTACTGTTCGGTTACAGAAGAAACGCTTTTCTTAGAGAGATGTTAATTTCCCCTTCCAATTATTTCCCGCGTGTTAAATACTCAGGGTCAGAGTTTTCTCCTACTATAATTAGCTGTTTTTCTGTCACAGAAGGTTTATTCCGTTGGCGATTCTTTAGACAGGAAAGCTTCGTCACCAATGCTGAGGACTTAATCTTCTTCCATTCTCCTCATGGCGACCGTATTTCATTTCCTACTATTAATCTCGCTATTATTGGCAGCTCGCGTAATTTGCTCGGCGCCCGTTTCGTCACTGTCTACCATCGTTTCACTAATTGCTGATCGCGAACTTTGCGCTTGGCTAAATACTTTCATTTCCTCTTTGCTGTCTGGCGACGTCTATATTCGACGTTCCTTTTTCTCCTTTGACTACACCTAGCCTTTTGCTAGCATAATGCTCGGCCTCATAGAGCATGAGTGGTTGATGTTTTCTTGGAAACGGAAGATACTACACGCATGGCATGGCCTGCTCGGTCTCCCAATTTGAATCCCATAGAGCATGTCTGGGATGCACTAGGGAGATGGGTTGCATCACATCAGCGTCCACCAATCACTCTCCAAGACTTGCGACCAGCTCCGCAGGAAGAATGAGCGTTACTGCCTCAACATGACGTTGATAACGTTATTCACGGCATACTCCGTCGTTGTCAGGCTGCCAGAGGTGGTCACACACCATAGTGAGTACATTAACCAGTTGTTGGAATGTGTATGCAAATCTGTTAAGTTGGAAACAAAGAAGAACATTTTCGTCTAGTGTTATGCATGTAGCTGTTGTTTACGTTCTGTATTCCTTACACTGTTTCTACTTCGCTACCACCTGTACACACTGTTTTGAGGCAAAATGAACGCAACCTTGAAAATTTTCCGTTTGTTGCTTTAACGTTGGACTCCAGTGTACTTCTTATGTGTGTCAATTTTCAGTATCAGCGTTCGCATAAATTTTTCATTCAGTTTCTGTCCTAGTTGTCACACAATCTGGTCGTTATGAATTCTCACCGTAAATAGTCTTGTTCTGATCGGTATTCCTCGGATAAACTTTTGCTTGAATTCGTAAAACATAATTTGATGTGTGTTTCAGTTTAGTCACCATCGTTTAGTATCACCTGCTAAACCACTCATAACTGCGTTATCTTATCCTGATCTTTCAAATATGCAGGAAAAGGTCTTCAGGGAATCCAGTGGGTGCCAGCCGTTATGTCTTTTTGCAGGGTCAGAGAGTTCCTTATTACCTACTAGTTTATTGTAAGGTACTCTATCAAACATATAACTGCGCTCGTTCCTAATTTTCTGTTCCAGGTCACATATTTTGCCTTGAATTTATGAAGCGTCTTGATTACACCTCTGTTCACAATCAATTATTTGTTTACCCAGATGCTCTTGAAAATCAGATACTGTCTTTCTCAAATGTGAGATTTACTTTCTATATTCGTCAATAATATCCGTGTTCAGACCGAAGATATTTTCGTCCACTTTCGTTGATACGAAAGTTCTACCGTTTCTTGGACTTTCATGATTTCTAAGTGGAACTCTTCGTTGATATTATTGATCTGCATTTCCATAGTGGTCACTTTCGTGTTTACGGTATTTATTTCAAGTTTAATATATTTGGTTGTAGTACTCAAACGCCTAATTTTTCATCTACTTTTTCGATCTGTTTACTGATTTTAACTCCTTGCATTTTGAGTCGATTATTGATGCTACTTCCCTATGAGTTCATTTCATTCTCAAGATTACTAATACCACTTACCTGCTTTTTAGTTCGCCGTTAATGCTGTAACCTGGTGCTTTTTTTCCTTTATTTCATTCCCTTCGCCGAACACAGGAAGAGAATTGGCTGTCAGCGGTAGAGTTTTCCACTCTTCAGGCAAATGATTAGAAAAAATTATTATGAAAATTAGAAACAAATAAGGGGCCGTTTTCCTACTTTAAATTGAAAATCAAAGAGAGGCAGTGAAAGCAAGTAAAATGTATGCATTTTACAAACACTTCGTAGGAAGGTGAAATTCTTCTGGTTGGAAAAAAAAGTGGGATTGTGGGGAAAGAGTTAAGGTTGGTAGAAGGGATAAGTATTCGGGTGGATCTCATTGTCAGGGAAAGGGAGTTGGTTTTTGCGTTGAGATAGGATATAGAATGTGTGTAAGTGTAGGGACGGAGGAATAAGTTTGTGAAGGCGCGGCAAGATAACCGTATCAGCGTGGGTGATCAAAGGTGAGGAAATAGGGTTATTAAAATCTAATCTGTTTATTATATAGGAGATGCAGAGGTGTTCAATGTGGGTGAGGAAGGGTGGGAGTTTGATAAAATGGTAGAGGATCCATGTGCATAGCATTCGAGGATTTGTAGGGACGCATGTAGCTTTGGCGGGGCGGAGATCCAGCCAACATTGTCTTAACAGAGGATGTGTCGGATCAGGGTTTGCAGGTGTGGAGAATAACGGAGCGGCATAATCCCCAAGTTCAGCCTGTTAATAGTTTTAGTCTATTGTGGACTCTCGAATGGCGCGTAGGAAAAAGGAACACTTAAATGTTTCCGTTCGAGCTCTGATTTCTCTTATTTTATTATGATGATCATTTCTCCCTACGTAGATGGCTGTCAGCAAAATATTTACACATTCGGAAGATAATGTTGGTGATTGAAATTTCGTAAATAGATCCCGCCGCAAAGAAAACCGGCTTTTTTTCAGTGACTTGCCACCCCAACTCGCTCATTGTATCAGTGACCCTCTCACCCCTGTTGCGCGATAACACGAAACAAGCTGCCCTTCTTCGCACTTTTTGGATGTTCTCCGTCAATCCTACCTGGTAAGGAGGACGGAGAAGTGTAATGTAGGCTGTCTCTTTAGTGGGTTTTTGTCGCATCTTCTAAGTGTTCTGCCAACAAAGTGTAGTTTTTGTTTCGCCTTCCCCACAATATTATCTGTGTGGTCCTTCCAATTGAAATTGCTCGTAATTGTAATTCCTAGGTATTTAGTCGAATTGAGAGCCCTTAGATTTATGCGATTTATCGTATACCCAAAATATACCGAATTTCTTTTAGTACCCATGCGGATGACCTCGCGCTTTTCTTTGTTTAGTGCTAATTGCCACTTTTCTCTCCATACAGAAATTCTCTCTAGATCATTTTGCAATTGGAATTGATCGTCTGATGATTTTACTAGCCGGTAAATTACAGCGTTATCTGCAAACAATCTAACGGGGCTGCTCATATTATCACCTAGATCATATATATAAATCACGAACAGCAGAAGGCCTATGACACTACCTTGCGGAACACCAGATATCACTTCTGTTCTACTCGATGATTTACCGTCTATAACTATGAACTGTAACCTCTCTGAGAGGAAATCACGAATCCAGTCACACAACTGAGACGAGCTGTGTTGCACAAGAACGGTATTTTCTGAATCCGTGTTGGTTATGTATCAATAAGTCATTTTCTTCAAGGTGATTCATAATGTTGGAGTACAGTATATGCTCCAAAATCCTATTGCAAATTGAGGTCAGTTATACGGGTCTGTAATTCAATGGGTTACTCCTATTTCCTTTCTTGAATATACTTTCCAATCTTTAGGAACAGATCTTTCGTCAAGTGAGCGGTTGTATATGATTGCTAAGAAAGACACTATTGTGTCTGCATACTCTGAGAGGAACCTGATTGGTATACCATTTGGACCGGAAGACTTGCCTTTCTTTATTGATTTGAGCTGTTTCGCAACACCTAAAATATCTACTTTTATGTCACTCATCCTAACAGCTCTTCTGGTTTCGAATTCTGGAATATTTACTTCGTCTTCTTTCGTGAATGAATTGCGGAAAACTGTATTTAGTAACTCCGCTTTAGTGGCACCATCATCGGTATCATTCATACTTAAAATTTTTCACCGTCCAACTGTACCGTATCTTCATGCTCTGATTCTACCTCATGTTTTTTTCGACTGGTTCTTTCTCTGTTTGTGGCGAACTGAACATACCAACAAATTTATTCGCCACATCCTCTGAATTGGGTTGTTTACATATGCGTGATATTCCACGTAAGCCAAATACCGTTCTGTGCCGCTATCTGTGAACTCATTTCAGTAACCACTATCGGGCTCCATGATGTTTCTCGGTACGCCATATGAATATGATTTAATGCTTACTGTCTAAACTCATGTAATATTTGGTATTATTTTCGTTATTGAATTTACTGAAATTTCGTGCCGCTCGACGTTCAGTATTCGTAATAAGTTTGTTTCACGCTTAGTACATATCACGCGGCGACAAATATAACAGTGTTTCCTAACTGTACTACTAGCTCTGTCATTGGAAAAGCCAAGTATAGCATTAGCGGTTACTGATAAATTAACAACACAACGACAATGTTATTCCCGACAAAGAATTTTAATTTGACCGTGATCGTGAGTATAATGGTTAAGGTATCAGACCATTCTTGTCTCTCTAAACATTTCTGTTGAAAGGAAGTAGAACCGGACATTTGGAAGTCGGACGGAGGTTCTATTAGTAATAAAGTAAACTGTAATTACGTAAAAGAAAAGGTCCTTCAACCTAACTGGGCAAAAGTTGTACGAAGTACTAGAACAGTTCATAAAGGAAGTTAACTACTGGGCTTGACTTTACTTCATACGGAATTTATGTTTTGCAAACGAGATACCAAGCGGTACAGCATTTTATCAAATAATTTATCGGAATTAGGGACGAACAATACGGGAGCAACATCAACCGTTTTTGCAACAACTGGCTCTCACTTACACTTATCATCTGTATACGACCAAAGGTTAACAGTTATTATAGGCAAATAATTACTGTTGGTGGCGCAATATAAACTTGGGCAACATGTTGCTCTATCAGCCTCATTATTGGAAAATACTGTCCTGGAAGTGATCTTCAGGTAATTACATACACTATTCCGATTATGATTTGTATTCTCGACTAGCATACACTTCCTTTACTGTTTACCTCAAATGGAACATGTGGTACGAGGGTGTTGCTTATTATAACACACAAATGTTAGAAAATTGGCAAGTGCACTTTATTAATGCTGTTGTTGTAATATGAAACTTCAGTCTGGCTTAACATCTAGCATGGAGACCCAAAATCCAAATTAGCAGTAGATTCAGGCCAAAACTGAACACTTCAGTCACAACACTATCTGAGAAACAGTGTTAACTATATACACATTAAATTATAAACGCAGTTATTTTCAGATATACACAATAATTAATACTTATGCCTGCCCTTCGAAGTCTACTAGTCAGTAACTATTATGAATCATTAAAGTTTTTGCAGTAATTGTAATACTGTACTGAGATTTCAATAAGAACAATCTTTAAGCTAAACACCTTAAATCTTTTCTTGGCATTAGTACTTTGGTGAAACTTTAACTATCCTTTTGTCAAAAATATGAGTAGTATTTCAAAACTTACGATCACTGAAAAATTATGAAATTTACTACTCCATGAAGTATATTAATTGTTGTGAAAGTTTACTGAAATGACTTTTCTGTACAATAAAATAGAATACGTGGAAGTATCGTAGCATTAGGGATAGGACCCTGTCTAGGTAAATGACTAAGGATGAAATATGGATGCTCAACCGAAAGTTTAAACAATAGAAATTTATTTCTTAAAAAGAAACCGCAGTTATACAATACTCAACTGATAATTTGAGATGAAGGTGGTAGCAGTGCCGATCTCCGGTGGCTTTTCAGGACAAGGTGCCAAAAATATCCATGGTTCTCTCTGTGTTACAAGCTCCAAAAATTCTCTTCTTAGCGTCTGATTTTCGTAGCACTGAGCTAACCAACGTATGCCATGAATAATATGCCAAATTACTTCCATTTCCGAGGCTATATTGTATAATCTTGCTGTTTTTGCGTCGCTGAGTTCACGAGATGCGAATATTTTGCCTGCTAGCCACCGAATAACACTTGCTACAAAGGAGCCTTGCAGTTCGATCACCAGATCCACCTTTTCTATTCCCGTCAAGTCAGTTACGTTGCAAAGGGATATCTCTCCATCTTCTACAGGACTAGAAATCTACAAGCCCTATGCATGAACCAGTGTTACAAGTAGAGTTTTAACATTTCCTTTCTTTCACAGAAAATTGCTTTTGAAATGACATCTATAGATTAACGAAAATTACACAGATGGTTATAAATAATAAATAAAACATTTACATAGACGTTATATCAAAACGTGTGGTTATAAAGATGTCACATTAAGTAATGCAGACAAAGTAGTTACATGAGATAAATACAGAGAATATCGATATTGGTGTTACACAGTGCTAAGCATCGCTTTGTCTAAAAAATGAGATGGCTAACTCTGCTCGTCGAAACATAGTTATATAATGTACTTTCTCAGTTGCGGAATGGTGTAGTGGCTGAGTAAGAGAATGTGCTAGCCACCCGCAAGAGCGATCCGGAAACAGGAAACAAAATCTTGGCTAAGTTTTGTCTAAGGTGCCCACCATTTATGTTACTATCTATCTGCAGACATTAGAATGATGTTGATGCTGCTGCTGATGATGATGATTGTGGTGACAGAACTGTTTCGATGCACAACATTCAGGTCCTCATTACCCACGAAATCGGGTGAGTCGAATGTGGTTAATGTGAGTAATGATGTTAAAGAACTGTAGGATATTAAGATAAACTGTTGTTTAAAGCTTTCCTTGCATTTGAATGAGCTCAGACGCGCATGCACACACACACACACACACACACACACACACACAAACGTACAACAGAAGTTGCCATATTGTAGACATTACATGTCATGGGTTGATAGCTGCAGATATCCCTAATGAGTTTAGTGTTTCAGATGAGTGTGAAACGAAAGGAAAGGGGTGAGAAGAATTGATGATGGTACATGGTCTTCTCCTTTCGAATTTCATCCCAGAACAGAGGAGCCTAACGTCCTTATCTTATGACAGACTACAATCATCAGTTTGTTATTACTTTCTCATCACATTTCTCAGACACTAACGCCGGACATTGGTGCACAGTATGGTAATGAGCCGACAACATTAAGGTGGTTTGTACATATTCATTCCAGTACCAGTATTGTGACTGGCTATCTATGGATAGAGCGTCACTGTAATTTAGTGATTTGGAGCATGAAGAAACGATTCCTATTCAGGTAAACCAATTTTTATAATATTTATTAGCGAACTCCACGGCCTCGCTTAGGTAAGTATGCATGGCTGTACGACTTGACAGGTGTAACGGCAATAAATTGTAACACAAACCCACCTCGTGAAGTTGTTAGTAAAAAACCTACCAAAACCGCTACATTAGTTCCTGAGATTAGCCTTCACATACATAGAGAAAAACTCGGCGAGGGACTGCAATTTATAATTTTGTGAGGCGTCAGTTGAGCTGTTTGTTCCCCTAAGATGCTAAAGATTATTTTTATTTTTTATTTAGTACCGGAGAACCAAATTGAAGAGCAAATCTCCAAGGTCATGGAACCTGTCAGTACATGAACTTCTAACATAAAAGTAATAACAGAAAGTAGTAAATTGTTTATGAATCCGGAAAAAACGAAAACACAAGTTTAAGTAAACGCAATCAACAATATCACAAGAATCAACTTAATTTTTCCAGGAACTCCTTGTCAGAGTAGACCCATGAGGAGACACTTCAGTTTCGATTTGAAAGTGCATGGATTACGGTTAAGATTTTTGAATTCTAGTGGTAGCTTATTGAAAATGGATGCAGCAGTGTACTGCACACCTTTCTGCATAAGAGTTAAGGAAGTGCGATCCAAATGCAGGTTTTATTTCTGCCGAGTATTAACTGAGTGAAAGCTGCTTATTCTTGGGAATAAACTAGTATCGTTAACAGGAAATGACAGCAAGGAATATATATATATATATATATATATATATATATATATACGAGGGCGGTTCAGAAAGTAACCTCCGATTGGTCACAGTGCGGGTTGTGGGGGGAGTAGCGACGCCATCTGTGCGTTCACGCACTCAACAGGTCAGTCGGCATCAAGCCGTGGTCGAGTGAACATCGTACTTGCGCTAGTTTAGTTTTTGTGGCACTTTGAAATGTGTGCTGCAATAGAAAAGCCCGCCAAATGTGAAGTGCGTGCTGTCATAAGGTTTTTTACAGCCAAAGGATATTCTGCAGCAGCTATTCATCGTGAGCTTTGTGCCGTGTACGGACCAAGAGTTATGAGTGAAGGAGTTGTCTGTGAATGGGTACGTTTATTTAAAAGTGGACGAGAAAACGTTCATGATGAAGAGAGGAGTGGTAGACCATCATTGGTGACTGACGAACTCGTTCAGACTGTTGATGCAAAAGTTCGTGAAAATCGACGTTTATCAATGTCGGAGTTGTCTACCGGTTTTCCACAGATTTCTAAGACTCTCTTGTACGAGATAGTGACAGCAAGATTGGGTTACCGTACGTTCTGTGCACGATGGGTGCCCAAAATTCTTACCGACCACCACAAAACTCAAAGAATGGCCTCTGCATTAGACTTTCTGTCACGTTATGAGGACGAAGGAGAACCATTGTTAAACAGAATCGTGACCGGTGACGAAACCTGGATTAAGTACGTGAACCCTGAGACAAAAGAACAATCAAAGATGTGGGCACATTCAAATTCGCCTACCAAACCAAGATAAGCCTCGCAAGATTTTTCTGCCAGAAAACTGATGGCAACGGTGTTTTGGGATGCCAAAGGGGTGTTGTTGGTTGAATTCATGGAACGTGGTACAACCATTAATCAAGACGTGTACTGTGAAACAATAAAAAAGTTACGACGGGCTATACAGAACAAACGCCGTGGCATGCTGACTTCCGGTATCGTTTTTTTGCACGATAACGCCCGTCCTCACTCTGCTCGCAGAACAACGGCCCTTCTTGAGTCCTTCAAGTGGGACGTTATCAACCATCCACCTTACAGCCCAGACCTGGCGCCAAGTGATTATCACCTCTTCATGCATTTGACGAAATGGCTCGGGTCACAGCGGTTTGATGACGATGAAGAGCTCAAAGATGCGGTCACAGGCTGGCTCCAGGCACAAGCGGGTGTATTTTTTTAAATCAACCGGAGGTTACTTTCTGAACGGCCCTCGTATATATATATATATATATATATATATATATATATAGAGAGAGAGAGAGAGAGAGAGAGAGAGAGAGAGAGAGGCCAATGTCAAAATACCCAGACTTGTGACCAGGGATCGACAAGATGTTCGTGAACATAGACCGATTAGTGCTCGAACCGCCCGTTTCTGACCCAAAAATATCGTTTTAAAATTGGAACAGTTACCTCAAAATATAATGCCATACGACATAAGCGAATGAAAATAAGCAAAGTAGACTAATTTTCGTTTCGAACGATCACTCACTTCAGATACCGTTCGAATAGTAAAAATTGCAGCATTCAGTCTTTGAACAAGACCCTGAACGTGGGCTTTCCACGACAGCTTAGTATCTATCTCAACACCTAAAAATTTGAACTTTTCCGTTTCAGTAACATATGCCCATTCTGTGAAATTAAAACGTCAGGTTTTGTTGAATTATGTGTTAGAAACAGTAAAAACGGAGTCTTACTGTGATTTAACGTTAGTTTATTTTCTACACACCATGAACTTATGTCATGAACTGCACTATTTGAAACCGAGCCAGTGTTGCGCACAACATCCATTACAACCAAGCCAGTGTCATCAGCAAACACAAATATTTGACCCCCACTCAGGCCCCACCTCACAGCCATTCTCAACACTGTGAATAATACCCTTTTGCTGTCTGTTGCTAAAGAAAAAGGTGAACCAATTGTGAGCTACTCCCCGTATTCTGTAATAGTCCAATTTCTGGAGCAATATTTTTTGATCAACACAATCAAACGCCTTAGTTAAATCAACCTAGCGCTTGAAACCTTTTGTATAACCCGTCCAGATCTGTCCTCGGTGACTCACAAAGATGAGAAACTCCCTATAAAACCATGGAAATTTGAAGGAAACAAGATACGGCGACTGACAACATCTTATTAAGTTAAAATTACTGGTTGGCCAAATTGAGTATCAAAGTATGGGTACCACACCTCACACAGACATATTAATGAGTGGATAGATAAAATTACGAGAAGAAACTAATGTTCACTATAAAAATCTAGTTTATTGCCAAAAGACATCAATGTAATGATATACCTACTAAATAAAGAATGCAAACACTTAAAAAATGGACAAAGGATTGTAAATAGCCAACCGCTATGGCCGAGCGGTTCTAGGCGCTTCAGTCCGGAACCGCGCTGTTGTTACGGTCGCAGGTTCGAATCCTGCCTCGGGCATGGATGCGTGTGATGTCCTTAGGTTAGTTAGGTCTAAGTAGTGCTAAGCTTAGGGGACTGATGACCTCAGATGTTAAGTCCCATAGTGCTTAGAGCCATTTGAACCATTTGATTGTAAATATGACTTTCGGCAACCACCTCGGGTTATTCGGCATACGTCTGTCTGATGATAAAACAAACCTCATCTAAAGAACCCGAGACAGAAGCTAACAGCCGGCCGGGGTGGCCGAGCGGTTCTAGGTGCTGCAGTCTGGCACCACGCGACTGCTACGGTCGCAGGCTCGAATCCTGCCTCGGGCATGGATGTGTGTGAAGTCCTTAGGTTAGTTAGGTTTAAGCAGTTCTAAGTTCTAGGGGACTGATGACCTCAGAAGTTAAGTCCCATAGTGCTCAGAGCCATTTGAACCATTTGAACAGAAGCTAACAGGCAATTTGTTGATATGTGGCTACGAAACCCTTACCAATTTTGTACTGCAGATATGAACTATAGCCTTTGCACAAGTGCGATGATACGTAACAGAATGATATGGAAGTAATCGCGAATATGGCCAATGATCGTGGTAAAAGTTAGTGCTTTAAAGGTAGATCCCCGGAAAAGCGTGAACGAACAACAGTACTCTCGCCTAAGTGCACGATGGATCTAAACTAACTGGCTGTGAAACTTAGACCTGCAAAATGAAACTGACTTTGCGCTCTCCCTATTACGGTGGCTACAACGACGGCCAATGCTGACCACTTTTATGCTGTGCAAAGGCAGAAGATGGCTGCGTTTCTAAGTTCATCATGGCTTCTGCGCTCTGTTTCTAGTCGGAGACGTCTCCTTCTGCAACTCTATGAACCAACGTGCTGTCTCAAGACCTGGAACAACCGTCATCTCTGATGCCTCTCAAGCAAGTGTGTTCTAACCTTTCTCAATGACCACGCGGGGTAGCCGAGCAGACTAGGCGCCTTGCCACGGTTCGCGCGGCTGCTCCCGTCAGAGGTTCGAGTCCTCCCTCGGAAGTGGGTATGTGTTGTTCTTAGCGTAAGTTAGCTTAAGTTAGGTTAAGTAGTGTGTAAGCCTAGGGACTAATGACGTCAGAAATTTGGTCTCATAGAAACTTAACACCACCACCACCTTTTCTCTATGAAACGGAGCTGGTTCTGCCATCATCGGAATCTCGCCAGCAAATTTCTACAGTCTTTGCGAGTTCCGGCCAATGATAATTTAATAAACAAAATAAACTGTCTCCTACTCTTGCGGATTTTGTCATGGGTAACCAATAATTTCTCTTGTGGCATGGGGAAGAAGACAGAAACCCTCTCCCACTACACGACAGATTTACAGTCTTGGCCAACTGAAAGATGTATCCACACGCACGTGTGAGAACTCGCACCTCCTACCGAAAATAATTAGTATGAGGCAACCAGAGAGTCTCTTCCTAAAGTTTGAGCACACCAGCATGCTGCTCCTGATCTTAACGGCCGCTCTCTTCTTCGTGGGATCGTGTTTTCTGCTGCTTTTCAGATTCTTATCTTAACTAAAGAGAATTCCACGCACTTCTCTCTCGAACCAGTTTTATAGCACTCCTCCCGGCCACCTCGATTTTCCTTCTGGGCTGGAAAGGCAGATTGTTCTCCACCGCCCTCTACCTGTGCGTAGAACTGCTTTCAGCAGAAAACAACTTTACAACTATTCCGTTCCCCTTATTGAACTTCCCTTCCAAGAGCCAGCTCAGAGGCCCAAGGATGCTGAAATAAAAAGACTCCTACACCAAGCCAAGACGAAAGGAGATACAGAAATAATTAAAAATTGCAGCCATTGCCAGTAGTGAATACTGCATGCAGTTTTCAGGCAGCGTTAGTGGTGTGACTTCACTGACTATTGGGATCTACACATTCAGTTGCAAAACAGGTTACAGTCCCGTTCGGGATTAAACTACCATGTAACATCATGTAGTGAAACTTCACGTTCCAAACTTACCTTTCTTTTCGTTGGTATCATTCTCTCTACGTCTGCATTTTGTTATTCATATTGCTTTCACGTAGTGGTCTATTTACTTAATTTCATCTGTACCAGTTTGTGTGCTAACTGTCATCTATGTATCAGTCTAAGATTTCTACACTTACCTAAAACTACATTTCTCTTCTCTTTCTGTGTTTTGCAGAAAGATGTACTCTCTCTACAGTTGTTACACTGCTGCAGTATACCTTACTTTTTTCTATTCTGAAATTATACGAATAATATTTGTTTCAGATGACAGTGTATTATTGTTCTTGAAGTATGAAAATGCTTGATTTGTGTGCACTTATTCAGAATTTTTACATTTAAATACTTATTTCGTACTGAAGACTGCCCACCGCATTACATAAAAAATGATAGCTTACAAGCCACTTCTTAAGTAACTTTTTGTAAAGAGGAAAAGAACTGAAATATTGTACCGGTATTTGGAAAGTAATCATCTCTGAGGTGGACTACTCAGAAAGTGGGATATGTACGGTATTGGTAAGAAAAACAAAACCAGGCAAGGATAATTTTGTCTGCTAATGCAACTGCAACAACTACTCAAGATTGACGTTAATGTCCACTGATTTTTGAATGTCTTTTGCTGTATCGGTACTGGGTTTCCCTCTGTTACTTTGTACATAAATGTCCTTAACGCTTCCTTATTTAAGCTCGTGTATTTATGTTTACTCGAAATTTTCTTAGTTAATAAAATATTTAGAGGGTGTACAATTTCATATTATTATAAAAGTTAGCTTCTTTCATTCTACACGTAAGACAGAAAGACAGGAATAAGGAAAAAGAAGATATAAAGTGATAATTTTTTAATTGTGCTAAAAATTACATGCTGATTATTGAAATCTTTTTATGGTTAAATGTTCTACGTTCTTTGCTTTCCGCACCGAGTCGCCACATCATAAGTGAGAGTGAATGCCACTTATAACAACACACGATTTACGAAAAACTCTAATGCAGAAGAAAAACTCCCATGTTTTAGCGTATGTCCTAATAGAGAAAATATATTCCAGCCACAAAACCGTCTGATTTATTATTCGATTGAAAAGATCCAACGTACTTCCGTAATTTTGAAATATAAGTGACATAGAAGCACCTTTTTGGTAGTGATTACGGGCTATATTGTTATATACTTACACATATCAGTCACACTTTTCACATTACGGTTTGAAGATAAATTATTCTTCACATCTAGAAGGTTAGAGTTATGTAACAGAATATTCTGAAACAAAACGCGTTATCACAGATATTTAAGCCATTTCATACCGGTTTTTCGTTCGTGGAATGGTGGTTTAAATTCTTCTGAGGTTAAACAAATTATACTCTGAGTTAAGAATTAAAATACCTACTCGGAAGCTACGAAAATCTCGAAGGAAATGGGAATCAGTTTCTCACACAAGCATACTTAACTAAATATTTGCACATCAGTGAAAATTTCGTAAATCGTTTAACCTACCATTAAATAATAAATTATTAAAAGGTTGTTCGGTGCACAGGCGGCTGACATGCATATCTAGGAGAGGTATTATAGGTATGATAGCGATGAAATATATTTGTAATGTCAATAACCTTGAACGTCGATAAAAGTATACCCATCGAAGTAGACTGACTATACGTATGCCACATTGAAGTTTACTGCCAATTTAGATTATAGGATACTGTCTTAACTCTGTACGTATCTGATGACGGAGTAATACTATCTTTAGGTACGAAGCAATAACAAATACTTCAACAGGTTGTGTAGCTTAGTTCGGAAACGCAGAAGAAAGAGCGTGTTTCACGTTAGTAAGACGCGGAATTCTGATTCGAAACTATAGTAACACAATTTAAGGTAGTGACGCTTTTGTACTATCATATAAACAGAATGCAAGGTTATTAGTAACATTTTAACGTTATAGTTTTCGTCGAATTCAAAATGATTTAAACTATCATTAACAGTCATTCAGCTGATATTTTGAACTTTTGTTTATGTATATGCTTTTATTTTAAGTACGGCCTGGCTGCTAAGTAATTATTTGTTTAAGATTAGTACATAATTAATTTCAACAACGTGGTACAGAATTGTGAGCCTTTACATTTTGCACTAAAGTAATTTCGAAATTCAGCTGTGTTTATTCATACGGCTAACAGTATTCTGCCTTCACGAATGAAAAATATAATTGTATCTGTATATATAGAAAAAGTAATAGAAGGAAAAATTTACGTAATTCGGAACGAACTTAATAAAATAGCGTCTATGGGAAAAAGACAGTGTTTGAGTAGTCAACGTGCTGGCTAATATGCTCCATCAATTTCAGAAGTTAGTTATGTATATTGGATTCATATTTACGTTCACTGTACGAGTTCAGGTCAAAATGGGTTTCGCCACGTTGGCTGTGGTTGACCGAGTCGTCCGTGCGTGATATGTGCCACTAACACGAACTCCTCTGTGACCACGCCTGACACCAGCGGATGCCGCTGTTTGAACAGCAAATGGGATGCGCTTGCAGACGGCTCCCAACTCAAATTGCGTGGCCACTTCAGACGTCAACAACTGACTGCTAGAAGGAGGGAGGGAGGGAGTGAGAGAGAGAGGGGGGAAGGGGGCGGGGAAAGAATGGAGGGAGAGGGACAAGTCTTGAATCAATACGAATCAGACTGTAAGCATGTTTTCAACAGGTGACGGATATGTGGGCCACCTTCCTCGTTTTATCACTGTGGTAGGTAAGGGACATTTTGAATGAGACCACTACGTGCCATTTCTGAAAAGTGCCTATTGTCACAGAAGTCAATCTCATGTAGTAATTGAAATGTTCAGTGTAGCAAGATTTATATGAACAATGATGGCAAAAGACTCAGATCAGCTGTTTTATTCTGGTTTGGCGTAAAACTGAAGTTTTCTCTCTGAGGTTTAGTATAGCGTACTTGTCAGTAATAAGTGAAATACTTCATCCAAAGGAGCGTCCGTTCTGGTGGTCCCTGGATATAATTGGGGGTACTATTCTTGAAATTTTTAGGAATCTGTCTGCCTTGGGGGGTTTCGAATCGAATGACTTTATTTTAAGATATACAGGAAGCAAATGGTGAAAGAAATGCCGCCTTTAAAAACAGCTTTTTATGGAACAGTACAGATAAACAATACTCATAAAGATATTAAATCCACTGTGCGGTCCAACGTGTTTAAGCTACAAAATGTCAGGCATTTAACTGACTGGAAGGTTCCTTGACCTCCCCGCGCCAACCTTGAAAAGCAATTACGGTAGTGGAGAAGACAAATATATGACTATAAAAATGAAGTAGACGTACGTTCTATGCCAGCACATATTATTTAGGTGGTAAAATTGATAATACATGGGACCCAATTGGTTTCTTACTGTAACTAAGGAACTTACTATACTGTACTTTTGTCAATAAGTATATAATCGTCTTTTTTTCAAAAGCAAGTTTGGAAAAGCTTAAGTTGAGCTGACTTTCAGTGAGGTCAAATTTCTGGAGTGTGTAGCACTCTTGATCGCCTAACTGATTTTATTCTTCTGCGCTTATAACTATGGTTTGAGTGACTGTTATTAGAAACTTTCAGTGTTCATAATTACGGATATTAACTGAAGCTTAAGAATCTTGATGGCGGCTATTATAGGTTGTTGCTAGAATCACAGACACACATTTTATGTAAATTTTTTTGATCTTAATGTTTTTGAGTAGGCTTCTGACAATACAGTTCTTATTGAACATGTTTTTAAATAATAATTTCAACATTTTATCAAAAGTTGTCTTCTAGGTCTCCTCGTAGATGTAATAAAATATCAGAAATTACATTACTGGATCCTGTTATACCATGAATATCTAAATCATCTTCTTACAGTGCTAAAACCCGTCTTCTTAAACGATTTTGCGTTAGCCAATACTCCAACAGAAACGAACAAAATTTGTAGTTTGTCTTTACTACTGCTTGCCGACCTGCAAATACAACCGAAATATCTGGAAGCCACAAACAACACCAAGAGATTTTCGTCTGGTAACTATGTATTTCCTATCCCAAGGAGATAGTGCTCTATTCGTGAATACTATCGCACCGCTTCTCATACGTCCATTGACTTCATACCATTGATATAGATGATCGCTGTTAGCGAATTTACTACCATCAGTCCCTAAGTAAACATTTTAAGATAAATCATTATAATATCAATTTGATGCTTCAGGCAGTTGATCATTAATTTGGTCAAAAATAATCCGTGTGTTAAAAAATTCTGCACCGTTTCTTTCTTCTCAGTATCTGGTTCAGTACACTCCCGTAATACTACATCTGCAAGAAATTCCACGTGTTTTACTGCAACCTACGACTAATCCAAATTGATAGTAACTGTTGATTTCTGAAATTATTCCAAAACTTTATATAAAATATTGATATGTTCTTCCCAGAATGACAGCTAGTCAATATTCCATCGGCGTAAATAGCACCATGTTGCAGTAATTTATTTCCCAAAACATGGTCTTAGTAAAGCATGAACACTGTCGACGGAAAGTTTAATGCAGACGATACTCCTCTTAAATTGGTAACATATTCCACTATAAAAAATCTGATAAGATTTGTGCTCTGCGGATGCAGTTCTAACACTCAATACAATCTAGTCCAGTCTAAACTGTTCAAATATTTGACGAATTCAGTTTCCTGCAGAATCCGTTCTATATTTTCTGATTGACCCCATCACAGCCAAATAATGCAATTAACTGCCTTTGCAGGAATGAAGACTCTTAAAACCGATCGTCTCGACAACGTTTTGAATGGAATCTTGTATTTTGCACGTAAACCTGTCTTTCTCCTGGAACCATGTCTCAGTGTTCCTGACTGGTTCTTCAAATTCGTTTTATCAGGATCCACATTACGACTGTCAAATAATCTTTAAATATGAACCTTTTTACCATTCTCCCACGTATACATGCATCCATGACGTAAAGCTGTCTTCCACTTTAATATTGTCAACAAATTGTCATCTGTCCCACAATTAAAGATTTCCCAGTCAAAACGCTGTACTCAAACTCTTTCATTTGAACTTGAACTTTAATCATGTTTGTCCTTTAAATGGGTTGCTCTTATTACAAACAGCACTGACCACGTGGATAGAGGAGATCCGTGCAGTATCGGCCGGTTTACTGTACTGGCCAATACTGTGATTCCTCTTTCCACCTCCAAATTCAGAAGTATACAGTAATCAGACTCAAGGATGTGTATACATGTGCACTTGACTCGGATATCTTGTTCCTCTCTTTACTGCTTTCTCTGCTGAGAGTACTTGACGGTGTATGCTGTAGCTCTTAACATACGGAAGATATTTTGTGGCCTGTGGTACCCCTCTCTAAAGAAAGTGATCAGTTTCGTCGCTATATTTCCGTTATCCATGTTATGTAAGGAGTGACACAGAATAAACGTTTCATGTTAATTTCTATAAAAGATAGTACAATATGAATAGATCCTTTTTCGTGTTTGTCGCGCAGTATCGGCCACCTGATTGTCTTTCAGTATCGCCTGGAAGTAATTTCAGTTTTTAAATCATATATATTTTACTTTCGATTTAGCTGACATCTATAAACAAAAAGTAAAAATCCTTACACTATGCTATGCATAGAACATGTCTTGAGGTAGCAGAATAGTGTATTAATGTTCCGATTATGCACCCCAGTTACAAAGTAAAGTCGAAAAACTTAAGCTGTCCGAAACTGCACGACGCTCGAAACTGCGTTTATTGCGCAGTATAATACAGGAGAAGATCAATTCCTTCGTGGAAAATTATTGCTGCATTTTTACCGGCCTTCTTCTAATGCTTCAAGGTGATCGAAAACAAGAGAATCCTCTTCAGTGTCTTAGCGCTAGGTTGAAGGTAAATTCTCCACCAGCGTGTATCATCTATTTGTATTAAAATAGCTCTGAGCTCATCATTTTTAATTAGGTTGACTATAATAGTATTCTGCTTCCAGGTTCTTTACAGAAATTCTCTGTGTGTACTGCCATTTCGCGTATAATTGTGACTTGACAGCCCACTGCCGTTCATATAGACAACATTTACTGAGAAAGTCAATTTCAAAGTCTTGTAAACTTTTGAAACTGTCTGTGGCATATTCGCCACGTATATTTACCGTCCCATACACAACGCCGAAAAAATCAATTATCCGTCACTCCGGACATAATCTGGAGAATACTTTCCAAAATTGTTTAATAACTACCACAGGATGGATACGTTTGTTGGGTATGAAGTACCAAATCATCCCATAATCCTCCACTGAGCAATGTGTAGCGAAAGAAAATTCGTGGCATCTATCTTTGAGGGCAGAAACAACTTGACAGCGTGATAACTCTGCAACACAAACCAGACAGTGGTTTGCCAAGTTGCACGTTGTTGTTGGACATCACTAACCAGTTAAACTAAAGTGCCTGTATTTCGCACAAATTCGCTTTTTACGTTAACAGTTTCAGGGCTTTGTATATCATTTGACCAGCAATATTTTCCGTCCACTTTTCCGCTTCTTGTTGATAACTGGAAGTTGTAATTTTGGCTCTGGTAATATTTGATTTCACCGTATCATAATTGCTCTGATAATGTGAACGGAAGTCCATTAACTCTGAATCAATTAAATCACTGAACTCCTTCTTGGATTTTCTGCTGTCCGCATTTGCTTTGTTCAAACTTCTTGTTCAAAGAATCTAATTTCTTAAATCCGTCTTTAGTTTATTTGACGATTTTATCTGTAATAGTAAGTTTTTTTTGTTTATTTCTTGCAGAAACTGAAATAATGGGTTGGTATTACTTGCTACTAAACTTTGTCCACACAGCGGGGCTGGATTCGCCACTGTTGCGTTTAGTGTTGGTAATCCAAGGTCGAGGCTTTCTGGAAACTTCAATGGCTACATTTTTCAATTCTCTATAATTCTTTTACATACTTGCACCAACTCTACACAAAGCTCCACAGTAACTTATGCTGAAACTCACTGTGTGCTGCATTCGAATTAATATGCGGAATGTCTGACAATGTGTACACGTACATAAAATGTACCCAGGCAGCGTGAAATCCTATGGCTTCCTTAAATGGGGAACTGCAAGGCGCCCTGAGACGTGTCTGGACTCAAATGCGTTTCCGCCGATCCATTCAAGGCAAACGACGGTGCATGCTTTCGTCAGGCGTCGTCTGCGACTATGGAATGCCCTCCAGCATCGTGCTCAATCAACTCAACCACTTCTTAAGTCATGAAAATGCTAATTGATGGATGCATTTTACTGATTGCCCGATTGATTTGGAGATGGAAAAGTGATTGGACGGACGAACTGCAGATCACGTCTACAACAAGACTTAACAGATAGTCGGTGTATTTCATTCTAGAGAGGATAGGAATGGTGGTGCACTTTACGATAGTTCCGTATATCGTCATGCTGATAGTGTAGAAATATAATCAATACCGAAGTAATGTCTGCAAATAAACTCCTTTTTATGTTCACAGTTGTTTTAATTACCCCCCACACCTGGCTTTGACAGAACAAATAACCTTCGTGGTAATCCTCTATAGGGGTTACTGTAGTGGGTGGTAGAAAATTTCCAGACACTTATTTCTCCTCAATGGCAGTAACTCGCAACGTCTCTCCGGAGTGAAACGTCATGTAACTGTTTATCAACACAACCTTCCATATTGACACTTCAAGAGGCACCTATCCATTCCAGCTAACCAATGTCTTTGATAGTGTATCCATTACACAATAGATAGCATGTGACTATATACACTATATGATTAAAAGTATATTAGGAACATTGTGCTGCCACCTACTGCCAGGTACTCCATATCAGTGACCTCAATAGTCATTAAACATCGTGAGAGAGAAGAATGGGACACTCCGCGAAACTCACGGACTTCGAACATAGTCAGGTTGTAAGGTGGCAGAATAAATGAAGGTCAATTTAGCAACTTACATAAGAGTTTTATACATTGTAACGGGAAGCTGAATATGACACCTAACATACTTCAGCGGTAATGAGCAGATTTTCCTGCAAGTATGTAATGCGAAAGGGATGACACTCAATCGACGGTATTAACACAGTGCTCCTCTATAATGCACTCAATGAGCAGAAGATGAAACGAGCAGCGAGAGGAAAGGTTCTGTGAGGAAGCGAGCGGGGACAGTAGCAGAGGCCGCAGGACAGGAGGCACCACAAAAAGTTCTTAGAGGGCATCCCGCAAAGGGAGTCAGCGTCCGGACAGGTGAAGCATACTGCAGGGAAAGTAATGGGCCACCAGAAGTAGGACAGAAAGAAGCTTTAGCGTTTCGGAATTCCAAATTGATACGAACAAAACCAGTGACACAGTTGATCACGTGAACAGTGAATGGTACACATGTAATGTACGCATGTAACTTTTAGGTGTCTGGAGCGGGCACAAAACGTCCGATTGGCAGAAACTAACCAGCAAGGAGTGAAGTACCAAGATTTCGAAGCAGTTCAATGGTAGGGCCCTTGCGATTGGCAGAGAGAGTTTCCAAACATAAGAGGAATGCTCCTATTGGTTGAAAAAGGCCGTGACGTGGAGAACGAAGGAACCTAGGTGCGGAAACAGTTCGGCTAACAGAAAGACAAGAGCGAAATTTTCGTGGACTCTTCTCTGAACTGGTATCAAGTGCAGAACGGGTGGCATAACACTCTGTATGGCACAGAGGAGAAATTTGAGTGGACACGGCGTTCAGTGCGCCTGACATTCAGTTAGATATTAGCTGAATCGTCGCTGAGCTCCAACTGTGGAAATACGAACTAGCCAGTTAGTTAATTGTTCTTGCAAGGACCCAGAGGGAATTTTAATATGCACGCTGCTCCAGCCATGCGCTTGCATATCGACATATTCAAAGACTAGGGAAGAGTACATGTTTTCTCGCATAACGAGAAACATTGGAAGAGTTTCTGCTGGAAAAATCAGCAGAGGCATAATTAGTTTTTACAGGAATTTCAGTGGGCGAGAGCAGCCACGCAGATGACAGCTCATCGCAGCTACGGTAAATACCGTGAGTAGAGGCATAAACTTGTTGGTCCACCAGTTTGCGTCCACCGTAAACTGGAGAGACTTTGGGTAATATTTTCCTCATCTTGTCACAAAACTAACAATCCTCCGTAGATTTGACTGTCATCCTAAATAGTACCAAACTTTGAACCGGAATCGGATGATTTATAGTAGTACTGGACAACACCATGATGTAGTCGTAAGAATAGTTTTGGAAAGAAACTTCTAGTTAAAATTTACCATTATTGTGTTTTAGATTATTGCACTTTCTGAGAACGAGATCCGGTCGTTTGACAACTGGCGTAACATTGTCATATTGTAAACTGTGTAAATGTGTGTATTTCTGTGATAAGATAGCAACATTAAATCGAAAAATTATTTACAGGTTACACAGTTGTTGTTGTGACGCCAAAGGTGATTGGGTGTCACTTGCTCCATACGTCTGTTTGCGAGATTTCCACACTTCTAAACATCCATAGGTCCACTGTTTCCAAGGTTATAGTGAAGGGGCAACGTGGAGGGACACATACAGCACAAAAGTGTACAAGCTGACCTCATCTGCTGACTGACTGAGACCGGCGACAGTTGAAAGGGGTCGTAATATGCAATAGGCAGACATCTATCCAGACCATGACACAGGAATTCTAATCTGCATCAGGATCCACTGTAAGTACTATGACAGTTAAGCGGGAGGTGAAAAAACTGGCATTTCGTGGTCGAATTGATGCTTATAAGCTACACATCACGCCGGTAAATGTCAAACGACGCTTCGCTAGAAGTAAGGAGCGTAAAAATTGGACGGTTAAAAATTGGAATAACGTTGTGTGGAGTGACGAATCACGGTACACAATGTGGTGACCCAATGGTAGGGTGTGGGTGTGGCTAATGCCCGGTGAACGTCATCTGCCAGCGTGTGTAGTGGCAACAGTAAAATTCGGAGGCGGTGGTGTTATGGTGTGGTCGTGTTTTTCATGGAAGTGTCTTGCACACCTTGTTGTTACGCGTGGCACTATCACACAATAGGACTACAATAATGTTTTAAGCATCTTCTAGCTTCCCACTATTGAAGAGCAATCGGGGACGGCGAATTACATCATTCAACACACCCGAGCACTTGTTCATAATGCACAGCCTGTGGCGGAGTGGTTACACGACAATAACATCCCTGTAATGGACTGGCCTGCACAGAGGCCTGACCTGAATCCTATAGAGAAGCTTTAGGATGTTTTGGAGCGCCGACTTCGTGCCAGGCCTTGCCGACCGACTTCGATACCTCTTCCCAGTGCAGCACTCCGTGAAAAATGGGTTGCTAATCCCCAAGAGACCTTCCAGCACCTGATTGAACGTATACCTGAGAGACTAGAAGCTGTCTTCAAGGCTATGAGTGGGCCAACATCATATTGAATTCCAGCTTTACCGATGGAGGGTGCCACGAACTTGTAAGTCATGTTCAGCCGGATATCCGGACGCTTTTTATCACATAGTGTATCACATTCCAGTCTTGTGGGCAGTGAGTCAAACACATTACATGAACTATGACCACGTAATTGCTTCCTCTCTCTCCAGTCTTCCATTATATGCCATAATTACACTACTTGCCATTAAAATTTCTACACCAAGAAGATATGCAGATGAGAAACGGGTATTCATTGGACAAATACATTCATTGGACATTACATTTTCATGTAATTTGGATGCATACATCCTGAGAATTCAGTACCCAGAACAACCACCTCTGGCCGTAATTACGGCCTTGATACGCCTGGTCATTGAGTGAAATAGAGCTTGGATAGCGTGTAAAGATACAGATGCCCATGCAGCTTCAACACAATACCACAGTCCATAAAGAGTAGTGACTGGCGTACTGTGGCGAGCCAGTTGCTCGGCCACCATTGACCAGACTTTTTCAATTGGTGAGAGATCTGGAGAATGTTCTGGCCAGGGCAGCAGTCGAACATTTTCTGTATCCAGAAAGGCCCGTACAGGACTGCAACATGCGGTCGTGCATTATCCTGCTCAAATGTAGGGTTACGCAGGGATGGAATGAAGGGTCGGGCCTCGGGTCGTAACACATCTGAAATGTAACTTCCACTGTTTAAAATGCCGTCAATGCGAACAAGAGGTGACTGAGACGTGTAACCAGTGGCACCCCATACGATCACGCCGGGTGATACGCCAGTATGGTGATGACGAATACACGCTTGCTATGTACGTTCACAGTGATGTCGCCAAACATGGGTGTGACCATCATGATGCTGTAAACAGAACGTAGATTCATCCGAAAAAAATGACGTTTTGCCATTCGTGCACCCTGGTACGTCATTTAGTACACCATCGCAGGCGCTCCTGTCTGTGATACAGCGTCAAGGGTAACCGCAGCCATTGTCTCCGAGCTGATAGTCCATGCTGCTGCAAACGTCGTCATACTGTTCGTGCAGATGGTTGTTGTCTTGCAAACGTCCCCATCTGTTGACTCAGGGATCGAGACGCGGCCGCACGATCCGTTACAGCTATGCGGATAAGATGCCTGTCATCTCGACCGCTAGTGATACGAGGCCGTTGGGATCCAGCACGGCGTTCCGTATTACCCTCTTGAACCTACCGATTCCATATTCTGCTAACAGTCATTGGATCTCGACCAAAGCGAGCAGCAATGTCGCCATACGATAAACCGCAATCCCGATAGGCTACAATCCGACCTTTATGAAAGTCGGAAACGTGATGGTACGCATTTCTCCTCCTTACACGAGGCATCACAACAACGTTTCACCAGGCAACGCCGGTCAACTGATATTTGTGTATGAGAAATCGGTTGGAAACTTTCCTCATGTCAGCACATTGTAGATGTCGCCACCAGCGCCAACGATGTGTAAATGCTCTGAAAAGCTAATCATTTTCATATCACAGCATCTTCTTCCTGTCAGTTAAATTTCGCGTCTTTAGCACGTCATCTTAGTGGTGTAGCAATTTTAATGGCCAGTAGTATAACAATAATAATCGGATATCTTCCGTTTCATCGCATGTGTTCCTAAAGTCTCCCTCCTTTCATCCCTGCTCCTATCTTCTGTAACGGCAAAATGCCCAAACTGCCACGTACAGACTCACATCCCCCAGTTTTGTACCAAGACCACTTATTCTGCACTCTGGTTTAGCTCAATTTACACCCGTGATCTAGTGGTAGCGCCTTTATTAGCAATGAGAACGTCATCGGTCCCGTGATCGAAACTTGCCATTGCGTAAATTTTTAATGAAGGTCATCAGCAGTGGCGGCCGAAGTCTTCCGACATAAAATGGCATCCCTTGTTCAGCGACTGGCCTTGTCAAAAGAGGGTTGGAGGAGCGGAAAGAGCTTCAGGGCACTTTTCCCCCCTTGAGATGGGGTGCCTTTAGGCGAAAGAATCAGCAGTGATCAACGAGATGAGGATGCAGAAGGCAATGGAAACAACGGCGTTAAAGACACGTAATGTGTATTCAGAGGACATGTGGCCCGAAATTGAAAAAGTGTCATCATGATCTCTCCATTAGCAAAATATTCCGGACCAGTCCCCATTCGGATCTCCAGGAGAGGACTGTCAGGGAGGAGGTGACCATGAGGAAAAGACTGCTTAATCAACGAAAGGATAATGTTCTACTAGTCGGAGGGTGGAATGTCAGAAGTTTGAACGTGGTAGAAAAGTTAGAAAATCTGAAAAGAGGAATGATAAGGCTCAGTCTAGATGTAATGGGAGTAAGTGACGTGAAACTGAAAGAATACGGGGATTTCTGGTCAGATGATTACTGGGTTATATGAACAGAACGGCAGTGAGATTCGCTACGAACAGAAAGTAGGGCAGAGAGCGAGTTACTGTGGATAATACAGCGATAGGGTTTTTCTCATCAGAATTGGCATCCAACTGACACAGACAACGATAGACCAGCTATACATACCGACGTCGAAAGCCGAAGATGAATGCATGGAGAAAGCGTATGAGGGTACTGACTGGGTAATTCAGATCGAAAAGAGAGATGAAAATGTAATAGTTACTATGGACTGGAATGCGATTGTAGGGGAAGGAGCAGAAGAAAGGCTTCCTGGTCAGTATGGGCTTTGTACTAGGAACGAGACAGGAGAAAGACTAATTGAATTTACAATAAGTTTCAGCTATTAACAGCGAATACTCTGCTTAAGAATCACAAACGGAAGAGGTATAATTACAAAAGGCCGGAAGATGTGGGAAGATTTCAGTTAGATTCCGTCGTGATCAGGCAGAGATCCCGAAATCAAATACCAGATTGTAAAACGTACCCAGGGGCAGATATAGACTCAGATCACAATTTAGTAGTGATGAAGAATAGGTAGAAGTTTAAGAGACTAGTCAGGAAGAATCAATGTGCAAAGAAATGGGATACAGAGATTTAATGTTGTTGCTTTAATTTGTTCTGCAAGCGGTGCTGCTATTCAAGACCATAAAAGTGGGTTAAAAGGTGTGAGCTGTCTGGGGAAGTTAACCTTGCATTACTGAGCAACTGTTTCACCAGGTATCCAGTCTAGCTTATCAAATTCCCAACCAGACTAACATTAATTATAATCTTGTAATAGTCATACGACAACTGGTGATATATATATATATATATATATATATATATATATATATATATATATATATATATATATATGAGAATTTAAATAAAAAGAAATAAATCAGTTTATATTTGGAAATTTATTTTAACATTGATCATTGAAATTTCAGCATAAGCTGGTGCCTTATTTAGGACTGTGAAAATGTGAGTTTGTATTCTTACGGAACACATCAAATATGGAGCCAAGATTGGGAGACTGCATACAACACTGCATTCATAAAATAACACACGAAGAACGTTGAAACATATGCAAGAGGAAATTAACCACAACCAACCGACTCAATTTTCACCCAAAGAAGTTACGTTCGTAGCGCAATTCTGTCCGTCATGAAATTACCACACACTGGAATACTAAATTCATACTAACTCTCTGTGAAATCTTCCCGAAAAGAATAGCTGAGGGCTACTTTGATGATTACACCACATGCTTCACGTGGTCAATTTGGTTTACACAAAGAGTGTAACTCCACAATAATTTTGATAATTAAAATAAATTAGATCGAAAAGCAATTTACAAAAGAAAAACCTCAAACTGGTTACTATCGTCTTACTATTAACCTGATGGGTCAAACAATTGTATAAGCACGTGGTACTGGTCTCACAAAGTACACCCCACGTGGGTTGAACATAAACAAAAGTTCCTATATTGAAAAATATTGTCAAGACGAGACGTTATAATCTCACACACATTCCCATTGAAGATTGATGATGCTAGTTAGAGTTACTGATCAACACGTGGTTCCACTTTACTCAAAAAGTGACAAAGCAACTACCGGAATATATTCTGAACTTCACACTCGAATTACACTGCGTTGCAATTTAAGATAACATTAGATATTTTAGAGCTAAACCTGATATAAAGATGATTAAATTTTCAGTTAGGCTGAACTTAAGAAATCCATTGTCCTACAGACTTAGCAGACACGCGCTTAGCCGGAGATCTTACCACTTCAGACGCTCGCCACGGACAGACTGCCTTCCTGAGGGTCGCTTACAAATACAAACGGAAGTGGCCAGAGGGGCAGCTTCCTATACCAACATGACAAGGGACGGACAGGATCATACTAAGAATAGAAACCTCTCTGCTTTTAGAAACCGTAGCTACCTGTTCCGACATTGGTCCTACTGTTCTCTAGCAGACAGGCTTGTCTGCTACCCTCAAGCATGCAACTAGAAATACATTTGCTCATTCATCCTCTCACACAGAAGGGAAGGGGGATGACAGTATCTTATCACATACAGTATATAAAAGAAAGTGGATGTAGGTTCCGTATGAGACTGTGTGACATGAATTACATATAAACTGTGTTTTAAAGTGTAGTAGTGTGACAGATCGTTCTTGTTTATGTGTAAAAGTAACACGTTCCACTACTCAGTCTCCTCCCAGATAGTCAGAAACGCCACAGTAAATTTAGAAGAGGAATTTATGCCGTAAATGACGACAGATTTAAGAAATTAACATGAAAGGAATCCAACAGAGACCTTTCAGAAAGACTAGGGAATAATGAGTTACGCTTGAAGCTCTCTGAGGCTATAGAAACTGCAATAAGGAATAACTCAGTTGGCAGTTCAGTTGAAGAGGAATGGGCATGTCAAAAAGAGCAGTCACAGAAGTCAGAAAGAAAACCATAGGTACAAAGAAGTTAATTGAGAAGAAACCATGGGTAACAGAATAAATACTTCAGCTGATCGATGACAGGAGGAAGTAGAAAACTGTGCAGAGAAATTCGGGCACACGGAAGTACATGTCACTTAAGAATGAAATAAACAGGAGGTACAGAGCAGCAAAAATGACATAGCTACATGCAAAATGCGAAAAAATCGGAAAATAATGAAGGTCGGAAGGACTCACTCAGCATACAGAAAAGCGAAAACAACTTTCGGTGAAACTACCACTGTTAAGCGCGGAGGAAAGAGCGGACAGTGGAAAAAGTTCATAGAGGGCCTCTATGAAGAGGAATACTTACCTGATAACGTGACAAAAGAAGAAATAGGTGTCGATAGGGAAGAGACAGGGGATCCAGAATTTAAGAGACCTTTGGAAGACTTGAAATCAAATAAGGCAGAATGGGTAGATAACATACCATCAGAATTTCTAAAATTGTTGGGGAAAGTTCCAAAAAGTTGACTATTAACGTTGGTGTGCAGAATGTATGAGTCTGATAATATATTATCTGACTTGCGGAAAAATACCACCCACACAATTCCGAAGATTACAAGAGCCGACAGTTGCGTGAATTATCGCACAATCGGCTTAACAGTTCATGCATTCAAGTTGCTGTCAAGAATAATATGCATAGGAATAGAAAGGAAAATTGAGGATGTATTAGATGACGATCAGTTTGGCTTTAGGAAAGGTAAAGATACCAGAGAGTTAGTTCTGACGCTGCGGTTCATTATGAAAACAAGACTAAAGAAAAATCAAGACACGTTCACAGGATATGTCGACCTGGAAAAAACGTTCGACAGTGTCAAATGGTTCAACATGTTCTAACTTCCGAGAAAAGTAAGGGAAAGTTATAGGGAAAGACGGGTAATATACAATATGCACAAGAACCAAAAGGGAACAAAAAGAGTGGAAGTCCAAGAACGAAATGCTCGGATTAAAAGTGGTCTAAGACAAGAATGTAGTATTTCGCCCCTAATGCTCAATCTATACATGGAAGGAGCAATGACGCAAATAAAAGAAACATTCAACAGTGGAATTAAAAATCAAGGCTAATGGTTAATAGTAATAAAATGCACTGATGGCATTGCTATCCTCAGTGAGAGTGAAGAAGCATTGAAGGATCTGCTGAATGGAATAAACAGTCTATTGAGCACAAAATATGGACTGAGAGTAAATTGAAGAAAGACGAAAGTAATGAGAAATGGCAGAGATGAGAACACCGAGAACCTTAACAACGGGCTTGGTGATCAAGAAGTAGATCAAGTAAAGAAATTCTGCTACCTAGTCAGCAAAATAACCCACGACGGACAGAGCAAAGAGGACATAAAAAAGCAGACTAGCACTGGCAAAAAGTAAATTTCTGGCCAAGAGAAGTTTACTAGTATCAACCAAAGGTTAATATGAGGAAGAAATGCCTGAGCTACACGTTTGGATCTCCACCATTGTATGGTAGTGAAACATGGACTGAGAGAAAACCGGAACAGAAGAGAGTTGAAGTACTTAAGATGTGGTGTTTCAGAAGAACGTTGAAAATTAGGTGGACTGATAAGGTAAGGAATGAGGAGGTTCTCTGGAGAATCGGCGAGGAAAGCAACATATGGAAAACACTGACAAGAAGAAGGGAAAGGATGGTGGGACATCTGATAACACATCAGGGAATAATTTCAATGATACTAGAGGAAAAAGTAGAGGGTAAAAACTGTCGAGGAAGACAGAGATTGGAATACATCCAGAAAATAATTCAAGAAGCAGGATGCAAGTGCTACTCCGAGATGAAGTTGGCACAGGAGAGGCATTCGTCACGGGCTGCTTCAAGCCAGTGAGAAGACCGATGACGCAAAAAAAAAAAAGAAAAAAAAGCTTCCAAAAATTCGACGATACGTCGAGCTTCATGCCATACCACTAACATTTTGGTAGCTCCTTCAAACATGTCCTTCCACCATCCAGGCTGTAATTATAGAGCAGACTAATTTCTGCTTGTACTCTCACAACCTATAACAAATTGTTTAGAACCCAAATATCTAAATAAGTACTGCAATAAATGCTTTAGACTAACCATTAACGAAAAACACCCAGAGAATTTCCACCTACCATCCAACGTATAGCTCGGTACTAAGACTACAGTACCAGAAAAAAAGTAATACACTCTTTTAGAGATTTCCAGCTCACTCAAGATTTTAAAAACAATAAAAACAGTCTCGATCACATTTTCTCATATATTTTTTGGAAACCGGTTTCTGTCCTTCCCTCGGACCATCTTCAAACTTACGTCGCCATTATGGCTGCTGGTGGCAGCAGACGGAGCGAGATCCATAGTAGTACGGTGGTCGCTGTGCAGTGACAACAGTACTTCTAAAGATATCGCTCCCTGTGCCGCCACCAGCAGCCATAATTGCGACGCAAGTTTGAAGATGGTCCGAGGGAAGGACAGAAACCGGTTTCCAAAAAATAAATGAGAAAATGTGATCGACACTGTTTTTATTGGAGTGAGCTGGAAATCTCTAAAAGAGAGCCTTAACAACGGGCTTGGTTGCCAACAAAAAAAAAAAAATCTGAAAACATGATTGAGACCTTTTTATCTATTTTTAACATTTTATGCCGATCGCTGTGCTCCAGATAAGAACGCTTTCTAAAATTTTACACTCAAGATTAATTGTTTCAACAGTGAGTTATCAGGTATCAATCCTCGCCGAAACAATCATATTAATGAGCGGCGTACGCTCCATAGGTAGCCTTGACGTCATTGCTTATCGGAAATTCCAGATCGCAGAGGTCTACAATAGAGATATGGATAAATCGTATTACGTGTCGTCGATGCCTTTGGTTCTCCGGATTCTGGCATCCGGTCAATTGTACGGATCGCGAATATTGTCCTGGGATACGTTATTCCACGCCTTCTCGGACTGTTCTCGTGGTTCTGAAAGAGTTGTTGTTTCAAGTGTCTCACGAGTCACTTCTCGTTCCATCATATCCCACGTATGCTCGATTGGGGACAAGATATGAGACTTTGCTGGCCAGCGAAATTACTGCACGTCTTGCAGAGCATGTTGAGTTTCACAGGCAGTGTGTGGGCGAGCATTATCCTGTTGGAAAAACACATCACCTTCCTGTTGCAAGAACGGCAAAAGAATGGGTCTAACAACATTCTGCTGGTAGTGAGCGCTGGTTAGCGTCCCCACCAAAAAACACCAAACGTGAACGAGAGTTGAGGCTTATCGCACACCAGATAATATCGCCTGGAATGGAGACAGGGTGTCTTGCAAGAATGTACTCTACAAGACAACGCTCATTATGTCGTACTTACGAATGACCATCATTTGTGAAATCTGGTTTCATCGCTGAAGGCCACGGCGCGCTTTTTCCAGCGTCCAAGTGATCCTCTGACTGCACCAGTCAAGCCGTGCACGTCGATGCCGTTGCGTGAGTGGCAAACGAGCTACAGTTATTTGTGCTGTGGTAGTTGCAACATCTGCCACTGCTACACTTACAATACGACGATCCTGGCTGGCGTTTGTGCTGCGTGGACGTCCAGAATATCGTCTACTGGTGTGAGAATACTCACGTGAACAATGATATAAGCATCGTTGCACAACAGACGCCACACGTCCAACTTGTGTGGCAGTTCTCCGAAAGGATCACCAAGCCACTTAGGAGGCCACAATTTGACCACTATAAAACTCAGCTGTAGGAAGCACGAGTGAGTCACTGTGCAATGGTTACCAATTTACTTCATCCGTTTGCTCTACACTGAGCCTTGTGACAATGATGATTCACGATTAAAGGGTAGACACAAATACGCTATGGTAGCTATGCCTCAACGTTATCTGTTGGCGGACGGCGTTGAAACCATTATCAGTACATTTACTATCCCCCAGGTCATCGGGTCAAAAACGATATCATCTTTCAACGTGTAATAATTATTTTTCCCGTAGTGTAATAGTCAATGAAAGATTATGATTCCATCGCTACAGCATCCTTCACACTTTCAAACCATAATTCTAAATTTTCCTCTCATAAGAAAATCTCACCTGTATTTCTACACTTGAAAAGCGTGATCGCTTCGTGCAGGTTCTTGAAAACCATGCACTTTGCCTTCCCTTCTGTATCTACGATTTCTTGTCAATACGACTGGTAGAAGCCGACCTCGAGGAAGATCGTTTTGGATTTCGGAGAAATATTGGAGCAAGCGGGGCAATACCGGTGTGTTCGAACAACACTTAAATGTTACGAATATGCTTCTGGAACCCAAATGGAAATCCCTGGAGGGAAGGCGACGTTCTTTTCGAGCAACACCATTGAGAAAATTTAGAGAACCGACATTTAAAGCAGATGCTGAACGATTCCACTTCCACCCACATAAATTGCGTGTAAGGACCACGAAGTTAAGATACGAGAAATTTGGGCTCATTCGAAAGCGTATAGACAGTCGCTTTCCTCTCACTCTATTTAGGAGTGGAACAGGGGAGGGAATGACTAGTAGTTGTACATGGTACCATCTGCCACGCACCGTACGGTGGTTTGCGGAGTATCTATGTAGATGTAGGTGTATAATACTGACCTTACGACTTATACCAGAAGGTACGTTAACGAAAGGTAAATCAACGTTTACAGAAGATTTGGAAAAAGCTATTAACAACGTCGAATGGAATATGTTCTTTGAAATTCTGAAGGTAGCAGGTGTGAAATCCAGGGAGTGAAATGTTATGTACAACTTTTACAGAAAGCAGACGACAGTAATATGTATCGAGGGGCATTATAGCGATGCAGTGCTTACTTGAAAGTGAGACTCGTTGAAGCCGTTCCCCAATGTTATTCAATCTGTGCACTGAGCAAGCGGCAAAGGAAACCTAAGGAAAGTTTGGAGAAACTGTTAGGGTTCAGGAAGAAGAAAAAGAAACAAAAACTTCGATGTTAGCCTGTGACAACTTAATTCCGTCAGAGAGTTAAGAACTTGGTAAATCAGCTAAGTGGCATGTACAGTGTCTCGAAAAGACGATATAAGATGAACATCAAAAGAAGGAAAACATGGGTAATGGAATGTGGTGATTTACGCTATTTGATCAAAAATATCATCACATCTGGCTGAAAACGACTCACAAGTTCGTGGCGCCCTCCATCGATAACGCAGAAATTCAGTATGGTGTTGGCCCACCCTTAGCCTTGATGACAGCCTCCACTCACGCAAGCATACGTTCAATCAGGTGCTGGAAGGCTTTTTGGGGAATGGCCGCCGATTCTTCACGGTGTGCTGCACTGAGGACAGATATCAATATCGGTCGGTGAGGCCTGACACGATGTCGGCGTTCCAAAACATCCCAAAGCTCTTCTATAGGATTCAGGTCAGGAGTCTGTGCAGGTCAGTCCATTACAGGAATGTTATTACCGTGTAACCACTTCGCCACAGGCCGTGCATTATGAACAGGTGCTCGCTCGTGTTGCAAGATGCAAGCGCCTACCCAAAATTGCTCCTCCACAATGGGAAGCAAGAAGGTGCTTGTAGCATCAATGTAGGCCTGTGCTGTTATAGTGCCACGGAAAACAACAAAGGGCACAAGCCCCCTCCATGAAAAAAAAACGACCACACAATAAAATCACCGCCTCGAAATTTTACTGTTGGCACTACACACGCTGGCAGATGACGTCCACCGGCCACTCGCTATACCCACACCCTTCCGTGGGATCTCCACATTGTGTACTGTGATTCGTCACTCCACACAATTTTTTTACGCTGTTCAATCGTCCAATGTTTACACTCTTTACACCAAGCGAGGTGTTGTTTGGCATTTACTGGCGAGATTTGTGGTATCTGAGCAGCCGCTCGACCATGAAATCCAGGTTTCCTCACCTCCCACCTAACTGACGTAGTAAATAGGTCGGCTTGTACACTTTTGTCGCTTCACGTTTCGACATCACTGTCACATCGGAAACAGTGGACCTAGGAAAGTTTAGGAGTGTGGAAATTCGCGTACAGACGTATGACACAAGTGACCCCCAATCACCTGTCCACGTTCGAAGTCCGTGAGTTCCACGGAGTTCCCGATCTGCTCTCTCATGATCTTTAATGACTACTGAGGTCGCTGATGTGAAGTACATGGAAGTAGGTGGCAGCACAATGCACCTAATATAAAAACCGTATGTTTTTGGGGGGTTCGGGATACTTTTGATCACATAGTGTACATCGGGCGACGCTGAGGGAATTAGATTAGGAAACGAGACAGTAAGAGTAGTAGATGATTTTTGCTATTTCGGCAGTAAAGTGACTGATGATGGGTAAAGTAGAGAGGATCTATAATGCAGACTGCCAGTGGCAAGAAAAGCGTTTCTGAAGGAGACAAATTTGTTAACATGTACTATAGATTTAATTTTTAAGGAGATTTACATGAAGGTATTTGTCTGGAGTGCAGCCTTGTATGGAAGCGAAATGTGGACGATAAACAGCTCAGACAAGAAGGGAACTGAAGCTTTAGAAATGCGGTGTTACAGAAGAATGCTGAAGATTAGAAGAGTAGATCATGTAGCCTACGAGGAGGTACTGAACAGAAGTGGAAAGGAAAGAAATCAGTGGCGTAACTTTACTAAAATAATGGATCGGTTGATAGGATACAATGAGGCATCAAGGGATCTGTAACTTAGTACTGTAGGGATATTTTGGCCTTAAAAATTGTAGAGAGAGACCAAGAGAAGGATATAGTAAACAGGAGCAAAAGAATGTACGTTGCAGTAGTTGTTCGGAGATGAAGAATCTTGCACAGAACAGAGTAGCCTGGACAGCTGCATCAGACCAGTCTTCGGAATGAAGACAACAACAATAAGACTGTTCTACATCTACACCTACATCTACATAGATACACCGCAAGCCAGCGTACGGTGCGTGGCGGAGGGTGCCCTGTAACACTACTAGTCATGTCCTTTCCTGTTCTACTCACAAACAGAGCGCGGAAAAGACGACTATCCACATGACTCCACGTGCGCCCTAATTTCTCGTATCTTACCTTCTTGGTCCTTACACGCGATGGATACTGGCGGCAGTAGAAACGTTCGGCAGTCACCTTCACCGGTTCTCTCAATTCTCTCCATAGGGTTCCTCGCAAAGACCGTTGCCTTCACTCCAGGGACTCTCATTTTGAATTCCCAAAGCATTTCCGTAACATTTACGTGTCGTTCGAAGCTACCGGTAACAAATCTAGCAGCCCTCCTCTGAATTCATTCGATGTCATCCGTCAATCCGACTTGGTACGGGTCCCAATCACTCGAGCCACTCTTTCTAAAAATTCTCCCAATAAAAAAGTCGACCATTCCCCTTCCCCTTCACAGTTCTCACATGCTCGTTCCATCTCATATCGCTTTGCAGCGTTACGCCCAGATATTTAAACGACTTGACTGTGTCAAGTAGGACACTAGCAATACTGGATCCGAACATTACAGGTTTGATCTTCCTACTCATCCGCATAAACTTACAGTGTGCCACATTTAGGGCTAGCTACCATTCATCACATCAACTGGAAACTTTGTCTAAATAGTGTTGTATCTTCCTACTGTCACTCAACTTCGACACCTTACCGTACATCAAGGCATCATCAGCAAACAACTGCAGATCGCTGTCCACCAAATCATTTATGTATATAGAGAACAACAGCGGCCGTATGACTCTTCTATGGGGCACTCCTGACGATAGCCTTGTCTCTGATGAACACTCGCCGTCGAAGACCACATTCTGGGTTATATTATTTAATAAGTCAACGAGCCAGTTATCTATCTGTGAACTTGTTCCATATGCTAGTACCTTCGTTAACAACCTGCAATGGGGCATCGTGTTAAATGCTTCCCGTAAATCTAGAAATGTGGAATCCGCCTGTTGCCCTTCAACCATAGATCGCAGTATTATCATATGAGAAAAGTGCAAGCCGAGTTTCGCACGAGCGATTCTTTCTAAAACCATGTTGAATCGTGAATTTAAACTTATCGGTCTCTAGGAAATTTGTTATATTCGTACTCAGAATATGTTCAAGGATTCTGAGGCAAACAGAAGTTACTGATATTGGTCTAAAAGTTTGCGGGTCCGTTCCTTTATCTTTGTTACGTACCGGCGTCACCTGCGCCTTTTTCCAGTCACTTAGGACACTGCGCTGGACGATAAATTCAAGATGAATGCAAACTAGCCGTAGAGTACTCTTTGTAAAATCGAGCTGGGATTCAATCCGGATCTGGTGATTTATTTACTTTCAAATCTTTCAGTTGCTTCTCTATGCGAGGGATGCTTATTACTATGTCGTCCGTTCGGGAGTCTGTCAGATGGGCAAATGACGGTATGTTTACACAATTCTCCTGTGTGAACGATTTCTGAAACGTGTAATTTAAAACTTCGTCTTTCGTTATACTGTCTTTAACTGCCACACCAGACTGGTCAACAAGAGACGGAATAAAAGTCTTGGACCCACTTAATGATTTTACATAAGACCAGAATTTACTCGAGTTCTGTGCTAGGCCTTTTGATAAGGTGTTACGGTGGTAGTTGTTGTATGCTTCGCACATAGATCCTTTCACAGACGCCCAAATCTCTAATTAACTTTCGCTTTTCGTCACTTGTGCGTTCCCTTTTGATCCAAGATCGCAACAACCTTTGATTCCTCAGTATCCTCCTAATTTCGTTATTAAACCATTCTGCATCCATAACACCCACATTTCACACTGTCTTACTTTATGCAACTTACACAAACTCGATACCAACGACTCATCTTTGCCCCATAATTTCCAGTCACACCACGAACTCTCTCTTTAAACATCTTCACAACTCCTAGTTCCAATCGATAAATCTTCCCTAACATCTAACTTTCTTGACAACTCTACCCCATCCGTGCTCCTTTCTTCTATTAGATTTTTATTTTTTTTCCTTTCTTCATTTCGTTTCCCAACATATTCTGGCCTGCATTAAGTTACACTCAACTTCATCTGACTCGTATTCCTACTCATACACCTGGCGTACAGGATACCCGTTAAGTGCCCCTGGCACTTAAAGAAATCATAGCTTGGGAACTGTTAAGGACAGAGAATCACGGTTTGCTGGTCTTTTTTTTATGATAGAATTTCAATGTGTGCCTCACTCATCGGACGTACACCATTAAAGCGATATTCCGGTTCTGCTCCTATACATACAGATCATTATTGCTGCGTCAACAGTTCTGACTGCTTCATTGATTCGCGCAAGAACTGTTGCAATATCACTGATTGACTTAACGCCCAAAAAATTAAGTCTAATGGGGGGGGCATCTTGACAGCGCGGAGGCCACGCAATAGGTTTTTCACGACTCATCCACCTCTCTGGAAATGTCATTCATCACATTCATCGCGCCCTGCATGTTCAAACTCAATGTGGAGGCGCACTATCATGCTGGAAGATGACTAACAGCTGCATCTCTTAAATCTTTGGTATCAGAAACCTTTCGAAGATGTACAGCAATCATTTCACATTATGGTTTCCTCTAAGAAGATATTTGTGCCTATAACACTATCGTGCGGTAGACCATACTAAACATTAAACTTTGGGCTATCACGGATGCGTTGATGTGTGCTGTGTGAGTTTTTAGAGCCGCAAATCCTAATATTGAAAAAGTATTTAATTATCTTGATCTGCCTGTTATTGTAGTTGATGCCCTCCCATATTAGCGTCAGTAATTATGTTGGAGAGAGAGAGAACGAGTAACTCTCTCACTATTCTCCATATCCAAGGATACAATGTACTGTTGATTTTTCAGCTGCGACATCGTGTTTGTGAGACGACAGAAGGTTATCAGCATGAGCAGGCGTTGATAGAAGTGTGTATATGGTTAATGAATGTAGGTTCTTTACGTTGGCTCCCCTCTGAGTAAGCTTTTTCTGTAGCTGAGAAGAAGCAGGCAGCTTGGTCATTAAAACAGTAAATCTTGCATTGGACGTATGGGGCTTGAAAGCTATCTGCAGCTATTAGCAAAACGAACATCTCGAAGCACCTGCTGGGGATGGTATGCTGGGTCCAAGAATTTCTCCCACGGTGTGCTGACAATGCGTTTGGTCTACAAGGCGGAAAAAAGGCCTACCTGAACCTAACTGCTAGGCGCTCCTTACCACAGCAGAGACCGGGGGTGCGATACAAATCTAAGTCGCCCAATCAGTGCATTAAGATAGCATCGTAAACGACAGGGACGGCGGCCATAAAAATTCGCAAGTTTCCATGTTCACCATGGACAGGATGCTATCGTGGGAGCCATTAGGTGGTGTCGTCCGTCGGCCTGCAGAGTTTTTTGGGAAGTCTCAAGCCTTTAAAACAATTATAGAAGGGACGCAGCAATTATGGTGGCTCTGAAATGATCTTTGTTGGGCTACAAAAGCACTTCTCTTAGTTTAGCCAGTGCCGCTGGTCCGACACGCTGTAACGTTCTGACCGTCCAGATAATGATCTCCATGATAAATGTGTTATTCACTTTAGAGTTATATGAAAACACAAAATTACACACTGCCTAATGCCACCATGGAAGAAAAAAGAAGTCGATAGCATAATGTCTCCTCCTCACTGTGCAGAAACTGGCGAGTCCATGATTGCCCACTTCTCCTGATAAGAGGAGAATATTGTTAACTTTGATTACAGTTGGCCGATGAGTAAAGCAGACGAGTTAGAGGGAAGACGTGGAGCTCGTGGAGTCTGGTTATTCGCATGAAACTCTTTGTAGGAAGAGCTGCTGGAGTGGTTTTGTGGAGATTACAAACGTTCGACGGAAAATGAATAGTGGAGAAACTTGGTCTTCTGATTCAGACACCTGTCTGGAGTGGGTCTTCCGATTCAGACTCCTGATTTGAGAGGATACCGGTCTTGACTTTTGTTGTGAGTGGGGTGCACTTGGGACACTTGTCCTGAGCGAGACTCCACACTAGCTCTGGTCTTGACTGGAGAGCCTGTGGTGAGGTCTTAGCTGTATCAACAGTTTGGACCTCAGTCATCTCAGACAACTCGCTATTCCGAGGGCAGTCTTATTCGTGAAAGGTCTGCGGCTCTGACGTTTGATCTCCTTGTGCACACTGCTGCATAAATGAGTCACATTGGTCCATAGTATGACCAGAGAACGGAAATGCCACACGCTGGAATCTACCGAGATTTCAGAGTTCTGTTAGAGAGTAACTGCGATCTGTCTAACAGATCGCCAGCCGCGACTTTGCATATTTCGTGCCCACGACAGGAAATTATAGGTACCGCACACCGCTGCTCAGTAGACAGATGAACCACGACCGTCACCTGAGACAGCGCCACACATCCAGTAAAGTGGTATTGTATTGCTGCTCCGGCTTGTTGGAGAAAACTGTTCTACTGTAGTTTCGAAACTATGACCCGTATGTACGCCATTTGTTTACATCGATAAGTAAAAGATTAAAACAACCATCGTCATAGCGTGTAGTCCCACTTCTGGAACGCAGTGGAGTAGCGATTGGGTCAAGAATGGATTCCACAAGTCCTTGGTAGGTTTCCAGAGGTATGTGGAACCAGATGTCTATTTACAGGTCAATAAATTCCTGTAAATTAAGGATCAGCTTGTTATGGGTCCGTAGCTGATACCCTATAACGTACCTGATGTGTTTCGTCACACCCAGTTCACGAGCATTTGGCAACCAAGACTTCAACGTTAGTGCACTACAACGCTCCTCAAACCACTGTAGTAATATTATGGGCTAGCGACACAGATAGCTATAGTGCTGGAAGACCCCATTGCCGTTGGGGAGGCATCAAACATTAACCATGCAGGTGGTCTGCAACAATATAAACGTAGTCCACAACTTTCATAGTGCCTTCGATTGTTAGGGTAGATACCCATCTCTTTTAGAAAGAACGCAACAGAACTAAGCATCTGCAAAAAACTGCAGTAATCATTACGAATTTTTTGGTAGTAAAATGAGTTAAAGTGTAATGGAATTGTGAAACAGTACCACAAATTATCACTTTTATACATGAACTGTATGCAATAAAACAATATTAATTGTCAGCAGTTGTATGGTTACTAAAATCCTTACTCGTTAGAGAAGTACTTAACTGTAACGAAATTTCCTGTTTTCGTTGTCAATTGACAATAATTTGTAATATTATGAGCGTTTTCCACTTAACCAACAGCGTTTGTTGTGTACCTGATTTGGGAGTATCTGTGCTGGCTTAGTGGTGACGTGTAGGGTGGCAGCCAGCAGCCGCCCCAAGTGTTTGGCGTGATGGACTTTCACCCTAGGCAGGGCTCGGCGTAATCCGGGATGATCAATCTGCAGCGGACGTCAGTTCTCACTTAGACGCAATTAACTCGCAGGGAGACCGCTGTCGTGCCGTTCCACTTAGGAGGAAGACACGACGCCAGCGATAATTACAGCAGGCTTGCCACATCACACATATCCCTGACGCCTTGTCTGTACACAGGTTCGTATCTCACCAGATGAGCATGTTTTTCTCATCTTTGTTTAGGTACATTTCGTTCTAATTCCGTGTTAAATTATAGTACCTTTGATTGCTTGAAAATATGAAATCAGTTACACACTGCAGAATAACTGTCTTCTATATTTTCCAAAGTTGACGTGACGATAAAAAAGATCAGACGAAAACCGACAAAACACATGGTATAGTCAACGGGTAGCAAATAAATTGGCAGGTCAAGCAGATGCGCATCTCTACGAATGCATGGTCTCGCGTGCATAAACAACGATAAAATTTTCTTGAGCTTCCAGCTCTGTTGCGGCCGAGTGTTTTTCAGCCACTGTAGGCAGCCACTGTGGTAGCTGCTTCCGTCCTTAAGGAGTTGCACTGGGCAACAGTGACGTCACAGCTGGTGTCACCACGAATAATTAATTATTAACGAGGGTAGCAGCAATCAGACGACAGTCGCCACTTGACAATTTCTGAGAAAGACGCTGCCGAAAGCTTGTGGATATTAATCGCTGAAATGGTTGAGTGTTGAGAAAATTGTATCAGATATGAACTGTCACGAGGGAGAGAAGTACTGATTACCTGAACTGTTTCCCGCAGTTTGTTGAACAGATAACACGTGTTTCTTTTAAGACAATGGCATAAGGTAACATACTGAAAACAGTGTTCTTTGGCAGCCAAAAGCATTTCCCAATTTCCGTTTAAGAAATTGATTCCACAGTTACACACAATTAGACAAAGAACCTGACTGCACTCATGGAACACTGTTATTGCAGTGTCTGTTTTATAGAGCCCACGTAGTTCGATGCAAATATCCTACAAACATGAGCCCACGTAGTTCGATGCAAATATCCTACAAACATGCATTCATATCTGAAGACACTGTTGGTGATCTAAAGCCGTATTAAATACAAGAAATGTATTCGCAAATTGGGAATACGATTATACATCAACTACACCATTAACTACAAACATATGAAAATTTGTACCAGACAGGGATTTAAACCCGGACTTCCCGCTTATCACTAGCGGTCCCCTTAACGACTTCGGCTATCCGAGCACGTCCCCAGGATGCATCGAAATTTCCGCATGTCCTACTATTTGTGTGCCATGTTCAAAAATGCTCAAATGTGTGTGAAATCTTATGGGACTTAACTGTTAAGGTCATCAGTCCCTAAGCTTACACACTACTTAACCCAAATCATCCTAAGGACAAACACACACACCCATGCCCGAGGGAGGACTCGAACCTCCGCCGGTACCAGCCGCACAGTTCATGACTCCAGCGCCACAGACCGCTCAGCTAATCCCGCGCGGCTGTCCCATGTCTGAAGGACATTTTCATCTAACTACACAGACATTGTAAAGTACAGACAGTGTAATAAATGTATTTCATGTCAAAGCAAAGGCATACTGATGAACAGAACATTGTCCCTCCCTGTGCTGGAATCACAGAATATGCGAACAGTATGGTACGCGGACACTAGGACATATGAACGTTTGCATCGCATCTGGAGCCATGCTCGGAGAGCCGAAATTGTTATGGCGACCGCTCGCGATAAATGGGAAATCCGTGCTCGAGTCTAGCTCCGGCAGAATGTTTCACGTGTTTCTTGTAAATGGCACAGCTGATGTGTAATCGTATTTACAATTTACGAATACATTTCACCATCTCATGGGGACAGTTTTCGAGTTCGTTCTAACATGATAAGTGTTCCTCAGAAAGGCCGTGCTGCGTAGACCGAAACAAACAGTAATCTAACGGACCATGTCTGGTCAATATAGTGGGTAGTATAAGACATCCTATCTGATTCCTTTCAAGGTTTCCTTCACTCGGTTTGCAACATGTACGTTGGTATTGACATGAAGTACAATGACTCCGTCAAGTCTCTGAGCATACTGTGGGCAATTTGTCTTTAAGTGCGTTATGCCAGTTGGGTAACTGTACTGGTAACTTTCACTATTCGCCGTTCAACGCGGTTTCAGCAGCTCATGGTACACCACACTCACCAGAACACATTTTGTCACTAATTCTTTGTCTTTTCATCGTCGAAACAAGTCTCCAAACGTCGTTTCCGACAGAGAATGTTCTCCAGACGCTTCCGCTGGCGAACTATGATTTTCTGCTGCCGATTTCTTGAGATGAAAGAGAAGTAACATTTTACGCAAATGCTGTTCTCTAGGTACCGTACACGACATGTTTAAAGCAGTAAGCAAGTAAGTTCCATTCATTCCAATCTAAAGTTACACACGGATCGGAAAGCCTAACGTTTCTAGTGTTATAAGTGTCTCGTCGTCTTCTGTGCTGCTCTAGTAAAACTAAATATTAATAATTTCTTGCAAAGTGAGACTACTGCCACATTACACTAGTGCACTACTGAAGCAACGTCACAGCGTAACGTCAAGTGGACGGCTACAGCAGCATAGACGGATTGGACATAGATCGGGAACGGGATCTTCCTTGATGTCATTGAACAGAAAGTCCCAATATCAGCTTTATGTGGTTTTGGAATCCTATGGAAAACTGGCATCAGATTAGCCGAAAGACGGTTTGAACCTCGCTAAATACGTGTACGAGACTAATGTCCTGACAACTGCGCCACCTCGATCATTTAATCTTTCGATAATGTATTGCGCTGCAACATCTGTAGTAACGTACATTTTTCTGTTGCGAGAACATTAATAGAGAACTTCATGATATCTTAAATTCGTCCATAAGAAACGAATGAGGGAAAATCTGTGTTTAACGCCCCTTCAGCGACGAGGTCGTCAGAGGCGGAGCACTAAATCGTGTTAGGGAAGGATGGGGAAGGAAATCGACAGTTCCTCTTTCAAAAGAACCATGCCACTATTTGCTTTAAGCTGTCAGTGTGTGGGTGTTACGTTAACGAGTTGCGCAACGGATTGCTCTGACAAGTACCCTTTGGCTCCTGCAAGAAGCAATTTCCACCCCACACTACTACAGGAGTCAGACAGACGCCCATACGTAACAAAAAGAAATGCCTGAAAAACTTTCAGCAATAAATATCTTCTGCAGTCGTCCGCTGTAAGGAAGAGACACAAAAATATTCAACTTTCTTACGTGACTAGTGGGATACTTGGGTACTGGAGTACTGATAGTTAGTGTAAGAAAAACATTAAACGAACGGAAAATATCATTTATTGCCAAATTTAAGAAATTCAACTGAAGCTTTTTTTTGTAAACTGATACACAAATTTCCGAGTTCTGTTCGGAATAGGAGGTTACCTCTTATGGATAGGAATCCTGTTAATGATATTTATATACAAACTGTGGTAAAGCTCTTTTATCCCTTTTCTTTAATAATGTTATTTACGCGGCAGAATGGCTGAGACCTCGCTCCCGCTGCGTGTTCCCGCTACAAGAACGTCACCGGAACGACTTCCCTCCACACAAAAGGCGAAAGGGTCTCTCCATCACTCCTCCAGTTCATTGCGTCAGAAATAGTCCACCAGTCAGCGTTATTCTTACAAACGGGAGAATGGCTCTCAGTTTAAGCCGACAAATTCGGAAATATATAGCATCTGCGTTAGGCGTTTACTGTCCACTTGTGAGAACTCTGAAACTGCGCACTAGGTCCGTCAAAAAAAAAAAAAAATCGCACTTGCGATATATTTATTAGATTTGCATATCGATTACACGGAAATATGTAAAATTGACTCTACCCTATCGAGTGTGGGCTCGAATGAAACGTCTTGATACGCAGAATACGATGGTGAGGTCGGAATATGTAAGACATGAAGATCAGGAGACCGCGCCACCTTACAAAGCGATTTAGTAAAAACTCGGTAAACTTAAATGTGGATGACCAGAAGCGAATGTCCTCCGCCGTCGTCCGAAATATGAGCCTAGTCTCCGTTCTTGTAGGAATGCTTGATGTAGGTAAATGTTTTAATTTGTCTTTCATCAAAAACAGCTTCAGACCCCATAAATCACTTTTCATTTAACTTCCACGATATCTTTCGAGTGCTTTGCACACCATCCTCAGGAAAGAAAGGAAGTTCTCTTTCATTGCTGCAACAGGTCGTCGTCCAAACGCTATATTTTGCTATAATGATATAAATATCCTAATTGTTTTCCATGATTTACATCTCCCCAAACAGCTTAACGTGCAGCGAGGTAGAGTGGCTAACCAGGCTACGATCGAATGCTGGCCGCAGATAAATGACCGTTGGTTTGGTACAAAAATACCTGGCCTGTCCTCAACCTCGACTTCAGAAAAAACGATACGCAAACAGCTAAAATACGACAACAAACAGAACAAAGTTTACACGATTCACATACAGTTGTGGCATACAACTACCTTTCCTTAGATTAACTCACGGATGCATCTTTCGGCCACAAAGTTTAAACAAAATTGTTAAATCGTGAAACAGTGGATCCCGTACAACGGAATACATGGTAGGATGGAGAGATGATTGTTTTCCAAAATGTGCCACTCAATCTTATAGTATAACTCATAAGTTGTACCAGAAAACCGTATACCGAAGAGCATTTTCGTACCGCCACATTGTGCCAACGAATCTGTTCAGAAACAGAAACAGTCTAAAAATTATACTGATACAGTCCCTGCCTTGTAAGGCAATTTTCTTTGATAACCGCTTTTAACATGTCTTACTTCACTATAAGGGCTGTTCGGTATGTCAGTGGATACTGCATTCGGCTCAAAAGCAGGCATTTAAAATAAGTTTATGACTGTAAGCAACCTTTTATCCATGACAGACAATTACAGTAAGAAGGTAAAAACAGCCCAAAAGTTGATTTATAGCCATATAAATTCTTTACAGTAATTAGCAGAGTGCTTTCAGTTATGCTGGTAACGTCCAAACCGCCAAGACCGCGGGAAAAAGTATTTTGAGTGCATGATGTTTATACCATGCTTGAATAATGGTCATCTAAGTAAACGATTAAAACTTAAAAGGGGAGGCCACAATATTCAGATCACGAATTTATTTTAAACTTCGAGCACTTTTAATAGTCCATTGGACTAACATAACGTGCAGGAAGTAAAGCGTACTACTAAGACAATTTCGAGAAAATCGCAAGAGAAGTCTTAAACGTTATTACCGTACCGTTCCGTCGAGAGCGTGAGTATGAGCTGGCGGCGATTATGTGGTTAGCGTTCAAGATAAGTCTGTCTTGGTCTGCGGAGCGGTGCGGATGGGGCAGTTTACCCTGTCACCGCGGAGCACATTTTCCATATGTTTATGTACTACAGCGGCTTCCGCGCAAGTGAGTGTCTTTCGAAGTAACTGACCAATTAATATCAGAAATCGACTCTGAAATGTAGCTTCTCGAATGAATATGGAAGTAAAACGATTTGTTCGAGACAATGTGTAGATCACCTGTACTGATCTTGTTGGAATCCACCTATCGTTCCGGCGGAGGTTCGAGTCCTCCCTCCGGCATGGGTGTGTGTGTTTGTCCTTAGGATAATTTAGGTTAAGTAGTGTGTGAGCTTAGGGACTGATGACCTTAGCAGTTAAGTCCCATAAGATTTCACACACATTTTTTTTAATGCACCTATCAATGCTGAGCAACATGATTTAAGTTAAATAAGTAACTGGTGCTGCATGCGACGCGATTGTAAAGACGAGGGATGGGCTTAAGTTCTGACACTGAGGCGGCAACATTGGGCCAGTGACTGTGGATCATGAGGGTCTGAGACTCAGGACGATTTGCATATTCCAACTCCCGTTTGAAGTGCCAGCGGACGACGTGGCGTCTGCACCCAGGCCCTATGGAACAATCGACGCCGGCCGCGGTGGTCTCGCGGTTCTAGGCGCTCAGTCCAGAGCCGCGCGACTGCTACGGTCGCAGGTTCGAATCCTGCCTCGGGCATGGATGTGAGTAATGTTCTTAGGTTAGTTAGGTTTAAGTAGTTCTAAGTTCTAGGGGACTGATGACCACAGATGTTAAGTTCCATAGTGCTCAGAGCCATTTGAACCATTTTTGAACAATCGACAGCCACATCTTGGACACGTAATCACAATGGCAGCCACATCTTGGACACGTGAGCATAATAACAGCCACATCTTGGACACGTGGGCACAATTCACGACCTACCCTGCATTAAGTTGCGTGCCACAGGTACGCACTGAACTCAATAAGCATGTTCCATACCACCTCTACATCGGTAGGTGCCAGAGACCTGCTTGGGTTGCAGAAAAGAGAGCCACGTTTGTAATATATTGCCAGTAAATATTTTTTCATTGTATACAGTTTTGTGAGGCACATATTCTTCATTGTTGAAGATGTTGCTGGGGAACAAGAGGAGGATGAGAAAGTAGTAGGGATACGTATCGAAAGTGATGACCGGGAGTCATCACTTCCATCTGCTATGCCCATTTTCCGTAGTTATGTACAATCAGTATCTCGCTGTATGGAAATTTAGAACAGATTTTGTTGTTGTTATTTCTTATGATCTACATCTTGTTGTAGACGACCTCTGTGAGATGGATCGGTGGCTCCACAACAACAAAAATTTCGGCGAGGGTGAAATACCTGAGTGGGTGCATGAGATGGTGACTCCTGCAAGGCAGTGCCATGTCGCCTATTTGGAGGAGAAGGAGGTAATATTTGACGGGGTAGGAGAACTAGCAGAAGGATCGACTGAACTGCTCTTTTCTGGGACCCAGGCTTTAAAAGATAATTATAATACAACCTCCATCGTTACATCATATAATTATCATTCTGAAATGCTGATGTACTTAATTGTTGTTATTAATTTATGGTATATATTCAAAAAATCTTGAGCGTTGACTTTAATTTTTTCCGATATTCATGTATTACAGAGTTGCCACCAACATCGCTACCACAACAGATTGCTGTGGCGTGTGCACTTAAAGCGGTGGTTGTAGCTGGCAGGTGTCAACCATGCAACTGAGAGACATGCAGCACAATGCAAAGCGCCGCTCGTTGCTCCGTGAGAGGTGGCGGAAGCAGCTGTGGCCCAGCACCATCGCATAGCCTCTGGCGTCCGTGCGTGGTTCATTCAGAGCAACAACATCCCAACCCCCACACTGGCGATGATGAAGGCGCCAACATGCAGCAGCAGCAACGAGCGCCCTCTCTACAGTCTGGATGCTCCCACAGGAGCTCACAGCTGTAACCTCATCCTATTCCAGCTTTGCCTGTTCGCCCTTGATGGCAACAGAAGGTACGTGTGTTCGGCGCATATCCCTCCCACCACAAGGCGCCTCCTCCAGAATGCTGTCATCCATGGGATGGGCACAATGGTCTACCAGTTCTAGTGTTAATGATAATGAACCTGTGGCTAGCGGTAGTGCTCCGCCCAGTCCTGATAGTGAATGACATCAGATTTGCGGCGTCATGATCCTTCTAGAATATTCGGCGGTTGCTAGGCCTTTCAAGGGCGTATATGTTCACTATAATTGAGAATCTGGCCGTGTGGTATCACGACCCAGTCAGGTTTCTAGAAGCATGCATCTCAATGCTGGAGGCACACCTCCTCAAAGCCCTAGATGATCCGAGATATATTGCCTTTAAATGTAACGCAGTACTCTGCTGCAAGGTAACTCATCCTCCCAAACAACAGGGTGCTGCTGAGGAGAAAAGCCTGCCCTACATCTGAGGTTATGTCTCGGAGTACACCAAGCGCCAAGTGGTATCGTGAACCCATCTTGGGTGCTATACTGGCCTGGTTTTCCAGGATGGAAATAAGATGGTTAGCTAAATCTCTCAGCCAAACCCCACACCTCGACATCCATATACATGTCTATGGTCCATTAAATGGAGAGTCCAGTTATATCAAACTCCCTGAGGATATTAAGAACAAGAAGGCTTGTATTAACATTCAAAATGAAAAGGATAACACTTGTTTTGCATGGTCAGTCATAGCTTGTGAGAGAGATTACCATTACAGATTCCATCCCGAGCGCACAACAACATACAATTAACTAAGGAATAACATCACCGGATGTTATAATTTTTATGGTAGCGAGTTCCCCGTAAAGATTCAGGACATATAAAAACCTATGGCAGAAAATTTCGGAATATAGGTTCACATTTATGACCTGAAGAAGAAGCAGAAAAGCAAGCCAGATGAGCAGGACAAGCGTACAGTAGTTGGACCACTCCATTTTTCGAAATATGCAGGTGAGTGTGACATTCATGTAAACATCTTCATGTACACAATTGTTGAAACACGAACATAAAAAACACATTCGCTTCAGGTGTCTAAATATCTTCTTAGAAGAAAAGTATTTAAAAAAGTTTGCGGAAGACTGTGAATCCAAGGAACCGGTATGTGTAGTTATGCCTACAGAAGGAAACAAGTTTATTAAATTCAAGAAAGCTCACCACCAGGAATGATGTCAGTTTGTTGTAGACTCTGACTTTGAATGTCTCCTTGCCTGTGTCACTCCCTGTGAAGGGAATCCATAAGCCTCTCATACCACCTTCATGCACAAAAACGCACTGTATATGGCAGTATACTAAATTGTATGCTCATACGATATAAGTCTTAATCATGTGGATCTCATGTCGGGGATAATCCTGCAGTTAGGTTAGTCACTGAGTCTGAAAAACTCTCATGGGATGTTGATAAGCTTTACAGCACCAACATCCCCATGATCGAATCGGAGGAGGATAAAAAATTATACAGTGATGTGGTTAAATGTCATATCTGTGTGATTCCATTAGATAGAAAAGCCGAAACTCGCTGTGGGGACCATTGTTATCTTACAGAGAAGTTCTGGAGTGCATCCCAGAACGCATCCAATTTGAAACATAAGTTACCACTTCTTCCGTAATTTAAGAGGGTATGACGCTCACATTCTTGTTGAGCAGTTGGTTAATTTCGGCTGGTAGAAAAAACAGGTCAGTTTGCTGCCTGAGAGTGTTGAGAAGTATATTTCATTCTCCAAACGAATGACTCCAACAATTACGCTCTGCTTCCGTGACATTCTACGCTTTGTGCATGTGCCACTCTAGAAACTCGTTGAAACTCAAACACGGGAGAATATGCTTATCACCCAATCTGCATTCCCCGATGAGGTGAAGTTTCAGCTTGTGACTAAAAAATTAGTTTTTCCCTATGATTATCTGGCTAGTAAGGCAAATTTCTAAGAAACCAGGCTACCCAACATATCTGCATTTACCAGAACCCGCACAGACGATGAAATAACCAGTGCAGATTATGAACATTAAGTGAAAGTCTGGTGAGAATTCCGAATTCCCTGTTTGGGTGAATCCGCAGGACTTTACGCGGACACCGACGTGCGCTTGCTTGCGGATGTTTTTGAAAAGTTCCACAGTGCAAGCATGGCCACGTACTCCCTGGACCCCATCTTTTATTACATGGAACGTGGGTGATCCTGAGACGCGATTCTCCAGAAAACGAGGTGCAGCACCAAACTTTTGACTGATGCTGATATGCTCCTTTTTTGTGAGTGTCGGATCTATGGGAGACTTTGGCAGTGTGTCCATAGACACGACAAGACAAATAATCCATGTATGGGTGAGGGGTTCAATGCATCCCTTGATTCAAGTTAGATTTTATACACTGCTGGCCATTTAAATTGCTACACCAGGAAGAAATGCAGATGATTAACGGGTATTCACTGGACAAATATATTATACTAGAACCGACATGTGATTACATTTTCACGCAATTTGGGTGCATAGATCCTCAGAAATCAGTACCCAGAACAACCACCTCTGGCAGTAATAACAGCCTTGATACGCCTGGGCATTGAGCCAAACAGAGCTTGGATGGCGTGTACAGGTAAAGCTGCCCATGAAGCTTCAACACGATACAACAGTTCATCAAGAGTAGTGACTGGCGTATTGTGACGAGCCAGTTGCTCGGCCACCATTGACCAGATGTTTTCAATTGGTGAGAGATCTGGAGAATGTGCTGGCCAAGGCAGCAGTCGAACATTTACTGTATCCAGAAAGGCCCGTACAGGACTGCAACATGCGGTCGTGCATTATCCTGCTCAAATGTAGGGTTTCACAGGTATCGAATGAAGGGTAAAGCCACGGGTCGTAACACATCTGAAATGTAAAGTCCATTGTTCAAAGTGACGTCAATGCGAACAAGAGATGACCGAGACGTGTAATCAATGACACACCATACCATCACGCAGGGTGATACGCCAGTATGGAGATGAGGAATACACGTTTCCAATGTGCGTTCACCGCGATGTCTTCAAACACGGATGCGACCATCATGATGCTGTAAACAGAACCTGGATTCATCCGAAAATGACGTTTTGCCATTCGTGCACCCAGGTTCGTCGTTGAGTACACCATCGCAGGCGCTCCTGTCTGTGATGCAGCGTCAAGGGTAACCGCAGCCATGTTCTCCGTAGCTGAAAGACCATGCTGCTGCAAACGTCGTCTAACTGTTCGTGTAGATGGTGGTTGTCTTGCAAACGTCCCCATCTGCTGGCTCAGGGATCGAGACGTGGCTGTACGATCCATTACAACCATGCGGATAAGATGCCTGTCATCTCGACTGCTAGTGATACGAGGCCGTTGGGATCCAGCACGGCGTTCCGTATTACCCTCATGAACCGACCTATTTCATATTCTGCTAACAGTCACTGGATCTCGACCGACGCGAGCAGCAATGTCGCGATACGATAAACCGCAATAGCGATAGGCTACAATCCGACCTTTATGAAAGTCGGAAACGTGATGGTACGCATTTCTCCTCCATACACGAGGCATCACAACAACGTTTGGAAGGTAGGAGACGAGATACTGGCAGAAGTAAAGCTGTGAGTACCGGGCGTGAGTTGTGCTTCGGTAGCTCAGATGGTAGAGCACTTGCACGCGAAAGGCAAAGGTCCCGAGTTCGAGTCTAGGTCGGGCACACAGTTTTAATCTGCCAGGAAGTTTCTTGTGTGAGTGCTCTGAAAAGCTAATCATTTACATATCACAGCACCTTCTTCCTGTCGGTTAAATTTCGCGTTTGTAGCACGTCATCTTCGTGGCGTAGCAATTTTAATGGGCAGTAGTGTATTTGGATGTGAATAACTGATACGGGCACACCATGATCCAACCACTGCTGTTTGGTCGGTTTCAATTCGTGCTCGAAAACAAATTAGAGGGTTTAGGTGGAAAATTACGATTCTGGGCGCTGATTCTGATGTTGAATATATGGCGGAGTCAGACCTCATATACCCAGTTAGTATCCATAAAATGTAATGTGACTTGCTGTTATGTCAAGAGCAACAAGTTCTGCGATAAAGGACTATTCGTAAACTGATGACTAGTGTTGGACACATGCATTATCGTGATCTCCAGCAGTGTCTCAGCTTAAGGATGGAGGTAGGTAGAATCATCCGGGCTATTTCCTTCAATCAGTCTCTATGGTTGAAGGAGTATATTGAATTAAATACTGAAAAGCAAGCGGGTGCGACTAGTGACGTCTTAAAAGATTTTTATAAATTAATGAATAATTCCATTGTCGGTTAAACGATGCAGAATGTAAGAAATGAATGATACATTTTGATTCGGAACGAATGGAAGGGGCCGTCTAGAGTAAGAAAATGCACTGACAGGCCAAATTTTAAGCAGCTCAGTATATTCAATGAGAACTTGTTGGTGTGGAGATGTCAGAGGTATCAGTACAGCTTAAAAAAACCAATCGATTTTGATATGAGTATACTGGACATCTTCACACTCCGCATGCACCGCTTCCATTATGAGTTTGCTAAAACTCATTTCGTGGAACCAAAGTTACTCTATATGGAGACAGATAGCTTCAGCTATTGGCTGAAGAACTGTGATCCACATGAAGAAATTAGGTGATATGGTAATGATTTCGACACATTTGGATACGTACGCAATACTCCCTATGGTATTGTTCCTCAGAACAAGAAGGTTACCAGCTTAATGAATGATTAGGTGTATGGACTGCCGATTGTGGAGTTTGTGTGTCTAACATCCAAAATGTGTGCATGTCATACAATAGATGGAGCCACACAGAGGCGTAATAACCGGGTGTATACGTGGACAAGGAAAAAAATTCCCAGATTTTTCCCGGTTAAAAATACACTTTCTCCCGGATAAAAACACACTTTTTCCGTGTTGAGTGGCAGTATACTGTTTCTCGTCACTGTAAAAGTCATCTGTCCTTTGAATGTTAATGGTTTTATAAACGACGTACAATTTCCCGGCACTTTAGAAAATGAAACTCAGGGGGAAAAACACATTTTAAAACACCTTTGATGTGCAGCAACATGTACGCTGCATATTTTCGTATTACGAAGGTATAAATTTGAATTCCACTAAATAACGCATGTCACTTTCCGAAGCATTGAAATTGAGATTGCGATGAGCTTTTGTAAGCGTCATAACTCATTCACGTGATCTCGGCACCTGATGACAGCAATAGGACACGTAATGTAGTCAGCCAACAGCAAGATCACTCTTAAGTACTGCGAATACAGAAATAAGAAAAGTTAATGGCTTAAATTAATATACATAGCATTCACATCTAATATTGGTCTCGAAGATTAATAAGTTGGAAGAGAAGCTAAGCTTCCACATATAACGTTGATCTTTTTTGCTCGTGTTGCACTTTAAGATAAACACATAAATGTGCCAGTAAAATTTTTAATAACGACGCAAATGTCTCATCTTCTGGGCTCTAAATACTTATAAATGGTCGTCCTCAGAGAGTTGATTTTTAAACGAGAGTCAAACGCTTTGTGATTTAAGAAATTCATCGTACATTCTCGTACATAATTCATCTTGCTTAAAAGGAAATCTGCTTTGAATGTAACGCTTTTCAAACCACCATTCACAATATTTTCCCGCGACCTATTAGAAATAGGTTCGTTTCAGCAGTTGCAAGAAAGCGCCAGATAACTGGCGTCACCGCTCTTGCGCAGCTACGATGACGCAGGAAGCCCATATGTTCGTACGTGTAAAACATTAAAAGATCTTACAGTATGTCACAAAGGAAACAAGACATCAAAGATACTTCAAGAGCGTCGGGATTTCGTGAAGCATACTAAAGTGCATAATTCGGCTTAAAATGCACATCCGTATGCAAATTTTCTTGGAGTACCAGTACTTATGTTTGGTTCTTTATTATAGCATAATGCCATACGTGCACTTGAAATGCAGCGAACGGTTGAAACTAGCCAATAGTGTGAAATTAAACACTTCGTTTCAAAGAAATTGACTGCGTCAGTAGAAAGGATTAATAAAAGCCAAATCTTTTTAGCAAACCAGCAAAAATAACTTCATTGTTCTGTAAGGCGAATAATGCTTGACTGTCAAAGGTGGAAATAAAATCGGAAACTGTTAACATATTTTAGCCTGCCGTAATTATGCGAACGTATTTTATTTCATTTGATAGCTCCCGGCCACAAAAATCCGTTTTGTTATCATTTAATGTGAGAGCAATAAACGAAGAGGAAACAACAAAATCACTGAACGTAAACACAGGTCACGTGGAGACGACCCACCTCCCCACCACAACTCGGACTGCTCTGTGCATCAGCCCCGGATCTACGATATTTCCGAACCGGCGCAGTACTAAGCAGTGGCGGCCAGCCACACTTCCGTAACCAGAATCGGGAGAAGGTACTACTCATACGCGACTCAACTGCGCATGCGCAGGAGCCCGCTCGCAACTGCTCAAACGAATCTAATTTAAACAGTTGTCACGTCACGCTCATCGGAGGCAATTTGTTGTTATAAAGCATTGCATAGTGTTCCTAAAGCCTTTGACACACTTTACTGTTGGTAGACGCTTGTATGAGCACTGTTTTGTTGTTGTATACGGCGCATTTCTTTTGCAACTTAAGTTTTATTTTCGTTTTTTTCCCTAGTTCATGTTTTGTAGCTGCAGTATCATTCCGCAGTAGCGGGATACAATAATATCCTTCGTTAGAGTATTGGTTCTTACCAGTCAAAATCACAAAAATTTAGCTGAAAACTAAAACAATGAAAAATTCCCGGAATTCTAAGCAATTCCCGGGTTTTTCCCGGTTTTCTCTCGGATGGAAAAATTCCCGGGTTTTTCCCGTATCTGCCGGTTGTCCCGGGTCGTATACACCCTGAATAGAGGTGTGTGATGTGCGGCATCTCATGTCTTCACTACCATAGACTACTTGCAGTGCCTGTACAGTGGTGTTCGTGGTGCTCTGCCGCAATCTCTACATTTGGTACAGTAAACTAGTATCCAGCTGCGAGGGCGCGATGTGTACACTGTGCTGCAGTCTACAGTCGGACTGTCACCTCATGACTATAAGAGAGCCATTTGTGATGGCGAGATCGAAACGTTCCATACTCATACTATTTACTTGAAGGTGAGGGACTCTGACAGTGTGAATGAGTGGGTGAATGAGTGAGTGACTGTGTGAGTGCTTGTATCGAATAGTATGGCTCTTTTATCATGGTGTGAATATTGTATGTGTATGATGTATGGTGCACCTACATGTGTGAGTGCTTATGTGTCTGTGTTATGCTTGTCTGTGAATTTGTTAATGCCTGTGTAAATATTTATGCATTCCATTTTTTCTGAATAAGTAGCATACTATGTATGCATGATTGTATGAGCACCATGAGCTGAAAAAAAACAGAATTTATAATGTTTAATTTGTATATGTTTTATATATGTTAAAATGTGCAATACACTATGTGATCAAAAGTATCTGGACACTTGTCTAAGATGACTTACAAGTTCGTGGCGCCCTCCATCGGCAATACTGAAATTCAATATGCCTTGATGACAGCTTCCACTCTCGCAGGCATACGTTCAGTCAGGTGCTGGAAGGTTTTTTGGGGAGTGGCAGCCCATTCTTAGAGGAATGTTGCACTGAGGAGAGGTATCGATGTCGGTCGGTGAGGGCTGTCACGAATTCGGAGTTTCAAAACATCGCAAAGGTGTTCCATAGGATTCAGGTCAGGACTCTGTGCAGGCCAGTCCAGGGACGTTATTGTCGTGCAACCACGCCGCCACAGGCCGTGCATTATGAAAATGTGCTCGATCGTGTTGAAAGATGCAATCGCCATCCCCCATTGCTCTTCAACAGTGGGAAGCAAGAAGGCGCTTAAGACATCGATGTAGGCCACGCAAAACAACAAGGGTTGCAAGCTCTCTCCAAGAAAAACACGACTACACAATAACACCATACCCTCCGAATTTTACTGTTGGCATTACACACGCTGGCAGATGTAGTTCACCGGTCTTTCGCCATACCCGCACCCTGCCATCGGATCGCCACAATGTGTGCCGTGATTCGTCGCTCCACACAACATTTTTCCACTGTTCACACGTCCAATGTTTACGTTCCTTGCACCAAGCGAGGTGTCGTTTGGCATTTACCAGCGTGATGTGTGGCTTATGAGCAGCCGCTCGACCATGAAATCCAGGTTTTCTCACCTCCCGCCTAAGTGTCATAGTACTTGCAGTGGATCCTGATGCAGTTTGGAATTCCTGTGTGATGGTCTGGACAGATGCCTGCCTATTGCACATTACGGCATTCTTCAGCTGTCGGCGGTCTCTGTCAATCAACAGACGAGGTCGGCCTGTACGTTTTTGTGCTATCCGCGTCCCTTCACGTTTCCTCTTCACTATCACATCGGAAACAGTGGACCTAAGGATGTTTTCGAGTGTAAAAATCTCGCGTACAGAGGCATGACACAAGTGACACCCAATCACCTGACCACTTTCGAAGTCTGTGAGCTCCGCGGAACGCCCCATTCTGCTCTCTCACAATCCCTAATGACTATGAGGTAGCTGATATGGAGTACCTGGCAGTAGATGGCAGTACAATGCACCTAATATGAAAAACGTATGTTTTTGGGGGTGCTCGGATACTTTTGATCACATAGTGACTATACTGCATATTTTTAACATTTTATAATTATATATTAAAAAAATAGTTTACCGTATTTCTCTTTTTTGCACTTCATGTGTGTGTGTGATTGTGTGAGTTCATGTGCATTCTTAACCACTTTCACCCCTCCGTGTCTAGCACAACATACACTCCTGGAAATAGAAAAAAGAACACATTGACACCGGTGTGTCAGAACCACCATACTTGCTCCGGACACTGCGAGAGGGCTGTACAAGCAATGATCACACGCACGGCACAGCGGACACACCAGGAACCGCGGTGTTGGCCGTCGAATGGCGCTAGCTGCGCAGCATTTGTGCACCGCCGCTGTCAGTGTCAGCCAGTTTGCCGTGGCATACGGAGCTCCATCGCAGTCTTTAACACTGGTAGCGACAGCGTGGACGTGAACCGTATGTGCAGTTGACGGACTTTGAGCGAGGGCGTATAGTGGGCATGCGGGAGGCCGGGTGGACGTACCGCCGAATTGCTCAACACGTGGGGCGTGAGGTCTCCACAGTACATCGATGTTGTCGCCAGTGGTCGGTGGAAGGTGCACGTGCCCGTCGACCTGGGACCGGACCGCAGCGACGCACGGATACACGCCAAGACCGTAGGATCCTACGCAGTGCCGTAGGGGACCGCACCGCCACTTCCCAGCAAATTAGGGACACTGTTGCTCCTGGGGTATCGGCGAGGACCATTCGCAACCGTCTCCATGAAGCTGGGCTACGGTCCCGCACACCGTTAGGCCGTCTTCCGCTCACGCCCCAACATTGTGCAGCCCGCCTCCAGTGGTGTCGCGACAGGCGTGAATGGAGGGACGAATGGAGACGTGTCGTCTTCAGCGATGAGAGTCGCTTCTGCCTTGGTGCCAATGATGGTCGTATGCGTGTTTGGCGCCGTGCAGGTGAGCGCCACAATCAGGACTGCATACGACCGAGGCACACAGGGCCAACACCCGGCATCATGGTGTGGGGAGCGATCTCCTACACTGGCCGTACACCACTGGTGATCGTCGAGGGGACACTGAATAGCGCACGGTACATCCAAACCGTCATCGAACCCATCGTTCTACCATTCCTAGACCGGCAAGGGAACTTGCTGTTCCAACAGGACAATGCACGTCCGCATGTATCCCGTGCCACCCAACGTGCTCTAGAAGGTGTAAGTCAACTACCCTGGCCAGCAAGATCTCCGGATCTGTCCCCCATTGAGCATGTTTGGGACTGGATGAAGCGTCGTCTCACGCGGTCTGCACGTCCAGCACGAACGCTGGTCCAACTGAGGCGCCAGGTGGAAATGGCATGGCAAGCCGTTCCACAGGACTACATCCAGCATCTCTACGATCGTCTCCATGGGAGAATAGCAGCCTGCATTGCTGCGAAAGGTGGATATACACTGTACAAGTGCCGACATTGTGCATGCTCTGTTGCCTGTGTCTATGTGCCTGTGGTTCTGTCAGTGTGATCATGTTATGTATCTGACCCCAGGAATGTGTCAATAAAGTTTCCCCTTCCTGGGATAATGAATTCACGGTGTTCTTATTTCAATTTCCAGGAGTGTACATCCTTCAGATTACTCGGTGATGCAATTCTTGCTGAGAATGTCTCTATACTACCAGCATCTTCTGTGTATGCTATAAATGCAACACCTTTAATATGAATTGTCTACATCCATAACCACAAAAACCTTGAATGTCGCCAACGACGTTCACACTGCAAGTTGTCATTGTGAAATGCACTGGGTATGCCACAGCACTTTGTCATTTATACAGCACGCAGCACAACACCAGTTAGTGGGTAGTCGTTAATCACATGGTCATGTAGAAGTAGAGCATACGCTGCTGTATGTTCTGGGAAATTTGGTGAAGATTAAATTTCGATTCCTACATCTATTGGTCATGATCTAACAATCTCATCCTGCTTACAACAGTCTATTACGATTGTTAGTGCCAGCTCCTTGAGTTTCCGTGGACTATGTAGGCGTCCTTCTTCTTCAACATCTTCATAGTATTAAGCACAGAACCCTGCATACACGTGAAATGCTAGGCTGTATATGTTCTGGTCCTACTGTAGCAGTAAATTGTCATGTGGATTTAATCCTGAATTCAAGTAGAGTCTGGCATTAGTTAAATTGCAGTGGGAATCATTTTCTAAATTCCCCTTCTATTTCTCTGAAATGCAAGTATAATGGATCTCGGTTTTCCAGCTGCACGGAGGTTTAAATATCCCATATTTGTCTGCTCGCTGTCGGTAGCACCGGATGCTCAAAACCCTTCCAATAGCGTAAAGTTAATGGCAGACACGTACCGGTACTCAGAGCTTTTAAAAGCTTCAAGGGCTCCTCGTCTGCCAAAGTGATGTGTGGCATTTCCCATATTGTTTTATTGATGATGAACTGATTGTCCTCTGATTTTCTATTCGTTGCACTCCGTACCAGAATAACTTTCTGTTTAGCATTCATAATAATACGCTGTGTCTCCTCAAACTAAGCATTTTCAGAGTTATGCATGCAGTAAATCAGAGGTATTCTTCTGCTGTTCTGCCTACAAGCTCATCTACGAACCATCCCGCATTTTCTAAACCATTCAGATCCAAGGCTGATGATGAGACATATGTTTTAAGGGTTGATGCTATGCCTACATTACGTGTACGATCAACCTCCACCTCGTTAACATAATTTCGTATTTCCGGGTACAGGAATTCCAAAGCATTACGTCTAACCTTTGATCCCACTTTATGAGTACCATCCTTTCTCATAGATGATCCATATGAATATATGAAACTCTTGTGTGGAATAGTTAAAGCGTTTTGGTGCTGTATGAAAATCCTAATTTCATCGTTCTTGTTAAAAGTTGAAGGGTAAGGTTTATGCGAGATGTATTCCTGCCGTATGATTCGCTTATCATATACCACTGGGTGAGGTATATTGAGCGACTACGTCATTGCGAGGGTTCAAGCCCACTGACTTAAGAACCTCGTAGTTCGCACGTGTTATCACCTTGTGGTTCTGCTGCGAAGTGCTGTGCTGTGAACTGTGTGCGATGGTTTTATACCTTACACACCCCCTGTCTTACATGTAGTCGCACTCTATTTCCTCGCCACAAAAGTTAATAGTTTGGTTATTCTGGTCCACGAAACGTAGCTCCGGGTAGTCCAGTGTCAGGACTGTCACAGGAAGGTATAGAGCGTTGGTAGGAGTCTCAACAATTTTATACCCTGTTCCAATTGATGGGAAGAATCCGTAAATTTAATTAATAAATCTATCGTTGAGATATGAGTTCGCTGAAATGTCACACTCAACACGGATTGTACTGGCAGGGAGAATATCCACTTTCTGACCATATGTGTAAAATTTATTGGGATCCATCTTAATAACCTGTACCTTTAGGAAATTCAGTAGTGGGCCTATTAAACCTTTCTTCTTAAAGTCAGACGATGCATTCACTGCCATTATTTCAGATTTAAGTGTAATGATGTTTGCGGTGGATCCGCCCTCACAGCAGAGTAAATGGCCGGTGGAACCGCGTTCGCATTCTTTGAGGTAGCAAGCCAATGTGGAGGCTGCCCGTCTGGCTTTAGATTCTCCCGTTCACCCTGTGAGTGGGCAGGCGACCGCCCCTTTAGCAGGGTACGTTCAGGAACGTGGGGGTGGGAAGGGAGTTTACCACTTATCAGGAGCTCCAACGTTAGGAATATTAGTTAGCCCCTTAGGTAAGAAGTGTTCAGGGCTGGAAAGAAATTCAGTAGGCAGTCGTTATGTCTGCTGGGGAGGCCTCATTCGAGATGTGGAATCGGCCTTGACTGCACATGTCGAGAGTGCAGGGTGCTGGTGTCTGCAAGCTGTGGCTCACGGCGGCATCAATGACGCCTGTCGCATGGGTTCTGAGGCCATCCTTAGGCGGCTGGCGGAAGTGGTGAAGGCTGCTGGTCTCACATGTGGGTACAGCCTGAGCTCTGAAGTTGCAGCACTGTTCCCAGAGTTGAGTTGGAGCTGAGAGGAGTGTCTCAACCAAAGGATTCGTCCACTCCGTGACGATTTTCGTTGTAGGTTTATAGTCCTGCGTTATCCGTTGCTAATTTTTAGAACTCCCTTTGATAGGTCAAGGGCTCATTATACAAAGAAAGCAACTACAAGGGTAGCAGAGTACTTGGGGATGGTACGAGGGATTTTTGGGCTAGGTGGTAGTTTGACATATCCCGATGAACACTCGCCAGTCGATAAGCAGCAATGGAAGTTGGCCCACTTTCAGAGTAAAGACACTTCGACGGCCAAAATTTTATCAGCAAACTGTCGAACCATTCGTTACAAATAAATGTTCAAATAAACAATTTAACTATGTCAGCCACTTTTTATTTTCTTCCACGACGCATTTAGAGAGTTTACACTCCCCTCTTCAAGTGGAAAACAGCGATATCCTGTTACATGTGTAATTTCTTTTGTTTTGTTTTGGTTTGATTTTGCTACAGAAAGTATAACAGACACTTGTTATTGTCACACGGTACTAATATCATACATTTGAAACTAGCTGCATCTATCTGGCGCACATTTAACAAGATAACGCTATTTTCCACCTGCATGTGAGAGTGTAAACCCTCGAAACGCGTCGTGGGAGGAAAAAAAAGTGATTGACAGAGATAAATTATTTTATTTGAACTTTCATTATCAAAACAGTACCAGTTTCCTCAAAAACATTCCACCATAGACGATATAAAGTTATTTATTACGAAGTTCTCGTATTACTGCCTTGCATGAAATTTCTCGCGCTCAAATTGTTCTAGAGACCTAGAGCTCAATAAGTCATCGTAGCACAAAAACTAACACGAATTATTTACAGATGAATTGCGAAACTGGTAGAAGCCGACCTCGGGGAAGATCAGTATAGATTCATGTATGAACACGCGAAGCGACAGAAACCCTACGACTTCTCTTGGAAGATATGTCAACGAAAGGCAAAGCCACATTTACAGCTATTGTAGTTTTCGAGAAAGCTTTTGACAATGCGACTGGATAAATCTCTTTGGAAATATGACGGTAACCGGTGTAAAATACAGAGAGCGAAAGGTTATATACAACGTGTGCAGAAACGAGATGGCAGTTACAAGAGGCGACGGGCACGATAGGAAGCAGTGCTTGAGAAGGGAGTGAGACAGGTTAACGTGTGCAGAAACGAGATGGCAGTTGCAAGAGGCGACGGGCACGAAAGGAAGCAGTGCTTGAGAAGGGAGTGAGACAGGTTTGTAACGTTTCTCCAATGCTGTTCTATTTGTACGTGGAGGAAGAAATAACGGAAGCCCAAGAAAAATCCGGAAAAATCATCAGAGTTCAGGAAGCAGAAATAAAAACGCTGAGGTTTGTGGATGAGATTTTAAAACTGTCAGACACGGCAACTGACTTGAAAGAGCTGCTGAAGGTAATTGACAGTGTCTTGAGACAAAAATATAAGATGAACATCAACACAAGGAAAACAAGGGTAATGAAATGTATTCGAGTTAAATCAGGCGATACTGAGGGAATTAGAGTGGGAAATGGGACACTAAAATAGAAGACGAGTTTTGCTATTAGTGCAGTAAAGTGATTTGTGATGGCCGAAGTAGAAAGGATATATAATTCAGACTGCCAGTGGCTAGAACAGCATTTCTGAAGGAGACAGGAAAACATGTAATATAGATTCAAGCGTTAGGAAGACTTATCTGAAGGTACTTGTCTGGAGTGTAGCCTTGTACGGAAGCGAAATGTGGACGATGAACTATTCAGAGAATAGAAGCTTTCCAAATGTGGTACCACAGAGAATTGCTGCAGATTAGACAAATAGATAATGTAATCAATAAGGAAGTACTGAATAGAATTGGAGAAAAAGACTTTTGTGGCATAATTTGACTAAAAGAAGGGATCAACTGATGGGACACATTCTGAGACCTCTTGGGACCACCTGTGTAGTATCGGGGAACACTGTGTGGGGAAAAATGGTAGAGTGAGCCAAAAATGAATACAGTAATCAGGATGAAAAGGATATAGTTTGCAGCAGTATTCTGAGATCAGGTGGCTTGCAAAGGTTGGAGTAGCCTGGGGAGCTGCATCAAACCAGTCTTCGGACTGAAGACAACAACACCACAGGCTACCACTTTTAAACAAACATTAGTCTGTGCAAATAGAAGGACGTCTCTAAAATAGATGATTTTTGGTTAGAATTAAAATTACCTTTGCTACCTGTATATTTTATTGAGCAAGTGTTTGGTGATGCGTATTTACCTCCTTTCTCAGCCACTGACAGAATTAATAATGCGTCATTTAATAACGCGTCATTTTTTCTTCCAGCGTTGAAGGTAAGACATCAATATGCTTCACCAGTTGTGGTGGGTTATGTATGGAGAATTTCATTATCGGATAGATGTACTCTCAAAATGGATATAGCATTCTAATCCGTTTATATCGTGGCCAAGGAAAATAATATGTGTCAGAAGAATGTGTTTTATGTGTTTACCATTCTTATTTCAAGAGCATTGTTGCATTTCAATAAAATTAATGTACGGGTCTTTGGCAAAAGTAGTTAGAAACAAAAGCAATTGAAATCGATATATGCTGGGAACGCTTTATTCTAGCACAGTTGCTTCATGCAAGGAATGTCAGTTTTCGACGTATCAGTAATGACTGGATAATTTATAAAAATGCATTACTATTATTCATCTGATTTGGAATTTGAAGTTTACGGGCGATATATTTGCTCTTATATTAGTGATGTTTTTTGTTATATGTGTCAATGCAGAGGCTAGATACCTGTGACAGACTTCTGACCCGTGATACTCGGCAGTGACTTCCTGAAAGTCATTGATTTACTACTTATGGATGTATCTTTCCTTGTAAGTTTTTAATCACTTGCGCTTCAGGCTAGCAGGCAATCTGGGCACCGAGCAGTAAATGTTTTACAAACAAGACTTATAAAGAACTATAACTCTGTATAAGGTCCTGAGGTTTGCGGACAAGTAAGTCCGTTGATATAATGCAATGATGGGAACGAGACCCATCAAAACATCGTGACCTTTCCACGAACTCATCTGGCTAAAACAGTGAGAACTTTATATTAGTTTATCCCTCATGAAAAGACTACGATATCGTACCAATATCATTCTGTAGCATGCTGTACTTTTGGATAGGAACCGAAAGGGGTTCAAAGGCTGTAATTTGCTAGACAAAGCAACTACTGTTCCAGGTATTCGCTAATTATAGAAGCTACTTCTAAAATTATACCGGAAAACTTGTGCAGAAGGTATTTGGTTGAACAAACTGATTGTAGGGCTTCATATCTTGAGAATTCATCAAACAACCGAAAAATGGGAACTAAAACTTAACAGTATGCCGCCCTAGCAACATTTACGGCCGACTTTTCCATTACGTATCGTTTCTGTTAGTCAAGATCCGTAAATAACAAGTGGATCAGAAGACGTAGACAAGTTGCAATAACGTAACGGATTGAAATCTAAATATCAACAAAAAATGATAGAAAACAATAATAGGAGTACTATGGGTCTTCTGATCCATAGTTCATAAGCTTAGCGAAATACCGACATTAGTTGCATCACCATGACATCACAAGCCTCATCTACATGCGTAGACACGCGTTAATCCAGTCGCATCCAGGATGGGTAGGTATGCTGACACCGGATCGAATTCTTCTGGTGAATTAACTATAAGCGTTCAATGTGCTGGCCAACCTGGATGTGGTTTCTAGCTGGTTTCCAACATCCCTCTATGTGTATACCCGGCTGATTCCCGCGTTCCGCCTTAGATACACGATATAAAAACATTTATAACACCTTCTCAAACTTGCACACAGAATGTACTCTACGTATCTATGTGCAGACAGACAGGGTACACTGCTTCTGTACTGAGAAGGGGTGGGTGGTGCTGGTGGTAAGGAGACTCATGACCCTAGGTGTTTGATCTCCTTAAACACTTACTCAGCCATAGCATTACACACCTCTCTTGCCTACGTGCAGGGGCAGATGGTACTGAGGAGTGCTATGGTGCGATCCCTTGTCAGGATTTGCATAAACCACACAGCTTCATCAGCACACATGAACATCTCTCCAGCATCAAGATCTGACTTCCATAGGGACTCATAATTTATAGGACACTGTTATCAGTGTTTTATTTGGTAAGACACAGTTGTTTATTAGACACAACATTAAAAATCCCAGGACAAGGACACAAAGTATGAATTATTAGTACAACATTAGATTGCCAGTTCTGTTCTCCGTAACATTTTACTCTGTAATTACATGGGGAATACACTCAGGTATGAGCGAAACGAGAGCATCATTACGTACATGAAGGCAAGGACATTATTCTAATGCGTATCTTGTAGGCATACTTGAGAATCATGCTTCTCTGTTAACTACAGACAATTGTTTGAAATACTGTTAACCGGTAGAGGGAAGAATACGGAGAGACGGGAACGGACATTGTAACTTCCCTCTTAATAATCGGCCTATCCTGCTCTAACATTCTGCGTGGTGTCTGTTTGTTCTAAGTCGTGTCTCCCTACCACTTTCGCGCAACGACGCTCTGAGCGTGTTTTTTTTTTTAGGGAATTGACTAGTTTGAACCTGGGGCCTGTTGCTGGTAAGGAGACGCCAGACCATACATGACATGTAGAGTTCAGAAGGGTTCAGTGAGACTAACGATGATATAATGAAATACTTAATGATTTCAGTACCAGCTCCACTGCACTCCCTGTAAAAGAATCTTAATACTAACTAAATTTAGTGGAAGGGGTTCAAGGCTTTCCTATTTTTAGTTAGCTGGTAAAATAACGTCGAAAAAGCAGTTAAGTTTACCACTGGAATTTTTATTCTACTCACAAAACATTGTTTATAAATTGCACTGTTGATGAAAGGAAATATTTTAATACAGGATGATAAAAACCAACTGCGTTCAACAAAAATGTGAACGAATATTCCCTGAATGGGTTTCCAAGTTCTACAATGGATCGAAGGATGACCTATGCCATATCACATCTATAATCTAGATTTAAGTTAAATTACATAAAAGAGAAAACTATCAAAATGGTCTACAGTGACCCTCAATTATCTTTAATTACTTATCTAACTTGTCGTAAATTACAGTGGCTGATGTGGTTTCTCAATAATTATATAACAGAAAAATCATCGCGATTCAGATTTTAACTTCACGTAGCAAATGTGAATACCGTGAGCTTTAATTGACGATCGACACTAGTGTTACGCAAAACGGGGGTGTAACAGATGAGACTTCTGCAGTTCTGAGTGAAGCCTTATGCTCTCAAAAATGCGGCATCGCGTGCGTTCATTACCTTGTCGGTGTTTAGGCAGCTTCAGGGGGCGGCGGGCGGCACAGCTCCACGCACCTCGCCATCTCAGAAGTAACTCTCTCCTAACTTCTCCTTACTACAATTTACCGAAGTTGGTTTAAAAAAAGCTATCTGGCTTTGTTTTCAACTGACCTATCAGGGTCTCAATGTTAACCTTAAGCACCGCCTACAAAATTTTGTCTATTCAATGAGAAACGTTATACTTTTCCTGGTGGGGCAATGTTTTTAACGTTTGCAAAGTAACAGAGACGCGAAAAAGTCTCACGCTAAAACTTGCAGCAGGTGTGGCCCTTTTAGTGTTATCGTAATATCTATACTGTTCTTCTGGAGGGCTCTATCTTTTAACATGGGCTAGGGGGTGGTTTTGGCGGTCGGCTGACGACGTGGGTGTCCGTCTCTTATCGTATGGCCTCCTAGCCTACACGATTCTGCTCTCGGCTTCTGTTCACGTTTCTTCCCTCGGAACTGCGTCTGTTTCACGGTGGGAAGGTATGACATGCATTTAGGCGTTCTTGTGTTAGTCTGTGGTATTCCATTTGCTCACTCGTTGATCGTATTACTTTGGTTAATTTAATGTCAGATTTATTTGGAGCTATGTGACATACAAAAAGGTGGGTAATTAAGGAGATGGGACGTAGATAAACTGAAAGAACCAGAGGATGCACAGAATTTCAGGGAGAGCATGGGGGAACAATTGACAGGAATGGGGGAAAGAAATACAGTAGAAGAAGAATGGGCAGCTTTGAGGGATGAAATAGTGAAGGCAGCACGGGATCAAATAGGTAAAAAGATGAGGGCTAGTAGAAACCCTTGGGTAACAGAAGAAATGTTGAAATTAATTGATGAAAGGAGAAAATATAAAAATTCAGTAAATGAAGCAGGCAAAAAGGAATACAAACGTCTTAAAAATGAGATCGACAGGAAGTGCAAAATGGCTAAGCAGTGATGGCTAGAGGACAAATATAAGGGTGTAGAGACTTATCTCACTAGGGGTAAGATAGATACTGCCTACAGGAAAATTAAAGAGACCTTTGGAGAAAGGAGAACCACTTGTATGAATATCAAGAGCTTAGATGGAAACCCAGTTATAAGCAAAGAAGGGAAAGCAGAAAGGTGGAAGGAGTATATAGAGGGTCTATACAAGGGCGGTGTAATTGAGGACAATATTATGGAAATGGAAGAGGATGTAGATGAAGATGAAATGGGATATACAATACTGTGTGAAGAGTTTGACAGAGCACTGAAAGACCTGAGTCGAAACAAGGCCCCGGGAGTAGACAACATTCCATTAGAACTACTGATGGCCTTGGGAGAGCCAGTCCTGACAAAACTGTACCATCTGGTGAGCAAGACGTACGAGACAGGCGAAATACCCTCAGACTTCAAGAAGAATATAATAAATCCAATCCCAAAGAAAGCAGGTGTTGACAGATGTGAAAATTACCGAACTATCAGTTTCATAAGTCACAGCTGCAATATACTAACGCGAATTCTTTACAGACGAATGGAAAAACTGGTAGAAACCGACCTCGGGGAAGATCAGTTTGAGCACGTGAGGCAATACTGACCCTACGACTTATCTTAGAAGAAAGATTAAGAAAAGGCAAACCTACATTTCTAGCATTTGTAGACTTAGAGAAAGCTTTTGACAATGTTGGTTGGAATACTCTCTTTCAAATTCTGAAGGTGTCAGGGGTAAAATACAGGGAGCGAAAGGCTATTTACAATTTGTACAGAAACCAGATGGCAGTTATAACAGTCGAGGGACATGAAAGGGAAGCAGTGGTTGGGAAGGGAGTGGGACAGGGTTGTAGCCTCTCCCCGATGCTATTCAATCTGTATATTGAGCAAGCAGCAAAGGAAACAAAAGAAAAGTTCGGAGTAGGTATTAAAATCCATGGAGAAGAAATAAAAACTTTAAGGTTCGCCGATGGCATTGTAATTCTGTCAGAGACAGCAAAGGACTTGGAAGAGCAGTTGAACGGAATGGACAGTGTCTTGAAAGGGGGATATAAGATGAACATCAATAAAAGCAAAACGAGGACAATGGAATGTAGTCGAATTACGTCGGGTGATGCTGAGGGAATTAGATTAGGAAATGAGACACTTAAAGTAGTAAAGGGATTTTGCTATTTGGGGAGCAAAAAAACCGATGATGGTCGAAGTAGATAGGATATAAAATGTACACTGGCAATGGCAAGTGTTTCTGAAGAAGAGAAATTTGTTAACATCGAATATAGATTTAAGTGTCAGGAAGTCATTTCTGAAAGTATTTGTATGGAGGGTAGCCATGTATGGAAGTGAAACATGGACGATAACTAGTTTGGACAAGAAGCGGATAGAAGCTTTCCAAATGTGGTGCTACAGAAGAATGCTGAAGATTAGAGGGGTAGATCATATAACTAATGAGGAGGTATTGAATAGGATTGGGGAGGAGAGAAGTTTGTGGCACAACTTGACTAGAAGAAGGGATGAGTTGGTAGAACATGTTCTGAGGCATCGAGGGATCACCAGTTTAGTATTGGAGGGCAGCGTGGAGGGTAAAAATCATAGAGGGAGACCAAGGGATGAATACACTAAGCAGATTCAGAAGGATGTAGGTTGCAGTAGGTACTGGGAGATGAAGAAGCTTGCACAGGATAGAGTAGCATGGAGAGCTGCATCAAACCAGTCTCAGGACTGAGGACCACAACAACAACATGTGACATACTGCCGGATTTGCTATCATGTCAGGGTTTTCATGGAAGGTGTTGGATTTGCCTGACACCTTACACTGCGTGCGATATAAAATATAACCGTGGATTACGTGTATGTCTAATGGATTTTTTCTAATTGTTTAAGGCTATATTTCCCGAAGAAGTGATACGCAAGATCAGGATGGTACAATATGTTATTCTGTAGTAATTCAGTCTTTAAAATGCGGCCTGACACTTGTCAGTCCACACAAATGGCGTATTTTTTCGCAACAAGTTGTTCAGGTTTGGATGATTGAAGGCATGCCCCTGCACGAACTTGCAATAGAATCCTGAGTGCCCTAGGGCTCTCTTTAACTGTTTCCTAGTCTTCGGTAGAGGACAGTTCTTTATTGCCTCCACTTTCTGTGGGTCTTTAGTGATACCCTCTGTTGTCACGATGTGACCAAAAAAATTCACTTCTTTCTTCACAAACTCACGCTTCTTCAGTTTCAGCGTCATTCCGCCTTTGCGTAACGCACTGAAAACTTCATATAACAATTCGCAATGTTCTCGCCACGACGAATTCTCCTGCAGCAAATCGTCCATGTGCACTGTCAGTTTTGAGCTCAGGGCAGCACCTAACACCTTATCTAGGGCCCTGATAAAGACAGAAACAGATATATTCAGGCCGAATGGCACTACCTTGTACTGGTAACTTCCGTCTGCATATAAAAACGACGTATATTTCCTACACTTTTCTTCTAAGGCTATTTGCCAGTACCCCCTTGAGGTCAAGGCTGGTCATAAATTGTACATTGTGAAATATTCGCAGTATCTCTCCCATACTTTCTGGTCTATCTGTCTCACGTTGAACGACCTTGTTCAATGTGCGTGCGTCTGTCACAATCCTGACACTACCATCTCTCGTACCTACTATTATTAAGGGATTGTTACAGGGGCTGATACTCCTCTCTATAACATTCCATTCTAACATCCAAACTATCTCTTGTTGGACAGCCTCCTTCTTGGATAGCGGTACCGTATATGGTCTTACAAAGAAATATTCACGTGGTATTACATTTAACTTGCAATGACACCCAGTAACAAGCAACGGTTTATTTGAAAACACGTTCTTATTTCTCATTATTACATCATATAGATCTCGTTTTTGTTCAGGCGGGGCGTTTGGCAATCTGTCTACAATGCTTTCTAATTCGTCTTCCAAACAATTGTCGATGTTCATATTGCGGATACCGTTTTATTACATTTTTCTGCCTAAACCAATCTCGTTAGGACAAGTAACAAGATGAATAGGTTTGTATTCACCACTCACATCGTCACTCGTTTCATCAAAATTCACATTTACTTCGATCTTGTCTTTGGAAATGCACTTCATGGTCTTATTACTGCAGTTAATAATTGCACGATATTTTGGCAACCAATCTAAACCCACAATAATATCGGAGCACAGATCTGACACAACGACAAATTCCTGTTCGAATGGTTCTCCGTGAATCTCAAAACATATAAATATTTGGTTTGTTATCGGTTTACTATTCCTTCCGGTAACACTGATTATTTTGACTCCCATTACTGGCATTACTACTACTTCTAGTTTATCTTTAAGTAATTCAAAAGTTTTTCCCGATGTAGCACTTAGTATCAATTAAAATTTGCAATTTTAGTCCGTGCTTATTAACGGGCACTACAATCTGTCTGCACCTGTCATTATCAATGGTTTGGTCTTCCCACGACAAATCCTCATCTATCTCCAGGTCGTCCCAGAAAAATCAGTCCGGTTCCGATGCCGACAGCGGTTTATCCGGCGGTTTTCTAATTCTTTTTGTTTGAACGTTTTTGATCTCTATTTGTCTGCTCTGCCGTAGTTGAACTTGTTTTGATCTCAGCACCGTAATCTCACTATCAGTTTCCCGATTGCGCAAATATTCCAATTTGCGGATCCAGTTTTCACAAAATTCTTTAATGGAGCCGCGCGTGTTTACATCGTAGGGCCTCGACACTACGAAATCGCGCCATACACACTCTTGTTTCAGCTCTGACCAATACTCTTTCAAGAAAGCATTTTTCAACTCTTGAAACGTCATGTTTGTTATATCAAGGTTTATGCCCCATCCCTTAGCCTCGCCAGCTAACACGTCGATTACTGCATTTATTTTCCTCTTGTCTGTCCATGATTCCGGCAATACCCTTTCACAATTTTTAATGAAGTCTGTAGCGTGCAGTCCACCCTGCTTTTTGAGGGGATCGAAACTCTTCTCCTACCCTAATATTTCAGACCTATGTGCGTGGTATGATACATAGTGCAGACTTTCTTCTAATCGTTTCTCTAACTCATTTATCCTTGTAACTACTTGGCAAGTGGTAACTGACAACGTTTCCACCTCCTGTTTCTTTTCGTTACACACAACCGATTGCGTATGTACTTTAGCACCTACGTCGGATACTAAAGTCTGTAAACTCGTTATTTTCCCTACTCCTCTTCTCGAGCTACTTTCACTTTTTCAGCTACCTTGCTCTCTATTGTGGGACCAACAGTCTCTACCAGTTTCTGTCCTATCCTCCCTACTTCAGTTTCGAAACGACTATTTACGTCTCCTATCTTTGTTTGGGCTTCCTCCATATCAAGCATCAGATTACCGATTTCGGTACTCAGTGCTACTACTTCTGCTCCAATTTTATCTACCGTTGTGTTAACAATTCCAATATTACCGTTAACAGTTTTAATTACTTTACTCTGGTCATCTATTTTGCTGATTGGGCATCCATTTCACTGATTAACTGAACAAATCTCTTATATTTCCGGAAATCACAGGTTGGAACACCGATTCTGTCTGAATAGATTCCTAGTATCCATCATGAATAGGTTCTGTTTTACTTTTTATTCCGTATTCCGTAGCATTTGCAAGTGCCTGGAATTCCATTTTTGCCATTGTTCGATTTTCTGCAGCAGCGTTTATGATGCTAGCCGCCGAATTCTGAACAATGGGTCCCGCTTCATGGGTCATGCATTAATCGACCGATTGTTCCACATTTGATTTGGTACAATCAAATTACTTGTTTCGCCTAATTTATTCATGTTGCCCATTTTGCTGATTGCTGTAAAATTTAAATGTGCGGCTTATTTCTGCCACTTACTGTTATTGTATGTGAGCGACTTTGTTTGTAGCAACAAGTTATTATTCGCTACAAAACTGCACAATGCAAATTCGTGCCCAGAAGAATACCAAACTGATATTTTCCTGTCACCTGCGACACCACGTGTAACCTCCCTCTTAATAATCGGCCTGTCCCGCTTGCGATAGAAAATATGACCGTGGATCGCGTGTATGCCTAATGGATTTTTTCTAATTGTATAAGGCTATTTGTCCCGAAGAGATACCGATAAGTAGGAGGAAAGTGTACAACCGACCCTTCTGATGGAAAGTCTACTAAAAATAAAAGTAATTAAACCGAACAGGGCTATAATTTGGAAAATGAAAGTTGTTTTGTGCATTCACTCACGAACAACACTGGACAGAAAGGGGTACCACTGATCATGAATCCAAAAGTAACACTAATGAACGAAAAGGAAGTAATTAACGGTCACCAGCCCACTAGGGCAATTTACGTCCAAAATGCTCTACAAGAAGATGGGAAAGAAAAACATGTATTATTAAACACTGACGTGCCAACTAAAGGTTGCCACGTTTTATTTGACACTAATTTTAAGTGAGTATGTAATGATAAAGGAAACTGAGAAGTCACTCTTACGTTATGTTTGGCATTAAATTTAGAAAAAGGCAATCGAGTAGTGATTTGAAAATATGCAATTAAACTGTGTGTTTGTACTGAACTTCGTTAAATGAACAATGTCTTTCAGTGACCTCAGCATAACGTCATCAAGGAAATTTAGAAAATAAGCAAGCACTTTTAACTTTTCCATTAGTTATTTTGCAAATTAGATTTCATATTGTTGTCTGAACAACTGAGGCTTTTTTACTGACTTGAACAGAATTAAATACTAGAATACCTACAAAACCAAACAGCCATGTGCTCGAAGCAATATGTAAAATAAATAAAAATTCTGCACTCTTAATTTGTGCATTTCTTTAGATTTGAACTTTTTTCCAGTGAGTGATTCTTAAACTAGAAAAATGAAATTGCTTTACTTTAGTCAGATACTGAAGCCTCTGTTGTACAACAGTTAAGGGACTCCGGAAAGGCTCAAAATCATGAAAAGTTCAACTTTTACTTTTTTGCGTTTTCTGAATCTGCAGACTGTTACCTTTTAATAGATATATAATTTATTCGATTCCGAAGACTACAACTATTTTTAAATTTTTTTTGAAATGTGTTCTACATGGGCGTGACCCACTGTGGCGCTGTTAAACTGCTGTCAAATGGTGTTATTATCAACGTTCGTGTTCATCAGGTACATTTTAGTGATGTGAGATAAAGTATGTGTTGTGGCTAACCTGTGATGGTTCAATATATATCGCTGGTGTGATTGTCGATTGTTTCATGTTTATTTACTCTGTCGTTATCTCGAAAATATTCGTAATTAATTCTGTTTCTTGAGTCTCTGTTTTGTTGAAGTATAATAATGAGTAAAAGTAAAGTTATTGGAAATCCTCTGAAGGCTTTTAAGAAAAGGAGAAATGTTGGAAAGCTAAAGGTATGCGTTATTACTGTAAACAATAAAGACGATAACCAAGTGAGTGAACCTAACCTCTCAAGTACACCTGCCCATAGCAGTCAAAGTGGGAAAGAAAATACTTCACAGAAGAAGCTTGGTTCAATGAGTGAAAACTATGAATGTTTTATGGGCGAATCGGATGTGAATGGAATATTTGATATGTCGGTTCTCAAAGGAATTTTTTCAAACTGTGTAAGATGTATTCATTGTAGTGAAGTTGGTGTGGAACTCTCCATAATAAAGCACGTAGGACTTGCTAGTGAAATACAACTGAAATGTGATAAGTGTTCATACATGACCACCTTTTGGAACAGTGTTGCAGTAACTGCAACTGAAGAAAATGGTAGCAAAATCTACGAACACAACAACGAGCGATGTTTAGACAAGGAACGCCTTCGGGCTGCAGACAGGGCTGTAAAGAGTCTAGAAATACAAGCAAGAGTAAACAGGAGGAGGAACAAGAGGAATCTGGAGGAGGAGTTTGCAGAGGATGAAGATAATCCATCCTATGGACCTGGAATGCACTAAAAAGTTAATCCAATCTTTGTCGCTCGATTCCCAAAACTTTTATTTTCTCATACTAATTACATGTTTTCTAAGGATCTTCCAAACATATTTGTTTCAAACTTTCAGTAAATGTTACACAGCACCTTCTGCATAATTTAACACAGCCTTTTTCCAAAAAACTGTATATTTTTGATTATATAAATAAAAAATTGCAAAAAAATGTTGTGAATTTTCATTACAATTGAAAAAAAATCGTCTTTAATAACTGAACTAAAATTTTGTAAAATCCCTGTGTTAAGTTGTAGCCTATATTTCAATAAACAATCTGTAAAAGGTTCAACTTCCTACCTCAAATACTTTGTGAGGAAAGATGTAATTTATAAGCGTTATTTTAACATTGCAAGTATAGGGCGTTCCGGAGCCCCTTAATTGAAAGCAGACTGAGGCTGGCATTCTGAAAAGACAAATTATTCATTAATAAAGTGGCTCGAAGCAATGTGTAAAATAAATAAAATTTCTGCACTCTTAATTTGTGCATTTCTTTAGATTTGGACTTTTTTCCAGTGAGTGATTCTTAAACTTGAAAAATTAAATTGCTTTACTTCAGTCAGATACTGAAGCCTCTGTTGTACAACAGTTAATTGAAAGCAGACTGAGGCTGGCATTCTTAAAAGACAAATTATTCATTAATAAAGTGGCTGTAACTATTCAATTTGTTTCTTATGACACTCAGTTAGCATATTAGGAAAAAAAAAAAAAAAACAGAACAAGGATCCTGCTTGCTTACAATGTCTGGGGGTAATGAGGACACAATCACCCTGAGTTTAACTGATCATTATTTAAGTAAATCTTATCAGTCAAATCGCATTCGGCCGGCCGGTGTGGCCGTGCGGTTCTAGGCGCTTCAGTTTGGAACCGCGTGACCGCTATGGTCGCAGGTTCGAATCGTCCCTCGGGCATGGATGTGTGTGATGTCCTTAGGTTAGTTAGGTTTAAGTAGTTCTAAGTTCTACTGATGACCTCAGTAGTTAAGTCCCATAGTGCTCAGAGCCATTTGAACCATTTTTGAAATCGCATTCAGCTGTGCTGCTGGGTTAGCCGTTAATACTTTCTACCAATGAACACTCTTACTTCAGTGCTGTGCATACGACGAAACTCGGAGCCGACGACGAAACTGTGTTGCTGGAACCGCTGCTGTTGCTGAAGACGGTAGCATATTGTGTAGCCACGGCTAATTATAGAAACGGGCAGTCGTAATTAATACAGCCTCTTCCACCCATCCACGGTCTGTACTCCTGCTCTATACATCTGGCCGGCGCGAGTACATGATGCCGCCGAAAATGGTACTCTATACTGCGAGAGCGTTAACACCACAGTTCCGCACACAACAAGCGCAGGAACCCGTCTCTCCCTCTCTCTCCGCGCGCTCTGCTCAACAACTCCTACCCAAAGATCTTACAATGCACAAGCACTGCTGTTATCGTTGCTAGTCGATGCAAATAACAATTCCTTTGCCTTTTTCCAAGAGCTTATAAGTTTCACAGTAAAACACAGATAAATACAATGAAACGTCAACAGACTGTACACATACAGTGAAGCAATGTCCTTACTTATTAAAAGAAAGCATTTAAATTACAAATATTTACATGCAATTTACAAAAAAAGTTATGTATCAGTAGCAGGTGCCATGCATCCGACGACACTTCTTGTAGAATCCACTACCATTATAAGATGAATGAAGGACCCAGAACAACTTTCTTACTTAACAGAATCGAATGAACAAGAACAAAAGCGATAGCAATGTGACCTAACATGGCCTAAGTATAGACTTCCGGAGAACAACAGAAGACTATGTGCAGTCGCGACGGAGCAGTTACCGTCGCAAAAGTCGGGCGCTGCACTTGCATCCGTGTTCCCTTCGCCTCTCAAGTCTCTCGCACACACTCCTCACTCGACGTACACAGCAAATCACGCGTGCAAGTCAAGTCCTTCCACGGTCCTTAGGAAAAGGATAAAGCAATATGCGTTAAATCTGAAAGGGACCTACCACACTCTCCTCCGAATGTCGTGACTTTTCTGTCTTCTTCTGAATTTATCTCTTGTTCTCTCTTCTGCTACGCCCACGCTTTTTCGGGTGTCACTTTGGAATACAAAGAAGAGGATAAAATTCATTATATTTTAAAATGTGTAATCATCCCAAAACATACGACTGTGCATCAACCTTTTTTTTCTCACTTAGCCATCTCAGACTTCTCCCAGGATAACTCTCTGTCGCAGGTCGAGGAAGGGAAGACGACCAGTGGATTGGAGATACTTCAGTCGAGGTCCGTGGGTGATACGCGATTTCTGTCCATTTTTCATCCTGCGCGTCTCTCATGTCCTAAACTGGCTCTCTCTATCGAGTGAGCGGGAGGAATTCTCGTTAGATTTTTGAACATGCCCATGATTTTCTCCTTGGCGGATTTGCGTTTAGTCATCTCCCTCATATAAAGGACACTTTCTCACTTTCAAAGAAAGTTCTGGTGATATTTGTCGTGTTCTTCACGCAAGACACGTCTTTGAACCGCTCGAAGTGGTGTTAAGTTTTCGGGTGGGATAAATTATCGTCACCATTTGAAATATAAAATAGACGTTTACAGTGGTTACTGTATATTTCTGTCATCTGTGACTATGATGAGTAAAATTTAAACTGTCCGTACATTCATCCAACTGCAGTTGCACATGGGTTGAGTAATAAAAGAAACTGGCTGACGTAAAACACTTAAATATCTCATCTTCCTTCCAGAAGGCTTTACTGCTGTCTCCCCGGTGTAAAATTATCGTAGCGCATTCTATACACGAGCACTGGCTGAAGGCTGTAGTACTGACTCCCAGGTATAAAATTACGAATGCACAGTCGGGGCAGGGCCACCGGGGCGATGCACAAATGACATACCGGGATGATAGGTAATTGTTTCTTTTGGAATCTCAGTTGTGTTAAAGTTCCCGTTGGAACAATATCTCAAGATGTTAGCCGGTGAACTGTTAGAAACCCTCGAACAGCCGCCCCATAGTTTTGATCTCTCCCCGTGGAATTATCACACCTTCGATCTCTTAAAAGAGCTCTTGAGCGGTCCACGATTCCAGTCGGATGAGAATGTGCAGCAGTCAGTTAAGGACATCTACACGCAGCAGGATACGGTGTTTCACCAAACGTGTATCTCCAAGTTGGTGGGTCGATGAGATAATTGCCTCAACGCTCAAGGCGATTTAGCCTGATTGGCACACCGATTCAGGACTGTACGGCCTTAGAACAGAAACTTTATGATTGTCCCTTATAATTAAATGGGTACTGAAGCAATTCCCGTTCGTTTGCGAACGTCATTCTATAGTTCACGTACGTATAATGTCACATTTGCATTCTTAAAGTGTCCACTAGAAAAAGGATGTATACACGTATGGTTTATTTAAATGCTCACCCCATAACCTTAATATCAAATGGATGATACAAAATTTTACTGTCATGTAATGTTGGTATGATTAAACTAACGCACGACTGTGCACGATACTAGTATGTTTCAAAAAGCTGCGGGGGAAAATTCTATCTTTGATGGGGTCGTATCTCAGGTTCTGTTGGTCACAGGGATAACTGGTCTAGTGTTTTGGATAGTCCTTGGCCAAGCGATAATTTGTATACCAATCGGAAGAACGGGTATACGGAAACTGTCCTACACTACTGGGTCAAAATTTAAATATTTAGCACTTCTTCCAGCTCAGGCAAATTAAGAGACAGGTGTAGTCTAGGATGGACATGAGGCGCCTTATAAAAGCATCATGTATTCAATGGCGGTTCCTGTGAAAACCCCGAAAAACCATGATTTATGGGTACGAAAAGTACCAGTTGTGACGATGCTTACTTCTATAATTTCTATTCATGTCACAACGTCGAAAGTCTTGCCATGGGTCCTTAAAATTATATTCTCGGATAACTTCTACATTTTTTTTCAATGTCATTATCCCCTACTAAGATAAAGAACCCGAAAAACTGGTATTTACTCGTTTTTGCACCATAGACCGCAACTATGTAAATGGCTAACAGTAGCGTAGTCTTTGCACATTTATATATAAACGCCATTTTCCTGTTTTCTGAACTCTGTAACCAATATTGTATTGCCAAAGCCAGGTGAAACCGCCACGCAAAAGATTTCTACTATAGCGTTCTACGCGACCTCATGGACCGTCGGGGACGGCGGGAACGGCTGAGTGCTGTCCGCACTGTTTCCCTGTCAAAGGCAGACTGAACCTGAACGCTAACCATATGACCGTCGCCATCTCGTACTCAGGATCGGAACGCACCGATGCATCACTGGTGCGTAAAACTTCTCTTACGATTTTCTTGAAACCATCTAGGTAGTACGCCTTACTACTGACACATTGTATTGTCTTAATAGACTACTAAGAGTGTACAATGTTTGAAATAAATCCATAATCAGAACGTTGTGGCTTCCACTTGATAGAGTCAGTACACCAAAAACCGAGAACAGTGCCGTACCAATTGGCACAGTGTGGTGCGCGTACTGTAAGACCTTCGGTACACACACCATCAGATTATTTGACTTGTCGCTCTAACGAAGTAGGCGAGTGTCAGCAATATGTCTCGTGGTCTTATCGTGGCGTGTTTATCTTCTGCCGTTAGGTCAGACGATAGAAATGCCAATTGCACGTTTAGAGCAGCAGATTGACGGTCACCAACTTTAAACAGAACTTGATTAATTTTCACACACATTTATTAAAATAATAACAATCATAAACCTTACTTAACTTGATTCTGGATGCTATTTACAATTGACAATCTGAAGTTCCTTTGGTCTTAGTACGTTAATCTTACTCTCACATATCTCTGATACTTGACAAACTGTCTATACATTTATCTTCATGGCTATGTACAGGAATATGATAATCTTATTAGGCGCAGACTGAAACTTGACTATAGACTAATGCAAACTGACTAATCGGAGGTCTGTACACTCGTTATAATACCTCGCGCGTTCAGGTATCACTGCGGGAATGTGATCCGCGAGGAGAAAAGGTTCTACGTTAGCAGTAATCTCATTGGCTGCGTTACATATTAATACGCGGATCAGCGGAAGCAGAATTTGGTCCGTCTCTAAGACAGCGCCATCTCGTAGTGCGGAGACGGACGAGCGCTGCGTCTGCGCTGTTGTGGTTAGCGGGGCGCGCTCTAGTGGGAAAGTTGTGTACGCGCTGACTACGCGGAACTATGTACACAACACACAGTAAACATTCTAAACCCTACGCCCGTCGCGACACGTTGAAAGATAGCGGCTGACCACTTTCACATTGAGTGACATGGTATGTCACACTGCCTCCGCCCCCCCCCCCCTCCCCCGACTCCCAACCCGCCCCTCCCCCGACCACAGCCATGAAATTTTTTGTGTAGAGAATTAATATTCAAATATGGCAATTTTTGTTTGTAATGAATGAACATGAGATAACTATTTTACAGCAAGGTTTCGCACCAAAGAGAAGTGTTACGATGCCTGTAAGTTGAGGTTTGGCTCTCTAACTGTAAACGGTACATGTCGGCTCACTTTGTGTCAACTGTTATGGTTACGATAGCTGAAAAATTCAGTTGTATATCAGTTATACCACTTCAGTAGTGCGACGAACTCGTGTTCTGTGTGTCAACTAAAAAGTAAATAGCACAGCGAGTGTGTTTGAAAATGAAAGAATGCATGATATTCATACACAAAACCTTTTTACTACCTGATAATTATCAGGGCACACCGATGCATTAATTGGCGTCTTTCTATAGCAGACCGATAACATTTACACAGTTATGCCCCTCGTCAACCTGGCGACGAAGATCTCCTTCCTGCACCTCACACTTCACTGAGGTCACAGCTTAACCTAGCTTCGATAACTTAAATCGACATCTATCCTTATCTACGGTGCGGGAGTATGGCGTCTGAAATGCCTCAGAGTATCATTCGTAGTGCTATAACAACAGTATACGTAATACTTAAACTCGACATATTCCCAGTAGCGTACCAACATCCAGTAGCTGTATTCGACACTGAACAAGCACCAATCGTGTGTTCGTTTACACGAGGGTAAACAACGAATACAGTCTGTGGAAGGTTTAACTCGTTTCGACACACTGATAACAAGAAGGGAGTTGCATTCCTTAGGATCACTGAGATTTTATTAGTTGTCCAATTCACCTGAAGTGATATTTCATAGTAAGTTTCCTTGTTTATATTTTGGAAGAGCGAAGTGTTATTAAACCAGCAGAAACATGTTGCTGTCGGAGCAAAAATACGTTCCTGTTTAAAAGACTCTGACAGAAAAGAAGGGAAGCAGCTGCGTCAATTCTCATTCATCTTTTCTCACCATAAATTATGGCGTGAGAGCATATCCCCTCTCTTTTACCACAGAACATTCTAAATCCTTTAACCGAGTCTTTCTTTGTAGTTATGCCTCCATACTCTGCCTCTCCCTCTCACAGCCACTCTCTATATATGTCTCTCTCTCACTGTCTCCTTCTTCGCCCATTGATTTCCATCATATACACCTGGTCTCCTCTTTCACCTACAATGTCTCCTTTTCCCTTTCTTGCCCACTGCCACTAATTCCACCATATCTTGGGACCTCAAAAATTCTGGGGGTTGCAACTTATTTTTTCTCCTGTAACAAAGTGTTAAAACATTCAGTCCAAAATGCGCCCTCTCGTATACCTACTTTAAAGTTCTCCAGTCTGGGAAGATCCATAGTTCGGGACACCGCAAGCCTGAGTATGGTCCGCTGTCTTGTTTACTTTTCATTTAAAAACTCCTCTCTCTTTTGCTCTCACTGCTTCTGCCTCCATCCAGCTCTCTTTTCTTTCACTGCCACTTCCCTCTCGTACCACCACTGTCCATTCTCTCTTTTTGTCCCACTGGCTCTCTCTTCTCTATTCCACCATCACTTTCTCTCTGCTACCATGTCTCAGCACAAAAATTCATGGGTGCTTTCGCATGCAAAAATTTTTGCTGACGGGTGTGGAATGGAGATTCAGGCAGCAGGATCGCCAATTACGTATCATTGTCTTTTGAACAGGAATGTATTCGCCATTTTGTGCTACGGCAGAAGCAATTTTCCACTGGTTACCTTCTTTTCCCATCTACAGAATGATGTGCTGCTTAGATAAAACGAATTATATAGGCCAGTAAAGTTTTGAGAGTTTATTTATATACGTCGACACATTTATATACCTTGACACGTAAAAATGACCGCTACCCATAATATAAGATAAAGAAAATAAAAATACTCTTATATTGCTTCCTATTTTTTCTGGATTCTTTGCTCATCGATTTCAATTCAACACAAACGCTCAGCTTACGATTTGTATCTCAAAAGAGTAATAATGTTATTAGATACGTTTAACTAAATATGCCAGCTCTCCAGTATTATCTAATTTCTGACGATCATTTTAAGTTTTTTATGATTATTAAGGCCCTTTTTAGCCCATTTTTTGTCACTGCAGCACCACTTTGTGCAAATTAGTATAGGCCTGAAGCGCCCATAAGACAGTACGACATTAAGATTTATTGGTGAAAAAATTCCAACTAAAAATATGCGTTGGTAACCTCAAGACTTGTATCATGTCCCTAGAACCCTTTCCACGAGTTCTCACTTAAAACACATTTACGAATGAAACAGGATATTACACGCATGTTTTACATACATAATTACACTAACTTTAGAACCTCTGGATTTCGGTAACGCATAATAATATCGAAAAAAAGTTTCAAGGTCCTGAGAACATCATCTTAATAAAATATGGTAAAAATTTCGACAGTTGTCTTGATTACACCACGCAGCTGCTACGGTCGTAAGTTCGAATCCTGCCTCGGGCATGGATGTTTGTGATGTCCTTAGGTTAGTTAGGTTTAAGTAGTTCTAAGTCTAGGGGACTGATGACCTCAGATGTTAAGTCCATTGTGGTTAGAGCCATTTGAACCATTTTTGTCATGATTAGAAATCTAGAAGTGGAAACATCCACAATGGCAACTTTTGGTAACAAAAAAATCAAGGTTAGTTGAGTGTGTCTTGATAACTGTTACAGAGTTCAGAAAACAGGAAAATGGCGTTTCTGAATGTCTAAAGAGTATGCTATTGTTAGTTATTTACATAATTGCGGTCTACAGTGTAAAAACGAGTAAAAACCGGTCTTATGGGTTCTTCATCTTGGTAACGGATAGAGATATTTAAAAGAGATTAGAAGTTCCCCGAAAATATAATTTTGAGAACCTATGATAAAATTTTCGACAACGTGACGCGAATAGAAATTATAGATGTTAGCATCGCCATGAACAGGTACTTTTCGTACGCAAAAATCGTGGTTTTTCGGGGTTTTCTCTGGAACCGCCATTGAATACATGGTGCTTTTATAAGGCGCCTCAGGTCTATCCTAGACCACACCTGACTCTCAATTTGCCTGGGCTGGGAGAAGTGCGCAATGTTTAAATTTTGACCCTGTAGTGTAGGACAGTTTCAGTATACCCGTTCTTCCGATAGGTATACAAATGATCGCTAGGCCAAGGACTACCCAAAACACTTGACCTGTTATCTCTGTTATCAACAGAACCCAAGATAAGACTCTACGAGAAATCGCATTTTCGCGCGCAGCTTTTTGCAGCATATTATTATCGGGCACTGTCGTCTCTTAATTTAGTCATACTAACATTACGTGACAGTAAATATAACTTTTGTATCATCCATTGGATATTAAAGTTATGGGAGTGAATATTTAAATAACCATATTCGTAAATAGCCTTTTTCTGTTGATCATGTAGATATGTTATAAAATAAGGTTAATGCTCCAGAAGACAGACCGTTCACGGCAAAAACACTTTAAGAATGGAAATGGGGCATTACATGTACGTAAAGTACAGAATAAAGCTCTCAAACGAACGGGAATTGTTTCCTTACTCACTTAAATGTAAGGGACAATGAAAAAGTTTCCATTCGAAGGCCGTACAGTGCAGAATTGGTATGCTAATCAGGCAAAATAGCCTTGAGCATTGAGTCAATTATCTCATCGACGCACCAGCTTGGAGATACACGTTTGGTAAAACACAGTATCCTGCTGTGTGAAGATATCCGTAACTGCCTGGTGCACATCCTCTGCCGACAGTAATCGTTGACCGTCCATGGCGTTTTTTAAGCGACTGAAGGTGTGATAACTAAGGCTCGGATTTTAATGAAAAGTCGTATTTTTTCTGATCTATAGGGTGAATTTTAGAACAATTTATACACAAATCTAGGCATTTTAGTGCCGAAAAATGTATTTTGATTGTGCATATGAAGTCATATTTCAAATAATATTAGTAATAGGTCATATTTCGGCTGACTTTTAATATAATACGTCATATTTCCGTCAGTTTTTGCCGAAAATGCATATACCGAATTTCTTGTATCTTTGGGGACACACGAATAAGAAAACGAATATGTTGCTCACGAGATAATATTTAACGTGCTGTTATGAAAGATAAACGGATAAATTAGTACAAAGCTTTATTTCTCAAGACTGTAGCAGAAAAGTTCTTTAGTAATGATGGGAAAATCTTATTTTGTAAACTGTGTGAAGTTAAAGTTAGTGCAGAAAAGCGCTTTAATGTGCAAGAACACGTTAATACCGCTAAACACAGCAGCTGTGTGAAACGAAGTGCTGAAAATAACAGCAGGCAAACGCTGTTATCTGAACAATCGTCAACTGTGCAATCATTCTGCAAGGATTTGTGTGAGATGATGGTGTCCTGCAGCATCCCATTGGAAAACCTGAAGAATCCAGGCTTTAGACGGTTCTTGGAGAAGTGCACAACACATCCAGTTCCAGATGAATCTACACTGAGAATGAACTATATATCCGTATGCTACAATGATGTGCTCAACAAAATACGAATTACTATTGCTCAGCAAAAGATCTGGCTGTCGATAGATGAAACTACAGATATTAGTGGGCGATATATTGCAAATGTTGTTGTTGGTGTTCTAAAAGTTGAGGGCCCTGGAGATATGTTCCTACTAACGCGTGAAGCTCTCGATAGAGAAAGCAATTCGACGATTGCTATTTTGTTTGACAACTCTCTGAAGCTACTGTGGCCGGATGGTGTGAAAAGAGACAACGTTTTGCAGCTTGCAACATATGGTGCTTCATATATGGCTAAAGCAGCCAAAGGGCTTCAGATTCGCTACTCCAGTATGGTGTACTCCACTTGCCTTGCACATGCGTTACACAGAGTTGCCGAAGAGGTGCGATTAAATTACCCTGACGTGGACAAATCAGTTTCCTGTGGCAAGAAAATCTATGTGAAGGCTCCGCTACGGGTACAGAAATTCAAGGAACAAGCACCTTCAACGACTTAAATCTGTTTCTACACGATGGGCTTCTTGGCTTAATGCTACTGAGTATTGTATGTATTGTATTGTATGTTAAACGGGGACCTAGAAACGACGGAGAGGCTCCGTCCCCACCGCAGCCTCAATGGTCCACAACCCCACGACGACTACCGCAGTCCACTTCACCCCTCCGCCGCCCCACACCGTACCCAGGGTTATTGTGCGGTTCGGCCCCCGGTGGACCCGCCAGGGAACGTGTCACACCAGACGAGTGTATCTCCTATGTTTGCGTGGTAGAGTAATGGTGGTGTACGCGTACGTGGAGAATTTGTTTGCGCAGCAATCGCCTGAGGCAAAGCTGAGGCGGAATAAGGGGAACCAGCCCGCATTCGCTGAGGCAGATGGAAAACCGCCTAAAACCATCCATAGACTGGCCGGTTCACCGGACCTCGACACAAATCTGCTGGGCGGCTTCGTGCCGGGGACCAGGCGCTCCTTCCCGCCCGGAAAGCCGTGCGTTAGACCGCACGGCCAACTGGGCGGGCTGCTGAGTATTACTGCACCAACTACGCCCAAATAAAGAAAATCTTCTGTGAGCTTGATAGCGATGAATCAAGTGCTATCAAAATTGTGAAAGACGTTTTTACAGATACATTGTCTAGAAACTTGGCATACATCAACGCCAGTTCTTCAGTGATATCAAAAGCCATGAAACGACTGGAAGCTGTTGGCATGCAGCTATGTGAGGCCCTGAGTATTGTGCAACATGTGCAGAGTGAGTTGGGTCGAGCTCGTGGTCATGCGGTTGACAAAGCGAAAACCAAATTGCAAAGTGTTCTCCAACGGAATCCTGGATATTCTACACTGTGCAAAATTAGTGACAATCTTTCAGGGAATGCCGCAACATTTGAAGATACTGAAACAAAGCTGAACTCCAGTCACCTGGCTGCCTTCAAATACGCTCCAGTGACGTCTTGTGAAGTGGAGAGGAGCTTTTTCGGGTACAAAACTATCCTCAGCAACAACCGTATATCTTTGACAATAGCAAACCTAAAAATGCATCTTGTGATCCAGTGAAACTTTGCAGATACTGAAGATTGACGTACAGTATTAAATAATGTGAAACGCTTTAGATACTATGTAGAAAGAAAAACATTGTTTTACTGTTTCGATAGATGATCTTTTCACTGTACTTTGTGTTTAGAAAACAAAACATTCAGACATTCAAAAAATAGGTGCAAATTAGCCACAAAACCTACAGGAAGAAAGAACTATACTTACAACATTTTGAGAAGTGAATTTTGTATTACTTTATGGTGAATAAAAAACTAAATAAACAAAAAAATGCTTTAAATAAACTTCTATTAAGTCATATTTTATTTTTAAGGTCATATTTATGTAAGTTTTAGGTCATTAATGCTAGCATATTTCACTGTTTTTTAGGTAATTGAAATCCAGTACCTACTGATAAGTGCATGAAGAGAGATCAGAACTATAGGGCGGGTGCTCGACGGTTTCTCACAGTTCGCCTGCTAACATCTGGAAATACTAATCCAAATGGTACCTGTACAGAACTGAGATACCACAAGAAATAATGATGTATGATCCTGATGTGTCATACGTGCATCACGCCGGTGGCGCTGTACGAACTGTGCAATAGTAATTTTACATTTCGGAGTCAGCGCTAAAGCCTTCAGCTTTATTCTGATGATGCTATGGGGAATGCACCACGCTAATTTTACATCGAGGAGACAGCAGTAAAGCCTTCTAGAAGGAAGATGGGACATTTAAATGTTTTATGTCAGCCAATTTCTTTTATTCCTCACCCCATGTACAACTGCAGTTGGAAGAGTGTATGGACAGTTTAAATTTTACGTATCATAGTCACAGGTAACAGAAAAACACAGTAAGCACGGTAAACGTCTATTTTACATTTCAATTGGTGACGATAAGTTATCCCACTCGAATACTTAACGTTACTTCGAACGTAACAAAGACTTGCCTTGCTAGAGGAACACGTCAAGCTGTCACTAAATGTCCGCCCCTCCACTTGAAAGACTTTTACTTTGGAGGTGAGAAAGTGGCCTTTATACAAGGGAGATGATAAAGAGCAAATCAACCAAGGAGAGAATCATGGACGTGTTCAAATTCTAACGAAAATTCCTCCAGACCACTCGATAGAGAGTCGGTGTTGGACATGAGAGAGAAGTGCAGGGTGGGATTAGGCCGGTTCTAGGCCCTTCAGTCCGGAACCACGCTGCTGCTACGGTCGCAGGTTCGAATCCGGCCACGGGCATGGATGTGTGTCATGTCCTTAGGTTAGTTAGGTTAAAGTATTTCTAAGTTCTAGGGGACTGATGACCTCAGATGTTAAGTCCTATAGTGCTCAGAGCCACTTTCTGGATTTAATTGGTGTATTCTCCAATCAACAGGTGGCCTTCCCTCCCTGTGCCTGCGGCAGAGGGTAATTCTGGGAGATGCCAGAGATAAAGAAAGATGGATGCACAGCGGAAAGTTTTGGGATGATTGCACATTTTAAAATCTAATGAGTTTTATCGTCACCTTTGGATCCCAAAGTAACACTTGCAAAAGCGTCGATGTGGCGGTTGACGGAACTAGATATAAATTCAGACTATGGCAGAAAAGTTACGACATTCGGGAGAAATTATGGTTAGACACATTCAGATTTAACGCATATTCTTTTCACCTACTCCTAAGGACCGCAGAAGGACTTAACTTGCAGCGATGATTTGCTGTGTCCGTCGAGTGAGGACAAGCGCGAGACACTTGACAGACGAAGGGAACGTGGATGTAGGTGCAGCGCCCTTCTTTTGCAGCGGCAACTGCTCCATCGCGATTCCACATAGTCTTCTGCTGTTCTTGGAAAGTCTAGATCTAGGCCATGTTAGGTCACATTGCTGTCGCTTTTGTTCTCGCTCAATCGTTTCTGATAATCCAGAAGACCGTAACATTGACATAGACAGATTGAAGGATAATGGCAAAGCACAGGGTTTTTTCATTAACCTGCAAAACAAGTTTGATGTTGTAGCAATGGAAGACAATTTTTACATTGAAGACCACTGAGAAATTATAAAAACGAATGTGGAAGAATCGGCACTAGAAGTATGCTGGAAAAGAAAAAGAAGGAAGAAGAATACATGGTTTTTAGAAGACTGTGAGCAAAAAGTGAAAGAAAGATGAGCAACGAAACAAGAGGATTAGAACGACAGTAAAGAAGCATATGAAAATGTTAATAGGAAAACTGGAAACCTTCTGAGTAGAAAAACGATAGAAAATATCGATAATTTAATCAAAAGAGAAGTGGAGAACGAAAGTGCAGGGGATGCAAGAAATTTTACGAATCAGTCAGATTTTTCAGAGAAAGTTATATATCATGGATGTATAGCATTAAAGATAAAGTGGTAACACAGTTCTGGAAAGATCCAAAGGTATGGAAATTTGGAGGGAATATTTTGAGAAGCAAGTTGGAGGGAATATTTTGAGAACCTTTTAAATGTTTGAGATCGAAGTGCAGAAATGGAGCAACAACATGATTATCAGACTTTAGATCCCCTCGTGGAACCACCGACAATAAAAGTGATAATAGACTCAATCAAAATACTACAAAACAGCAAAGCTCCTGAGAGAGATGGCATAATAGATAAATTGTTTAAGAAGTTAAGAATAAAAATTATGAAACAAATACAAAAACTTGTTACGAACATCTGGAATGAAGAGAGAATGCCAGAGGAGCGGGCAGAAGCAGTAATAATACCAATTCATAAAAAGGGCGACAAACAAAAGTGCAGGAACTATAGTGGCATCTCATTAATTAGCACCGCCTATAAAATGTTCTCCAAGACCCCCCAGAAAAGTTAAGACCACATTTAAAAAAGATAATAAAGAGAAACAAGTGGGATTTATGAAGAATCGTTCAACAACTGACCAGATATTCATATTGGAAGAAGCCATATCCAATATTGGGAGTATAAGAAAACAATGGCAATACTATTTATTGATTTTAAGAAAGCGTAAGAAAGTATATCCAAAGATAAGCTATGGGCGGAAATGCAGAGATTCGGAATACCGAAGAAGATTATAAATCTCGTGAAAGTGACACTGAAAGGCTCGAAAGGGGTAGTCGAAATGGATGGAGAATATTCCAAGGAGAAAACATTCAAAAGAGAGAAGTCTCAGAGAATAAACCGGAAGGACGCAGACCTCTAGGCAGGCCGAAAATAACATGGAGAGCCCAGGCTGCCAAGGATCTCCAGATACTGGGAGCAAGGAAAGATGCCAAAGACAGAATAGTGTGAAAGTGGCTGCTTGATGAGGCTCGTGGAATATTAGGGAAATAATATTTTACACAGGTGGGTAAGCCTGAAGCGATAATATCGGATAATGCTTCCTATTTTACAGGTCATACCTGGAAGAACTATTTACATGAACAAGATATAAAGCACATACTAATATCCCTTTTTCACCCACAAGCAAGTTTAGTAGGGAGAACATTTGGAGAGTTATATAAATTTTTCAGGTTGTACATTGCATGTAAGCACACAAGATGGCCAGATCTGATACCTAAGTTTTTGGTAATTCACAACGCAACCCCGCATGCTTCTACGGGGTATCCACCAAACGAGATTATAATGAATAATAATAATAGAGTTCTAAATGAGTGGCTGGCACCTTTGCCTAAGGTCCCAGTCATTCCTGAGCCTAAGGAAGAGAAGATAAGGAAAGCAGGGTGCAACCTTACCAGGTGCGCTCAGAAAAGGAAAGAAAAATACAATCGACATATGACGAATAATCAAAAACTTTGTGTTGGGGACTTGGTGCTCTTACGCAATCATCCTAAGTCCTCGGCATCCTTGAAACAGAACAGCAAGTGGCAATTGGTGTACAATGGACCTTTTAGAATAGTAAGTGTGCCACATGAGTAGCTATCTCTTAGCAGATCCTCATTCAGGGAGAGTACGGGGACTGTATTCGCGTAAGAATGTAAAAATATTCCTACAGTAAATGACTATAGTCCTATGTGTTATGTGTAAAAAAGGTACACCATTCTTTTGAAAATGAATGAACATTAATGATGTGTGATCTGTAGAGATAATGTACTAGTGTAGAAGTATTTAGTTACAAGAATATGATTGACTTTCTGTTTTGTTTATGAATATTTGTGTTATGTCTTTTTTAAATTAGTGTTAGCTTAAACATTCTCTAAATGTCTGCACAGATAACCTGATTAGTGCAATTATTTATAGTGTTAAATTGTGACAGAGATCAGTCAGGAGGAACATTTTAGTAGTGATTAGTTTGTGTACTGCATAATATTCTATATGTGTGTCAAACTTGAAATATTTCTTGGTACAATCTTTCCTATTATAGACATATATGTATATACGTGTAGCTGTCAGATTGACAGATTCGAACCCAGAATAATATCAGTAATATGAGACCCTGAGAACTTTATTTTCAAACCAGTGTTATCAAAGAGAATAATGCACCCAGTAGTGACCAGAGGGCACCATGGGAGGCAAACTTATTGCAAATTTAAGTATCGCAAAGTTACGCACAAAGAAGCTTCAATTGAAGCATGTGCAGATCCAATCAGTAAAAAAGAGCTAGCCTGATACAGTCCAAGTCAATTTTAGCCTACAGAGACTACTCTGTAGTTACGTAGGACCTTGCAAGTAAAGTGAGACATAATTTCAAAGGAGTTATTGAACAATATGCCTGAATCCGGCTGGAATGCACAAATAAAATCTACTCGAACATAAATATAGATGATTTTTGGGCAAACTAATACGAAATTTTAATATTTGTTACCATGTACGAAATATCACACACCTTGGTAAAGAGCGAACAAAGAAGTTACGAATGTGCTGTTACAAAAATTGCACAACGGACATTGTAAACGAAAAAAAAAACTTAAACAAAAGTGCAGTATTGTGTGGCAGAGACAGACAGTGACTGTTAAACCTGCAGCAATACGTCACAAGGTTGTTTTGAACAAGCAATATTTAACTGTATCATCGCCGTGTGTGCAAGTGGACAAGGAACTAGCACGACACGAACAGTGAGCCGATAACAGACGGGGGACCAAGTTAGTGTCAAACTATAACTCTTTGTGTGTCAAGGGACGCTAGGAAAGCGCGTTGACTACAGAGATACATTTTGTCCTAAAGTGAAAACTTGCGTGTGACTAATGACAACTCATGACATGGTGAAAATATATTGTGTGCCCATAAAACGTGTTACTGTGACAACGAAACATTGTGCAAACCAGACTAGTGAAGGCCTACTGAATAATAACTGCCAATAACTGTGTGCGTTCTTTCCCACAGCAGGAAAAATTCCCATAAGGATAGTACACTGTTTGTGAACTTGTTGCATGTTTGCTGGAGCACTGCAAGAAGATGTCACACGGGCGAGCTGATATACAACGCGCATCCGGCTACTTCAGCCATGCAGCGGCCGCAGCAGCCCGTAGCAGACCTGACCGCCACACGCCTCTCCGCGCCGTAGCTGTCAACACCGGGGGCGGTGACCTACACGGAGCCGACGCGCCGCGCCGAGCACCGCTCGACAATCACTCCGCACCGCTCACCAACTACAGCATTATTGACATATTCCGAAATATTTACACAAACTGCATAACATGTCAATGAACTCGATTTTTGATAATCATTGAACATATATTATGTAACCGTTGATGACAAACAGCTAAATCAATTCAAAAGAATGACTGTTGAAGAGACAAGATTAATCATGAAACAACTGGGATGGCTGAGCTCCGGCACAGTTTTGCCCAGGTTTCCTGTCTGCCTACGCCCAAATGGGGGAGCCATGAACATATATAACCCTGGGACTGATTAAAAGAGCCATTCCATAAAAAAATACAGAATTGTAAAGAACGTTACTGGCACCATTGTGTCAAAGTATAGAAACTCTTTGCCAAATGCTGCCAGGGGGCAATGTAACGATCCCTGGCAAACTCGCACTATTGATAAACTAAAATTTAATTGTACCATATACGCCGCTATGAAGCAATTTGTATATACTGTAATTATTTAACAAAACATTAATATTTAATTTTGTGTAAAGGACATTCGTTGTTATTGTAATATTTTCTGTAGTAATATTCTCGATGTATTTAGAATGGTAATATTTCTATACTCATAATGTAATTGCGAAATGGGTCAATATCTGCGATAACAAAAATGTAAAATTCAGCCACAGAGGAAAATAATGTTGTAAGATTACAAAGAGATGTTAATGGTCAGCAGTAGTATAAAAACCACCACGTAGTGTGTATTCTTTGTCGTCCTCCTGGAGAGCTGAAAGTGAGAGCAAGCTGTGACGTAGCATTTTATGAATGGGTAGACTTCTTTTGTCTGTATCTAGATTTGGCCGCCATTAGAGGAGAAATTACAAACTAATGTAAGTTGAATTAATGTTGAGGTCTAAATACATTATAATTTATCAAAAGTGTGTATTATTAATGTAAATTAGCTTGCCCATGTCATCTATAATATTTCTTTAAAGAATTTTCAGCATTTTTAGCGGTGTTGCTGGGCTGTGCCGCGACCGAACGATTTGCAGCGGCGGCAAATTTAAAAAATTGTTCCGCTAGGAAAAATTAACCAAACCCGTAAATCGGGAGCAGATAAAAATTAGCAGTGAATTAACAAAATGTTTTTCTTTTACAGCGATCCTGAGACTGACGGAATTTATTACTAGGTTCACATTTGTGCATTCATAGGCGGATAGTTAACGTTGGAATTTAACAATTTTGGTTCCTTCATATAACTTAAATGTATAGTGAAGTGTGTTTTATCAGTGATAATTAAACGTCGGCTCCATAGCTAACGCCGGGAAAGAATTCAGTAAATATATAAAAAAACCACTGCATTTAGAAAATGTGTGCCAAGGCCGAATTATGTAAAGGATTTAATTCTCAACTAAATATTCTTAATCAGTTAATATGAATTCACGTAATTTTAAATGTACTTAATTCTGTGTAAATGAATTTTTATTACCACACGTAAATAAGAGGTTCTACAACAAATTTCGTAAGTACTGAAGGAAAGAAAGGAAAATTAACTAAAAAACAAATATTTAAAGAAAAGGTAACTGATGATTATGATTATGATTTATTTTTTCTTTTTCTTTTTAATGAAATTTCATTAAACATTGGAAGCTATTTGAAGCCCATTAGGAGCTCGGTAGAAGTACTTTCACCCAATTTTTGCTACCGGAATGTGAATTAAAGGCAGAATAGTACGCTTTCACTTGCGTTACCTTACAAGGTCATTTTTAAGAAAACGAAGCAGGCATGTTTCAACGTCATGTGAATTTGTAACCTAAGTTGTGTTTCCGGTGAGCAATGATGAAGACGGTTCGGATACAATGTTTTGGGGCGTCTTGTGGAAACACTTTTCCAAAGGATCATGCAGTACTGATAAGACTTTCTTGTGAATACGTACGCAGTTTGTATTTCACAACGCACCAAAATGCCACCTATTTCTAGACTCTGAACAGGAGCTGTCTGGCCGTAAAAACATATGCATACTACCAGTGACGTGTGGGATGGAGCCAAAATGTGTTTTAGAATAAGTATCCAGTACAATGTGTAAAAATGTCGCCGGTATGTGCAGCTGGTGACAACCATTGTGTTGCATGCGTTGTGGTGCTCATCACAAGATACACGACTGTGTAATAGCGTGATTTGCATAGCGCATCATTGTGAACATGTTACTCACGTTATATGGCATGCTTCGGAGTGGAACCGAAAAACATATTTTTGTTATAAAGAGATTATGTACAAGGGAAACATATAACCTTTGCAATTAAAATTCCAATATCATGTAATCGTCATTCAAAAACCATCAAGTTCGCATTAAGTGTACTGTTTGCTTGCATTTTCAAGGGATTAACATTTCAACGCAACCATACTAGTACGTGATAAGCACTTCACCACAACCCCACAAGGCATGTAAGAGTAATGCTTTGCAAAATCTGTACACGAGGAAAAATTACATAACGTATTTCACAATCAGAAAAGGCATTTAAATGTTGGCTACCTGTGAGAAAATTCGACAGCGGCCGGGTGGTGTTCCACCAGGACTGTGGCGTATTATGACGCAATGTTACTGTTTGTGTTGGCCGCAATCTCACGACTGTCATGCGTATATGGAATCCATGAGGTCTGGAGGGGCATACACAACAGATCTAATGGCTCCAAAAGACTAACATCCAAGAGGACAGATATGCAACAGTGAAGGTATCCGTGTGTGTTATGGCTCCGAGGAAAAATAACATTGCCAGATTTCATTCGTCTTCTTCATTTTCTTGTGCTTTTGTCTCGCATCAGCGCACGATAGGCACGATTGTTTACGGATTTGCCACGTTAAATTTAATGGGTAACCGGATTCCCTACCTGACGCCACCTCGTATCCCCAGGGACAGAATATGTCTTCCCAACTGTCTGTGTGCATCGTTATTCATGTGAAAGTGGACAAATGTTTTCTAAATGTTTGCAAATCGCCTAACTGACGCAGGAATTGGTTTCTAGTCCGATAGTTACGTAGTGGGTACGGGAAAAAGCTTAAAAAGCACATCCAGGAGGGCTGGCAAACTGACTTCTCGGGGAGGATTAGATTCGGAGCCAGTTGACCTCCCTGTGTAGGAAGCTGCGGTTCAACAGGCACGGCTATCCAGACGAGTGATGCCACGTATTATTCGTGAAGGCGTGATGGAATAAACTGCCATGGAGAAAGATCATTATAATTTCCGGTTCTCATACCTGGTAACTTGGGTACGAGTAGCTACATTTTTGACTTATTGAGGCTACAGACCATACGCTAGGACTTCACGACGTCACATTTCAACATGATGACGCAAGACAGCATACACTGAGGTGACAAAAGTCAAATGTTCAAATGTGTCTGAAATCTTATGGGACTTAACTGATAAGTTCATCAGTCCCTAAGCTTACACACTACTTAACCTAAATTATCGTAAGGACAAACACACACACCAATACCCGAGTGAGGACTCGAACCTCCGCCGGGACCAGCCGCACAGTCCATGACTGCAGCGCGTAAGACCGCTCGGCTAATCCCGCGCGGCGACAAAAGTCATGTGATACCTCACAATATCATGTTGGACCTCTTTTTGCCCAGCGTACTGCTGCAGCTCGACGTGGCATGGACTCAACACATCGTCGGAAATCCCTGCAGAAGTACTGATCCGTGTTGCCTCTACAGCCATCCATAATTGCGAAGGTCTTGCAGGTGCAGAATTTTGTGCACGACATGGTCTCTCGATTGAGTCTCATTATTATTTCACGGTATTCATTCCGGCCAATCTGCGTGGCCAGATCATTCGTTCGAACAACCCAGAACATTCTTCGAAGAAGTCGTAAACAGTTGTGACCTTATGACAAGGCGCAGTATCGTCTGTAAAAGTTTAATCATTGTTTGCGAACGTGAAGTTCGTGAATTACTCCAAATGGTCTCCACGTAGATGAGAATAATTATTGGTCCTGTTGGACCAAAGGAACCAGTCCATTCCATGTAAACATAACCCACACCATTGCGGAGCAACCACAAGCTTGCACGGTGCCTTATTGACAACTTTGTGGCGTCTGTTACACAAGTGAACCCTATCATCAGCTCTCATCACTTGGAGTCTGGACTCGTTTGACCAGGCCACGGGTTTCCAATATATAGGGTCCAACCAAAATGGACAAGATCCTGGGTAACTTCGAGCAAAGTTACTCGCGTCGTTTGTCTGCAGCTATAGCCCATTAACTCCAAATTTCACCACACTGTCCACACCGATACGTTCGTCGTTCTTCCGACGTTTATTTCTGCGACTATTTTATGCAATGTTGCTTGTCTTTTAGCACTGACAACTCTACCCAAAAGCCGCTGCTCTCAGTCGTTACGTGAACGCCGTCGGCCACTATACTGTTCATAGTGAAAGGTGACGCCTGAAATTTGATACTGTCGACACACCCTTCACACTGTGGATCTCGGAATATTGATATGGAATGTCCCATGCATCTAGTTCCAACTATCATTCTGCGTTTAAAATCAGTTCATTCCTGTCACTCGGCCGTAATCACATGTGGAAAGCCGTGTCACATGAATCATCTGGGCACAAACGACAGCACCTCCAATATCCTGTCCTTTTATACCTTTTGTATGCGATTTTACCGCTATCTGTATATGTGCCAATCGCTATCTCATTACTGTCACCACCTCACTGTATTACTTTGTGCTGTGACACACAGTGTCTTCGACTGTTGCGCTGGCCACATGTCTTCGTGTCTCTCAACGACTGAAAATATCTGGTCATATGTTGCGGAGAGACTTACAAGCCACCAACTGCCAACAATAGTGATCAATGAATAATACGCATATCGTTTAAGTAGCATGGAATAACTTATTTTTGTCTGTCATCTATGAAGTCAGCCCGACACTATATCCATCGGGGTAGAGCCACTAATACTGCCAGAGATGGCTACTCTGTGTACTAAACTTAGCATCCAGTGTATCCCCAAATCACCCATATATTTTATCATGTATCCTTTCTTCTATGCTGTACACATTCAACATATCAAACTTGGTTATTTTATTAAGTTTCCTGGTGTTGCAGATCTATTGTCCAGCGGTGTATCTGTGCGAGAAGTCCTGCTGGAACAACGCGTGTACCCAAATATGTCTCCAGACGATGTTTTTATCCTGAGATAAATCCCAGTGACAACTGAGAAAAGTTATCCTAATAACGTCGATGCTCATTATATAACTGTTGGATACAATGAGACAATATAGAATATATTATTGTGGGTGCAGCAGAACATCGCCGACACAGTCTGTCATCTTAAATGTTAGTGTGGTTAATTCTTTTAAGTATATTAACATAACCACTGATTAATGAGTAAACTCATCTGAACTGAACGTCGAAATGTATATGTAAAAGTCTGCACTTCACGCTCTAGTTCCCAGTCTGAAGCTAGTTCTTCTTCATTCAGATCGGATTGCCACGTGACCTCTTTAGCCTCCAGGAAAAGTGATACAAACTGGCCGGTCCGTGGGTTTCATTTCCCTCACTTAACTATATTTTTATCCTTCCTTCATCATTATGACTTCACCTGTTAAATTAAGGTATATGCAGTGTGTCTCTCCTCTATGTACTTTTATACATGTAACTAATCGCAACTTTAGTTTCGGGCGAAGCTTTGATGTCAAATACAGGCCACTCAGGTGATTAGCATCTACACTCATGCTCATAAATTAAGGATAACTGCCGAATGTGCTGCCACTTACCGTGGCACTACACAAAACTGGAGCTAATAGAATAGGCACATAGGGAATACACACGACACAGATCTATAAGTCTACGGTATTGTTGATAAGTTGAGAAAACCGTCCCGAAAAACATGTGCCACAAAACGCTTCTGTTTCCTGCGCATGTACCCAGACATCAATACGGGATGTGATCACCATGCACACGTACACAGACCGCACAACGGGCTGGCATATTCTGGATCAGGTGGTGGAGCAGCTGCTGAGGTATAGCCTCCCATTCTTGCACCAGTACCTGTAGGAGCTCCTGAAGTGTCCTAGGGGTTTGAAGACGTGCAGCGACACGTCGAGAGCATCCCAGACGTGCTCGATGGGTTTTAGGTCTGGAGAATGGTCAGGCCACTCCATTCACCTGATATCATCTGTTTCAAGGTAGTCCTGCACGATGGCAGCTCGGTGCGGCCGCGCGTTATCATCCATCATCCCCTGAAAAGGCGGACATGCTGGTGCAAAATGTCCTCCCGGTACACCTGACCTGTTGCAGTTCCTCTGTCAAAGACATGAGGTGGTGTACGTGCACTAATCATAATCCCACCCCACACCATCAAACAATGATATCCATGCAGGTCCCTTTCAAGGACATTAAGTGGTTGGTATCTGGTTCCTGGTTCACGCCAGATGAAAACCCGGCGAGGATCACTTCAGACTATACCTGGACTCGTCCATGCACATAACCTGAGACCACTGTTCCAATGACCATGTACTGTGTTCTTGACACCAGTCTTTACGGGCTCTCCTGTGACCAGGGGTCATTGGAATGCACCTTGCAGGTCTCCAGGCGAATAAACCACGTCTGTTCAGTCGTCTGTAGACTGTGTGTCTGGCGACAACTGTTCCAGTGGCTGCGGTAAGGTCCCAAGCAAGGCTACCTGCAGTACTCCGTGGCCGTCTGCGGGCACTGATGGTGAGATATCGGTCTTCTTGTGGTGTTGTGCACTGTGGACGTCCCGTACTGTAACGCCTGGATACGTTTCGTGTCAGCTGGAATCGTTGCCATAATCTTGAGATCCCACTTTGTGGCACATAGAGGGCCCGTGCTATGACCTGCTGTGTTTGACCTGCCTCCAGTTGCCCTAGTATTCTACCCTTCATAACATCATCAATATGTGTTGTTTGAGCCATTTTCAACACAGTCACCATTAGCACGTCCGAAAACGTCTGCACAGTTACTCGCTGCACCGTACTCTGACATGCACACACACACACCTCTGCGTATGTGGACTGCTGCCAGCGCCACCGTGCGACGACCGTAGGTTAAATGCACCGCATTGTCATTCCCTGAGGTGATTTAAACCCAAAAACCGCCCACCAGAGGGTTGTTTCACCATGTATCAGCATTGTCATTCATTTATGAGCATGAGTGTAGTGTTTCATGCATGCCCAGATCTTGGCAAATTTATTTCGACTACAATGAATAAGTTTACTGGGGAAGCCATTACACATCCTACACACAGGCCTGATCTCTCCCCATGCGATTCCCTGATTTTAGGAGCCCTGAACAAAGCAATTGCATCGTAGGAAGAGGTGCACGCGTGAGTATGATCATGGCTCCATACGTAGCTGCAACGTTTTTCCATGAAGGTACTCACCATCTTGTTTCACAGTGATATAAACGTATTAACTCTAATGGTGATTACTTTTGATATAATAAACAGCTTACTAACTTTTTTCTGTTGCCAGTCAATGTTTATTTATCTCCACGACGCGTTTCAAAGGTTTAAACTCAATCATGAGGTGGATTTACATTTGTTAATACGACATTTGTGTGCGTGTTGTGTTACGATTTTTTGGAGGATCTTGTGGCACTGTCTAGTGGAGAAAATAAAACACTATTTCAGAACATGGGTTAGGGTTTCTTTTGACAAGAATGGTAAACATAAAATAAGTAAAATAGAGTACCTCCAGTGGTCACGGGTTCCTGTCGCTGTTGTAACGCACTTTGTAAACAAGTATGGCGTATGGAAACTATTGGGTGAAGGGATCGTATCGCAGAAGAGAAAACATTATCGCAAAGTTCAAAGGATATACATCGCAACAACATTATTAAGGAATAATTTTTTTTGTTAAGGATTTGGACGTGTTTGTTTTGAGGTGTCGAATACATGAGTTGGAATAAATACTTCATGTGGTATATAAATCTGATTTTGACAAGTTAAATAGCTTAAACTTCATACTCGTTTAAACAATCAGTTGAAGTGGTAAAACAGATAAAACTGAATCAAAGCAGCCGAAGGAAACACACATTCTACATAACTTTCCTCAACAACACAAACGTAATAGTCACTGGAGAAGAAGAGGTACTACTCAGCAAAGGTTTAAAACACAGCGTTCCAACTCCACTGGACCAAGAGAAGCTCATCACTAGTGTCACACAGATCTCAACCATCGCCTTTAAGAAGCAAAATGACAGAATATCAGCCTGCCACATAATTAACGAAATCACTGAAAATGAAATTGCAAAACCATTCCCAGCACACAAGAAAAAATCATTGAGACTAAATTAAACATAAATATTGCAATAGTTGTAAAAGCTGAGGAAGGTAACACAATTGTTGTAATGAACAGAGCAACGTAGGTAAAAAAACTTTAAACGTCTTCCAAGCCAACAACATTATAGAAATACATAAAGATCCAACAGCCAGAATACAAAAAGAGGTTAAACACACTTCAGACAACATCAACATTCTACTCACCATCCAAGAAGCAAGAAACATTGTAACAATGTGCCCACAAGCACGTTGCCTTAGATAACAACCAAAGATACACAAAAATGGGTCCCCCATGAGGCCTATAGTGAACTGTAAGAACAGCCCAACATTCTAACTCTACAAAATGCTCTTCAAAATTCTCAAAGAAGCATACACATTCAATAATGTGAGGACACTTCAAACACAACAGAATTTACACAACATGTCAAAAACATAGAAGTACCTGATGGAGTCACACTTGCCTCATTTGACATACAAAACCTTTATTCCTCTGTGCCAATAGATCACACACTACAGATAATCAACGCCAACCTGCAAAAGCACAAAAAATCCCTTAAACTCACATTACTGAACTGATGGACCTGCTTGAATTCACACTTTCACAGAACTTTTTTTAAATTTAACAATAAAATCTACAAATAGACAGATGGTCTGGCAGTGGGGTCGAATCTTTCTAGATTGCTAGCAGAAATATTTATAAAAAGCTTAGAAGACAAAAACCTGAATTCCAATCACCACCTCCTCAAAAATATCATCTACTACTGCAGATATGTAAATGATACCATCATTTTAATCAAAGGCACTAAGATGACATCAGTGAGCTGAACCAGTTATTCAACAACTTCCATGAAAACATAAAATTCACAGTTGAACACCAAGCCGATGACAGTATAAATTTCTTAGACATTACCATTAGAATAAAGGATAACAGACATCAGTTTGAAATCTATCAGAAGCCTGCCACAGTACACACTACAATCCACAACTCCTCTTGTCACACCACAGCACACAAAATGGCAGCATTCCAGTACATGATCAATAGAGCTATCCAACTACCACCCTCTGAAGACGAATGTGATCAAGATGTCGAAATAATAAAACAAACAACTATTGCAAATGTTTTTAACAGCTCCATAGTCGACACCCTGTAACACTCAATAATGGTAAAGCAATCACAACAGAAAGTACAAAAAGAAAGTAACATCTTCCATACTACCCCCTTTCTAGGAAAAATTTCATATCAGATTGCCAGTGTCTTCAAACGAAAAGGCATAAGCATATCCTTTACCACAGACAACAAGATTGGGCAGAAGCTACCCCACAACGTCAGGACACGAAACCCCCTTAATCACGCAGGTGTGTACAAAATTGAATGTTTGGACTGCGACTGCTTCTGCGTAGGCCAGACAGGCAGATCATTTGATACTAGATTCAAAGAGCACATAGCAGCACAAAAAACCAAAAATGCCACACATCAGCAATAGGCAGCCACCTGCATGAAACAAAACACCATGTTAACAACAGAAGTACCAGCATCCTACACATCCAACCAAAAGGCAGAAAAATAGACATCCTTGAAACACTCCAAATATATAAACACCAAACAAAACGGGTGACTGGTAACAGTAAACTTGTTGTTTCATTTAATGGGCCGGCCGATGTGGCCGTGCGGTTAAAGGCGCTTCAGTCTGGCACCGCGTGACCGCTACGGTCGCAGGTTCGAATCCTGCCTCGGGCATGGATGTGTGTGATGTCCTTAGGTTAGTTAGGTTTAAGTAGTTCTAAGTTCTAGGGGACTGATGACCACAGCAGTTAAGTCCCATAGTGCTCAGAGCCATTTGAACCATTTTCATTTAATGTCAGTAACAGTCCCGGTAAAGCCTAACCTAAAATGTTCGCATTTGAAGCTAAGTTTTTTTCGTCTGTCTCGTGTTCATTAGATTGCCCCTTGTATGTCCTGAAACATTATTCAGTGAACTTACTAAGCTAAGAAATCATATATAGCGTCTCTGCGACGATCACTTGACTTGAACAAATTGGACTTATTTTTTCAAAAATTCTAGCAACGTAGACGATGAAAGCTTGAGAGGTTGGAACATTATTTAGTTGGCAGGATACGTCCATCGTGGGAGCATTTCTGTTCATTGGCAGACATCGGAGGCGAGTGTCAGTTAGAGAAGCAGTGCTACTTTAAAACACCTCAAACATTTCTTGTAATTATGCACGTTACCTATTACACTCAACGTTAAGATTGTAACATATGTGTTGTTGGTTCTACTGTGAGCTACGTTGACTTCAGTACCTGATTTATGTTAGTAGGAATAGTGAGAGAAGTATGGACCACGGTTTATAATATTAGTGCCGCGCCATACTTAATACCGCCCCCGTGACGTCGTACGAGACAGGTTCCTACAAGCAGGAGCAGGTGACGTGGAGGCGAACGGTGGCAGGCTGATTTATCGTCATTCGCAGAACGCACATAGCTCCGTCAGCACTAGCGCGACCCACACAAATGCACAAGTATTTACTCCCCCACTCTCATTTACAACTCCTTCTTAAGCCATGCATCTTTCGGCCTTGTAAGCATACATTTCAGTTTTCTGCAAGCAGCCAAGTCTTTGCTCACGCACAGTCTTAAAGTGTAATCCAAGAATTGCACGTTTTATCGTAACACAGCCATTTCACGAAAACTGTGTTTCCTTTTCTTCAGAAGCCTCCTGCTACCGGTCAGAGCAAGTAATCTTCAAGCAGATACGTTCGTTGGTTTATTTCCTGAAGTGCTCCATCTGGAGTGAAGCCTTTTTCGTAAATTGTCTTATGTTCGCTAATTGTAACAAAACTGATCAGATTGAGTTTAGGTTGTCGTGGATCTATCATTCTTATGTTATTATACACAGAGAAAGAAGGTACCTTCACATCAACAGGTTTCAAATTACATTTTCTATGTTTTGTGTGATTGTACTGACTTACTAGATCTTGCACCATGTCAATTTGAAAAAAACCTTGTGTAGCGAAGCATTCAATTTTTAAACTTTTACGAGTTCTGTTATGTCCTTCCACAAAGTTGAACACTTTGCGTGGTGATCAATCGTATATTTCTTCATTAGCGTCTTGAATGGGGTTTCGTAAAATTGCAAATTGTTTGGAATCCTATAATCTTTTCTGCATATTTTTCTATATACACCTCCAACCTCGTTAAAAATTTTAGCTTTTAGAGCGACAACCTCTGAGTTATTAGAGTACACATCAGTAACAGTTAATAAATATTTACAGCCTAAATCGTATTTAGAATGTTCAGTCTGGTCTACTACATCATCCTGATGAATTTTATCAATTCTTTTTATGATAATTACTCTCCTCGGATATACTTAGCATCCTCGGTGATGCAGTTCGTCAGCTACTTCAGTTTTCATGATGAATAAAATGAGGACTTTGGTTAGTGAAGTCAACAACAAGAACATGAACTCTTCAGAATGAGGCATTAACACTGAAATATATCGTTGTTCAGGGTGTCCAGAAACAGTCTAAAAAGCTTGTAAGGCTGTTGCAGGCCAACCTCTGCTGAGAAATAAATCGGTTAGAAAAAAATCGGTGTGTTGCGTTATTTCCTAGCTAATTGGCTTTGAAGTTACCCTAACAGGCCCTTGTCACCAAACGTGTTCTTACTTTGGTTTTATACAACCGAACAAGAGAGCATTACAAAAGATAGACATGGTACGGTAGGAAGGATCGACCCTGAGCCAAAAGCTGAACAATATCGTGCACTATCATCTACGCTATTAGAACACAAGTTGTATCTGACAGGTGGCCGAATCTACGCAAGGAACCACCTAATTGGATAATTTCAATGCTAATTAACTCGTAAATGGCTCAAAGTATCGTTTTTTCTTAATAATTACTTCACAGCACAATATACCTGCAACACGCTTAGAAGCTTTTCAGACTGCTTCTAACCACCCTGCATATTACAGAACGGAAGAGGAGGGGAGGGAAACCAAACAAAACTCCTCCAGACATAAATTTTAGTATAAATCATTATAATATCTATGTGTTTATTTGACAACAAGCGGCATTCCACTTATTGCTGTGAAATGAGAAATCTCTCAAGTGACAATCATACCACCATAGACCCAGCAACTTTACATTTAACTTATTCATCAGTGGCTCATATCTATCAACATCCATTAATAATCTTAGTGCAGGAACGTAGGGCCATCCTTCTCCTCAGTGTCGTAAGTGCCATATTCACGCAACAAGTCCTGAACGGACTTCTCTTTACGCAAACACTTCATAAACATGATTTTGATGATATTACTGACTGTAAACCGTCCATATAGATAAGAAACGCCGCATTCTGTCGTCTCAGCTACACACTTTCAGCTAGTTTCCAGGGTCACTTTTAATAACTTTTAATCCAAAAGACACATGTAGGTTATCATATGTACGAGAGAGTTTTAGAATTTTTGACAAAGAAACGAATCAGGACAGAAATATTCTGGCACAAAATTTTTATTAAATTCTTTAGTAAACGGTCTGCTGTGATAAAGGTAACAAATGTGCGTGTGTGTGTGTGTGTGTGTGTGTGTGTGTGTGTGTGTGTGTGTGTGTGTGTGCTGATGAAGCGATGAAGCAGTGTGGGTTATGCAAATCCTGACAAGGCATCGCACCACCGCATTCCTCAGTACCATCTGCACCTGCATGTAGGCAACAAGGGTACATAACGCTAGTGCTGAGTAAGTGTTTAAGGAGACCAAATAACTAAGGTCGTCACTCTCCTATTCACTCCGCCCCCCCCTGCCCCCCCCCCCTCCCATCAACGGAAGTAGTGTACCCAGCCTGACTGCACGGAGACATGTAGAGTAATATTCTGTGTGCATGTGTGAGATGGTGTTCTAAAGGTTCTCGTAGCGTGTATCTAAGGCGGAACATGGGTATCAACCCGGTATACCTCCCAATTCTGGATGCGATTGGATTAACGAGTGGCTACCGGCGTAGATGAGGCTTGTCATGACACAGGCATGGAACTAATGTCGGTATGTCACAAAACTTATCCTCTTTGGACCACAAGACCCATAGTATCCCTATTTTTGTTTTCCATCATTCTATGTTGATATTTAGATTTCCATCCCTTACGTCATTGCAATTTGTCTAAGTCTTCTGATCCGGTTTCTTATTGACGGATCTTTGACTAACAGAAACGATACGCAGCGGAAAAGTCGGTCGTAAGTGCTGCTGAGGTAGTATACTGTTTAGTTTTAGTTCCCATTTTCCGGTCGTTGTATGAATTCTCAAATTGTGTAACCTACACTCAGTTTTTTCCAGCAAGTACCTTCTACAGATGTTTCCCGGTGTAATTTTAGAAGTAGCTTGTATAATTAGCAAATACTTGGAACACCAATTGCTTTGTCTAGTAAATTACAGCCTTTGAACCCCTGTCGGCTCCTATCCAAAAATACAGCATGATGCAGCATGATATTAGGTATGATATTATTGTCTTTCCATGAGAGATAAACTAATACAAAATTCACGCTACCTTAGACGGATGAGTTCCTCGAAATGACACGATGTTTTGATACGTCTAATTCCTATTAACGCAACATTTCAACGAATTAACTTGTCAGAAAGCCTCAGGACCTTATATTGCGTTATACTATTTGTTATTTAAAAGTCTTGTTTATAAAACAACATTTACTGCTCGCTACCCAGATTGCCTGCTAGCCTGGAGTGTAAGTGATTAAAAACTTACAAGAAAAGATACATCCATAAGTAATCAAAGACTTTCAGGAAGTCAGTGCCAAATATCACATGTCAGAAGTCTGTCACAGGTATCTGTCCTCTGCATCGACGTATACAACAAAAAATATCACTAATATAAGGGCAAATCTATGGCCGGTAAACATAAAATTCCAAACCAGATAAATAATAGTAATGCATTACTAATACGTCGAAAACTGACATTCCTTGCAAGAAGCAAATGTGACAGAATAAAACATTCCCAGCGCATGTAGATTTCAGTTGCTTTTGTTCCATCCACTTTTGTCATAGAACTGTACATTAATTTTATTGAAATGCAACAATGATCTTGAAATAAATAAAAGAAAAGGTTAGAACAGTAAACACATAAAGCACATTCTTCTGACACGTATTATTTACCTTGGACACGATATGAATGGATTAGAATGCTATATCCATTTTGGGAGTACATGTATCCGATTATGAAATTCGTCGTACTTAATCGATCACAACTGGTGAAGGATAATGATGTCCTACCTACAAGGCTAGAAGAAAATATTACTCATTATTAAATGACGCATTATTAAATCTGTCGAGACGAAGGAAGGACGTAAAAAGGCATCACTAAACATTTTTGGTCACTTGATCAATAAAATAGACAGGTAGCAGACGTAGTTTTAAATGTAACCAAAAATCATCTATTTTAGAAACCTCCTTCTATTCCATAGACTAATGTTTGTTTAAAAGTGGTAGCCTGTGTTGTTGTTGTTGTTTTCCTCAGTCTGAAGACTGGTTTGATGAAGATCCCCACGCTACTCCGACCTGTTCAAATCATGTGATCTCAGATTACTGCTGCAAACTATACCCTTTTCATCCTGCTTACTATATTCATTCTTGGCTCGCTCTACCATTTTTGCCCTCCCCCCCACACTGCTCCACAACGCTAAATTGGTGATCCCTTGACGTCTCAGATTGTGTCCCATCAACTGATCCCATCTGTTAGTCAAATTATGCCACAGAAGTCTTTTCTCCCAGATTCGATTCAGTACTTCCTCATTGCTTACGTGATCTATCTATCTAATCTTCAGCATTTCGCTGTTGTACCACATTTCGAAAGGTTCTATTCCCTGAATAGTTCATCGTCCACGTTTTACTCCCATACAAGGCTACAGTCCAAATACTTTCAGATAAGTGTTCCTAACGCTTGAATCTATATTACACGTTTTCCTGTGTCCTTCAGAAATGCTTTTCTAGCCACTGGCAGTCTGCATTATATATCCTTTCTACTTCGGCTATCACAAATCACTTTACTGCACAAATAGCAAAACTCGTCTAGTATTTTAGTGTCACGTTTCCCACTGTAATTCCCTCAGCATCGCCTGATTTAATTCGACTATATCTCTTTACCCTTGTTTTCCTTGTGTTGAGATTCATCTTATTTCCTTTTCTCAAGACGCTGACCATTCCCTTCAGCAGCTCTTCCAAGTCTGTTGCCGTGTCTGACACATTTACAATATCATACACAAACCTCAGCGTTTTTATTTCTTCTTCCTGATCTCTGATCCTTTTTCCATATTTTTCTTGGGCTTCCTCTGTTGCTTGCTACACGCACAAATTCAATAGCATCGGAGAAAGGCTACAAACCTCTCACCCCTTATCAAGCACTGCTTCCTTTCATACCCGTCGCCTGTTGTAGCTGCCGTCTCGTTTCTGCACACGTTGTATATAACCCTTCGCTCTCTGTATTTTACACCTGCTACCGTCAAATTTTCAAAGAGTATGTTCCAGTCCACATTGTCAAAAGCTTTCACCAAAACTACAAAGGCTGTAAATGTGACTTTGCCTTTCATTGACATATCGTCTAAGAGAAGTAGTAGGGTTTGTGTTGCCATGATTGTTCACACATTTCATCGGATTCTACACTGATCTTCCCCGATGTCAGCTTCTAGCAGTTTTGAAATTCTTCTGTAAATAATTTGTGCTAGTATTTTTGCTACGATTACTTATTAAACTGATAGATTCGTAACATTCACACATGACAACACCTACCTCCTTTGAAATCGGAATTATTACATTCTTCTTGATGTAACCGGGTATTTAGCCTGTGTCGTACACTTGCATACCACGCGGAATAATATTTTTGTTTCCGAATCTCCCAAGGATAACAATAGATCTGAGGGAACGTCGTCTGAAGTCGACTGAAGTGTTGCAGTGCTCTGTACAATTCATCTCACAGTATGCTATCTCCTATCCCATCTTCAAATACGTTCTCTTCTCTTTCTGTAATATTGCCTTCAAGTACATTTCCGTAGTGTAGCCCTTCTGTATACTCCTTCCACCTTTTAGCTTCCTCTTCTTTGCTTAATTCTTGTTTCCATCTGTCTAGCCGGCCGAAGTGGCCGTGCGGTTAAAGGCGCTGCAGTCTGGAACCGCAAGACCGCTACGGTCGCAGGTTCGAATCCTGCCTCGGGCATGGATGTTTGTGATGTCCTTAGGTTAGTTAGGTTTAACTAGTTCTAAGTTCTAGGGGACTAATGACCTCAGCAGTTGAGTCCCATAGTGCTCAGAGCCATTTGAACCATTTCCATCTGTATATTCATACAGCTGTTTTTTTCTGCAGACGTCTCTTTACTTTTCCTATAGTTGGCATCTGTCCTTCTCCTAGTTATATATGCTTCTATATATCCTCTAGCCATTCCTGCTTAGTCATATTGTATTTACTGTCAATCTGCTTCATTTTCTACATTCTTGTATTTTGTCCTTTCGTCTGTTACATTAGAAATAGCCAAATATTACGACTAGGCCTGGTCTTTTTTACCTGCTGCCTTCACTATTTCATGTCTTGAAGTTACCCATTCGTCTTCTACTTTATTCCTTTTCCATGTGTCAAGCACTCGTTGCGTAATGTTTCCTCTGAAACCGTCAACTGTCTCTCGTTCTTTCAACTTATCCAGGTCCCATCACCTTAATTTCCTACTTTTTTGCAAATTCTTCAGTTTTAGTCTACAGTTCATAGCCAATAAATTGTGGTGAGATTCAAAATCTCTCCCTGGAAATGTCTTCCAGTTTAAAATGTGGTTCCAAAATCTTTTTGTTACCATTATATTAGTCTGAAACCTTCCCATATCTCCATGTCTCTTTCACGGATACAGTATTATTTCATGATTCTTAAACGAACATTTGGCGAAGATTAAATTATGCTTTCTGCATACTGCCACCAGGCGTCTTCCTCTTTCATTCCCTTCCCCAGTTCCATACTTACCCATAATGTTCGCTTCTCGCCTTTTTTCTACTACCGAATCCAAGTCCCCCATCACAGTTATATTTCCTTTTCTTCAACTGTCTTAGATAGTTGCTTTTATCTCATCATACATTCTTTTCATGCTCTTCATTATCTGCGAAGCTACTTGGCATATGAAATCATACTGCTGTGTTAGGTGTTGTCTTCGTGTCTATGCCAGTCACGATAATGCTTTTACTATGTTTTTCTTAGTAGCCTATCCTCATTCTTATTTTTTTCGTCATTATTAGACCTACTCCTGCATTATCACTGTTTGATTTTGTATTTATAACCCTGTATTCAGCTGACCAGATGTTCTACTTGTCCTGCTACCGAACGTCACTATCCCCATTACATTTCACTGCAACTTATCCGTATCACTAATCAGATTTTCTAACCTATCCGTACGACTATGGGGTAGAACATGCCACGCTCCAGCCGTAGACTGCCAGTTTTATTTTTCATGATGATGACATCCTCCTTAGTAGACCCTACCCGGAGATACGATTGGGGCACTATTTTGCATCCGGGATATTTTACCCAAGAGGGAGTCATCATCACTAGAGCTGCATTCAACCGGAAAAAATTACGGCTGTAGTTTCCCCTTGCTTTCTGACGTTCACAGTACCAGCGAGACCACCTTGGTTGATGTTACAAAACCCGATCAGTTAATCATCCTGACTACTTCCCTTGCAGCTACTGAAAGGACTGATGCCCTCTTCAGGAACCACAAATCTGCTTGCTTCTTCACCCGACCCCTCTGTTATGGTTTCACCTAAGGTATGTGTATCGTTGAGGCACGCAAGAGCCACCTCACCTCCTCTTGGTCCATGAATGAAGGGAGGGGAGTACCCCGTAAAATAAAAACTACTCTTTCCTCAGTGTAACAGCGTTAGCAGGCCTGAAAAATATTATGCATTTTAATTTTAAAACTAAACTGACCCATTCCACATCATTCATATCAAAATATCATTGAAATGGTTTATACAACTTACGAACTAATTACTTAATTTCTCACTTCTGGAAGATTGCATCCACAATGCCATGCTAGATTTTGCAGCTCCTAAAAATTTAATTACTGTCAGTCTTACTCTGGGTCAGCTAAAGTAACATATTCATTTTCTTAAAGACTTTAGGTGTAACTATAATCAAACCGTTATAAAACAGGCAAATAAGAGAGTATTTTTCCCGTTGTCTTCAAAAATGGTAGCTTCATTTACAAAACGGTAAGACCTGTTGACAAAATTGCCAGTGTTAGCATATCCACACTTTGAGCGAGTTTTATTTTGCCACCTTAAATGATTACACCTTGGGCTGAGTGCAGAACCACGTTCTAGATGGCTTTTAAAACGAATTTATCAAGCCCCAATCAGGATAAAATTAATTGTAGTTCAACAGAAAAATATCTTTGGCTGTGATTTGTGAAGCAGATTACTTGAACGCTTTCTTCTTCCCATCCATCCAGCATGGTAATGAAGGTAGCACAACAATATAGTTTACAGACAACGGTAATGACGTAACAGTACTAACTGTGACAACAGTCTTGTTGTGACATAGTCTCACTCTGAAAACTAGCCTGGCTAGGAACTGGACGATACGCTGTTCGCTGCGCTCAGACCCTCAATTTAACGTTGTGGCACATAAATGCATTCTTATTATGGGTTACATATAGGGTAGCAATACTACGTGCACATCGGTCACTCTAAACTGCAGTGAAAAGAAGAAACTCTCTATAAATTGAGAATTTAATGAAGTTAGTGCTACATCAATTGTACACAACTCATCATCGCATCACTCCGATGGAAGAGTTTTCCACCCCAGCCCAGCAGTATTGCCAGAAACTCATTTTACCGTTACTATAGTGTTACAGTGTCCATTGTGGGGAAAAATTACAGAAAAACAACTTCAACTATCAAACATTAATTACCCAAATGGTGATAGGAAGTGAACTTTCACTCTCACCTTGATTCAGATCGCTTGTATGGACACTGACAGCAAAGCAGGGGAATTTAATATGTAAACTGTCGATTTTGCTAGCCTATGTATCGATTGTTTACCTTTCTCTACTGTCGCGTTAAATCTTATTCAGAAATGATTTGTTTGCGTAAAGTTGGTTTTATTTTCAGTCTGCAGTCCACGTGAAAGTTTCCTCGGCCATAACCTTACAACCATGTAATAATGAATGTCTTCATAAATATAAGTACGAGAATCGTTCAAACGTATTATTTGTTTTGAATAATGACGAAACATATCACAGATGCCACTTGATTTTCAGCCGAAGAAAACTTCTTCCAAAAATAATCAGCTGGGTAAGTCCTGGTGCTCAGAGTATGAGCATACACGCACTGACAAATTTTCGTAAGGCTTGTCACGAATTTGGTGTTAATATGCGTACACACGATGATGAATGCCTCATCGTTACGCGACAACAGCGCTGCCTGTATCCGCATCAAGCGTGAAATTTCCGCATTGACTGAAATATAGCTTGATTAGCATTCACATGATCTCGACATGCAAACTCGTGTAGCCACGTGGACAATGTGTTGTGCTACGTTCAGATGACCGGCTCACTGTGATTCTGCACAGAGGGTCGAGCCTTTTGCGTTGGTGACCGCAATTAGATGAAGCACTTAACACATCAGTAAATGAGGTTCCTATTAGTATCATCAAATGTAGAAAGAGAAAAGCACAACAGCTTGGAAAAAAATTGCTTTGGAAATAAGCCGGAGATATTCACTACGAGTTCCTGTAACATGAACATAATCCACAGTGGAAAACTGCAAAATGTTCGTGAAATATTAGCATATACTCGTACATACAGCGCCAAGCAGTAGACTTTCTAGAAAAACAGATTCCTCTGACGAAAGTTACAAGAAGCACACTGAACTGTGTAGTATAATAATTTTGTCTTGAGCAAATACCGGGATAGTTTGAAAAATGCCACGATAATTTGTTACTACTACCTTGATATGTTTTATAACACGTAGCTCATAAGGCAGTAATTGACTTTCCTCATTTGCGTGTGCTGGAAAGTCGACAATGTTCATGGGAACTTTAGTGAATGTGATATCCTGGAGGTTTTGAAACATATCAGATATGTCCTACAGTTTTGGTACGAGCATGTTTTTCAATTTAAAAGTACTTATTCGATTTTCTCTGCCCCTGCGCTGAGTAGCGTACATATTCATTCATCAATATCCATGTCAACAATTCTTGGATCTCCATCTGACAGAACACTCAGAACAATTGCAGAGAGATCCGATGGTTTGGAACTCTCTCCATTATAAATTTTGCTTTTAATGAATCATCTCTCTTGTGATGGTAACGGTTTATGGCTGAACGGATGAAGTTCTGTCCTCTATTGTAAAGTTGGTTCCAGTCTTTGCTAGTGATATGAAGGAGGTGACAGGTTTTGAAGTAAGTGCACCCTCACAGTTGCTCTTCCGAGTGAAGTCCTGCGCAGACAGGTTCTTTTATACAATAATTTATATGATAACTTTCGCCAACAATGAAATGAAAATGATTCATATGTGAGTTATTTAAATCCCTTTAGAGAAGAGTATGGTATATTCATTCGTTGACTGACTACAGTTCCTGCATGTTGCACGTCCAATACAGAAAACTGTAATGTGCTGCCTGAAATAGCGCATCGAGTTGGGAATATAAGGCCATCTTAACACAAATAAATGTTGTTTCTATTATATTTTCGCACAGTAGCAGAGAATTCACGTTTAAAATGTACGCTGCTGTATTCTCGACATCGCTATTTACTCTGTTCATAATATTCTCTAGGTCCGTTACACTTCCCTTGACATTCTTGTCTAACAAGGAGACTATATGGCAGTCGAATTTTTGTAATTCTTTATATTTATGGCACGGAATTTCAGACCAGAAATACCTACCAGCCAAAGCAGTTCCATGCAACTCTCGAGAAAATAGACTTTAAAGTTTTTCGACCAACTTTAATAAGTTAAAATAAGATAGATTTTTGACAAGCAGAGTGGCTCTGTATAAAATGCTCGCTTTCCAAGTGGTGGGCCTTGTTTCGATTCTACGAGCGTTTCCGTGAAGCGTAAATTACACGAAGATGGAAAAGAAATCGGCAATGCTTGAGACTGGTAATAGATGGATCGAGTCTCAATTAGGTCATTTTTTCCATTCAGTTAGAATACCTATGACATTTCAATATAAAATTCATCAAATTTATCCTCATTAACACATCTAATTTCTTTTTTATGAGTAATGCACGACTTCCTATTTCTAATTAAATATCGAACAGTAAAATCTAGTTTTCCTTGCTAACATAAATTCTTAATTAACGCTCTCTTATAAAAGATTCCGGATAAAGACTGTTTAAATTAAAAGAAAAAGATTGCAATTTCTTTACGTCTTTATGTACTCAATGCATGTAGAACATGCAGCTTTGTTTAAAAATTGTATTCCTCCGGGAATCGAATCCACCCATCTAATATGTCAGGCAAGTAACCTACTACAAGGTTAAACTAGTTGTTAACAGAAAAACTTTCTTTAACGTACATAATACGGTCGGAAAATTTCAAAGTAAATTTTCTCGGGCCTTTTTGTGAGTTGCACTGACCTGCTGTAGCATACTGATAGTTAAATTCTGAAATTCACGTATCATAAATATAAAAAAGTTCAGAAATCCGACTGTAGCGTGGTCTCCTTCAGCGTCGAAGCTCATTAAGTCTCTACAAAACAACACCTTTCATACACTCGATGATGCTCTACAGTTGTAATGTCATTAGGAATTTGCCGTGGTTGACGAGATATGGAAGTTTGGGGCTGCTGTGAATCGTGCATGGAAAGCCAAATGATAAGGCGACCGCTCGCGATGGTCGAGAAATCCGGCTTCGAGTCCTGGTCCGGCGCAAATTTTCACTGTCGTCATTCCATTCTACAGTTACCGTAGAATAGGTACCCTGTTTTGTACTACTTGTTGATTTCGAACTTTACCTCATTTTCAATCGCACAAACGCATGTAACACATCTATCACTTCAACACAAGGCATTAATCTCAACGGACAGAGCCCCAGAAAAACCAGCCGGAAACCACGTAAACACAATTGTGGCGCAGCCATATGTATTTAGAAGTATTAAAAAATCTATTAAAGAAAGTACTAAAGGACACGAAAAGTAAAATTATAATTTGATTCGACAAATACGAAGACAGAATATGAAGGAAACCAAATAGAAAATTACAATGGATAGATATCATATAATTTCATTTGAGGTTATAGGTGCCGCAGTAAGTAACGAAAGGTAATTTCTTTAACCACTTATATTATTTAAGAGATAATAACGACTCCAAGATTCTGTTAGGCTATATAACGAAGTGTATTAAGTTCTTTTTGAATTGGTGGTCTTTCTAATGGGAGATTGTTTAATTTATTAGTTATTGGATGGGAAAATGTTAGTTTATGAGCCATTGGGTGACAGGAATTGGCACTGATAATATTGTCAGAAGTGGTATTCTTTCTATACATGTCAAATGTGTGGCGATTATTATTTTTGCCAATTGTGAGGTCTAGATAGTTAATGGATTGTCTTTCTCAGTTTCCGCAGTGAATTTAATTTTAGGGTGCAGTTGGTTGAGTTTTTGGTGGATATTTTCGATATCTGCGTGGCTGCAATCTACCATCATGAGTGTATCATCACCATACCTAAAATAGTATACAATTTGGTTGAGAGCAGGCCAATTTGAGTTAAAGAATTTATTTTCCAAAGAATTTAGGAAAATATCGGCTAATGTGAATTCTACACTATAACCCATGGCTACTGCATTTGCTTGCGTATAAATTTTGTTGTTAAATTTAAAATAATTTTGTGCTAATGCTGTTTCCAAAAGATTTATAATTTCAAGTGTTCCAGCCACGTATATTTTCCTTTATTGTAATAGGTTATGTTTCATTATTTGGATTATTTCTAACAATATTATAAACTAGTACTACTACTACTACTACTACTAAATGCCAATTCCTGTCACCCAATGGCTAATAAACTAGCATTTTTCCAAAAAATGGTTCAAATGGCTCTGAGCACTATGGGACTTAACATCTTAGGTCATCAGTCCCCTAGAACTTAGAACTACTTAAACCTAACTAACCTAAGGACATCACACAACACCCAGCCATCACCAGCCAGAGAAAATCCCTGACCCCGCCGGGAATCGAACCCGGGAACCCGGGCGTGGGAAGCGAGAACGCTACCGCAGGACCACGAGATGCGGGCTAGCATTTTTCCATTCAGTGATTAATAGATGAAATAACCTCCCATTAGAAAAGACAGAAATTCAAAAATAACTTAACACACTTCGTTATATAACCCATACAAATGATTTAGACCCCAACATAATCACAAAATCATTTTACAAATGTAAAATACCAAAGCAGAACACAATTACAAAGCGAGATATGCGTAACTCGTGAAGCATCACCGACACAGGAAAAAAGATAGTACCAGCAGCCTACGTTGGTAGAATCTCCAACAGAATTAATGCACTTTTCAAAGCCACAAATATTCGACTAGCCTTTCGAACTAATAACAACCTATCAGTAAAATTACCTTCCGCCACCCCTAGAACATCGAAATGTGATAACGCAGGCATATATAAAATCACATGTGGCAGCTGTAATAGCTTTTACATTGGCCAAACAGGAAGAAATTATAACGTGAGATATAGAGAACACACCAGAGAGAGCGAATATAATCAGTCGAGCTTCTTTCTACACTTAAGAAATCAAAATCACGCACGATCGAAAATGCACATCAGATTCTGCACAGAATACCAAAAGGTTTTTCAGTGAACATTCTTGAGGAATTTGAAATGTATATGTACACGAGGAAATACCTGCAGGAAACACTAAACGAACATACAGAATTTGGACAGGAATACTACCTTAAAAACTTTATTGAACTTTTAGAACACCGAAAATGGATAAATCGGAAGTAATATAAGCAACAATCAAAGATAATAGTAACAAATCTTAGTAAAATAATATCACTGTTCATCTGTACGATCTTTGTAAACATATAGTGTCGTAATAGTAGAATTGTCAAACCGCTGTCACGTCGTAATTAACATGTAATTTTAACAACTCGATAAAAACATTTCCGATGTTATCGTGATAGTTAGAGAACAGTCCACTAACGACGTAATATGGGCGTCACATCAATCTAAACGTGAGTACAAGACAGCTACTTTAATATGGATGACATTGACATCCATACCTACTCTCACCAAAATTGTAATTGCAGGTACTTGAAAATGGCGATACAGCCGAAACAATCTGTCGTAATTGTAAATAAAGATTACTCATATAAGCAGCTATTTGGTGTATCTACTGTAACAACATTTCGTTAAGAGGTATGAATGTTATCCAATACTTTCAGTGTAGGGAAAATGTGTCGAGCCAGAAACTCGACAGCACTAACGCTTGAGAAACTACTGGAACTCTGTTTTGTGCGTGTCCCGCCTTTCGTCGCAGAGTTGGAGCTTCACTATGCTGTCATGTGATTCTCTCAATGTCTCTCACAGACATGCTCACAGAAATATCGACTTTTGGCTGTGAGTCAGTGCTAACTCAAAGGCGCGCAGCTGCCTCATTGCCGCACTGCGAATCCTCTACTCTGCATGGACCTTACAAACGACGCGGCAGCGGCAGCCTATGCAACACGTCCTGTGCTTTACGAACAAGAACATCGACTACATTTTCTTACAAACCTCAAACCTTACGAAGAAATTCATTTTCCTTCGTTCACGAAAATGTTTGCTACCACTGGCCTGCACTCAGGAGACGGAACTTAACGCACTGCTTCGGTAATAATAGCTGTAGCAATATATTATGTAATTACATTGATGAGCCAAAACATTATGACCACCTGCTCAATAGCTTGTAGGGATCGAACAGTTTGATGGTAGGTTTGTAGAGATATCTGGGATTACGTTCCTTGGCATGAATAACGGACCCCCGATTTGCGTACGCGGTGATAGTGTCTGATAACGACCCAGATGGGTTACATAGGATTTATATGAGGCGAATTTGGTCGCCTAGACAACAACGTGAGTTGATTATAACGCTGCTCAAACCATTGTAGCATGGTTCTGCCTGGGAGACACGGACAGCTACACTACTGAAAGACGACATCGCCGTCGGGGAAGACATCAAGCATGAAGGGATGCAGGCGGTTCGCAGCTGTCAACGAGTCTTCAGATACTACCAAAGGTCCCAAGCAAGTGCAACGGAATATCTCCCATAGCATAATACTGCTCCCACTAGCCTGCGTCTGTGGCGCGCTGCACGTTTCGAGCCACCGTTCATCTCGTTTATAGAGGAGACCATCGACCTAATGTAGCAAAAGTGTGTTTCACCGGTAGAGCCGACACGGTTCCATTGGTCGACGGTCGAATCCCGATGGTCTAATATGCACTGCAATCATAATTGACGATGTCGTTGGATCAACATGTGAACACACATGGATGGTCTGCTGCAGACTCCCAACCACTTAGCACATATTGGTAGTTTCACTGTCTTTGTACCTCTTCCCGTAGACGCTCACGGCAGTAACATGTGAACATTCGACCAGATTCGTTGTTTTCGAGATACTCCTTCACAGGCTCTGCATAATAATAATCTGCCCTTTGTCAAAAACGATTACATCAATGGATTTTTTCCATTTGCAGTCCATATTTTCGCTAGAGTGATCCACTGTCCGCGTCTGCTCCGCTAACATACTTTAGTTAACGCGTCACGTCCCCTCAACGCCCCCAGGCGGCATCGAACGTCGCAGTGGACAGTGATCATAATGTTTTGGCTTATCACTGTGTAATCGCACGGCTATTCTACGATATTTTGATAAATCGGCTACATTTCTTGGTAACCCAATGAACTATTATGTTCATTACATTACATTTTTAATAGAGCACTGTGAGCCAAGCCGAAGCTACGTACGTGTAGATTGGCTGAGCAGTTATAGACTTGCGCGCATACGTTTGTTGATCACGGTCCGCTCGCGTTGTTATTTTTTTTTTTCCCCTACAGCCCAGGCTCTAGCATATAATGCAGAGAGAGAGAGTAACGAAATTTATAAATAATAGTACGGTACTGGTTTGATCAGTTTACGGGTTTGCCGAATGTGTATGAATGTGTGTGTAGGTGCCAGGTAGTATTTAGTAATACAATATAATACTACGTCTACATATACTGTAAAAGAGCTTTCGTCCAAGCCGTTTTCTGCAAATTCTTTCTCAGAAAACAAGGTGATAGTTAAAAATGGACAACTAATAGCAGATCTACCGAACTTGGTTCAAAATATCAGTAAATTCACTAGTTAAATATATACCTAATATGACTGATTAGCTGGTAGCGATGACCTAAATGGGGTGATTTGCTGGTATTGCCTTTTGTGTGGAAAGGACAGGAATGCTAGTTGGACGAAAGCTGGGTGTAAGCATTTAGGAAATTTAGTGAAGTCAGTAACTAAGCGCAGACTTCATGTTAACTACCTACGATCGCCTGTAGCTACAGCTGCTTTTGCGGAAACACATCATAAGCTGGCCTTCACGAATAGCTTAAAAATGAAATATCGCTACATAGTCAAAAGATTAGGGGGGACAGGGACCTTCTTAAAAGGGTTTCTGGTAAAACAAGAGTTGACCTTTCGAGAAAACGATGGAACAAGAGGTTCTATTATTCAAGGAAATAATGTAGAATTGCTGAAATACACTGGAGAGAATAACACTCTTTTAGAAGAGCGCGTATAGACCTTTACTATTTTTAAACGAATATCTGATCTAGTTCAAAAGGAACTGATGCAAGTGAGAAGTTCGACCGTTTCATCAGCAATAAATCAGGAAATTATGTATGTTCCTCTTGTAGCCGTTGTGGTTGACGAAACCTCAGATTTAGCAAACAAAGCACCATTTTCTAATGTCCTGCGTTATGTCTGTGAAGGAGAGATAAAGGAAATATGTTTATGGTGCTGTGATATAAGTGGTGACAAACATACCGAGGCCTTTGCAGAACTCCAATATAATGAAACATTCACTGCACCAACGCTTGACGGTGAGGCGCCTATGGCGGGATATCTGAATCGGGTTCAAGAGTTAATCAATCTCACACATTTTGATGCCGCGTTTTTTCACTGTTCTGCCTGTGTAATAAAATTCGTTTCGTCTCAAAGCACGACCTAAATACCAGAGTGTAAAATATTTTTGGCTCGTTTTTTGGATGTGTACCTATTCTTTTGTCATGATCTCCGAAACGTTTAAAATTACAGGATAAACTGTTGAAACCGTCGCCTTCCACACATCTGTACAACGTAATGGAATTCCTCAGTAAGACTGGTAAGCAGGTACAAAACTAAACTTTGTGATGTCTTTTACTCCTATGCCAGAACACCCTCAAGAAACTGATTCAGATACTTCATCACCAATTAAAGGCTTTTCGACACTTTTAGAAGATTTCAAATTTGTTTTTCTCTTGAACACATTCGAAAAACTCACCGATATGTTGTACATATCCTTCAGAACCAAAGAAGTTACATTTTGTTCTGTGAACAGAAAATGCAAAATACTTGCAGTTCCACAGCCGCGCTACGTGACGACTGCGATCAAGATTTCTGAGGAACCGTGTCTCAAATAGAACCTTCAAAAATGAAAAAGTCGACTATCAACGCATCTGCTGCGAAGTGTTTAACAATTCAAATTTCAAGTTGGATTTAAGAAATACAACTTCTTTAATTTGTTGTTACATCAAAACTATGGACAATATTCTAACCAGTTCCCCGGAAGCAGCTTCCTTAGTGCCTTAGACGCAAATAGAAGAAATACTGGAGAAGAGACTGCCTCTTCTTGGAATTATTTCAATTGAAGCTTCTCTGCTACGAGAAATCAGAAAGAAGAAACATTTCTTTGAGGAGGTGATTACCAAATTGGCTTCGCAGGAGAGATGAATGAAATTTCAATCCCGTTCATCTTTAAGAGGTGATCTACTGAAGTATCAAGGGTGAGATTAAATACAGAAACTAGTTACGAGGGCGTGCTGAAAGTGCCTCAGAGTTTTTAATGCAAACTTCATAAAATTTCTTTAATCTCCATGTCTTCATATTTATTTCTCAACATAGTCAGCCTGGTGGTGAACACGTTTCTTCCAAAGCGAGTCCTGTTCATTGATAGCGTCACTGTACAGTGTTTGACATTGTTCACGGAGCCCCAACAGCACCTATGTTCTTTAAGCTCGGATGGAGCCAGGGCAGGGGTGTATGGAAGATGAGCGATTACAGTGAACCAAATGTGTGGTTGCACCGCTTCATCACTATCCCAGTGATGTCCTCGTAGGTATACTTTCTGTTTTGGAAACATATAAAATCGGATGGGCCCAAGACGGGACTGTATGCAGGGTGATCGATGGCGGTAAATCCAAGGCGTCAGACTGTTGAACATGGCGCAGCGCTCGTGTGTGTTTTGGCATTGTCATGTTGTGGGAGAGAGTGCTCCATGTGTGGACGAACTCTTAGCATTCCAAACTCGATTATAGCAGCGTGTTTCTCACGCAACGACGTATTTACGTCACACACCGCTACGTTACACGTTACAATTCAATGCCCTTTAGCCGCCTAGAACTGCAAATATGTAGGCATGAAGAATAAAGATGTAGAATGTTAATAACGTTTATTTTATTTAAAAGGCTCCAGAGTTTAGACATTACTTATCGGAAAGACCTCGTCTTTTTTTATAAAAGTCTGCTTACACTGGTATAAATTGATATCATAACTAATTTTGTCAATATCGATTCTTTCAATTTCACCTCTTACCAGCTATGAATTCTATGTTTTATTTTTATTCGTTTAGTTGAAAAAAAATGCCAGTTGTAGGTGTTATCGAGATGACCCTGTCGCTTCAATTACTACTGTTAGTTAAAATTGTAATATAATTATATAATTATAATTGTCAGTGCTTCGGCAATCTGGACGGCCACTGGTTGCTACAAGTCAGCGGTAGAGTAGAATAGCCACTCAGTAACAAGCTATAGATGAATAAAGGTTCTGGTGGGTCTGAATTTGTTTATGTATTCATGTGTTTTCCTGAATTCGTTTCCTTGTTTCTCTTCAAAATATTATTCTACGTCCAATGCTAACTACCTAATAAATAGTCACAAGTATAATGTACTTTAAATTATTAATTACTTGTGACCTTGTTTTCATAGCTGACTTCGGATCTAAACTGTGTCAAGACCCATTTATCAGAGAGAACTTCCACATAGAATAAGGAAGAAGACTTTCAGAATATAATATATCTTTGTCAATCATCAAACCCTGTAAAGTAACGGTGATTTTTACGTCATGTGACAGATCACTGGCGGAATAATCAAGTTCTACAGTAAATGTATGTTACATAGTTTATAGTGAGTCCTTGGTGGATCCTGGTATAGTAAGCCGATTATGAGTTAACTGCCTCTATGCTGCGATTGATCACGTTATTCTGTTTACAACATGTGTGACTAGTTAGGCCCCGAAAATGTCCAACGTGCATTTCAGGGCAGTAAATTACCTGGATTCTTACTTATAAAAATCATACATACAATGCACTTGATGCTGCATGCAGCATAACGCGGAAACATCGTACACTGAGAAGCAAACAAAAGAGGATGTTCTCTGACTGATAATTATAACCAAATGAACGCAGCTTTTGAAGAGAAGCGACTTAATTCTAACTCAAAGAAATGTTTATCGTGGGGTCACTGATTGTCGACTTATCATGTGAGGCTGAAAATTGTAGGTAGTCAAAGTACTTAGCTACGCAGCTACTAATGTAAGACAGTATACATAAATAGGGTCATCTGGGTAGCATCAGATGTTACAAGATGAGGAAGGCATGAGAAAGGTGGTAAGTGATGAAGATTGACATAAATCCCGGAAAAAGGTTTTCGTACCAGGGTAAGATCTGTTTTAGTTTTCTTATATGCACACGATAATATTTAAGAAAACACTGGCATACGGGGTTAACTCGCAAGTTAACACGATACTAAATCAATAAAGGGAATTTAGAAGTCGACACGCAATGGCGATATTATGAGGTACACTGTTCATGAAACATTAGTGCCAGGGGAAAGAAATTAATTGTAACTACTATTCATAAAGGTATCTTTCAGTTCCACAAAGAAAGACTAAAATCTAGTACATATTTCTCAATATTCGAAGATAAGATTCTGCAGAAATCCGCGTAACTCGATTCCAGCTGAGAGTAGGTATTATACAATAACAGTCAACGAAAGATTGAATGGATATGCCCAAAGCTTAAAACCCATTTGTAAAAGCGCCACAAATAAAACGAATGAATATCCTATGTGTGAAAGAAACGTTGGAAGAATAATGAAGTTATTGCTCAAAATTATAATAGCGAAGTGTTCCGGACACGCAAAAGCATCATGCGATCTCATTGATTATTTTGGCTCCGTCTAGATCTGCCTCCATCCAGCTACGAAAATCCACTACGAGCCTTAAAGGAAAAACTGGCCGTTTCCCACTTTTGCTGGTCAAGTCCCGATTAACCTCCTTCCCAAAGAACTCCACGAGACTTACTGTAACCCTCCTACTCGTCGGCCCAAACAAAGTCATATAGTCGTTCGAATTACACTGAATTGTGAAACGGGGCGAAACAGCAGCCACATTACATCATGTGCTCTGATAACGAAGCCACAAGAACAATAATTTGATAACACAAAATATCCTTGGTAGGCATGCACATATCCTATATCCATTGAGAGCGTTACCCAGTCATTCAATCTACTGGCATCTCACAGTATAGTAAACAATTTTGGGGAAAAGTACTGCACTCAACTCATTAATGAATCGATGCACAACGTGGCGCTTCATTGGTAAAGGTAACGTTTAGTCTTTCGCAATTTTTGCTGAACGTTTTATCAAAACAACGTGGCTACAAGACGATCGCCCATGTAACGCGGGAAATCTGGGTTCAAGTCCCGATCTGGCACAATTTTTCACACGTTACCATGGATACATTTCATTATTCAAATGTGGCTGACGTCGTTAAAACCATTACACGAACATATACACTGAAGCACGAAATAAACTAATATAGGCATTCGTATTCAAATACAGAGATATGTAAACAGGCAGAATACGGCGCTGCGGTCGGCAACCCCTAAGTAAGAAAATAAGTATATGGCGAAGTTGTTAGATCGGTCACTGCTGCTACAATGGCGGGTTATCAAGATTTAAGTGAGTTTGAACGTAGTATTATAGTCGGTGCACGAGCGATGGGGCACAGTATCTTCGAGGTAGCGATGAAGTGGGGAATTTCCCATACGACCTTTTCACCAGTGTACCTTGACTATCAGGAATCGGGTAAAACATCAAATCTCTGACATCGCTGCTGCCGGAAAAAGATCCTGCAAGAACGGGACCAACGATTACCTTCCGCAAATTGCTGCAGATATCAATGATGAGCCGTCAACAAGTGTCAGCGTGCCAACCAATCAACGAAATATCATCGATATGGGCTTTCGGAGCCGAACGCACACTCGTGTACCCTTGATGTCTGCAGCACGCAAAGCTTTACGCCTCACGTGGGCCCGTCAACACCGACATTGGACTGTTCACGACTGTAAACTTGCTGCCTGGTCGGACGAGTCTCGTTTCAGATTGTATCGCATGGACGTTTACGGGTATGAAGACAACCTCATGAATCCATAGACCCTTCATGTCAGTAGGGGACTGTTCAAGCGGGTGGAGGACCTGTAATGGCGTGTGACGTGTGCAGCTGGAGTGATATGGGACCCCTGATACGTCTAGACACGACTCTGACAGGTGACACGTACGTACGCTTCCTGTCTGATCACCTGCATCCATTCATGTCCATTGTGCATTCCTACGGACTTGGGCAACTCCAGCAGGACAATGCGACACACCACACGTCCAGAATTGCTATATAGTGACTCAAGGAAAACTCTTCTGACTTCAAATACTTCCGCTGGCCACCAAACGCCCCAGACATGAACACTGTTGAGCATATCTGTGATGTCTGGCAACGTGGTGTTCGGAAGAGATCTCCACCGCCTCGTACTCCTACGGATTTATGAACAGCCCTGCAGGATTCCTGGTGTCATTTCCCTCCAGCACTACTTCAGATATTGGTCGAGTCCATACTACATTTTGTTGCGGCACTTCTGAGTGCTCGCGGGGCCCTGCACAATATTAGGCAGGTGTACCTGTTTCTTTGGCTCTTCAGTGAGTAACAGTAAACCAGTGTATTGTAAGAATGCTGATGCAGTAAGGTCCTCCCTCAGAAGAATGATGGAGATAGAGAGGGCGTGTTTTTGGAAATAGATAAACGTTGGAACGAATAAAGCGAAATGACGCAAGTGAACGCTCACAGTAAGTGAATGTTAGTTTGGATGCCACAAACGTAGTCTGAAGAGCAGCCCTGGGGATTAGAGGAAATGTAAACTAACAGACTTCGACGGATTTTAGAGAGTGAGTTGAAAACAACTTGAGGCGAGAAAGACACGTCAGATGGGTCGACGCTTGGAAGTAGGCCACCCTTTCGGCATTAAACGTTTGTTTTTAGTGTTGACTTCTTTTCTGCCATCCCGTTTAGCGGTCGCTACAGCGTCAAGGTAGGCGTGGATTCATTCGATGTAATCTACCATCCCTAATATACATCTACATCTACATACATACAAGGCAGTCCAGAATACGGTGCCTCCTACCACTACTAGTCGTTTCCTTAAGGTGGTACACTCGCAGATACAGCAAGGGAATAATGACTATCTGTATGCCTTCGTATGAGGCCTGATTTCTCGTATCTTATTTTCGTGCTCCTTATGCGAAATGTACGTTGTAGGCAGTGGCATCTTTCTGCAGTCTGCTTCAGATGCCTGTTTCCTAATTCTGCTCAATAGTGTTCTTCGAAAAAAAAGTCGCTTTTGTCTCCAAGAATTCCCGTTAGAGTTCCCGAAGCTTTTCCGTGACACTTTTTTGTTGTTCGCACCTACAGGTAACAAATCTAGCAGCCTGCCTTTGAATTGCTTCAAAGTATTCCTTTAATCCGACCTGGAGCGGATCCTAAACGCTCGAGCAGTAGTCAAGAATGGGTCGCAACATATGCCGTCTCCATTACAGAAGAACCACACTTTCCTAAAATTCTCCCAATAAACCGAAGTCGACCATTCGCCTTCCCTGCCACATTTCTCAAATCTCGTTCCATTTCATATTGCTTTTCAACGTTACGCCCAAATATTTAAACGACGTGTTAAGCAGGGCACTACTAATGCTGCATCCGTATATTAAGTGATAGTTTTTCCTAATCATACACATTAACTTAAAATTTTCTACATTTAGAGCCATCTGCCATTCATCACAGCAACTAGAAATTTGTTTAAATCATCTTGTATCATCCTACAGTCATTCATCTTCTACACCTTGCGTACACCACAGCATCATCAGAAAACAACCGCGGATTGCTGCTCACCCAGTCTGCCACATAACTTATGTACATAGAAAATAATAGTGATCCTATCACACATCCATGCAACACTCCTGACGATACCATTGCCTCAGATGAACACACACTTACGAAGACAATATACTGGGTTCTATGGTTCTATTACTTGAGAAGTCTTCGAGCCACTCACATCTCTGGGAACCTATTCCGTATGCTCGTACTTTCGTTATCACTCTGAGGGGGGCAGGAGGGATACTAAGTGAAATGCTTATGTAGAAATATGGAATCTGCCTGTTTCTCTTAGCCGGCCGGAGTGGCCGTGCTGTTCTGGGCGCTACTGTCTAGAATCGAGCGACCGCTACGGTCGCAGGTTCGAATCCTGCCTCGGGAGTGGATGTGTGTGATGTCCTTAGGTTAGTTGGGTTTAATTAGTTCTAAGTTCTAGGCGAATGATGACCTCAGAAGTTAAGTCGCATAGTGCTCAGAGCCATTTGAACCATTTTTGTTGCTCTTCAACCATAGTTCGCAGTGTATCGTATGAAAAAAGAACAAGTTGAGTTTCACAAAAGTGACGCTTTCTATAACCGTACTGAATCGTGGACATAAGCTTATCATTCTCTAGTAAATTTATTATATTCGAACTCAGAACATGTTCTAGTACTCTGCAGCAAACCGATATTACGGATATTGGTATGTAATTTTGCGAATCCCTTCTTATATACAAGAGTACACTCCGTCTTCAGGCCACAAGTGGCCCATCGGGACCATCCGACCGCCATGTCATACTCAGCTGAGGATGCAGATAGGAGGGGCGTGTGGTCAGCACACCGCTCTCGCGGTCGTTACGATGCTTTTCTTTGACTAGAGCCGGCACTATTCGGTCGAGTAGCTCCTCAATTGGCATCACGAGGCTGAGTGCACCCCCAAAAATGGCAACAGCGCTTGGCAGTCCGGATGGTCACCCATCCAAGTGGCGGCCACGCCCGACAGCGTTTAACTTCTGTGATCTTACGGGAACCGGTGTATCCACTGCGGCAAGGCCGTTGCCATATACAAAAGTCACTTGCGCTTTTTTCAAGTCGCTATGGAGTTATTGCTTGGCGAGAGATTCACGTTGAATGCAAGCTATACAAGGGGGCAGTGCCGTAGAGTACTCTTTGTAAAACTGAATTGGGGTTCAATCCTGATCTGGCCACTTATTTGTTTTCAACTCTTTCATTTGGTACTCTACGCTAGGGATGCTTATTACTAAGTCGTCCATACGGGACTCTCTACAGCAATCAAACGACCGTATGTTTTTACGATTCTTCTGCGTGAACGGTTTTTTACACACGGAATTTAAAATTTCATTTTTCGTTTTGCTATCTTTAACTGTCGCACCTGAATGGTCAACGAGTGAATAGATAGAAGCATTAGCCCCATTAGCCCCGTTTCTATACTGACGCCATCGATAATGTTCGAACTACTTGTAGTTACAAGGCGTAAGATATTTCGATTATGTGTGGGCTGCCGAACAAGCTTTTCGAGACAGTTTTCGGAAAACTTGTTGAAAAGTACTTCGTCTGCCTCTCTGCCTGCATCCCTGCAATGAATCGATAAACGTCCCACTCTATACTCCGTTGGTGAAAACTGTCTTCAACTAGCGTTGCATAGTCTGGGTACTTAACCGTTACTGCCTGTACATTTTCTTTTAATGATTCTAGAACTGTCACAGCGAAATCAGGTGGCCTGTAAAATTATCCAACAATCAACTCGGTTTCACCTATACCTTTTATACGTGACCAGATAACTTCACTGTCACAATCAATTTCAACCTCAATTACAATTAAGCTCTTTTCGAGGAGGTCTGCTTGTGGTATTGTAACGTACAAACTCACGATTACTGTCGAAGAGGTGGATACCGGCAGGCGTTAACCTTATAAGTTTGACGTTGTACAGCACCGTTGGATGACATTTTGTGGGAGAGAGGTCTCTGTTCTTAGTTTGTTCCTGATCACACCCTCTATAATCCCTAAAAGTTGGTGGTATCCTTTCTTTACACTCTGTATATAGGACAGCAGGTGAGTACGCAGCGTTGCCTGATATTTTGTTAGTCCATCTCTTCTCCCCCCCCCTCTCCATCTCTCTCCATCTCGTCTTTCACCCCGTATCTTTACATCTCCACACCCTCTCTCTGTTGACCTTCTCCAGCCCTCTACTCTCTGTCCATCTCCTCCCGCCCTATCTCTGCCCTTCTCTTTCTCTCCCCTCTCTATGTCATTCTGCTCTTCCCCCGTCTGTCCATCTGCTCCTTTCCCCTCTGTCCATCTGCTCCTCCGTCTCCTAAATCCATCTCCTCTTTTCCCTTCCAGTTCCACCTCCTCCTTCCCCTCTTTGTCCCTCTCCTCCTCCCCCTCCCTCTCTGTCCATCTACTCCCCTCCCCCTTTTATGTACAGCTTCTCTTGCCTCTCTTTCTCCGTCCATCTCCTCCTCCCTTTCCGTTAGTCCATCTCCTTTTCTCTCCTCTCTATTTCCATTTCTCTGTCCCTCTCTCTCTCCTTACATTTCCTCCTCTTCCATTTCTCTGTCAGTTTCCACCTCGCCTTCTGTCTGTCCATCTCTTCTACTCCCATCTCTCTCCACGTTATCATGTGCACCCCAACAGGAGGTTGGTGCTTCTTACCCCTCTGTATTTCTTTCCAAATAGTAATTAATATGTGTACCAAATTTCGTTGAATCGTTCCAGGGGCTTAGGACGAGCTTTTTACCCATCGCTTTGCCCACGTATTTACATGTCAAATATAATGCTCATATACATAACACGTTTCATGTATATCTGTACAAATATTTTAGCTGCATCTGTATCATATTCCGCATTGCAGTTTCAGTTTCACGCAGCTCTGTATCTGACGTCATATCTCTTGAACTATGAGCCGTACAATGGTGTAATTTTTGTGGTACATTCAGTGATATATATGTTGGCGCTCGAATACAATTAGTAGTAAGGAAGTAACAAATTAAAACTTCTGATAGATGCTGCTATTTTACCGCATGAACAGCGAACATTTAGCAAGAAATAAACTTTTCTTCTGTTCACCATTTTATCCGGGTCGTCAGCAACAAAAATTTCGTAAGAATTGAAATTATTTGTAAAGTTTGTTGTCAATCTCTATGGTCTCTCTTTCTCAAACACTGGGTGACTAAACTATGGGTATTGGCGCATCGTAGGCTACACTTCTTTTCAACCCTCCCCTCCTCCCGCCACCGTCCTCACACACACACACACACACACACACACACACACACACACACACACACTCGTTATGTAGGTAGGCGTTTCTCACCACCACGGTGATGATACCAAGACGGTACGTGATATATGTACCTAGTTTGAATAATATCGGTCATGTGATTTAGCTCCAATACATACATATATTTTATTGCAGGTATGGATTATACCGCTACATATTATAAAAGTGCATGAATTTCTGCATATTCCACATCTCCTCCTAAACGAGTTGATCGATTGCAATCGAACTTGATACACGTATCACTCACTGTTTGTAAAGTACTACTGTGGTGGTAAGAACTGCCTTCCTTTGAAAGAGGTATGGGTGAAAAAATATCGTATCTCGTGACGCGTAAATAGCCACACTATATTAATCCAGTATTGGAGAAGGAGAGCTCATAGAGACTTTCAACACACTTTACACATGATTTCAAATCGTCACGAGACATTTTTTCGCCCACATCGCCCACAAAGTGATGAAAGGAAAAACATTTATCGCTTACTACGTTTTTGTTGTGAATGCAGTGAAACTGGCGCAACAGGCATGGCGTTTTAATATATTACTTTTTCACTACGAACTCTATTCGGAACACGCTTTGCAGATTATAACTACATATACTATGGATGTGCATGGAAAATTATATCATTATACGGCACATATATCAGGACCTGTAACGTAATGAACATTGTGCTGCGTGGAAACGAAACTACAGGGCAAAATTCACTATAGATTTAAGTGAAATATGTGTACTGATACAAATGAAATATGTGAAATACTTGTTAAATACATTTCGTAAATGCCTATGCGGGTAAAGTCATGTGTAAAAAGCTCCTCCTTAATCCCTGGATCGGTTCCAACCAAACTTCGTACGCATATTACTTAATACTTGAAAAGAAATTCTGTAGGGTTAAGAACCAGCAACCTCCTATTGGCGTGGGAGTGATAACGCGGAAAAAAGGGAGAGGAGGAGATGAGCTTAGAGGAGGATAATCAGATGGACAGAGGGGTAAGGAGCGGATGGGCAGGGGGAAGAGCAGATCAAATGAGAGGGGAAAAGAGTAGATGGTGTGAGAGAGAGAAGGAAGTGCAGATGGAATGAGAGATGGGGCAGGATCAGATGGACTGAGAGAGAAAGTGGGGGAGGGGGGGGGGGATCAGATTGACGAGAGAGGAGGAGGAGATGGAGATAGAGGAAAAGAGAATATGCACCACTAGAAGAATGGAATAAATAGATATCCAAGTTATGCTGCGTAGTCAGGGAGTATAAATATGGAGATCGAGTGGGGGACAGTATACTGAATGCTTTAAAGAAGGGTTGTGAACACTGCTTAAGATGTCGATTTAATATGTCGACCATGACGTGAAACATACAGTATGTCAGAAATGGCTACTTCGTTACATAACGGTCTTGCCTGCAGATTTCTGGATCTGTGTTGTAGGGTGGAGAGTTGTAGGACCCTCCTAGATAGGTCAGGGGAGCACTATATCACGGAATGAGCTGTTCAGGGAGAAGGCTACTTGAGGAGTGCACATGGGAGTTTCTTAGGCAACCAACGCTTGCCCATCGATACTTCAACTGTCAAAAGTTTAAGTGAGGTGTGGAGCGTACATCAAAAAGTGACATTAGATTTCATAGGAGAATGGGGGTGTTCATTGCAGTAGACAAACATATTGAGCATGAGACTTCCTGGCAAATGAAAAGGTTGTACCCGACCCAGAGTCGAAGTCTGAAATAAGTTCTGCAGAAATTTTTACGAAGTCTCAGACGGTGTTCAGGAAAGATAGATTAGGCAGAACTGGTGGTGGAGTGTTTGTGTCTGTCAGTAGTGGTTTATCTTGTAGTGAAGTCGAAGTAGATACTCCGTGCGAATTGGTATGGGTGGAGGTTATACTTAACAGCCGAACTAAGTTAATAATTGGCTCCTTCTACCGACCCCCAGACTCCGATGATATAGTTGCTGAACAGTTCAGAGAAAATTTGAGTCTCGTAACAAATAAATACCCCACTCATACGGTTATAGTTGGTGGGGACTTCAACCTTCCCTCGATATGTTGGCAAAAATACTTATTCAAAACCGGTGGTAGGCAGAAAACATCTTCCGAGATTGTCCTAAATGCTTTCTGCGAAAATTATTTCGAGCAGTTAGTCCACGAACCCACGCGAATTGTAAATGGTGGCGTAAACACATTTGACCTCTTAGCCACGAACAATCCAGAGCTAATAGAGAGCATCATGATTGATACAGGGATTAGTGATCACAATGTCGTTGTAGCTAGGCTCAATACCGTTTCTTCCAAATCCACCAGAAACAAATGCAAAATAATTTTATTTAAAAAAGCGGATAAAATGTCACTAGAAGCCTTCCTAAGAGACAATCTCCATTCCTTCCGAACTGACTATGCAGATGTAGACGAGATGTGGCTCAAATTCAAAGATATAGTAGCAACAGCAATTGAGAGATTCATACCTCATAAATTGGTAAAAGATGGAACTGATCCCCCATGGTACACAAAACAGGTCCGACCGCTGTTGCAGAGGCAACGGAAAAACCATGCGAAGTTCAGAAGAACGCGAAATCCCGAAGATTGGCTAACATTTACAGACGCGCGAAATTTGGCACGGACTTCAATGCGAGATGCCTTTAATAGGTTCCACAACGAAACATTGTCTCGAAATTTGGTAGAAAGTCCGAAGAAATTCTGGTCGTATGTAAAGTACACAAGCGGCAAGACGCAGTCAATACCTTCGCTGCGCAGTGCCGATGGTACTGTTACCGACGACTGTGCCGCTAAAGCGGAGTTATTGAATGCAGTTTTCCGAAATTCCTTCACCAGGGAAGACGAATGGAATATTCCAGAATTTGAAACACGAACAGCTGCTAGCATGAGTTTCTTAGAAGTAGATACCTCAGGGGTTGCTATGCAACTCAAATCGCTTGATACTGGAAAGTCTTCAGGTCCAGATTGTATAACGATTAGGTACCTTTCAGATTACGCTGATACAATAGCTCCCTACTTATCAATCATATACAACCGCTAGCTCACCGATAGATCTGTACCTACAGATTGGAAAATTGCGCAGGTCGCACCAGTGTTTAAGAAGGGTAGTAGGAGTAATCCATCGAACTACAGACCTATATCATTGACGTCGGTTTGCAGTAGGGTTTTGGAGCATATACTGTATTCAAACATTGTGAATCACCTCGAAGGGAACGATCTATTGATACGCAATCAGCATGGTTTCAGAAAACATCCTTCTTGTGCAACGCAGCTAGCTTTTTATTCGCACGAAGTAATGGCCGCTGTCGACAGGGGATCTCAAGTTGATTCCCTATTTCTAGATTTCCGGAAAGCTATTGATACCGTTCCTCACAAGCGACTTCTAATCAAGCTGCGGGTCTATGGGGTATCGTCTCAGTTGTGCGACAGGATTCGTGATTTCCTGATCTATATGAATGACCTGGGTGACAATCTGAACAGTTCTCTTAGGTTGTTCGCAGATGATGCTGTAATTTAGCGTCTAGTAAGGTCATCCGAAGATCAGTATCAGTTGCAAAGCGATTTAGAAAAGATTGCTGTATGGTGTGGCAGGTGGCTGTTGACGCTAAATAACGAAAAGTGTGAGGTGATCCACATGAGTTCCAAAAGATATGCGTTGGAATTCGATTACTCGATAAATAGTACAATTCTTAAGGCTTTCAATCCAACTAAGTACCTGGGTGTTAAAATTACGAACAAATTCAATTGGAAAGACTACATAGAAAATATTGTGGGGAGGGTGAGCCAAAGGTTGCGTTTCATTGGCAGGACACTTAGAAGATGCAACAAGTCCACTAAAGAGACAGCTTGCACTACATTCGTTTGTTCCCAGGTATGGGAAGGGGAGGTTGGCAAAGCTTATAGGTGACGGCATAGGTGGGGTTGATGGGATCACTCATGGGAAAATTCCTGCAGTAGTGGGTGTTAGAGCTGCACCTTTTTTAGATTGAAGTCAGCTGATAGGTATTCCTGCTTAAGGGAAGTCTCTCTAACAAGGGAATCACTTTTGACAAAGCTTAGGTATCCGAGTAATGAGGAAATTAGTATATTTCATCAAAATATACAAGGTATTAGAGATAAAGTTAGTGAACTGCTTATAGATGTTGACTCTGAAATTATTGGTATATCTGAACACTTCTTAAATAAGGAGGTAATTCAGAGGCTTCCTTTACCAGGATACAGGTTGGCTGGCAGCTTTTCGAGGAGCTCTTTGCGGTGTGGGGGAGTAGCCATGTATGTGAAAAACGGCATCCCATTTGAGTCAATTGATGTTTCAAAGTACTGCACTGAAAAGGTGTTTGAATGTTGTGCAGGTGTGGTTAAATTTAACGGAGCTAAACTTCTAACTGTTGTTATTTATAGATCCCCAGACTCCGATTTCACAACATTTTTGCTAAAGCTAGAGGAGGTTCTTGGTTCACTTTATAGGAAATACAAAAAGTTTGTTGTATGTGGTGACTTCAATATTAATTGTATAAGTGATTGTGCAAGGAAGAGGACGCTGGTAGACCTCTTTAATTCATATAATCTTATGCAAACCGTATTCTTTCCAACGAGAGTGCAAGGGAACAGTAGAACAACCATAGACAACATTTTTGTTCATTCCTCATTACTAGAAGAGCATACTGTTAGCAAAAAGGTGAATGGCCTTTGAGATCATGATGCACAAATTTTAACTTTAAAAGATTTTTGTGCTGCAACACGTGTTAAATATAGCCATCAGCTGTTCAGGAAAGCTGATCCAGTTGCTGTAGAGACCTTTGTAAACCTTATAAAGGAACAAGAGTGGCAAGATGTTTATAGCGCTGATACAGTAGACGATAAATATAATGCTTTTCTCAAGATTTTTCTCATGCTCTTTGAAACTTGCTTTCCGTTAGAACGTTTAAAACAGGGTACTAACACAAACAGGCAGCCTCGGTGGCTGACTAGAGGGATAAAAATATATTGTAGAACAAAGTGGCAATTATATCAAAACGTTAAAAACAGTCAAAATCTAAATGCAGCAGCCCATTACAAACAGTATTGTAAGGTGCTTAAAAATGTTATTAGGAAGTCAAAAAGTATGTGGTATGCAAATAGAATAGCTAAGTCTCAGGATAAAATTAAAACCATATGGTCAGTCGTAAAGGAAGTTGCTGGTCTGCAGAGACAGGTCGAGGATATAGAATCAGCGCGTAGTGGGAATGTCCTTGTTACTGATAAGTCGCATATATGTACAGTATTTAATAATCACTTTCTGAATATAGCAGGTGAACTAAATAGAAACCTAGTCCCAACAGGGAATCATATAGCGCTTTTAGAAAAAAGTGTTCCGAGACTGTTACCTGAAATGCTCCTCCATGATACTGACAAGAGGGAGATTGAGTTAATAATTAAATCACTAAAGACCAAGAACTCTCATGGACATGACGGGGTATCTAGCAGAACACTGAAGTATTGTTCTATGTATGTTAGCCCAGTTCTCAGCCATATCTGTAACTTTTCCTTTAGGAGTGGTCGGTTTCCTGACCGATTAAAGTACTCGGTAGTGAAGCCACTTTATAAAAAGGGAGAGATTGATAATGTTGACAATTTTAGACCTATTTCTATGCCATCGGTGTTTGCTAAAGTTATCGAGAAGGTTGTATATACAAGGTTACTGGAGCATTTAAATTCACATAATTTGCTGTCAAATGTTCAGTTTGGTTTTAGAAATGGTTTAACAACTGAAAATCCTATATTCTCTTTTCTCTGTGAGGTTTTGAACGGATTAAATAAAAGGTTGCGAGCGCTAGGTGTTTTCTTTGATTTAACGAAGGCTTTTGACTGTGTTGACCACAAAATATTACTGCAGAAGTTGGACCATTATGGAGTAAGAGGAGTAGCTTACAATTGGTTCGCCTCTTACTTTAAGAACAGAAAGCAGAGGGTACTTCTCCGCAATATTGAGAGTGGTAGTGATGTTCAGTCCCAATGGGGCACTGTTAAGTGGAGTGTTCCCCAAGGGTCGGTGCTGGGGCCACTGCTGTTTCTTATTTATATAAATGATATGCCTTCTAGTATTACAGGTGATTCAAAAATATTTCTGTTTGCTGATGACACCAGCTTGATAGTGAAGGATCTTGTGTGTAATATTGAAACAGTAACAAATAATGTAGTTCATGAAATAAGTTCGTGGCTTGTGGAAAATAATTTGATGCTAAATCACAGTAAGACTCAGTTTTTACAGTTTCTAACTCACAATTCAACAAGAACCGATATTTTGATCAGACAGAATAGGCATATTATAAGCGAGACGGAACAGTTCAAGTTCCTAGGCGTTCGGATAGATAGTAAGCTGTTGTGGAAAGCCCATGTCCAGGATCTTGTTCAGAAGCTAAATGCTGCTTTATTTACCATTAGAACAGTATCTGAAATAAGTGACACTTCTACACGAAAAGTAGTCTACTTCGCTTATTTTCATACGCTTATGTCGTATGGTATTATTTTTTGGGGTAATTCTTCTGATTCAAAAAGGGTATTTTTGGCTCAAAAACGGGCTGTTCGAGCTATATGTGGTGTAAGTTCGAGAACGTCTTGTCGACCCCTATTCAAAAATCTGGGAATTCTGACATTGCCCTCACAGTATATATTTTCTTTAATGTCGTTTGTTGTTAGCAATATTAGCCTCTTCCCAAGAGTTAGCAGCTTTCACTCAGTTAATACTAGGCAGAAATCAAATCTGCATGTAGAATGCACTTCCTTGACTCTTGTGCAGAAAGGAGTGCAGTATTCGGCTGCATCCATTTTCAATAAGCTACCACAAGAACTCAAAAATCTTAGCAGTAGCCCAAACTCTTTTCAGTCTAAACTGAAGAGTTTCCTCATGGCTCACACCTTCTATTCTGCCGAGGAGCTCCTGGAAGAGCTAAAAAATTAAACAAATTCCAGTGTTACATTGTTGATTTTCTTCATTTAAACGTACGACTTGTCACCTGAATATGTTTTTTTATATTTCATTTTATCTGTTTCTAATATCGTGTTATAATTTTGTGTATTGACTCGTTACATGACCATGGAGACTTCTCCTTCATTTGGTCCCACGGAACAATAAATAAACAATTAAAAAATAAAATAAAAAATATTGCTGCGCGGTGTGGGATCCTTACCAGGTAGGATGGACGGAGGACATCGAAAGGATGCAAAAAAGGGCAGTTCGTTTTGTATTATCACGTAATAGGGGAGAGAGTGTGGCAGATATGATACGCGAGTTGGAATAGAAGTCATTAAAGCAAAGACGTTTCTCGTCGCGGCGAGATCTATTTACGAAATTTCAGTCACCAACTTTCTCTTCCGAATGCGAAAATATTTTGTTGAGCCCAACCTACGTAGGTAGGAATGATCATCAAAATAAAATAAGGGAAATCAGAGCTCGAACAGAAAGGTTTAGGTGTTCGTTTTTCCCGCGCGCTGTTCGGGAGTGGAATGGTAGAGAGATAGTATGATTGTGGTTCGATGAACCCTCTGCCGGCCAGGGTGGCCGAGCGGTTCTAGGTACTACCGTCTGGAACCGCGCGACCGCTGCGGTCGCAGGTTCGAATCCTGCCTCGGGAATGGATGTGTGTGATGTCCTTAGGTTAGTTAGATTTAAGTAGTTCTAAGTTCTAGGGGACTGATGACCTTAGAAGTTAAGTCCCATAGTGCTCAGAGCCATTTGAACCATTTGAACCCTCTGCCAAGCACTTAAATGTGAATTGCAGAGTAATCATGTAGATGTAGATGTAGATGTAGATGTAGATGTAGATGTAGAAGTCGGGACCTTAGCCTTTCACGGGCAAGTGCTCTGCCAACAGAGCTACCCAAGCATGACTTATGACCCGTCCTCACAGCTTCAGTTCTGCCAGTACTTCGTCTCTTACCTTCCGAGCTTCACAGAAGCTCTTCTGCGAACCTTGCAGAACTAGCACTCCTGGGAGAAAGGATATTGCGGAGACATGGCTTAGCCACAGCCTGGGTGCTGTTTCAAGAATGAGATTTTCACTCTGCAGCGGAGTGTGCGCTGATATCAAACTTCCTGCCTGACCGGCATACAGTTTTAAATTGCCAGAAGTTTCATATCAGCGCACACTCCGCTGCAGAGTGAAAATCTCAACTGAAGTCGATAATCGGACGTTTTCACCTGTCACCCCATTCCGCTATGGGAGTTTTAGAATCGTTTAAAGAATGTCCTTTCTCAGTAGCACAGAAATACTCAAACGATGCAACATCAAGAAGAAGTTGTGCGACATAAACTAAAGTTTGCAGGAGCATTTTTACATCTGAAAAATTATGTCTATTCAAATTTCGCACCAGTCGCATGAGAGTGGTGCTAGTAACGCCTCTATGAGGATGCTAATCAGCTTTGCCTTGTGTACACCAGGGCCGGCCACAGCAGTGTGTGCGGTCCCTAGGTGGCTCAAGGATCGGCCTATCACTCGGCTCAGCTCTGTCCTTCCCGGAAGTACCACATACAACGCGACATTTCATTTATCATTGCGGTGCGGCGGTTTGCAGTCGACACAACTGTCTGTGGGCGGCAGAATCGTGGTTCAGCACTGTTTACCTTCGCTATTTGTTTGTGGTATAAAGGACGTTCACAAGTCCAGTGGCTGTTTGCACCAAAAGAGGTAATATAGTGATTTATCGTCACAATCCTTTAAAATGAATGGATATCACGGAAAAGAGGGACGAGAATTCTCAATTCCCATAAGCGATTGGTAGCGCTTATTTGCAACAAAACGACATTATAATACCACGTAGAAAGAATGCAAAATCTTACATGACAATGACAGAGCAAAAAATTACAACGATCGACAGACGGGATTCATTGTTCTGTATATCAAGAAGCACTTTGTGTTAAATTTGCAGACATGGAGCACTTGAAGGAAGTAATGGTACGGAATAGTAAAATTTCTGAAGTCGCACCCATTATTCCACTTTCAGTCGCAGCTGTTTTCAGTGGAAATGAACGAAGGGTATGGAGACTCCATACATTACTGCAAAGTACGTAGGTCAAGTCAACTGGGTTGCCTGGAACAATTTTTCGATTTAAATCTCGCTATTGATGAATTGTTGAAGGAGAAAAGAGTGCAGGAACGAAAATAAGAACGTCCGGAATGGATTGCAGACTTCGCATTTTGAGTGGAATTGACCGCAAACTGCCGTCAGTAAGACACTTCAAGGTAACTTCTTTCTGGTTTTATGGAGATGCATGTAAAAAGAAAATCTGACAATGAAAACCAGTTCTCTTGGCTCATGGGGTTAAGGAAAGTAAGAGGTTTGAAAAATTCGTTGTAGCCTTGCAGGAATTACAACGACAGTTTTATAAAGGTTTTGAAGAAACTGTCAGTCTTACATCTGTTTGCGAGCTGTTTTCGAGACCGTTTCCGATTGTAGTTGAGAGCGCCCCTTGTGCATGTACAGATATAGCTGACTGACCTCCAAGGTACTTCAAGTTTTATTCACAAATCTTTTTACATTAAAACTGTCCAGGACGTCTGCATTGTTTTTCTCAGGTAGATTTTCCAAGTCTCGATAGTGAGGTTGCAAAAGCGCTACAATATTCCGATCGAATAGTTGCGTGAAAGACCTTTATCCGATTATGAAACTATTGCCAACTTGAGTGAGAAACTGTGAAATCGTATGTGTCTGCCCTTATGCCTATAGTTTGTACCAGATAAAAACTATATTGTGTCTTCAGTGCACCAAAAATAATTGATTAATACTGAAAACCTATATTTTTGTGAAATATGTTGTTGAGAAATGTGAAATATAAAACCAAATCGTATGCAGTACGACAGTACTGCCATTTAAATTCGGAACGTTCGCTGTTTTCCCACTCTCGCGCTCAGACAGCGCAGTGTGGCTGTGGGGGACATGTCAAGTGAGGATGAGTGCATTGGCACTCGGCGCTGGGCATGGCCCTCGAATCGAAATCTGCAACGGTCGTGAGCGTTAGTTACCGTTGAGATTGTATGTGGTGGGCTTATGTCAGTCAAGAATGCCTTTAACGCGACGAAGACGCCATTATCAACATGTCACTGAGTTTGAACGAGGTCGTGTAATATGGCTACAAAAAGCTGGATGTTCCTTCTGCGATATTGCACAAAGACTTGTCCGGAATGAAGCTAATGTACGTGATTTGTGGCAGCCGTGGTCACGAGAATGCACGGTTGCAAGAAGAACCGGCTCTGGACGACCATGTGGTACTACCGAGAATGTACACAACCGAGTACGGCGTATGGCTCTGGCGCATCGTGCTGCATTTACAGCAGCAATCTTAGCAGCAGTTGGCGCCACAGGAAACAACAAACTGTTACAAATTGGTTACCTCCAGGGCAGCTCCGAGCCAGACGCCCTGAAGCGTGCATTCCACTGACCCCAAATCACTGCCACTTGCGACTTCAGTGGTGTCAAGGCAGACTTCATTGGAGGGCAAGTTGGATGTCTGTTGTGTTTTCTGATGAAAGCTGATTGTGCCTCGGTGCCACTGACGGCCATCTGTTGAGCAGAATGAAGCCACTTGAGGGCCTGCAACCAACCACTCTCCGCTAGACACACTGGACCTGTTATGTTGCTGTTTCTGAACAGCATACCAGAGGATGTTTTCCAACAGGATAACGGTCGTCTATATACACTGTCATAATCCATCATGTTCTACAGAGTGCCGAGATGTTGCTTTGGCCTGCCCAGTCGCCAGATCTTGCTCCAATCGAGAACATATGGGACATCATTGGAAGACAACTCCAGCGCCGTCCACAAACAGCATTAACCGTCCCTGTATTGGCTGACCAAGTGCTACAGGCATGGAACTCGATGCCGCAAACTGACATCCGGCACCTCTACTACACAATGCATGCACGTTTGCATGCTTGCATTCTACATTCTGGCAGTTACACAGGTTTGTAATCTACCAAAATTTCACATTTGCAATGGCAATTTCACTTAAACTTGTTATCTAGAAAAATGTGTTCCATAAATTTCATTATTGTACATTAATTATTATTCGATGTTGCAATGTTTTCCGTCGGTGTAAAAAATGGTTCAAATGGCTCTGAGCACTATGGGACTCAACTGCTGAGGTCATTAGTCCCCTAGAACTTAGAACTAGTTAAACCCAACTAACCTAAGGACATCACAAACATCCATGCCCGAGGCAGGATTCGAACCTGCGACCGTAGCGGTCTTGCGGTTCCAGACTGCAGCGCCTTTAACCGCACGGCCACTTCGGCCAGCCCGTCGGTGTAGTTGGAGGTGAAATTAACCTACCAGGTACAGACTAGGACAACTACGGATTCATTACAGGTGGTAGAGACAGACAGTCTTGTGAAGTAGTATTGAACACGTTCCCCAAAACTACCTTCTGCGGCTATTCGACAAACCACATGCTAAGAAAATATTTAAGACCTTGGAGCTACAAACATTCTCGATATTATCGACAGTGTGAATATAGAGACAGGGATTAGTGTTCGTGGTATCATAGTGATGGTTGTTACTGATAGTAGTAAGTCCATCAAGAACGCTAGGGGAGTATTTTAGCGAGAAAGAGCCGATAAGCACTTGTTAACATCCCACATAGACAATGAATGAGCGTCTTTTCGTTCCAAAATGTTGAATGTAGAGGAATTTTGAACGAAGTTTAAAGTGATTGTAAATTGCGCTCTAGAGAGGTATGTGCCCAGTAAGTGGATACAGGCCAAAAAGAGCCATCCGTGTTTTAATGAAATACTGAGTAAACAGGGTGAGTTACACTCTTGGTTCAAAAATATCGTGCAAATGTCAATACGTAAAAGTTAGTAGAAATTTGAGCACCTGCAGAAAGATCGATGCACGAGCCATACAACATCTTCAGCCATCATACCTTAGCCAAAGGTCATGCTGAGATCTCAAGAAAAGTCTGGTCCGACGTAATGTCGCTAAGAGGGTCCAAGGCGTCTACCGAGTTATTCGTTTACCAATCTGGTATGTCAACAGGAGCTAGCCGAAGGAAAGCTCAAGCTGAAAATTGGTGTCCTTTTTCATAGAATATGACAATTACCTTCAACTAAGAGGGTAGTGAAAAGGCGGAATATTGCGCTAATAGCTCAGAAAAGCAAACTGGGTAGCAGTGACTGTATGTACTAACCTTTAACTAACTTCTTGTCTTAACTACAATTAACGTGGTGCAGATCTTCTTTTTCACTGCTTTGTGAAAGTGCTTTGGGACGGGGGGAACACTGGATTTGGGACAGGTAAGGTAGGTCTGATGTATAGGAAAAGTGGGACCGAGCAAGCAGTAGGGACTCTGCCATTTGCAGAAAACAATGTAGGCAACATGAGGTGTTGTCAGTGTTAGGCTGCTATTAGACGAGGAACACAAGTGGCGGCACTCTTGACATTACGAGTGGTTCCGATAGCTTTCGGAGAGCTCAGTACATTGTATCTTACGGGCAGTGATGGGAGCCTATTAGCTGACAGAGACTAGTGACGGTATTGATCCATTAGCAGCGGAGCCTGGCAACAACTCTGTCCACTGGGAGTTGCCATTACCACCACGATGCTTTATGGTATATGGAACTTATTAGCCGTTGGTGTGTAGTGACGTCACTTTTCTCCTGATGGATCCACAAATTCATATGATACGTCACTCGAGTATGTTTTCCCAGACCGATAAACCTTCAGTAACTTGGTGCTACAATAAAGTGAACTTCCTGTCTGTTGTGGTCCATAACGGCATTATTTTTTATTAACAAATAAATAAACATGGAAATACCAGGTTACATAGACCGAGAAGTGAGGCAAATAATTAAACTGTGAGGAAGTAGGATCGATGCAGGAAACCTAACTTCTGAGATTGAAAAGAAATCGGCGATCTGGAAGTCACCGCAGAAGCATACTCTGACGAAACAGAAAAACTGAGTTCTTTAACAATACTGTGAAGACTGTCATTCCAGAATCAGAGGAGACGAATGTTTTAGGTGAGTTTTATACAAATGTCACTACCTCTATGTAGAAATTGCTGTCACCTGCTGATAAACACCTGTTTAGTTGTGTGTTGATTGTAGTTATACCTTCTTTTATGTAGCCAGTCAACTCGTAAAAGGAACATTTCGGCATTCGAAGCTAACTGAAAAATTTACTGTTATCTACACATGGGTCGTCAAGCAGTGTGTAATACATCTGGTCAACTGAGTAGTATACATAGGATGATTTCTCATTTTACTACCCTTCGATTTTTCTTTTTTGATGGAAGAGGAAGGAGAAGCAATATTTCATAGAACGTCATTTTCTCAGCTAATCATTTCCCTCTGAAAAACGAAATCATTTGAAAAAAGTGGCGTCACAGGCTGACTGGTTCATGAAACCTCTGGTAGGCTGGATATGTGTCAAAAACAAGCAATAGCTTCTGTCCCCCAGGGACTCACCAGGTGACGCCGCCTTCAGGGTGTTATTATTCGACGTACACTTGTGACCAGTGGCACCATTAGTGTACGTAGAATAATAACACCATGAAGGTTGCGTCACTAGGTGAGTCCCTGAGGGACAGAAGGTATTGCTTGTTTTCGACATATCCAGCCTCGCGGCCGAGCAGTGTCAAGAGAAAGAACTCTCATCTGTAGGAGACAGGCCCTCTGCCATGTTCAGAACAGTGCATTCTGTAGATAACGATCTCGTTCTTCAGTTCAGTTTTTTAGCTTCCGATGACCTGTGGCGGGAGGTTAGCTACTAGTTGCAAATTCACGTGCTTGGCAAAAATGCTTGTTACGTCAGGAGGATGAATCATGGCGAGAAGTTCTTTCAAAAAGAGGGCTGGATCGAAAAGTCGTTGGATTCTGAACACTGTGATTCTCTTGGTGGGCCGGCTGGCCGAGCGGTTCTAGGCGCTACAGTCTGGAACTGCGCGACCGCTACGATCGCAGGTTCGAATCCTGCCTCGGGCATGGATGTGTGTGATGTCCTTAGGTTAGTTAGGTTTAAGTAGTTCTAAGTTTTAGGCGACTGATGACGTCAGAAGTTAAGTCTCATCGTGCTCAGAGCCATTATCTTGGTGGGCTTTTTGTGGACGAACCGTTTACACCGTTGGCTGACTGATAGTTCTTAAACTGTGATTGGCGGTCATGTCTTGCTTGACGGGAAGGTAAGCACAGACTGGATAACTCAAACAGAAAATTAGGTATTCGACAAGGGTTGTGGCACCAAACTGACCTGTGTGAGCTGCTGTTTCCACTCTAGCAGCCGACCGGAGGTCAAAATTTCTTATCTACGGAAGCACAAGCCTCGACCAGAACATCAGAGAGCCAGTCGTGACGGCAACACCCTGCACGTCTCATGCTGATGAGTTATAAGCACCACCATCTTAGCGACATACTTGTCCAGAATTTAGTCAGATTATCAGTACATCAGTGCCCTCGCAGACGTATGAGTTTCTCAGTATGACAGTAAAGCATACAACTACTCTATCCGTTTATTTATAAACTCGCGAGTCACTTCAGACCCTCAGTTCCCTTTACAGCGCACTTGTTCAAACCTTCCAAGTAGCTCTGGAAACCAACGGGTTCACTTGCTGTAAACCATATACTAAGGTGACAGAAGTCATAGGATACCTCCCAATATCGTGTCAGACCACTTTTTGGCTGGCATACTGCAGCAACTGGACGTGGCATGGGCTCAACAAATCCTTATAAGTCCCCAGCAGAAATATTGGGTCACGCTGTCTCTATAGACGTCCATAACTGTGAAAGTGTTACCAGTGATGGATTTTGTGAATTAAATGACCTCTCGATTGTGTCACATAAATATAGATTCATGTCGGGTGATCAGAGTGGCCAAATAAGTCGCACAATGTTCTTCAAACTAATGGCGAACAATTGCGGCCCAGTGACATTTCACATTGGCATCCTCAAAAATTCCTTCCTTGTTGGGGAACAGGAAGTCCTTGAATGCTTCAACAAGGTCTTCAAGTTGCCAAAATGGCCATTTGCAGTCAATGATCGGTTCAGTTGGACCACGGCATCCACTCCATTACAGGGAAAAACAGCCTACGTCATTATGGAGCCACCACCAGCTTGCACAGTGCCTAGTTGACAACCTGGGCCCGTGATTTCGTGGGATCTGCACCACGCTCGAACCCTGCCATCAGCTCCTACCAACTGAAATCGGAATTCATCTGACCAGGCCCGGTTTTCCGGTCGTCTATGGTGTAATCGATAAGATCACGAGCCCAGGAGAGGCGCTGCAGACGTTGTCGTGTAGTTAACAAAGGCACTCGCGTTGGTCGTCTGCTGCCGTAGCCCATTAACATCAGTTTTTGCCGCGATATTGTAACGGATACGTTCGTTGTACGTCCCAAATTGATTTCTGCGGTTATTTCACTCGGTATTGCTTGTGCGTTAGGACTGACAACTCTATGCAAACGCCGTTGTTCTTGGTTAAGTGAAGGGCGTCGGCCACTGCGTTGTCCATGTTGAGAGAAAATTTGGTACTCTCGGACACTTTACTTTAGACTCTGTGAATGTCGGAATATTGAATTCACTAACAATTTCCCAAATGGAAAATCCCATGCATCCAGCTCTAGCTGCCATTCCTCGTCCAAAGTCTGTTAATGCCCGCCGTGCTACCAGAATCACGCCGGACACCGTTTCACACGAATCACCGGAGCACAAATGACACTTCCGCCAATGCACTGCCCTTTTACGCCTTGTGTACGCGATACTACCGCCATCTGTACACGTGCATATCGCTGTCCCACGACTTTTGTCACCGCAGTGCACATTTCAGTTTTGTCAGACAGTCAGATGTGTTTCACGTTTGTGTTTTATTTGAATGATTTGATGTGTACATTTATAACTTGTTTCTGTTTAGACCTTTAATTAATCTCATTTTCAATATTATGCAATTTTCCAATTTAGGATCCACAGCTGGGGCCTCTGCATTTAATTGCATTTGTTAATCAGTTGCGCACAGTAGTTCAGCTTGGTTGTTAAAGGTGCGTGTGTCTCCTAGTTCGATATCTCAGTCAGACCAGCAATTTCGAACACAAGTGGCGTTTTTCAGAGTCTGAAATTTCACATTTAAGAAATCAATGACGCAACAGGATCCTACTAACATACCGCGGTTTGACCGTGGCACAGACTCTAGTACAGAGGCCACAGTAATGGGCATGCCTTTCGTAGAGAAGCAAATGTAAGAACAGAAAACAAACAGTCGCCCAGTTCGGCTTTACTACAGCATTGGGCCCTTACTTAACCCCTTACATTTATCACAAATCTCTCACCCAGGGCAAAGTCAGAAGTGACTGAAAAAAAAGCAGATGACTTCTGTATATAATGTGATGTCGTACAGTATCTACACCACACCAGGCAGAACGCAATCCGAGATTGGCAGTAAACTATGTGACGGCCCGACCAACTTGGGTCTGGCTCGAGTACACGCCTTCTGTTGGTCGAGTACGTAGAGCCACAATCGAGCCGGCATAAGATGCCGCAACGAGGCCCGCTCACTCTGCTAGCGGAATCATTGGAAACCTGAGCAGTGTTTATAGTAGCCTATTTGTGATTGTGCTTATTTATGACAACTTCGCCAGTACAACTGACTCCCTCGGGCTTCCTGTTGCAAGTTAAGTAAAAACACTGCCATTCAAATTTAATGTGCTTCTAATCATTTTTGCATTCAATCTATGCACCCAACTATTCCTCGGCACCCACCTCCATCGGATCCAACATACAGGAAGGATAAACGAATGGACCCAAAAATTACAGTCAGGTAACCTTCACATCGGTTGCTGGATGAACTTTGAACATATTCTGAGATCGATTATTACAAATTTCCTTGAGACGGAGAGCTTCTGTCCACAAATCAGCACTGATTTAGAAATCATCATTCGTGAGAAACTCAGTTTTCCCTGTTCTCACATGATATTCTGAGAACCATGGATGAAGAGCAACACGCAAATTCCATATTCCTCACGGTGCTCCCCTGCAGTCCGTTAACGAAGCTTCGAGCAAACGGATGATGATCCCATATTTGTGAGTGGCTCGAAAATTTCTTCAGTAAGGAAACATAGTTCGTTGTCCTCGACGGCCAGTGTTCATGAGAGACAAAGGTGTCGACATGAATGCCCCGGGGAAGTGTGACAAGGCCGTTCCTACTCTCGATTTGCTTAAATGGTCTGACGGGCTGGGTGAGGAGCAATCCGCAACTGTTTGCTGATGACGCTGTCTTTGTTGAGTGACTGTATACAAGATTACTTAGACAAAATTTCTATTTGTTATGATGAATGAGAGCTTGCTCTAACTGTAGGAAAATGCAAGTTAATGCAGTGAGTAAGAAAACCAATTCCGTTGAAGCTGGGTCATCTTAAATCAAAGCTCTAAATCCTTGGTTGAGCATGTGTGCTCAAGCTGCTTCTGCTGCAGTTAGTGAAACAATGTCCTAAATTAAATCTGGCCGCCTCACACAAAGGGTAACACCGAAACAGGAAAGAATAACTTAATAGTACACCAGGTTATGTTTCTCCCACATAACCAAAAAAGCTGTGGGTCAAGTTCAGGGTCTTGTAATGCAAGTCAGATACGTTTTCAACAAAATTTTATTTATTCTAAAGTTGAACAAAATGAGTCAAAAAGTTATTTACCTTTAACGGAATTCTTAGTTTTAAATTTTATTAAATACAAGTTAACTGTAATACCTCTGCTCTGATCAGAATCATATTTTGCTCTTTAACTGAGCAAATACTAAACAAACTTCAACAATCAGACATAGAAATAAATTGACCTTCATATTATTTTAACTGTCGGGATGGGTTTAATGCCGTGGGAGGACCTCTTTGTGCAAAATAAACAGCACCAATACGTCATTGCGTGTGTGCAGTTCGGTGATGCAAGGTTAAAGAGTACATTCGAGTTACAGGCATGTAAGCAACATACTGTAGATATGTGAAAAGCGAACTGCTCAGATTATGGATCGCACTACTGAGGATTTAAAAACTCACCTCTGCTCCAGGTCAGCAGAAAGCTGCAAGCAGCCGCCCTACACTAGGCGAAGTGATGCATTTTCATTCGCTGAATCCACATTTTGGAGGGGAAAATCAGAGGCGAACGCCCAAGGCTTTTATTGGTAGCGTGGAGGGGAGGGGGAGGAGGAATCAACGCCATGACAGAAAGACTTTGTTACCACACCTCTTATCCCCAGGAGGTGGCGTGCCAGACGCCGACCGCCGTCGACGCCACTCACCGACGCACGAGGCGGTAGTGTAATTAGGCCACCCACAAAGGGAGCGTGGTTGCAGCGGTAAGATTTGCAGATGGCCTTTTCTGTCGCTGCAATGGGATGCTTAGCCAAATCCGTGAAATTTCACACTTCCAACACACAGTTCGTAGGCCAACAATTAAGAATGGGAAAACATGCTGATTGTAAAATTGAATCTATAATGCATAGTTATATGTACGGTCATGTCACTCCAATTGTCATAATACAACATTTGTAATGTGCTGCTCGACAAACTCACATTGGTTAATTATCTAGGCATAGCCTTGCAAAACAATATGAAATGGATCGTGCATGTAAGGACGGTAGTATAAAAGGTAGGGAGGAAGAGGAGGAGATTAGTATTTAATGCCTCGTCGACGACAAGGCCATTAAGGATGGGGAGACGAATAGTCGACTTAGGTTTACAGGGAGAATTTTTGGAAAGTGTAGCTCATCTATGAAGGAGACCACGTATTGAATAATAGTACGATCCGTTCTTGAGTACTGCTCGAATGTTTGGAATCCCTGCTAGGTCAGATTAACTTCTTCATTCCCTCGGTTCACATATGTGGACCATCGTTCATTCTTTTTTTCCTGTAAAAAAACGTGTTTTTCCACTTATAGACGGATGATCTGTGAGTGTGAACCTTCTAGTTCTTAGTTGTAAAACCAGGGCATGGCACCTTACAAGGAACAATTCATTTCTTAGTTTACAACTGATCATATGCAAGAAATGGCTGCTTCTACAACTCGAAAAGGTATGTTAATAATTGTTATACCTAAATATGAGACAGTGAATTTGTGTTTCTCATATGTTGTTGTTGTGTGGTCTACAGTCCTGAGACTGGTTTGATGCAGCTCTCCATGCTACTCTATCCTGTGCAAGCTTCTTCATCTCCCAGTACCTACTGCAGCCTACATCCTTCTGAATCTCCTTAGTGTATTCATCTCTTGGTCTCCCTCTACGACTTTTACCCTCCACTCTGCCCTCCAATACTAAGTTGGTGATCCCTTGATGACTCAGAACATGTCCTACCAACCGATCCCTTCTTCTAGTCAAGTTGTGTCACAAACTCCTCTTCTCCCCAAGACTGTTCAGTATCTCCTCATTAGTTATGTGATCTATCCATCTAATCTTCAGCATTCTTCTGTAGCACCACATTTCGAAAGCTTCTATTCTCTTCTTGTCCAAACTATTTATCGTCCATGTTTCACTTCCATACATGGCTACACTCCATACAAATGCTTTCTGAAACGACTTCCTGACACTTAAATCTATACTTGATGTTAACAAATTTCTGTTCTTCAGAAACGCTTTCCTTGCTATTGCCAGTCTACGTTTTATATCCTCTCTACTTCGACCATCATCAGTTATTTTGCTCCCCAAATAGCAAAACTCCTTTACTACTTTAAGTGTCTCATTTCCTAATCTTATTCCCTCAGCATCACCCGACTTAATTCGACTACATTCCATTATCCTCGTTTTGCTTTTGTTGATGTTCATCTTATATCCTCCTTTCAAGATACTGTCCATTCCGTTCAACTGCTCTTCCAAGTCCTTTGCTGTCTCTGACATAGTTACAATGTCATCGGCGAACCTTAAAGTTTTTATTTCTTCTCCATGGATTTTAATACCTACTTCGAATTTTTCTTTTGTTTCTTTTACTGCTTGCTCAATATAAAGATTGAACTACATCGGGGAGAGGCTACAACCCTGTCTCGCTCCCTTCCCAACCACTGCTTCCTTTTCATGTCCCTCGACTCTTATAACTGCCATCTGCTTTCTGTACAAATTGTAAATAGCCTTTCGCTCCCTGTATTTTACCCCTCCAACTTTAGAATTTGAAAGAGAGTATTCCAGTCAACATTGTCAAAAGCTTTCTCTAAGTCTACAAATGCTAGAAACGTAGGTTTGCCTTTTCTTAATCTAGCTTCTAAAATAAGTCGTAGGGTCAGTATTGCCTCACGTGTTCCCATATTTCTACGGAATCCAAACTGATCTTCCCCGATGTCGGCTTCTACCAGTTTTTCCATTCGTCTGTAAAGAAATCGCGTTAGTATTTTGCAGCTGTGACTTATTAAACTGATAGTTCGGTAATTTTCACATCTGTCAACGGCTGCTTTCTTTGGGATTGGAATTATTATATTCTTCTTGAAGTCTGAGGGCATTTCGCCTGTCTCATACATTTTGCTCACCAGATGGTAGAGTTTTGTCAGGACTGGCTCTCCTAAGGCTATCAGTAGTTCTAATGTTGTCCACTCCCAGGGCTTTGTTTCGGCTTAGGTCTTTCAGTAATCTATCAAACTCTTCACGCAGTATAATGTCTCCAATGTCATCTTCATCTACATCCTCTTCCATTTCTATAACACTGCCCTCAAGTATATCGCCCTTGTATAGACCCTCTATATACTCCTTCCACCTTTCTGCTTTCCCTTCTTTGCTTAGAACTGGGTTTCCATCTGAGCTCTTGATATTCATACAAGTGGTTCTCTTTTCTCCAAAGGTCTCTTTAATTTTCCTGTAGGCAGTATCTATCTTACCCCTAGTGAGATAAGCCTCTACATCCTTACATTTGTCCTCTAGCCATGCCTGCTTAGCCATTTTGCATTTCCTGTCGATCTCATTTTTGAGACTTTTGTATTCCTTTTTGCCTGCTTCATTTACTGCATTTTTATATTTCCTCCTTTCGTCATTTAAATTCAGTATTTCTTCTCTCACCCAAGGATTTCTACTAGCCCTTGTCTTTTTACCTACTTGGTCCTCTGCTGCCTTCACTACTTCATCCCTCAAAGCTACCCATTCTTCTTCTACTGTATTTCTTTCCCCCATTCTTGTCAATTGTTCCCTTATGCTCCCCCTGAAACTCTGTACAACCTCTGGTTTAGTCAGTTTATCCAGGTCCCATCTCCTTAGATTCCCACCTTTTTGCAGTTTCTTCAGTTTTAATCTACAGTTCATAACCAATAGATTGTGGTCAGAGTCCACATCTACCCCTGGAAATGTCTTACAATTTAAAACCTGGTTCCTAAATCTCTGTCTTACCATTATATAATCTATCTGAAACCTGTCCCTTTCTCATATAACGTTCGCTAACTACTCTAGATGCTGAGAATTAGTTCAGATTTGTAGAAATTTTGTTAGTTACAATGAAATAAACCATTTCTTGAAAGTCCTCGTACGTAGACCTCAGGTCACAAAGTATATGTGCTAATTTAATAATAATTTTATTTAATAAATTAAATTTAGTAAATTCAATATACTGGTACGATATCTCTACACTCTGCAGCAGTGTATGAAATTTTAGCTGATGAGCAATTAGAAAGTCTTCTTAATGACAGCGATGCGTAATTATCTGAATGGAAAGATGACGAATTCTCATGTTTGACTGAAGATTGTCCTAATAAGCTTGATAAAAGTGACTGGTAAATAATAATAGCGTTAAGACGCCTTAACAGTAGCTTGAAGGAAAGGACGTTCTTGTACAGTTAATTCCTCTAGCGTTGAAGACGTAGACGCTATAGATAATGTGAATAAAAAGCCAAGAAGAGCTATGTTGCAACCATTTTCAGAAGCTAGGTTTTACAGTGTTGGTCAAATACCAAAATACGTTGAGGCAAGGCACGCCTCAAAATGCAGGGAACGTGACTGTAAATGTTCCGGTAACCGTCTCTTTAGCGTTGTAATCACCGTCAACACTCCCAGCGGACGATGTATATGCAGCAACTTAGTTCACGCTCACAAAAATCCTGCATCGACCCACTTCTGTCTACCGAACTTGATCCGTTTACGAACTCTTCCTGAAGTAGCATTTCCTTCGCTTCACTTCAGTATTTTTTCAGGAAACAACTCTCAAACACTTCATAGGTAATAAATTTGTCCATGATTGTTCATTGTCCTCAAGATCTCTTTTGGCGAATTTAATTTTTGCCTCTTCCAACGTTCCTCTCCCAAACCCATTTCTACAAGCAGCAAGAAAATCAAGTGGATGGTATCTTCTATCACTTGCAAAATACTCCGTCGTTCCTGAATTAACCGAGGGAACATGTATTACAGTAGTAGCATGATTTGCTGCTAAAGAATTTAATTTTGCCCTCATGTCTTCAAACTCCTGTTCATGCAGCACAGCTTCTGTAGTTCATACAGCTTCAAAATGTCATCTGTTCATAAGCACTTGTTCCTCACATTCTACTACTCTGCCTGACAAACTGTTAACGGGTTTAGTATTCACCTCCTCAAGTGTATTTTGCCTCAGGATACAATTCTTTACCTCGCCACCCAGCTCGTAATGTATCTTTTCCAACTTGTGCCCATTTTACCCCTGTGTCGACTCTGGTGTTAACCAGACCAACTTCCTCAGAAATGTTCTCTACATATGCCCTTATAGCTCCCAGCTTCTACAGTTTGTACTATACTCGCCTCTACTGAACATATCTGTGTTTTTATTGAACCTATTTCTGCACCCAGTACCCCATTTTTTAGTTCAATTTTCTCAAAATTGTACTTAACCACTCGCAATTACACTGAAGCATCAAAGAAACCGGTATAAGCCGGTATAATAACCGGTATAATGCTAACCGGTACCGGTTAGTATTGAAATACAGAGATATGTAAGCAGGCAGAATACGGCGCTCCGGTCTGCAGCGCCTTTATAAGACAACAAGTGTTGCAGTTGTTAGATCGGTCACTGCTGCTACAATGGCAGGTTATAAAGATTGAAGTGAGTTTGAATGTGGCGTTATAGTCGGCGCAAGAGCGGTGGGGCACAGCATCTCCTAGCTAGCGATGAAGTGGGGATTTTGCCGTACGACCATTTCACGAGTGTACCGTGGATATCCGGTAAAACATCGGCCGGAAAAAGATCCTCCAAGAACGGGACCAAAAACGACTGAAGAGGATTGTTCAATTCGACAGAAGTGCAACCCTTCCGTAAATTGCTTCACATTTCAATGCTGGGCCATCAACAAATGTCAGCGTGCGAACCATTCAGGGGAACATCATCGATATGGGCTCTCGGAGCCGAAGGTCTACTGGTGTAACCTTGATGACTGCGCGAACCAAAGCTTTAAGCTTCGCCTGGGGCCATTAACACCGACATTCGACTGTTAATGAGTGGAAACATGTTGCCTGGTAGGACGAGTCTGGTTTCAATTTGTATCGAGAGGATGGACGTCTACGTGTATAGAGACAACCTCATGAATCCATGGATCCTGCATGTCAGCAGGAGACTGTTCAAGCTCGTGGAGGCTCTTTAATGGTGTGGGGCGTGTGCAGTTGGAGTGATATGGGACCCTTGATGCATTCAAATACGACTCTGACAGGTGACGCCTACGTAAGCATCCTGTCTGATCACCTGCGTCCATTCATGTCCGTTGTGCATTCCGACGGACTTGACAAACTCCAACAAGGCAATGGGACACGCCACACATCCAGAATTGCTACAGAGTGGCTCCAGGAACACTCTTCTGAGTTTAAACACTTCCGCTGGCCGCTAAACTCCCCAGACATGAACATTATTGAGCATATCTGCGATGCCTTCCAACGCGCTGTTCAGAAGGGATCTCCACACAGTCGTACTCTTACGGATTTATGGACAGCTCTGTAGGATTCATGTTGTCAGTTCCCTCCAGCACTACTTCTGTCGTTAGTCGAGTCCATGCCACGTCGTGTCGTGGCACTTCTGCGTGCTCGCGGTGGCCCTCCAGATAATAGACAGTTGTACCAGTTTCTTTGGCTCTTCAGCGAACGGCTTCTTTTTCTGATTTCAGACTATCCGCCCCAGTGCTCTAACATTATCATAACCACACACGCCAGGTAATTGCTTAATCTTTGGAAGCTCCATCATTGATGTCGAGCCTGCAGTTTCACACACGTTCGCACCTTCGGCACAAGTACATAACTTGTGGGTCATGCTGGCTGCTTCAGCTGTTCCGCTGCTGCCGAAAGTGTAGAAGCTGCCGGTGAACTCGAAGGCGCCGCCGGTGGCCCCCATTGCCATGCTGTTGGCCGCTGCAGACTCGAACTCAGCGCATCTCTACGTAGCCATTTTCTTCTTTCTTGAATTTCTGCAGCTAACTTCTCCGCACCTAACTTTTGCAACCAATTCTCATGCACGCAACTAGTGCCGAAACTTTCGCTCAGAGCCCTCATGCAAACTGACAATCGTTCAGGAGATTTGGGACCTAGATTACAGAATTTTATAACGTGTTAGGATTACAACTGCAGCTCTATGCGGATTATATACTAATGTTGGCCAAATAACAGAATTTGTTGAGGCAAGGAATGCCTCAAAATGCAGGAAACGTGGTTGCACTTCCCAAATAAGAGACATGTGCATCAAATGCAGATTGTATTTACGTGATGTGAAAATTAATTGTTTGGAAGCTTATCATAAAAGGTACAATAAAGATTTGTTTACTGGCAGCAACAAATTATTACTGACCAGACGTTATTGTGTGATTATTATTGTATTACATTTGTGGTGTTGTTTTAGAGCATTAACAAAAACCTGTAATGAAAATCATATACTTCAAAAGTTTCAACAATAAGAAACATATTTTCTATGTGAATTAGCTGAATAAAATTTTATTGCTGGAAAAGAAGAAAGAAAACAGAAAGCAAAACTAATATGTTTTCACCATAAGTGAGACCCTTCCGTTTATGCTTTACCTAATTATCAAAAAAATACTTCATTTGCAATTGCGACATACTTATATATGAGTTTGCTGGAAAACATGGAAAGAAAGTTTCCCGCGATTTTCTTTTGTCTCAGAATCAAAGAGGTTACAGAAAGACATTACATTAATTCGGAGGCGTTCTGCTAGTTTATTACCGGTAGGTTCGACCAACACGCTGTAACGTTAGGCGTATTTAAGGGATTTAATCGGACGCCTAAAATACGGGGTAAGGTGTATTTGTACTATTGAACCCTAGCGGGCCCAGGTCTCATGGCGCACCACGGCATTTCTAGTTTCAGACTAGGCGACCCTTACTGGCGAGCCAGGTCCAAGGGCGTCAGCAAAGTACCGGATATGGGTAAATCCCAGTACTGGTAATTTTGGACGACGCGTTGATCGCTTAGGAAGGCCACCTATGCTTCCAGTACTGGCGGGCTTTGAGCAAAACCGAAAAATAGCTTCTTACAGCTTTGTGATAGTCTATAATACTTTAAAATCAATTATTAATGCAAATCTGAATACATTTGCGATCTCATAAGAATGAGGCTGATCCAATGACGCAACAACATTTCAGTATCTACACTCCTGGAAATTGAAATAAGAACACCGTGAATTCATTGTCCCAGGAAGGGGAAACTTTATTGACACATTCCTGGGGTCAGATACATCACATGATCACACTGACAGAACCACAGGCACATAGACACAGGCAACAGAGCATGCACAATGTCGGCACTAGTACAGTGTATATCCACCTTTCGCAGCAATGCAGGCTGCTATTCTCCCATGGAGACGATCGTAGAGATGCTGGATGTAGTCCTGTGGAACGGCTTGCCATGCCATTTCCACCTGGCGCCTCAGTTGGACCAGCGTTCGTGCTGGACGTGCAGACCGCGTGAGACGACGCTTCATCCAGTCCCAAACATGCTCAATGGGGGACAGTTCCGGAGATCTTGCTGGCCAGGGTAGTTGACTTACACCTTCTAGAGCACGTTGGGTGGCACGGGATACATGCGGACGTGCATTGTCCTGTTGGAACAGCAAGTTCCCTTGCCGGTCTAGGAATGGTAGAACGATGGGTTCGATGACGGTTTGGATGTACCGTGCACTATTCAGTGTCCCCTCGACGATCACCTGTGGTGTACGGCCAGTGTAGGAGATCGCTCCCCACACCATGATGCCGGGTGTTGGCCCTGTGTGCCTCGGTCGTATGCAGTCCTGATTGTGGCGCTCACCTGCACGGCGCCAAACACGCATACGACCATCATTGGCACCAAGGCAGAAGCGACTCTCATCGCTGAAGACGACACGTCTCCATTCGTCCCTCCATTCATGCCTGTCGCGACACCATTGGAGGCGGGCTGCACGATGTTGGGGCGTGAGCGGAAGACGGCCTAACGGTGTGCGGGACCGTAGCCCAGCTTCATGGAGACGGTTGCGAATGGTCCTCGCCGATACCCCAGGAGCAACAGTGTCCCTAATTTGCTGGGAAGTGGCGGTGCGGTCCCCTACGGTACTGCGTAGGATCCTACGGTCTTGGCGTGCATCCGTGCGTCGCTGCGGTCCGGTCCCAGGTCGACGGGCACGTGCACCTTCCGCCGACCACTGGCGACAACATCGATATACTGTGGAGACCTCACGCCCCACGTGTTGAGCAATTCGGCGGTACGTCCACCCAGCCTCCCGCATGCCCAGTATACGCCCTCGCTCAAAGTCCGTCAGCTGCACATACGGTTCACGTCCACGCTGTCGCGGCATGCTACCAGTGTTAAAGACTGCGATGGAGCTCCGTATGCCACGGCAAACTGGCTGACACTGACGGCGGCGGTGCACAAATGCTGTGCAGCTAGCGCCATTCGACGGCCAACACCGCGGTTCCTGGTGTGTCCGCTGTGCCGTGCGTGTGATCATTGCTTGTACAGCCCTCTCGCAGTGTCCTGAGCAAGTATGGTGGGTCTGACACACCGGTGTCAATGTGTTCTTTTTTCCATTTCCAGGAGTGTATATAGCAGCAGAAGTTAACATTTCACAGCAAATAAACATTTAATGAATGGAACTGTGAATTAACAACTTTCAATCGTTTTATGCGATTTCAACAAACGATATCTCAAACGGTAGAGTTTCACTATAGTTATCATTGCGGAAAGTCACGCATTTGGATCTATTTTGCATATTGACTTTTGACGTGTTTTATAACTTTTTTTTTACTAGATATTTGTCGGAACACCGTACTCTCCACATTTACACAGCTAAAGAGTAGAGCGTTAGTACATATATTATTATTTAATGAACAGTTTACTATTTTACCAGTAACTTTATTTTAATATTGATTCCAAGCGATGTTAAAAACCGCGCTATTTTAAAAGTGGTAATTTGCTTGTGTTGGAGGACATCACAATTGAAAAGAGTGCAAAAGATGCTTTTCTCAAGCAGATGTAAATAACTGTTTAAGGCATTTAACAAGAATCTGTTGTCATTTATCATGAGCATACTTGCGCGATATTACTGGCATATTTACTTATTGAGAAACCTTTATTTATAATTACTTTAAATTATCTTAGTGTTACAGAATGTTTATAACATTTATTTGTTGATATATTGTTGTAATATATTAGTTTAACCCTCGGAGTGGTCAGGTGAGTCAAATCATGTCTGTAGAGCTTGGGAACGACGTATTTTTGATGGGTATGGCATTCAGCCAATGAGAGTTGGACAGTGGCGGAACACTGCTAGAATCAAGTGGAGATTGGAACTTCTCAAGGGAAGAGCTCAAGGGAGCGATTCCGTACACTTTTACTCGAGTTCTGGAAGGAGGCAGCGTTGCCTGTGATAACAAGTGGTTTTCGATTGTGAAGGTGATTGATTCTGGGTAGTGAACGGCCCCTACTATACTTTAACTTCTGAAGGGACGTATATTTCTAACTTCTTCTGTCCAAATCACGGAACTGAGGACAGACAGAGCATGAGTTTCTTTCTACCGCGGGTGTTAATTTGTGAATCGTCAATTCAACTCTGAACTGTTTTGAGCTGATGAATATTTCGTGTATTGTGGTCACGAAATAGGATTATTTTTCGCATATCTTTGACAACAAGTTAGTTTTGGGATTTTGCTACCATTCTTGTGACGCTCTCAACGGAACTTTACTGCATTTGATAAGGGTTTTTATATCCGTATTCTAACTGAATATCGTAGGGCCACTTCCCGTTTACTTGAGATGTCCTTTCTTGAATCAGCTTTATTCAACGTGATTCACTGTCGTCCACAGTAATTACGGACTTTACGATACCACCATTTTTAATTAAATTATTCATTTAACTTTATTTTATTACTGTGTATGTTATTAACTCGCAATTATAGTCAATGCACAGACTATTTTACTGCAGGATCACAACTACACGTTATTAATTACCATGAACTCAAATGGGAATCCCTGGAGGGAAGACGATGTTCTTTCCACGAAACGCTATTGAGAATATTTAGAGAACTATCATTAGAAGCTGCCTGCAGAACCACTCTGCTGTGGCCAACGAATATTCCGATAAGAAAGATTAGGGCTCATACGAAGGCATGTGGACAATCGTTTTTCCAATGCTCTATTTGCGAGTGGATCAGGGAAGGAAGTGACTAGTAGGCAGTCTCCACAATGAAACTTTTGGGGGCCTGCCACGTGTGTGTGTAGGTGTAGAAAGAGATGCGGAAATGTATTTGAAACAAATCATCTGGGTATATGAAACATGGGTTCGTCGATTTCAACCAGAGGGCAAACTGAGTGTGGAACGGAAACTTTCTAGACCTGCATCCAAAAATATATTCAGGAATCAGCACTCTGCAGTAGAAGAGACCCAGTGTTTTGGAATGCGCCAAGGCCAACTCTTTAACAGTACCTGTAAAAGTCGTTACCAGCAAATAGTGGACAATACAATTGCACACTTTGAACGAGTTTGAGGCTATAGTTTGAAACAAAAACGAACACCGAACTGTACTGTCAAAAAGCGGTCCACATATCGCCACGCGTACCGTTATAAATTTTAAGAATACGCATTTCTTGGTGTTGGAGCATCCTACATATAGTCCTGATCCATCCTCTCATATTTCCGTTTGTGTTGTCCATTTAACGAAGATATAAAATATCATCGAACTACTTCCAATGAAGGGACTTGAAGTGGTGCATACGTGGCTTGCTGCACGACAGAAAACTTCTTTTTCTGGAGGTATTGGATAGCTTGTCCAACGTTGGATCGAGTGCGCTGAGGATTAGAGTGACTATGATGATAATAAAGACTTCGTAAATTATGTACTGTGCCGATAAATTAGAAAAAATGTTTGGAAATGTCTTAATACATTTTATGTTGACCGGGGAAATTGCTTTAAAATGTGTACGTGAGGTTCGAACTACGAACGATGTTTTAATGAATACAACGAAACGCGTATGATGACCACACAACGCACTTTAGTAGATATCACCAGAAGGAATACAATGACTTCGAGATATGTTTGTAATTAACTTATTGCTCTCGTGCCTGGTGTATGTTTTCGAACAGAAATTTATCCCAGACTGGTCATTTCACATGAGGCTTGTGCGTGTGCGCCTGTACTAATGATGTTGAAGTTGCAGTCTGCTTATCTGTAATCGCCATTAGGCTTGTGTCTGTCGGTCAGTACACATAACGACCGGCGCATTCCATTAACAGCACACCAAGAATCGTTGTCGCCTTTGTCGGTTACTCTCCTCTGGATTCCATCTGCGCTCGATACTTGAAACTGTTCAACACAGCACGCACCGTACCACGATTGTGCTATTACTCCACGTGTCTAGTTCTCCAGAAGGAGCCCGACAACATTTGTACTGCTCGCAACTGCAGTAGTCACCCAGATTCTATCATTTTATGATTGTAATTGCCGATCTTTAATTTTCCTCAGAGATATCATCTTATTTTGGTACATTTCTGGAGGTACATTTCATAAGAATCAATGGGACGCTGCAGACAACCCCAAATCTCTTTCAATTAATAAACACTTATCCAGTGATACTAAGGAAAGACATGATTGGAGCAGCCTTCTGTTGCGATATTACCGGCCGGGGTGGCAGAGCTGTTCTAGGCGCTACAGTCTGGAACCGCGCTGCTGCTACGGTAGCAGGTTCGAATCCTGCCTCGGGCATGGATGTGTGTGATGTCCTTAGGTTAGTTAGGCTTAAGTAGTTCTAAGTTCTAGGGGACTGATGACCTCAGAAGTTAAGTCCCATAGTTCTCAGAGCCATTTGATTCATTTTGTTGCGATATTAATATTATACTTTTACGTTTAAGAATTATAACACTTCACTTCTTTTGGAAAAATACGAAGCTTCTTACAAATCAGTCTCTCGGTCATTCTGGTTGTTGTTGTGGGCGGACGTGCACCATGTGATCAAAAGAATCCGGACACCCAAATTTTTTTTTGAAATTTGTGGTAAATTTCTATGGGACCAACTGTTAAGTCCATCGGCCCCTAGGCTTACACACTACTTAATCTAGCTTAAACTGACTTACGCTAACGACAACACACACGCACCGCAATGGTTACCCAGCGCCCCGACACCCAAAAAACCATACGTTTTTCACATTAGGTGCATTGCCCTGCCACCTACTGCCAGGTACTCCATACCAGCGACCTCAGTAGTAATTAGTCATCGTGAGAGAGCAGAACGGGGCGCTCCGCGGAACTCACAGACTTCGAATGTGATGAGGTGATTGGGTGTCACTTGTGCCATACGTCTGCACGCGAGACTTACACGCTCCTAAACATCCCTACGTCCACTGTTTCCGATGGGATAGTGAAGTGGAAACGTGAAGGGACACGTACAGCGCAAAAGCGTACACGAAGACCTCGTCTGTTGTCCGACACAGACGGTTGAAGAGTGTCGTAATGTGTAATAGGCAGGCATCTATCCACACCATCACACAGGAGTTCCAAACTGCATCCGGATCCACTGCAACTACTATTACAGTTAAGCGGGAGGTGAGAAAACTTGGATTTCATGGTCGACCGGCTGCTTATAAGCCACACATCACGCCGGTAAATGCCAAAAGACGTCTCGCTTGATGTAAGGAGCGTAAACATTGGACGGTTGAACACTGGAGAAACGTTGTCTGGAGTGACGAATCATGGTACAGAATGTGCCGATCCGATGGCAGGATGTGTGTATGGCGAATGACCGGTGAACGTCATCTCCCAGCGTATGTTGTGCCAACAGTAAAATTCGGAGGCGGTGGTGTTACGGTGTGGTCGTGTTTTTCATGGAGGGATCTTGCGCCCCATGTTGTTTCGCGTGGCAGTATTACAGCACAGGCATATGCTGATGTTTTAAGCATCTTCTTGCTTCCCACTGCTGAAGAGGAATCGGGGATGGTGATAGCATCTTTAAACACAGCAAACCAGTATCCTTTAAGAGTAGTACTAGACGCTCATTTACTGGACAATTTCTTCAGGATATGATTGCCTGAATATTCTGCGTCGTTGGATCTCCATCGCTTCACAGTCGATGATTTGGTGTGGTGCGGTTTCCTCACTCTCACCACACGCACTGCACATAGGGTCTCCTTTATTTATATCCATCATGTGTAAATGTTTCTTAAAACTCCCATGACCTATTTCCATGACTAAAGACATGGCACCACCATGATTTTAGTCACTCTCCTCTTGAAGCCCAAGATTACAGAACTCCTTTTGAAACATGCCTTTGGCATTATTAGGTTGCCATGTTTTTGTTTTTGAAACACAACCCAATATTAGACATGCTGCGTTCTTATACAGTTTCGTTGTTTTGATTTAACGATCGCCATAGTGATGGTTAAACGGTCTTGTCGCAGTGGTAACACCGGTTCCCGTCAGATCACCGAAGTTAAGCGCTGCCGGACTGGACTAGCATTTGGATGAGTGACCATCCGGTCTACCGATCACTGTTGGCAAGTGGGGTGCACTCAGCCCTTGTGAGGCAAACAGAGGAGCTAGTTGATTGAGAAGTAGCGGCTCCGGTCTCGGAAACTGACATACGATCGGGAGAGCGGTGTGCTGACCACATGCCGCTCCATATCCGCATTCAGTGACGCCTGAGGACTGAGGATGACACGGCGGCCGGTCGATACCTTTGGGCCTTCATGGCCTGTTCGGGAGGATAGTGATGGTTAGCACAGGCTCCAGTCCAGTAAAAGGTACCGTCACAACCCTCCTAGCCAGCCTATCAGCTTCTTCATTGCTACTGATTCCTGAGTGATCAGGAACCCACAGCAAGTTTAAGTCGTTGCTCTCACCTTGTCTCACAAGGGCTTTGTGGCATTCTGCAACGATCTTTTATCTAATTTCTGGGGCCGATAAATATTTCAGAGCTGCTTGCCTGTCTGATGCGATAGTAGGTGGTAGTTTGCAGTCATTTGGTACAATCCTTCATCAGAGGAAGGCCCAGGCTCGTCCACATCTTCTTCAATCACGGCGGTGATCAGACAGCAGTTATAACTTGCACTGGCTAACTTCGAGGTGTAGTCTTCTCTCGGTAGCAGGCAGCACATCTCGATCTGCCAACCTAGTCATCCAGTAACTAGCCAGACTGCCATGGTGCGGCTGAGCTCGCAGGTTACATGTTATGTCTCCGTATTGCAAGGCTCGCAGAATGACAAACTAGATGCTGTCGTACTGCGCCGTTTGCACTTCCTGACTGCGACTCAGCTCGATGTGGAAATGTGTCATGAGTGGTGCACTCCGTTTTGCAACATTACACCCTTTCCATGCCCCAGACACCAGTTCTGATATACGGTATCAGCCCAATACGATTCTCTACCGTCTGCGCCATGTCATATCTTTAAAAGTTTATATGCACACCCAGTATAGGACCTGCTGCGCAGCAGTCCGCCATTCTTCAAAATATTTGTCCCGAATTTAACTTTGGTATAATTCAGCTATCGCTTTCGGTACAATTATTTCAGTTCCTACTTTTAGTTATGGTGTCAAGCTATTCTACAGGGATCTGATGCAACGATAGATCAGGGGGATTGGTAGCTTAACGACTCCAGTGTAGATACATAATACAAACTGCTATAAGAACAGCGTTTATTCTGTCCCCACTTTTGCCCTTATAATCTTCTTTAATCCACCGTTTTGGTATATCATCCCAAACTATGCCCTTGAAACAAATAATTCCGTTACATTTTGTTAAAAAACACACCCCTAAGACTATGTTCATACAACAAGTGCTTGCAGTACTACCCCATGCAATACACTGGTCTACTTCCTTCTCCTGTTCTACACTTACTTATAGATTGGCTGCACCTTCCTACGCCATGCTTCCTTATGCATTTACCTTTTACATCCAATTTCTTCGCGCTTTTTCAAAATCTGTCGCATACGTTGATTCTTAGGGATGCTGTTTGCAGCTTTGGTGGCTCTACTTTCATGATAACAGATAGTTGCGACGACGTCAAAACAGCCACCATTGTATTGATGCACCTAAATACATTTCACCCACGTTGCTACTCAAGCACCCATTTGCTGCCGTAAAGCACGCACTTACTTCGTTCAGTACTTCAGATACATCATGTTCCGCATTTTCACAAGAAATTGGAGCTGAAACGTTCATATTACTCACCGATACTTCCACAGCGTTAGTACTTCAAGTCGCAAGCAAACTCACAGGAACTTCTGCAACCTTCGATTCCTGACACCTGTATGCCTTGTCTAGTCTAAGACGAGCACTTTCCAACAGTAGTTCCTGCCTCCTCATAATGACAGCTTGTACTACTGCTGGATTAACGATCTCACGTTTTGTATCCACTAAGCATCCCATTCTTTCTCTTCTCTCTCTGTTTCCTCTAAGTCTGTGTCCGCCTGCTTATCGGCACGCAGTATTTCTACTTGGTCTATGTAATGTTCGAATTTCCCAGCTTTCTGTTCGAGTGTTGCTCACAATTTAAGGATCAGCTCCAACAGAGCGACAACGGACACATCCTTATAGGTGGTGGGTATTTCTAACGACATTTTGCGTATTCTACTACTGCCCAAACAATTAAAAAAATATGAAATACAGATAGTAATAAAACCCAGCCCACATTACAGAGTACACCGTACACAACGAGTTGCTCTACTTCTTACGACGTATAAAAGCCCACCTACGGTCACTACAATCTCGTTTTAAATGATCCCAACGTTAGCAAGTGAAACATATGGCTGACACAGACTTCGTGCACGAAATTCGTGCCCAGAAATATTGCTAAATGCACACATGACAGGTGATAAATATGAATCGCGATATTTACTCTTAAAAACGAACAAGTCATGACGTTAACACGCTTATACAACAGTTACGTTTAGATTAAACTGAACATTTCTACGATCCTCCATTGACTGTGAATTAAAGAAGGAAAATGGCCAGTTACAAGGTAAACAAAGTGCTTCTCGCTGTCTGTTCTTCACTGTGAGAAACGCTGACTGCAAGATTAGGAAGCTGCTGTGATGATGATGGTGACGTTAGAATCTGGCAACAGCCTTAGCGGCGCCAGTAGAGGAAGTAGCGGTGTGAGACCCACTTGAGATCACACGCTGACACAGTGATCAACCACTTCTGATGCTGCTTTAGCAGTGTCAGCGTGAGACCCACTTCTGATCACCTATTATAGCGGTCACCCTTCAAGTCAGGATTTTTAATTGACATGAAGGGTGAGCAGATGAAGTAGTGACACTACTGGTGCCGGAGACCGAACTCAGGACTTCGTATGGGTGGGTGGCTGTCATGCGCCCTAAGACATAAGCGAAACAGCGTTGTCGGGAAACATATATGTTACTTGCGATTTCATTGTACGGATTGTCTTCCTCGGCGCAGCGAAAGGTGTGCCGATCCCCACACTCGGGTGTGATAAGTAATGTGGACACAGCGCTGCATCGGCTGCTGCCGTTGTTCGCATCAGGACACAGCAGCGATGTCCTACGCGTAGCCAGAACAGAAGTCTGTAGGTGCAAGCCTACGGTGGTTCACTGACAGCTAGTGTGGTCTACCCCAACAGTCTGAAAGGCGGACGTGCACTCAAGAGGATGCCAGAGGAAGGTGGATGTCGTAGGGTGGAAGCCCAGGACCCAAATCAGCAACACAGTGTATGGTCAGGGAGGTGATACAACGCACAGCCAGGGAGGTAGCACTCGGGTGTCCTGGTGGCAGTTTGCACTCACTTGGGCCCTTTACCAGTGGAAGGCCCTGGCCATCTACATCTTCTTCAATTACATTGGTGACAAGGCAACAGTGGCTAAGTGCCATTAAAACCTACTGGCTATCGTCTCAAAGGCGAAGTCTTATCGCGGCAGCACACCACGATTCGCCAACCAAGCTGTCCTGTAACTAGACAGATCGTCATTCCGTCGGAATAAGAGATGTAGATGGAATGACAGTGCAATGATAATAAGGCTTTTGAAAACCTCGTACTGAGGGTGAACATAACATCATCGCGGCTGGCGATGCCGTCATTTGTCCTCATTAACTGGAAGTGTCAGTGGACTTGTCCCCATGGTGGTTTCTCATTTATTTTCAGTTCCCCTTACCGTCACCCTTTTTCTCAGTGCTAGGACATCGTCGAGAGGCTGAGCTCAGAGGTTACATTTTACGGCTCCATATTACAATGATTGCGGAATGAAACATTGAGTGCTGTAACACTGTGTCCTTTGCAGGTCTAGGTTACGGCTCGGCTCAGTGTGGAAATTTAATTCTAGTGCCGCCATACATTCTGCAACATTGCGTTTGTTACATGCCCCAGGTACCGGTTGGGACACACGATATGAGCCAGGTCTGATTCTCTGCCGTGTGCGCCAAGTAATATCTTTAAAAATTTATATGCTCATCCTGGGAGTTGGACCTGCTGTGCAACAGTATGCTCCATGATTCTCAGAAACACAGCGCTGTAATGTGCTAATTGTATTGCAGCACTTGACTGATGACCGACCGTTTTGTTCGACAGTATTCATCGTGCACTGTCACTTTACTAGGCTACACTAACAATTAAACGTTAGTGAGTCTGGGTAGCATGTAAGAAGTTCATTAGACGTCTCCGTTCGAACGGTAAATTTCTCTTTTAAATCCAACCCTACTTCTTGTATTATTTCGTTAAGAGGTACATTTCAACACAGAAAGGCTTAGAATAAATTACCTTTGGTACACCAGAAGACTTGCTCTGTGTAGAACGCTGTGAAAGGAGGAATATGTGGCGTCAATCCCACAAATTTTGTGAAGTGCCATTGAAATGATAATCATCAGTAGTAGGGTACTGGGGCTCCTGATACAATTTTAATATCAAACTGATATGCAAATTAATTAAATTGATCAATTAATTACCATTCACCTCCGCACGGTCCCCCAATCCTCGCCCCACGCACCTGGATGACGCCATGTGCTTTCCTCAGCCAGCACATCGACAATCGAGCAAATGCATTGCATCTGTAGAATACTTGGTCGTGAGTAACTGGGGGCATTCAAGTACAGTATTGTACCGTCCGACTAACGTGCCTTTCTGTAATGTACTTAAGAATAATACTCACGAAGAACTGTCTCCGTCCTCCAACGGACATCTAGCACACAAAACAGCGGAATTGGGATGATTATGTGCCATCATCATGGATCTTTAAGAGTATAAAAGGAGACTTAATGGGCACAGCAGGTAGCCTTGGTTTGTTGTTATTACTGGAGAATCCGGACAAAAATGTTACGAAATATCGTGCATCGAAGATGTTATGCCCTATAGCATGATTAATTTAAATGTGCCTAAATCTCCTACAGAATTGTTTTCCAAAGAATTTTTTACTGTTTACGGGGCTGTAGCACTGTCGGAAACAATGTACAAGTCGTTGAAATCGAGACTTCACGATTGGTAATATACATGCATAGTCTCTATATACACTCCTGGAAATGGAAAAAAGAACACATTGACACCGGTGTGTCAGACCCACCATACTTGCTCCGGACACTGCGAGAGGGGTGTACAAGCAATGATCACACGCACGGCACAGCGGACACACCAGGAACCGCGGTGTTGGCCGTCGAATGGCGCTAGCTGCGCAGCATTTGTGCACCGCCGCCGTCAGTGTCAGCCAGTTTGCCGTGGCATACGGAGCTCCATCGCAGTCTTTAACACTGGCAGCATGCCGCGACAGCGTGGACGTGAACCGTATGTGCAGTTGACGGACTTTGAGCGAGGGCGTATAATGGGCATGTGGGAGGCCGCGTGGACGTACCGCCGAATTGCTCAACACGTGGGGCGTGAGGTCTCCACAGTACATCGATGTTTTCGCCAGTGGTCGGCGGAAGGTGCACGTGCCCGTCGACCTGGGACCGGACCGCAGCGACGCACGGATGCACGCCAAGACCGTAGGATCCTACACAGTGCCGTAGGGGACCGCACCGCCACTTCCCAGCAAATTAGGGACACTGTTGCCCCTGGGGTATCGGCGAGGACCATTCGCAACCGTCTCCATGAAGCTGGGCTACGGTCCCGCACACCGTTAGGCCGTCTTCCGCTCACGCCCCAACATCGTGCAGCCCGCCTCCAGTGGTGTCGCGACAGGCGTGAATGGAGGGACGAATGGAGACGTGTCGTCTTTAGCGATGAGAGTCGCTTCTGCCTTGGTGCCAATGATGGTCGTATGCGTGTTTGGCGCCGTGCAGGTGAGCGCCACAATCAGGACTGCATACGACCGAGGCACACAGGGCCAACACCCGGCATCATGGTGTGGGGAGCGATCTCCTACACTGGCCGTATACCACTGGTGATCGTCGAGGGGACACTGAATAGTGCACGGTACATCCAAACCGTCATCGAACCCATCGTTCTACCATTCCTAGACTGGCAAGGCAACTTGCTGTTCCAACAGGACAATGCACGTCCGCATGTATCCCGTGCCACCCAACGTGCTCTAGAAGGTATAAGTCAACTACCCTGGCCAGCAAGATCTCCGGATCTGTCCCCCATTGAGCATGTTTGGGACTGGATGAAGCGTCGTCTCACGCGGTCTGCACGTCCAGCACGAACGCTGGTCCAACTGAGGCGCCAGGTGGAAATGGCATGGCAAGCCGTTCCACAGGACTACATCCAGCATCTCTACGATCGTCTCCATGGGAGAATAGCAGCCTGCATTGCTGCGAAAAGTGGATATACACTGTACTAGTGCCGACATTGTGCATGCTCTGTTGCCTGTGTCTATGTGCCTGTGGTTCTGTCAGTGTGATCATGTGATGTATCTGACCCCAGGAATGTGTCAATAAAGTTTCCCCTTCCTGGGACAATGAATTCACGGTGTTCTTATTTCAATTTCCGGGAGTTTATATGTGTGTAGAGCTGTCAGCTGTGGAAAGTTGTGGTTCGGATGTATAACTTGCTAACAGTTCGTCTATACATTACATTGCCCGGGGTGTTTACTCTGTAGGTACGGGGAGGGGAAACTCTCATATTACAGGAGGATAAGTGCAGTCGACACATTGTCAACTAACGAAAACGTAACACTAGGATAGAAAAGTACCCGAAATCTACAGATTGTAGATGCCCTGACATACTTGAGGGGACTTATCAGAGTTGCAAGTTGTAAACAAAAGTAGCGAAGCTCATTTGGTAAGAAACAATAGAATATACTTAGGGAAAAAGATATCAGAGCAGCAGCAGAAATTAACTCTGTACACATATCAACTTCCTGTTGCAGATCCCTACTTGGTAGTGTGGAATACAGATGAATGTGTTGAACTGTGCCAGCCTTCGAGTTTCCACCAAGTGCATCGTTACATGAGTCTGCAGAAAAGCTCTCTGATGTGTCGTAGCAGCATACAGGTTTGTTTGAGGACTACGAGCTTCCAATGTGCATCACTCGTTGAGTCTCATTTAGGTACGAGATAAGTGTTATGATACTTTTCAAGATTTTCCTATCCAATATAAATGCATATAGATCATTGGGAAGAGAGATAGTATTGTGGTGTATTGGACACGCAGATATCTTCATGTGAAATCAAACAACGCAGGGGTATGCCGGTAATATAGCCACATACATACGGAAAAATATCAAAGGAACATGAAAAATGACATACAGTAGCTAAACTCGAGGAAAACCTGGTATAATTACGACAAAGTTATGAGAAATAAGTGAATTTGAGAGAAATACGACGAAATATGTAAAATCGCCAAAAAAACTTGCCAAATTACCTAAATTGACAGACAATACATAAAATCAGTGAAAAAGTACCATGAAATGCCGAGAATTGACGTGGGTGTGGGGTACCCAGACACTCAAGACCGAGAAATGCTTAAAAATTATGCTCCAACCACATTCACATCTTCGCGGGTACCGGGCGCGGTTGGGCCACCCTCTCCCCAAGGGGAGTTGCGGGTTCAGCGGCGTTCCGGCGCACGAGGCGGAGGGTCAGTGTGGAAGCTGGCTGTGTGGCATCATCCGCTCTGCCTGTGAGTAGACATGTGGCCGCTTCTTCAGGAAGGTCCGAACGGGCACACGGGGGGAGGGGTTTATTAGTTATTGGGAGCTCCAACGTTAGGCGGGTGATGGAGCCCCTTAGGGAAATAGCGGAAAGATCGGGGAAGAAGGCCAGTGTTCACTCTGTCTGCTTGCCGGAGGGTTTCATTCGAGATGTGGAGGAGGCCCTGCCGGCGGCGATAGAGAGCACTGGGTGCACCCGACTGCAAGTTGTTGCTCATGTCGGCACTAATGACTCCTGCCGTCTGGGTTCAGAGGTCATCCTCAGTTCGTACAGGCGGTTGGCGGAATTGGTGAGGGCGGAAAGCCTCGCTCGCCGGGTGGAATCTGACCTAACTATTTATAGTATCGTTCCCAGAACCGATCGCGGTCCTCTGGTTTGGAGCCGAGTAGAAGGCTTAAACCAAAGGCTCAGACGATTCTGCGGAGATCTGGGGTGCAAATTTCTCGACCTCCGCTATCGGGTGGAGAAATGTAGGGTCCCCCTGAATACGTCAGGCGTGCACTACACGCCGGAAGCGGCTACAAGGGTATCGGAGTACGTGTGGAGTGCACATGTGGGTTTTTTAGGTTAGAGAATTCCCTCCCTAGGCCCGACAAGACGCCTCCTGAGACGCGGCAAGGTAGGAGTAGGCGAAATGCAACAGGGAAGAACAATATTAATGTGCTAATAGTAAAATGCAGCAGCGTCTATAGAAAGATCCTAGAACTGCTCTCATTAATAAACGGTCACAATGCCCACATAGTATTAGGGACAGAAAGTTGGCTGAAACCAGACGTAAACAGTAATGAAATCCTAAACTCAAATTGGAATGTATACCGCAGAGACTGGCTGGACAGTGAAGGGGGAGGCGTGTTTATAGCGATAAGAAATGCAATAGTATCGAAGGAAATTGACAGAGATCCGAAAAGTGAAATAATTTGGGTGAAGGTCACGGTTAAAGCAGGCTCGGACATGGTAACTGGATGTCTCTATAGGCCCCCTGGCTCAGCAGCTGTTGTGCCTGAGCACCTGAAGGATAATTTGGAAAACATTTCAAGTAGATTTCCCCACCATGTTATAGTTCTGGGTGGAGATTTTAATTTTCCGGATACAGACTGGGAGACTCAACCGTTCATAACGGGTGGCAGGGACAAAGAATCCAGTGAAATGTTTTTAAGTGCTTTATCTGAAAACTACCTTGAGCAGTTAAACAGAGAACCGACTCGTGGCGATAACATATTAGACCTTCTGGTGACAAACAGACCCGAACTATTTGAAACAGTTGACGCAGAACAGGGAATCAGCGATCCTAAAGCGGTTACTGCATCGATGATTTCAGCTGTAAACAGAAATATTACAAAAGGTAGGAAGATTTTTCTGTTTAGCAAAAGTGACAAAAAGCAGATTACAGAGTACCTGACGGCTCAACACGAAAGTTTTGTCTCAAGTACAGATAATGTTGAGGATCAGTGGACAAAGTTCAAAACCATCGTACAATATGTGTTAGATGAGTATGTGCCAAGCAAGATCGTAAGAGATGGAAAAGAGCTGACGTGGTACAACAAGCGAGTTACAAAACTGCTGCGGAAGCAAAGGCAACTTCACAGCAAACATAAACATAGCCAAAGCCTTGCAGACAAACAAAAGTTACGCGAAGCGAACTGTAGTGTGAGGAGGGCTATGCGAGAGGCGAGGCGTTCAATGAATTCGAAAGTAAAGTTCTATGTACTGACTTCGCAGAAAATCCTAAGAAATTTTGGTCTTATGTCAAAGCGGTAGGTGGATCAAAACAAAATGTCAAGACACTCTGTGACCAAAATGGTACTGAAACAGAGGATGACAGACTAAAGGCCGAAATACTAAATGTCTTTTTACAAAGCTGTTTCACAGAGGAAGACTGCTCTGTACTTCCTTCTCTAGATTGTCGCTCACATGACAAAATGGTAGATATCGAAATAGACAACAGAGGGATAGAGAAACAATTAAAGTCGCTCAAAAGAGGAAAGGCCGCATGGACCTGATGGGATACCAGTTCGATTTTACACAGAGTACGCGAAGGAACTTGCCCCCCTTCTTGCAGCGATGTACCGTAGGTCTCTAGAAGAGCATAGCGTTCCAATGGATTGGAAAAGGCCACAGGTCATCCCCGTTTTCAAGAAGGGACGTCGAACAGATGTGCAGAACCATAGACCTATATCTCTAACGTCGATCAGTTGTAGAATTTTGGAACACGTATTATGTTCGAGTATAATGACTTTTCTGGAGACTAGAAATCTACTCTGTAAGAATCAGCATGGGTTTCGAAAAAAACGGTCGTGTGAAACCCAGCTCGCGCTATTCGTCGACGAGACTCAGAGGGCCATAGACACGGGTTCACAGGTAGATGCCGTGTTTCTTGACTTCCGCAAGGCGCTCGATACAGTTCCCCACAGTCGTTTAATGAACAAAGTAAGAGCATATGGACTACCAGACCAACTGTGTGATTGGATTGAAGAGTTCCTAGATAACAGAACGCAGCATGTCATTCTCAATGGAGAAAATTCTTCCGAAGTAAGAGCGATTTCAGGTGTGCCGAGGGATTGTCGTAGGACCATTGATATTCACAATATACATAAATGACGTTTTGGATGACATCGGAAGTTCACTGAGGCTTTTTGCGGAAGATGCTGTGGTATATCGAGAGGTTGTAACAATGGGAAATTGTACTGAAATGCAGGAGGATCTGCAGCGAATTGACGCATGGTGCAGGGAATGGCAATTGAATCTCAATGTAGACAACTGTAATGTACTGCGAATACATAGAAAGAAAGATCCCTTGTCAATTAGCTACAATATAGCAGGTCAGCAACTGGAAGCAGTTCCATAAATTATCTGGGGGTACGCATTAGGAGTGATTTAAAATGGAATGATCATATAAAGTTGATCGTTGGTAAAGCAGATGCCAGACTGAGATTCATTGGAAGAATCCTGAGGAAATGCAATCCGAAAACAAAGGAAGTAGGTTACAGTACGCTTGTTCGCCCACTGCTTGAATACTGCTCAGCAGTGTGGGATCCGTACCAGATAGGGCTGATAGAAGAGATACAGAAGATCCAACGGAGAGCAGCGCGCTTCGTTACAGGATCATTTAGTAATCGCGAAAGCGTTACGGCGATGATAGATAAACTCCAGTGGAAAACTCTGCAGGAGAGGTGCTCAGTAGCTCGGTACGGGCTTTTGTTAAAGTTTCGAGAACATACCTTCACCGAGGAGTCAAGCAGTATATTGCACCCTCCTACGTATATCTCGCGAAGAGACCATGAGGATAAAATCAGAGACATTAGAACCCACACAGAAGCATACCGACAATCCTTCTTTCCACGAACAATACGAGACTGGAATAGAAGGGAGAACCGATAGAGGTACTCAATGTACCTTCCGCCACACACCGTCAGGTGGCTTGCGGAGTATGGATATAGATGAAGATGTAGAGATGTAACCTTCCCCCAACCCCTGTAAAATACATGGGTTCTCGTGACACATACATCAACGAAGGCGACATAAGTACTACAAGAGGCACCATATTAATGCAGGCAAAACATTAGTAACCCAATCCATAACTGTGTTCTCACACAAGCAGTCGAATATAGATACTACCAAATTGCAGTTGATCCTCACAAACAATGTTATTCCTTAAGTATTAAGGAGAAGATTCAATGTGTTTATCAGACTTAAGCCTTTCCCTAGAGTGTTCTGTAGGAGAGTGGAACAATATCACATATATTGCCTTTAATAGTGTGAGGGGGGTACTTGAGAGACATGGTGTTAGAACGAAATTACTATATTAGCCTACACATCAGCAAAACTACACTCATGCTCATAAATTTAGGATAATGCTGATACATGGTGAAACAACGCTCTGGTGGGTGGTATGCGGGTTTAAATCACCTCGGGGTATAACCATGTGGAGCATTTGACCTGCGGTCGTCGCACAGTGGCGCTGGCAGCAGTCCACATACGCAGAGGTGTGTTGGTGCTTGTCAGGGTACGGTGCAGCTAGTAAGTGTGCAGACGTTTCCAGACGTGCTAATGATGACTGTGTGTTGAAAAGACTCAAAAAACACATATGGATGACGTTATGAGGGGTAGAATACTATGGCGACTGGAGGCTGGTCAAACACAGCAGTTCGTAGCACGGGCCCTCCGTGTGCCACAAAGTGTGATCTCAAGATTATGGCAACGATTCCAGCAGACAGGAAACGTGTCCAGACGCTACAGTACGGGACGTCCACAATGTACAACACCACAAGAAGTCCGATATCTCACCGCCGACGGAGTACTGCAGGTAGCCTTGCTCGGGACCTTACCACAGCCACTGCAACAGTTTTCCCCAGACACACAGTCTACAGACGACTGAACAGACATGGCTTATTCGCCTGGAGACATACAAGGTGCATTCTGCTGACCCCTGGTCACAGGAGAGCCCGTAAAGCCTGGTGCCAGGAACACAGTACATGGTCGTTGGAACAGTGGTCCCAGGTTATGTTTACGGACGAGTACAGGTATAGTCTGAAAAGTGATTCTCACCGAGTTTTCATCTGGCGTGAACCAGGAACCTGATACGAAACCCCTTAATGTCCTTGAAAGGGACCTGTATGGAGGTCGTGGTTCGATGGTGTGGGGTGGAATTATGATTGGTGCACGTACACCCCTGCATGTCTTTGACAGAGGAACTGTAACAGGTCAGTGGCATCGAGACATCATTTTGCACCAGTGTGTCTTCCTTTTCAGAGGTGCAGTGGGTCCCACCTTCCTCATAATGGATGATAACGCATGGCCCCACCGATCTGCCATCGGGGAGGAGAACCTTGCAACAGAAGATATCAGGTGAATGGAGTGGCCTGTCTGTTCTCCAGACCTAAACCCCATCGGGCACGTCTGGGATGCTCTCGGTCGACATATCGTTGTACGTCTTGGAACCACTACAACACTTCAGGAGCTCCGACTGGCACTGGTGCACGAATGGGAGGCTATAGCCCAGGAGCTGCTCGACCACCTGATCCAGAGTATGTCAAACCGTTGTGCGGCCTGTGTACGTGTGCTTGGTGATCATATCCCATATTGATGTCGGGTTACATGCGCAGGAAACAGTGGCGTTTTGTAGCACATATGTTTCAGGATAGTTTTCTCAACTTATCACCAATACCGTGACCTTACAGATCTGTGTCGTGTGTGTTCCCCTATGTGCCTATGCTATTAGCGCCAGATTTGTATAGTGCCACGTTTTGTGGCACCACATTCTACAAGTATCCTTAATTTATGAGTATGCGTGTACCTAACATCAGATCAGGACTTCTTTGCGTAAGTAGAATGCTATCAGATGTGTGGGGATATCTTGTGCCTGTGGATGGGTGTCGTGGGTAAGATTGGTGTTGCAGGGAGGATTGGTCAAGGACAATGTGGGGGGGGGGGGGGGGGGGGATCTGTCAATCTCCGACAGCAATAAGACTGTTAAATCTCCTTTGGCAACCGGTAGTGCTTACTCCCTTGTAAGCAGTTGCTGCTCCTTCGTTTGCATTTTCGTGCAGCAGGGCGTGGATGGTACTTCAATGTATCAGCTAACGAGTATATTCACGTCGATTTTCTCTCGCTCTGTTTCCTACTGAGACAAAGTAGCATACAACAAAACAGATACTACTACTATTATCGATAAGCATGACTGACATGGGAAGTGTGACTGAGGGTACTTAAAAAGACGTAAATTCCATTAAAGTCGTAAGACAGACCATCAGTCTCCAAACCTCGTCCTAGTTGGTTTATAAGCAGCTTGAGCGGCGGATATACACTGACAGTGCCTTCCTAGGACACCAGACTGGTGTAAAAGGAAGAATTTTTATCATTATAAATATTCTCATCGTAGTGATGCGATATGAAACTTGCGAGGTGGTTGTTCGTCTGATGTTGGACAAATATTTCCTGTATTTGAGTATTAAGAGTGTTGCTTTCTGCACGACTAATGCTTCAGAAACGATATGGCTTTAACAATATAGCACTGTTAAGTGCAGAACCATGTAACCATAGGGGTGTATGTTTACGCCCTGCAATCATTTATCTCATGCCAGTAGCTTTCTGGCATTGACTTCAGACAGTGGAATAATGCTTCAGAATTGATCGCAAGGTTGATTTACGTGAAATGTTTCAAACACCGTCTGTCTGGAGTTCCCTCTTAACCATCTGTCTTATCACCACAGAACTCTCATGTCTATTATACACCGATAAGAGTTGCTATCCCCCTCTACGTGTACATTTCTGGAGATATCTTGCGTCTGTGGATGGGTGCCGTTGGTAAGATTGGTGTTGCAGGGAGTATTGGTCAAGGACAATGTGGGGAAGCTCTGTCAATTTCCGAATTTATCCTACGAATGCAAGAATACTCTGTGACGCCCAACCACACTGGGCAAGATGGCCAGTCGTAATCGCAAATTCTGCATTATGATCGATGCCCCGAAAATATGTAGATAAGTTAGTTGCATCGATATAGGACGTTGCCTGGTGTACTTTGGTGTATATGGCCGAATGAATGTACTCCACAGTCATCTATTTGCCCTCACAGTCTAGCATGTGGTACTTGACAACTAGTGCAGGGGTGATATGGCGATGATGCTGAAACTGCGAAGCATTCTGCTGTGTCACTAGCTGGTGTTGAAATTATGGAACTGGTAAAGTTGCTAAAATTGATCACGGTAACAACTGCAATGCATATTACAGTACACTGTCGCAGGTTCGAATCCTGCCTCGGGCATGGATGCGTGTGATGTCCTTAGGTTGGTCAGGTTTAAGTAGTTCTAAGTTCTAGGGGACTGATGACCACAGCAGTTAAGTCCCATAGTGCTCAGAGCCATTTGAACCACAGTACACTGTCCCTTATCAGCGGTATATTTCCCATCCCATCCATCCACTGGAATGCTGTTTATTACCACATAACAACTGACTGACACCACTTGGTTGAGGTGGAGGGAGCCTTAGTGGAACACTCGATATCTATTACTTGTCAGTGTGGAGCATAGGATTAAATGCAGTGATCATCACCTTCAGACAGTTGTTTGGAAGTGTTATTTAATGGTGCAGATTCATCTAATTTCCATATGCTGTGATGCCCTCCACATGTGTTTTTCTTTTCATCAATAATATAGCAGTACCTCTTTTTATTTCTACTACTTTGCTCATGTTGTGAGCAGCACCTTCCGGCGATGGCCAACACTGGAACAGTAATCATTTACATGACTGTAAAACGAGCAAACAATGCTCTTCGAAATGCAAAAACCAAGACATTCACTACCCCATCGCTGTGTAAGATGAGATTAACTGTATAGGTCATCACTTTCGGATAGTTTTTTTTTTTTTTTTTTTTTTTTTAGTGAGGAACATGGTGTCTCTGTTTCATTCCTACCAACCTGTATGTTATGGGAACCGCATAGTTTACACCATGCGATGCTCAGCTTTCTGTAAGGGCCAGTGGATCGAAACATGTTAATATGTTAATCTCAGTTTACTACCTCACACAGACCTCAGAGTCACGGCAGAAAAACAAAGTGTATGGCGGTGTACAAAGCTGTAGTCGTACACTGCCCGGATGTGTTACAGCTGAAATAACAATGTATAAAAGTGCTTATGAAGGAACAATACAGGAATGTTCTCTTGCGATTGTAGCTGTTGGATATGGTCTTCTTCCATTACAGTAGGCAGAACTTTATGCAGATCCGTGCAACTGACTTAGAGCTCTGGTCACCTGCTCCAGTGAAGCAATACATGTATGTGTATTATGCTCATTGTCAACACGTAGATGGTATTTGTCTATCGATGTATCGTAAGAGAGGTATGTGGGAAATCTCATAGAAGGTTGTGTTACAAAGAGTGGTATAAAGTTAGGATGCGTATAGGTCCCTCAAAACTACACCGAGTTTGCTCTTAAAACTAATAGAATGTGCCCCTAACTGTTTTTATTATTATCGTCGCAATTGTGTGTTTAAAAAATAGATGTTACCACAAGTCCTGTGTTATTTTATACTTCATATTCTCTAATTATGAGGTTGACACCACTTGAACTATAACGCGTTGGGTAACATAGAAATGATAGTGTTTTTTCCTGGCGCCTGAGTAGTTTGTGTGAAACAGGCTGTGATGCTCAAATTGGTTACAAAACTAGAATGCAAAACTCTGCTGTATGCTAGGAACTTTACAGACATGTCGGTAGAGGGGAGTTATGGAGCAAAAATTGTCAAATGTAAGCATGCTGGCGCTATTTCATTCTGATTTATTGGAAGAGAGAGATGCTGTAAAATCATATAGGAGGTTCTATCACAAGACAGGCTCCCAAAATTTGTTTCATAAACGCAAGTGTGATATAGCATTGAACAGGTGGAACAGTACTTGCCATAGTGTACAAAACAGCAACGTCCTCTTGAATTATAGATTGTTGTTGTCGAATGTAAAATGATTGTGTTTTTCCAGCATGTCACTAAATGACATGAAAGATTGTGTTCTGTAATGTTATTTTACGTGTCTGAAACATTTTTAATACACATGTACATGACTAGTTATTTGCAGAAACTTATTTGAATGGTGGAGACGCTCTAAGGTCATGTAATCTGTCCATCAAGTTGAAAGAAATTGCTTAACGTAGATGTTTCTTCGTCAGAGTATAAATTCTCGCTTTTTCTTTACTTCGATGACGGTTTCGAAATAATTAGGACATTCTGTACAGATTGATAGTTTTCACAGCAAAATAGTGGAAGTCCTTTTTTTCCCTATTTTACACAGGGTGGACATGTATAGGCTTCTGCAGTCTGATCGTTTGTAATCGGCAGTGGTGCACTTCATTGGATGTCGCATAATAATGAGATGTGAATTGTATCCTGCAGTCGAACGTACAAGCTGTAAAGACTTTGTTCATAAAACTAATAGAAAATGGACTGCACCCATTTTCGTAGAATAATGATATTTATTATCTTCGCGATTGTGTTTTCCTTTTTAATAGATGTTTAATTATAAGAGATGTGCTTACATTAAATACAATTGTAGCAGTGCAGAGTTTTCCCCTCAGAACGGCGGGCACTTGCGGGGGCGGTATGTGTGACTGCTCTAGGCAGCTGTGTATAAGTCAGGGGGCGACTTGTGGGATGGGACTATGCTGCTAAATTATAGATGAACAAACAAGTTGTACTTGGGGCGGGCCTAGATTTACCTCCTATTGTTTAGTTGGCTATCACCTCAAGTTGGGCAGCGACCACTATCTTGTGCACGGGCAGAAGGGCGGTAGGCCACAAAGCAGGGTGTGGAGTGTGCAAGCTGTAGCAGCTCGCCATTTGAAAAAGCCTATATTCCCACCGTAGGTGGATGGAGTTGGAGGGATGAGGGGAGGTAAGAGGACCTTTAATTTTGGCCGTTTGTGGTCGTACATTGAGAAGAGCACACATTCAACTGCCACCCATCTGCAGTGTTCTGGGACAACGACTTTCCTCAGCACATGTGTTGCATTATGACCCATTCATTATGAGAGCTGGTTTTTTCCACGACAACTGCGATGTGCAATTAGAGCAGTGAAGCATTTTCTATAAGATGCGGTAGCATATTTTGGCTTCGATTACCTGTGCTGCATGGTGAGGCGTCTGTCGCGAACTGTGACGGCTAACAGCGATACAGTACTCTGTTGTATGCTTACAGGTAATGCACTTATTAAACACCTCTCTGACAACACCAGCATCTCGTCAGTTGAACATATTTCCCACAAAAAAAATTAAAATAGTTCTTCCACCCCTGCCTCTTTTCCCGCCTGTTTGTAGGTGAAGGGAAGAGTGTGAGTGCGTCTGATGCTAATTTCGAGTGGTACTGTGAATTTTTTTCCCAGCAGGATAACACCATTTGTATAGCATTGTCAATTTGTGAACTGTATTGTGAGTTTAGGAACACCTTGCGCAGCGCTATATATATTGTTCTGTTTTTAGGACCGATTTTTATGACTAGTTACATAATTATGTCCGATCTTTATTTTAGCTTCTCAAGCAAATTAAATAAAGTGCACTAACCTAACCAACCCCTCCTGCATCTGGGAAGTTTCCAAGTGTTGGGGGTGCACTTGGTCTTTCCACCCATAAAGATCACAGTTCGAGTACTGGAAAAGGCACCACCATTTTTAATTTCCAGCCAGTTTCTGGATCGGGGGGGGGGGGGGGGGAGGGGAGGACGGGGGTTTGGGTGGGACATCAGCACATCACTGGGACAATGATATTCCCATTGTTTTGAAATATTTCCAAAATTCGAAATTTCCACCAAAATTCGATGTTCTTGTCAGTAGGGTAGGTAGGACAGGGGGAGGGAGAAAGGGCGGACAGGTTGTGGACCCACGTGCCAGCTGTGTAAAACACATGACGTCATCCAGGGGCTGGTGGTAGGGGGTGGGGGTAGGGGGTGAGGGTGTGTGCGAGGAGGGGTAATTAATTGATCAATTTAATTAATTTGCAGCCGGCCGCGGTGGCCGTGCGGTTCTAGGCGCTCCAGTCCGGAGCCGCGCTGCTGCTACGGTCGCAGATTCGAATCCTGCCTCGGGCATGGATGTGTGTGATGTCCTTAGGTTAGTTAGGTTTAAGTAGTTCTAAGTTCTAGGGGACTGATGACCACAGCAGTTGAGTCCCATAGTGCTCAGAGCCATTTGAACCATTAATTTGCACATCAATTTGATATCCATTTGGTAACAAAATTGAACCAAGAGCCCCAGTACCCTACTACTGTCATCTGCATATTTGAGCATTGACACCAATATGACGTTGATTGTATGCCACCTTCATAGTGTTGTAATTTTGATGGTCAACAATGTAACCTACATAATGATATTACTGCAACACGATCCTGTCATGACCGCCTTCATCACAGCTTTGTATTTCAGACAAGGTAAGTGAACTAACTTTGATATTACTAGACTTTAATTCAATTTGGATTTAGCACAACTGGTAAAGATTATGGAATCTGGTGTGGTCGATCTGAGTGCCATTAAGTCGGTTTCTTGTGTCTTGAAACAGAAAAGTGAGTGCATTACGTGTAAGGTGCGATGCTATTGTGGTTGCTGAGTTCTTCTTAGGTAAATACTCCTTCCAAATATAGGACGCTCTTGCATGGAAGTGTTAGTCCTTCTTGATGTTGCTTAATAAGTGGTATTATTATCACACACTGCTGAGGCAAACGTCTTGTGGGAGTAATATTCCTGGCTAATGGTGCGCTCCTGCTTTCGACCTTCAGTTGTTTTATCGAATGACATAATTGTGAGATTACAGTCCTAGGGTATAAGAAACTTGTGAGTCTCGTGTGTTCTCACGTTCCACTTCCGGTGCAAAGTGGTCTTCTGATGGCTGGGTATGTTTTAATTGTATTTAATAACCATAATGCTGCCTCAGGTGAAGACGTACTATAATCTCGTCACCACGAAAATCGACTTCATTCGCGTTCGTATAAATGATATTCAGCTCGAAATGGTCATATGTCCCAATACTCACAGGGACATATTTTGGATTACTGGTAGCCACTGAAATTTAATTACCTAGACATATTCTATGAAAAAATGTGTATACAATATGGACCAATCTGTATTTAAGTAATGAATTATTCGTGATATTACACTCAACAGGAATCATACTGACTTGCAGTATATCCACTGGCTGATTCGACTCAAATTTTTTCACTATTATGCTTCAGCACTTGACCCTTCAAGAAACCTCGTACTGATTCTAAGTCCAGCGTATCTTCTGTTGCTTTTATCTTTGTTTTAAATGTATTAAAATTTGCATGTAACTCAAATCCTACAACAAATTATTTTATAAATGCATTTAAACCGTCAATGTTGTAGGGACCAGAAGGTATTACCGTAGCTTCTCCACTTTCTGGGTGCAGTTTATTATTGCCTTGGTGATATTAACTATGCCATTGTATGTTTCCTGGCCGATCTGTGCAATACCCCATTTCATTTTGCTTAGATTTATTGCAGGAAAGTAGTTTTCTATTAATGTAAACGATCGTTCCTTTAGCCAGGGAGTGTACAACACCGCATTAAGACCTCAAATGATTCACTCAACTGCGCACTGCTTGTTTTTACGCAGACGTCAGGAGAAACATGTCCTAAAACATATGGATTGAAGCTCTGGTACCACAAAAACATCCAGTTGGTTCTTTCTTCTTCTTTAGCGCACAACAAGCTGCAATCATTATTTGATCTGTAAATTATTCCAGCACCAAATTTACGTTAGGCATTCATTGCCTTATCGACCAGAAATGCAGCAATATGTTGTCTTATACCAGAGTCCTTTCTTCGCTGAATCTGTCCAGCTTTATCAGCTAATGTTTGGTCTGCAATGTGAAGATCATTATCTGTTGCATAAGTGATATCGTGATCCTTGCATGTGTAGTCTGGTATATTAATTCCTCTATCACTAAGTACTAGGCGCTTTTTCAACTTCGCTCGAGGTCCACAAAAATTTTATACTGGCATAAGAAGTTTGACAAGTAGCTTCTCGTGAACAACACACCCACTCATGTCATGCTACTGCATGGTATGAGGTTAGCATGTTCTGTTATATAGCAGACTGCGCGCAACTATTGTGATTTAAAGAGAAGCCGAGCCATTTGACTATTGCCTCGTCCCTTGATACTGCTGGTTGAGAGCTTTTCTGAAATTACTCTGTGTAAAAAAATCCTTGTAATTTCTACACCATCACTGTCCATTAAGATATAACTTTCTAGGTTTGTGTGCTGCACCAAATATCTCCGATGACTACTCATGAAGTCAGGACTTCACAAACACAGTTTCGTATTTCGAAATATATACTAAAGCACCTATGTTGAACCTCTCGCTTTCGTGGATATAACATGTTAATTTGACTATATTCTGTATTTAGATGCCCATTATCAAGAACTTAAATATGTCTCTTCTTGGTTGTATGATGAGTAGTGAGGTCGTATTTGTGTACGAATTTGGATAGAATGAGAGAGATTGCAGGGCACTCTGACTTTTGATGTGGTGTCATGCTGCTTAATGTTCTTAGGGAATATGATCTTTATTACTTGGTTGCCATATTTGACTTCACATGATGCGGTAAGCTTTACGTGCATTCAGAGGAAGAGGGTGCCGAGTTAACTGTAGTAAAAGCATACGGCAGCTGAGGGCCAAGGAGAGCCTTTTTTCTGCAGGACGTGAGTGAAAACGTTTGCAGACTGCCAAGTCCCTCGGTCTCATTGTGCAGACACATTAAGTGGCTCTGGTCGGTCGGCGGCCGCGTCCACGTTGGCTGACTAGCGCCTAGGAGTAGCTGCAGCTATCAGCAGAGGTTTGTACAAACTGAAGACCGGAAATAAAGCAGAGGATGGGCCCTTGTTAGGTAGGAAGCAGATGAGATGGCTGTGAGTTTCTGTGAATTTCCGTGGGACAGGGCAGTGACGCCCAGGCGTCCAGACTCTGCTACAAAACATATCTGTGAAGGCACGAGGCTTTTAGAGAGTTTATGACCATTCTTTGGAAAGTTCGAAATGGACACAATAGGAGAGATAACGATTTTTTTTTTATGGACAGCTGTGGTTCCATCCAGGTCATGGTTTTAGCAAAGACACGGCGTAAACACATGGGAAAGAGGGTGCGAAACTCAATATTCTTCCTTTTCTCCCAACTAATTTTTGAAGTCGCTGGTTAGTCAAATCTGTGTATGCAGAGCATTGGGCGGTCTCCCAACTTCGAATGCCGAGCTATAACTCGTGATTTGCTTGTGCTGAGTTGGGTGTAGTCTAAGCATGTAAATGTGCTATGCTACCGAGCTGGCGAGGAAAGTTGAGAGAAAGAAATCTCACTCTAGTACTGGTGCTTCGCTAGTAAAAAACCGTAGGTCTGTATCTAGACGGTAAGACTTGGGTCCTTTGCTAGTGTGCCACTTAGAGCCTGTGCCAGTCACCATTTGAACCGCCAGAGGTACTGCTTCTAGCATTACGCACACAACGAGTGATGCTTGGGTGTACTTATTTGTTTTGAGGCGGCCGTCTAAATGTTTGACATATTCCGTCACGCCTACTCGTACCATGGAGTGAAATTGGTTTGGCAGGCCATCAAATGGGTCAACTTGCACACTGGAATCCACCGGGGTTCCAGTGGCTCATAGGGAAGTACCTGCATTCCGAATCAGCCGACCGCAAGACCACGTATTTGCATTTTTTCCTCGCGCGCGCCGTTAATAACAGATTGTCACTCTCCGTGACTCCAGTCGGCGACCGCATCATGGTGTGCCGACCTGAACTGCAGAAGGGTAGAGTATTCGCTGCTATGGCGTAGGGTTCCAATATAGAGTAGTAGAGTATAGATCTTTGACAGTAGCGTAGTTTTTGGGCCATACCACGGATTCATATTTATGAAGTCAGATAAAGCGATTAGTTCTGGTTAGTGTGGTGTATTAATCCCCAGATGATCACTTTGTTCACCATAGACGGCATATTATTGAAAGCGTTTGTCAAATAATAATGTTTGTGTGGCGTTTCTTTAGCATTTTCCCTTGTTTGTCATGTGATGTTCAGAATGAATAAATCTAATGTTATTTAGACCACAACTCCTCCCAGTGTTCTGATTAACATTACCTTTGTTATTTTATTGTAGTCTTGATTACAATTGAAAGACCGGAAACTTGCAACTGGCGAACCGCTGCCAGGATCTAGGTCCTTGGCACCTCTGTGAAGCTGTCATTTAGAGTCCTTTCCAAAGAGCTCCACATTATTTTAGTTAAAAATATGGTTCAGTAGTATGTTGTAGATACTTATTCCTCTGATTGAGTTGTTTATGTATTTATTTGTTTCATTTACAGTGTATTCGTGTCAGTGATTTCTGTGTCACATGTCGAGCGTTTTCCCGTCGCTGCCAGCGGCGTTGTATTATTTTTGCGTTGTTTACTATTGCATTTGTTTTGTATTTGGCTATTTTTGATTCTGAATCTCGTGTGCTACTGTCGAAGTCTCGGATTGAAAACTGATTTGCTAATTTTTTTGACGTCATTGTGTTGTACTCCATATATTTTATGAGTTTGATAATACGGTTATCCATGTGTTGCACGGATAATTAAAGTTTGTTGTGGATAGAGAATTAGAATCATAATTAGAAGTATGGCACGGAGATAAGTAGACTGGGAGCGGGAAAATAGTGTGTACGCCATGGAGGAAGAGCAAATGAAGCGGTGGAACGTAGGTAGGTGCTGGGTTGAACGGTGTTAGCAAAAACGATGCCGTACAGCAAGAAAATCAGGGAGACGAAAGCGATATGGTTTATCTTGAGAGGACGGACAGTGTCAGATCGCATGCAATAGTAGATGTGAGCGTATCACAACATATCGAAGAACTGGTGATTATTAGAAATCCGGACAGAGAATACAGGGAGCTATCAGAACGCAATGATGCGGAAACAACACCGCAGAAGTCAAGTATGAGTTCGGTCGATTACGATACTGAGGAAAAGGCAGAGGAATTCAATCTGGTGGCATTTTAATGGGTATGGAGAAGAAATTGGACGAGAAAATTAATGAGTTAGTACGAGATAACAACGAGACGAGGACGGACGTCATAAATATCGGTACTCAGGTAAATCAGATGCGAGAGGAACACAAGTCATGGGCAGATGAACTCCACGAAAATCTACGTAGGGTAAACACCAAAGCAATCAAAGGTTTAAAGATTGCACATGATGCTAAGAAGCTGGCAGAGAGTGCCAAGACGGTAGAAAGTTTCGCAAGATGAGTAGCAAGTGAAGCATCGAAAACGAGTAAACGCGCAGAACAGCAAGGACGAGAGACAGTGAACAATTTGAACAAGAAAGTCGAAAGCGTGGAATAGTGGCAAAATGATGCCGAGTATCGCATCGACAGAAAAATACGTGATGCCACGGATCCTCATGCGACAGTGGCCATGAACAAAGTAGAGTCTGAGCTGTGCAAATTAGGGATTGGTTCGGGCGTGACAAGTGCAACTCCAGTGAGCAAGAACGAAGAGGTTCGGACTCTTCTTTCGTTCAGATCTCAACTGGAAGCTATCAACATGCGTATGGAGAAAAAATTGGAGAAGGCGCTAAGGAAGCAGTTTCAAATACGACCAAGCGCGAACGTAACAGGACCAGAAACAACTTCGGACGGCACGGATCACTGCATACCGTTAGAAGCGAGCAGAGGACATGGTGAGATGAACGTTGCATTTTCTTGAAGCCGTGGATGCAGCACAGATGACGGGACGTCGAACAAGGACATCCAAAAGACTGATATTTTCCGTGGGACGGAAGTTGTCGACGAAACAACATTTGATTTTCAACACTTCTTACAAGTCTGAAAATTCGAAATTTTCCGAGATGAGGGTACTTTTACTCACCCACGCACATAGATATCATAATGTGACCTCTCTTTACCTCCAAATTCACCTTTAAAATACAATTTAGACTTTATTTGTGGATACTTCCAACGGTTAGCTAAGGAGAAAATGTGAGGATTACCAGCGACGTGTAGGAGTTATCAGGAGTTCAAGGACAGCTTCCTAAATACCTGCTGGTTCAAGGAGACGCAAGAGCGCGTGAAGTACGAGATGATTGTTGGCAAAGATTTCGAGAGTTCAGGCTACAAAAGCCCAGTCAAGTTCCTTGATGCAGTGATTGACAAGAACCAGTATCTTGACGTACCATGCTCTACCGGTGAAACCATACGCCACTGTTACACGAAACGTCCCTCAGAATACCAACAAGTATTAGCTGGCAGGTGTAATGTGGAGCTCAGTACGTTCCACAACACTATTTATGAATGAGGGTACGTATTCCGACCAGAGAATATCAGAGAACACAGAAGAAACTCTTGCAGATACGTGGCAGGCCCTATGCTTCGTCCACAATATAATAATTATAATAATAGGAACGGAAGTGTACCAAATGGAACCCCTTACAGAAACCATTCACGGTCGCGAAATTTCAGAAGCAATGAAGCTGAACAACGAAGAGACTGGAATGGGAACCGCAATAGTTATGTAGTACGCAACAGAAGCTGGAATGGAAGGAGGAACGAAGGGTACGGACCACAAAACAACGGATGGCGAAACTATGGATACGGTTTCAACGACAATGGAAGATGTGCGCGAATGAACAACGGAGGAAACGGAAATGGAGGTCAGGCTGAGGAAATTGAGATTCGGGGACCGAACCCAGGACGAGTTGCGCGAGGGAACCAACGTCAATGACTAGTTCAATATGCAGAAGAGGCACAAAACGTATCTGCAACTGAACTCGGACCTAGCCTCATCGATGTTATTAGATACGACGATCTTGAAGAAACGTTGTTGGAAAACAGAGAGGGGTTCATTCATAATGATTGTAAGTAGGCTGTTTAGGTTTTCTTATTGGTAACGCCACGTAGCGCCCTGTATGAAAAATCACTGGCTGTGCTGTGTGCAGTCTGTGGCTAGTTTGCATTGCTGTCTGCCATTGTAGTGTTGGGCAGCTGGATGTGAACAGCGCGTAGCGTTGTGCAGTTGGAGGTGAGCCGCCAGCAGTGGTGGATGTGGGGAGAGATATGGCGGAGTTTTGAAATTTGTAAGACTGGATGTCATGAACTGCTATATATATTATGACTATTAAAGTAAATACATTGTTTGTTCTCTATTAAAATCTTTCATTTGCTAACTATGCCTATCAGTAGTTAGTGCCTTCCGTAGTTTGAATCTTTTATTTAGCTGGCAGTAGTGGCGCTCGCTGTATTGCAGTAGTTCGAGTAACAAAGATTTTTGTGAGGTAAGTGATTTGTGAAAGGTATAGGTTAATGTTAGTCAGGGCCATTCTTTTGTAGGGATTATTGAAAGTCAGATTGCGTGCGCTAAAGAATATTGTGTGTCAGTTTAAGCACAGTCATGTATAATTTTTCGTAAGGGGACGTTTCATATGGCGACCCTGCCAGGATACCTCCCTGGAATCTTCTGATATTTCTTGTAGCTTGTGTAATTATTGTAGCTTTTGTTTATTGCTAGCGCATAATTATAGAGAGAATTTCCTTTGTAGTTGTAGTTTTTCATTGTTGTACACAGTTGTGGCATGCATGTAGATTTGCACCAAGTATTTCGCAGCTGCACTTGCAATTAACTAGATATTATTTTCAATGCTATGTTAATGTGTTTTGTTATTTTGCTCTTCAAATTGGGCTTTTCTGTGTTGCCGTGTGAAATATTGTGACAATAATGGCGTGTAAAAAACGTAATACTAGGCTGCAAAGTAAACTGAGAAATGACAGTGAAGACGAAAGCAGTGTGTTAGCGCCGCAGAGTAATGAATTAACTAATGTTCAGAGTAGTAACTTGGTAATTGTGCATAGGGACATGGAGCGGGCTGCAAATAATGGTATAGGCAGTGAAAAAATTAGTGAACAGGGAAGCATTATCGATCGATCGGTCGGCAACAGCTCGCCTCAGGAATCCGAAATGGCAGAACACAATATTGCAAATACTCTAGACTCAGGTTTTGGGTCCTCACCGTTTTCTCAAATGAGTCAAGACACATTTTCTGCTTGTCAAAACGTGAATGTTGCCGGTGAAAATGCACTGCCAAAAAGCATAGAGAAACACATTCCAGACACTAATACATTATTATTGCAATTAATGCAGCAAATGAAACAAAATCAGAGACAAACACAGCAACAGTTAGACACAATGGAACAAAGTCTTCAAAAGTTAGACACAATGGAACAACACCAGAGACAAACACAGCAACAGCTTCAAAAGTTAGACTCATTGGAACAAACTCTTGAACAAACACGTGAAGATTTAACTACTGAGTTACATAAAATAGAATCGAAATGTCAAAAAGTCTGTAGCGACGTAAAAACGCAAATTTGTGAGCATTTCCAACCTATTTTTTCGCGTCATGAAAATGCATTACAGAATCACGAAGCAGCCATATAAGAACTGCAAACTGTTGTTCATGAAAATTGTGACACCTTGCAAGCTAAAATTGACTCAGTTGCATCTACCGATTTGGTTACACAACTTGCAAAAACTCAGAAAAACTTAAAGGACACAGTAGATACTCTGAAAATTGGTTCAGAAAGACACATGGAGGAAATTAGTTCATTATCAGAGAAAGTAGTTGAACTTTCGGACCAGCTAAATAATTTATCTACAAAGGTAGATGATAATCTGAATGACACAAAACCGGTAGTCTTTAATGACACAAAAGAGTGCGAACAAATTAGGAAATTCAAACAAAATCAGAATCAAATTAATACGCAACACCAAAGAGAAATCCGGGAAGTACAACATCAGCTGACTCAGGTAATACAAGAAATTGGCTAGGTACGCCGAATTTTGAGGTGGAACCGCCGAAACTACGTAACAATGACCGACATGCGACTCGCCGACATGTTCATTGCTACACGTAAATTCAAAACATTTAAGAATTCTGGCAACGACATACATCCACAAGCATGGCTCCATCAATTCTCTCATTGTTTTCCTCCCAACTGGTCATTAGAGCACACATTAGAATTTATGTGTGGCTACTTAGAGAATGAACCAGCTGTAAGAATGCGATCGGTCATTCACGATTGTCACAGTGAAGGAGAATTTTACCATGCCTTCCTCTCAGCATATTAGTCTCAAGCTAAACAAGACCGAGTCAAATATTTTGAAGACATGTTGCATAAGAATCAATATCTTTCAAACCCATACAGCCCTTCAGAACTCATCCGCATTTGCTTAATGAAATTGCCTGAACATTTAAGAAATATTATTTTGGCAGGACGTTGCAAAGACGACATTGAAGCTTTTCAGGGACTCTTACAAGAATTAGAAATTGACACTGACAATCGCGGAACGCAAAAACAGGAACACAACAATTACAGGTCACATCCGTCGCAATTCCGCGATGAAATAAATAATAACTGGACACAACAAGGCTATTCTCACAACATAAATCGTGACCAAAACAGACACCACCCGTATGACAACCGTTGGCAGAGTAGTAATAATTACAGGGAAAGATCACCTCTCCGCAGTAATGACTATCACAGAGACAATCAGAGAAACAGACAATATGGGAACCAAAATAATTATTATCAAGGGAGAAAGAATAACTTTAGATGCAACGGTCCAGCGCACAGTTACGATTCAGGGAGAAATTCTCCACCACGTGACCGACAAGAAAGAAACTATAGAATCTACCGACACGACGACAGATGATATGATCGTAACGACAGACCTGAATTGCATCAGAACTGGCGGGATTCAAACAGAGTAGGGCACTCTCGACAAGGTGAATTTGTAGAAGTTAGGTCTCCTAATCCCAATAACGACGCGCGCCAACAAAGGAACAGACAATGACCTACACCGCAGGCAGCCGCGTACGCCGGCTGCCTCAGAGAAAAATAACATAGGCGCTAACCTTGAGAAAAACTCCAGTATTCTTTACCGATGTATACCACATGATAATTGCGTTGAAGTTGAAATTCTGCGTACTAGGATGAGTAAAGGTTTACACCACATTTCACATGTAAAACCGTTTATTGAAAGATAATCTGCTTTTTAACTTAGTCTTTGCCATAAAACTTTTCACTTCATGCTACTAGTACAATTTGTCACACTGACAAACTGTTAACCTGCAACAATGTTTTGAAGTTAACTATCCACCCTAGAACCTAGAGAACATTTTTAAACAGAAATTACGAATGCATTGTTATTGTGAACAGACGACACAGTGTTATTGTGTGTGTACATTCTTGCTTGTTAGTTGCACAATTACGTAACAACTATAAGGCTTACATACTTAGAACATATACCGGTACTGCTAATGAGATTTTAATGCAACAGTTTGGTTTACTTGAAAATAAATTCTGGATTTAAAGTACTTTCAGTGAGATACCAGATGACACAGTGGTTAGTTTATGTGACAGCTACACGATTTTATTACGACGCTACTAATGAGTGACAATTTACAATGTTGCTTTTTCAGTGTTTCTGTTTTATATCTGCACAGTTTTTCTGTATAATTCTGGAAAGTAAAACATGTTTTAGTAGCAACTTTTGTGGTATAGCTACAATGAGACTGCCTTTTCCGTAGCACAACAATACGTTACAGCACAGTACTTTCTTCATCATGGCAATAAGCGTAATAACTAAGATATCTATATGCAAAGCATTTCACTTTTGTTTATCATGAGGTAAGTACATTGACTTCTGCAGAACTTAGCTTTCGGAGGGCGATAACTATGACACTTCCACAGAGATTATCTTACAACAAGACGCACAGTTTAGCGCTACAGTACACGTATTTGAGTGATTAATTTTATACTTAAAACATTTATTTTTAAAGGTTTTTGAATTACAAAGAAAGTTTTCCGTGATACATTTCATTCCATTGCAATAATCTGTAACACCTGAGGGTATAATTACATTAACCCTCAGGGGGGTACACGCTTACTTTGTGTACCATGTGTTTGGCAAGCACAAGGAGCTCTAGCTAATATGGTATTTGCTATACAACTTTACACATCGGTACCATATTTCTCTAACACAGAATTACACAGCTATCTGATTATTTGACAGAGAAACAAACATTCTTTTTACTATGTCAGTGACACATGTTTACGTAATTACACAGTTGGATAACTTCACACTTATGAAACTGTATTTTGTCTGTAATTTGTGAACTGTTCATATTATTTCGGAACCATTGTGATACTATGAGAGCTTTGAATGATATATTTGATATGGGATCATGGTTTTTATAGTACGTTTGAGGTAGATGACACTATTTAAATGAGCAGAGAATTTTTAATAGGCTTTGAAATTATTGCAGAAAGCTACAACGTTTTTGAGATTTGACTGAGGTCTTATGATGTTATTTTTATGACGACGATGTGTATTATGCTGGTGAGGTATGTTTATGAACAATAAGCTGATTCTATATGAGAAATTTGATTATGCTATGTATTTATTATGATGAAATATTGAAGAAGTGTCGAGGAATATGTATATGTGTAATAAGGTAAGGAATAATGAGTAGTGGTTAGGGACTCTGACTTGTGAAAAAGGATGCTGGAAAGCAAGAATCGTACTTTAAGAGTTATGAAATGTGTGTATATGCGTAATGTATCACAATGCCGGCAAAAAGTTTTTGGACGCTATTATATTTATAGGATTTTGTTTCTACACATTCGTAACGCAAATTCTCGACCTCTGAAATTTTTTTTTATATGAGACTGTCACTGTAGCGCAAACTGCTGTCATAAATATTTCGATAAGGAAGCTAAGTGACCCAGGTGGCATCCAGGTGTGCCAGTCGCCTGGAGAAAAAGCCATTAGTGTGTGCCTTTCAGAGGCACAGGTGGAGAAGAAAAGGAGGCCATTATCCTCGCTATTGACATTCCTTTGTAGAAAGCATCGCAAATACGCCATGCTCATTACTTGGAAAGGTACTTATATCTGCACACCTGATTATGACAAGCATCTTTCTAAGAGAGTTGAGAGAATTTCTACTAACTTATGAAATGTCACATGACTATTGAATGATATTTTTGTGCTTTGCTTTTCATAGTTGCTTATTTCATTTGATATCTAGTTTCCAGCTGTGTTGCAGCATTGGTTTTATAAAATAAACTTAAATGCATTTGCTAATGTGAACACTTTCTGTTAAAAGATCTATTAAATAATTATTTTATGATCCACATTCTTCGAAAAAGGAGCTCTTGGAATGGAAAGAACAATAAGAAGGGACTAATAACAGTAATTGCATATATAATTTTCTTTTCAAGTACTTGGCAATTTTTTGTAGAATTAGTTTTTGTGGTGCACCATTTGGATTACGTAGACATTAAGATGTGATTATACATTTCCCTTATCTGCATTTTTGTCTTTAGTGTGCTATTTTTTCTGCTTGAGCTTTGTCATGTTTAGGTATAAGTTACTTCATTTGCTGCTGCAGTTTGCCAGGCATAATGTTACTGAATTTGACTTTGTATTACGCTGTTAAGCCAGTTTTACTACGGATTTATTTTTCTTGTTTGCTGCACAGTGCCTTATATTAGTTGTAATATTGCAATTGCTTTGCCAATTTGAATTTTTTGTCATTGATGTTTGTGTTAATTGTTTTGTGCTGCTGCATTGCCTCATTCCTTAGTTTAGCATCTGAGCTCAGTAGATTTAAGTTAGCTTAAGATGGGGTAGGCTATGTGAGAGAACGAGTTGTGATGAATTGGAAGAAATGCATTGAGAAGCTATAAGAAAATGGTTTGGCCAAAAAAGTATTTTGAAAGAGGATATGAGCAAAAAAGTAGGGTTTAGGGACAACAGGTTTACATAGGATTTTCTTGGGAATAAATGATGAGATAAGATAATGGAAAATAAATAATGAGGTAAGAAATATGTGAACATATAAATACAGAAAGCATGCTTGGATAGGATTTTTTCGGTGGAAACAAATGTTGAAATAAGACGAAAGATCTATGGAATGAAGTTTTAGGTTGGACTGCAGTACCAAATGTTACACTGAAAACAAACCCTGCCCTTTCCTCTTGTGTTATTCTGCTATGTGTTTGTGTACTCTTGTATATTTGTGTTTTTCCTGTCTTTATGTGTATAGCTGATATGAGTTACGTTGTAGAATTTTTCTAACACTATGTTATTTACTTTGTAAAGATGTTTAGACATTATTTATCTGTTCTGTTTTGTTGCTTATATGTGAAGTTGATGTTTCAAAAGTTAATCTGATCTTTATGTATGTACTTATGCCATAATTCTTGTAACACTGATGTGCATGTTTATTTCTATTCTTTTGTAAAGCCTGTTTTACTACAAATGTTATCTGTACTGTGATGTATTTTGTACCTTTGTTATTGTATTCTTATGTTATAAAATTGTAATTGACACCAGTTCATCAAATTAAGTAACTTGTAAGTTACATTTCACTGCACACGTTTCTGTTGGTCATAGTATATGGACAATATGTGAGAAGTAGGGACTGTTAGTGTTTGCACATGTGTTAATAATTCAGCAAGGGACTGGATAACAGCAGTGCTGGTTCTAAGGACAATTCCAAAAACTGTGTGAGTGCACAAGTGGTGGTTTATGGACTTGCTATATTCTCTGCAAGACTCTTCGATGGTGATTGTGCACCTGCACAGTCGCAGCAGATGGCTACTGGCCATCTCTACAAGGACTACAGTGGGTCTACTCTGTGATGACCTACCTACCAATATTCTTCAAAACTTCGACTGACTCTGCGGTGGGTTTGCTCTGTTGTGGCCCATTACCTGTCTGCATGTCAAGAGTCAGCACTGTCTTTCCGTTGGAAGGACAACACTACTTCTTCAAGACTGCATGGAAATCCACTACTTCCGTGTGCATTGTCTTTTACTGCTCAGACTTTGAGAAAAGAAACGGCAGTTTTACTGTCATGAATGATCAGGACTGTCTTTATGGACTGTGAGAAAATTTTAGCTTTTGACCAACATTGTATTAATAAGTGTGTGCATTTGATATCTTTGTTACTGTAATTATGAAAAATTTTATCAAATCATTATTGGCCACTGCCCAAAACAATTTGTAAATTTTTTGTGGGGAGCATGGGGGCTATGTAAGTAGGCTGTTTAGGTTTTCTTATTGGTAACGCCACGTAGCGCTCTGTATGAAAAATCACGGGCTGTGCTGTGTGCAGCCTGTGGCTAGTTTGCATTGTTGTCTGCCATTGTAGTGTTGGGCAGCTGGATGTGAACAGCGCGTAGCGTTGCGCAGTTGGAGGTGAGCTGCCAGCAGTGGTGGATGTTGGGAGAGAAATGGCGGAGTTTTGAAATTTGTAAGACTGGATGTCATGAACTGCTATATATATTATGACTATCAAAGTAAATACATTGTTTGTTCTCTATTAAAATCTTTCATTTGCTAACTATGCCTATCAGTAGTTATTGCCTTCCGTAGTTTGAATCTTTATTTAGCTGGCAGTAGTGGCGCTCTCTGTATTGCAGTAGTTCGAGTAACGAAGATTTTTGTGAGGTAAGTGATTTGTGAAAGGTATAGGTTAATGTTAGTCAGGGCCATTCTTTTGTAGGGATTATTGAAAGTCAGATTGCGTTGCGCTAAAGAATATTGTGTGTCAGTTTAAGCACAGTCATGTATAATTTTTCATAAGGGGACGTTTCATGATATGCATCCAGTCATTATAGTAACCACAGGATGCAAGGAAGTTAGAGCAATCCTGGATAGTGGTTGTGAATTTGGGCCATCGCGGAAGAGACTTATAGACAATGAAAGGGACTGCAAGACTGGGTGGAACTATCGGTGAAGAGATTAAGAATAAAAGGAGCAATAGTAGGGAAGGTAACTGAAGTGAACATGCGGACTAAGCTAGAGCTACTTTGTCAAAGTCACCTGCCGGTCGGAAAATTCTGATCGTGGCAAAACTGAAAACTGAGCTGATTTTCTGAACCGATTTTCTAAGCGAATACAATGAAATACTGGATCTAGGATGTAGTACAACGACATTAAATAAGGATAAAAGCATCATGCTTCGATTCAATGAACGGCCGATACGGGCTCAAGTCCCGGCGAGGTGCCTTAAAATCTGCGTAGATTCAGAAGACTGATATTTACGAAAGTCGAATTCAGTGTCGACAGATGAAAGGGATTGACACTATGACCCAGAGGCCACCGAGTATGAGATCTATAATGCAATAGAAGAGAGGGTTTGTGGTATTGACTGTATTACTGAAGAGGAGAGGGCAGAACTACAAACCGTGATACTTAACAACAGTGAAATGTTTCTACCTAAGACAGGAGCCATCAATAATTTCCAGTATGTGTTCCGTGTCAAAGAACATCAGTGGTTCTTCATCCTACCGTATGCCATTCCCATCGCATACAGAGAGAAAGTCCAGAGAGAAGTACGGAGGATGGTGCAAGAAGGGATCATTGAAACCGGCGTGCCCACATACAATAATCCATTGCGGGTGATGAAAATAAGGATGGGTCGATAGTCTGATGCTTGATCCGAGGTAAATCAACATGATAATGTTGCCGGAAACAGACCATCCGGAGAAGTCGGAAGACCTATTGCAAAGATTACATGGTGTCAAAGTGTTTCGTCCATTAATCTTCGTTCAAGTTTCTGGCAAACTGAATTACACACTTCGTGTCGTCAATACACGGCTTTCTTAGTTGAAGGACTCTGTTATCAGTTCCGGCGATTGCCTTTTGGCCTCAGTATATCGCTCACACCATTCATTAGGGGACTGAAAGGAATTTTGAAGGAAAGGCTAAAGAAAGACATCACATGCTATGTTGATGATACCCGCATCGCAAAGCCCAATTGAGACGAACACAACAAGCTCCTTGGAAAACTGCTAGGAGAACTAAGGCAACATGGTGTCACAATCTGGAAAATTCTTGTTTCGGAACGAGGAAGGTGGATTTTCTGGGGCACGTGATTTCGACAGAAGGAATTGCACCTAATCTGGAAAAACTAGTAGCAGTAACCTAAATCCCTAGACCACAGACCACAAAAGACCTCAGAGGGTTCCTGAGAGTAGTAACTTTTTATAATAGGTTTATTCGAACGAAGGAGAATCCGCACCAAGACTTTGTACCTTAACAGGAAAGAAGACACCATGGACATGGGAGGAAGCAGCGGATAATGAATTCAATTCGCTTAAACAGGCCCTTGTCGAGACATCTATCCTAGCTCACCCTGACTTAACAGCGGATTTCTGCATGTGGACTGATGCAGCGAAAACAGGTCTTGGCTTAATAATATTCCAACAAATTATTGAAGAGGGGACATTAGTAAACAAGACCATAGCATCTGGGAGCCGGGTCCTTACAAAGTGCGAAAGGAATTAGTAACTGAGCTGGAGGCACTGGCTATCGTGTGGGCCTTCAAAAAATTCAAACATTTCCTGCTAGGACACAAGAACCACGTCTCTACAGACCACAGAGTACTGGAATTTTTGCTGTCGGCAAAATTGGGACATGATAGGCTGACACAGAGGGTTTTATTCCTCCAGCAATTTCACTTCAGCATCACACGTATCCCGGGAAAAACAAATGTAATTGCGGTTGCACTTTCACGTTCGCCGATTGGGAGACCAGATGCAAAGGGAGAAGATGCGGAGGATAGTCACTTTAGTCTATTCTATCTGCAGGGAGTCGCTTTCAAGAACTTCATGACTGCATCTTTACGGGACATAATAAGAGAGCAGGATAAAGATCCGGAATTGAAGTAGCTGAAAGAACCTTGGAAGAAAATCCAGGAAGTTGAATTCCGAACGTTCTGTCCTGTAAGGAAGGGGATCTTATTCCACTGACGAAACGCAATAAGCACGATATAAAAGTGGTTCAAACGGCTCTGAGGATTATGGGACTTAACAGCTGAGGTCATCAGTCCTCTAGAACTGAGAACTACTTAAACCTAACTAACCTAAGGGCATCACACACATCCATGCCCGAAGCAGGATTAGAACCTGCGACCGTAGCGAGCACGATATATATATATATATATATATGCCAGACGAGTTAGTTAATAAGTTAATCTGGTCCACCCACTTAAGTTATTGTCACTTCGGACCACGGAAATGCTTTCTTAAATTGAAGGACCTGTGTTATTTTAAACAAATGGAGGGACGCATGAGGAAGGTTCTATCCGTATGCAACGCCTGTCAGAAGGCAAAACCAGACAGCCAGACAATGAAGGTACCTCTCCATCCAACCGTTCCAAACAAACTGCGACACATGGCGGCCGCGGACTTAATGGGACCGCTCCCGGTCACTCGGCGTGGTTTCCGATACATTTTAGTAGTCGCTGAATTAACATCGAAGTTTGCTACATTTACCCACTTATGACGAGCCATGGGAGTCACTGCTAGCAAAGCATTAACGAAAGATTTCCTAGCGCAAGTAGGCAGGGTGGACAATATTATTACAGATAACGGGACTCAATTAAGGTCAAAACGATGGAAGGACATTCTGGAGAGATGTAGGATGGCACCCATTTACATATCGGAACATCACCCGAGTTCGAATCTGGTCGCACGATGGATGGAGGACCCGGGGAATCTGTGTCGTGTCTACTGTCATCGACAGCACAGCTCGTGGGACATGATGTTGCGGGATATTCAGAATGTCGTGAATGAACCTCCACATGGTTCAACCCTCTTGGCACCGATGACTGTGTTGAAGATCAGAGACCCACCAGAGAAAGTACGGGAGCTAGTGGAATTTTCCTGGCGAAACAGATTCCGCACCGCGAGATAACTGGGATTGCGCTGGAAAGGATTCTGGAAGCTGGAAAGACAAGGAAGGAGCGAGAAGATAAGAAGGCTCGGGTATGTGAATTTCGCGTTGGACAGAAGGTTCTCGTCAAATCGTTTAGGCTCTCCAACAAACGGAAGAAACAGTGCCAGAAGTTCTTCAACGTGTGTAATAGACCGCTTCGGATACGACGTGTCGCGCACGAGAATGCATATGAGCTGGAGTTCCTGAGATCTGTACTATCGGCAAGAGCGCATCACATATCGCACATTAAACATTGAATAAAGTTGGAGGTCACGATAGCAGCAGTTACAGGAGGAAGAAGGAGAAGAGAAGAATACAGAAGGGGGATATATGGTGGCAATTTATTATTCTGAACAAGCCACCGATATGAAACTTCCTGGCAGATTAAAACTGTGTGCCGGACCGGGACTCGATCTCGAGACCTCTGCCTTTCACGGGCTAGTGTTCTACCATCTAAGCTACCCAAGCACTTACCCACAATAGGCAAAGGACCCAAGTTGAAGTCTCGGTCCGGCACACAGTTTTAATCTGCCCGGAGGTTTCATATCAGCGCATATTCCGCTGCAGAGTGAAAATCTCATTCTGGAAACATCCCCCAGGCTGTGGCTAAGCCATGTCTCTGCAATAACCTTTCATCCAGGAGTGCTAGTTCTGCAAGGTTCGCAGAAGAGCTTCTGTGAAGTTTGGAAGGTAGGAGACGAGGTACTGCCAGATTTGAAACTGTGAGGAGGGGTCGTGAGTCGTGCTTGGATAGCTCAGATGGCAGAGCACGTGCCCGCGAAAGGCGGAGGTCCCGAGTTTGAGTTTCGGTATGGTACACAGTTTTAATCTGCCAGGAGGTGTCATATCACCGCACACTCCGCTGCAGAGAAAAAATCTCATTCTGGAAGTCACTGATAGTTAAATGGTCGGTGACAGTCGAACATAAGCATAACAGCCTAATTTTTATTTAGTTATCATAATATTAAAGACGACAATCATTTCTTTAGATTTTTTGTGATTTACCATGGTAATTAGCACAGAAACTTCTCGCAATACTGCTAGTCGTAAGAGTTAGGCATCGTTAGAATTTCACTGTACAAGCATTTCTTCGTCACATGTATCAAGTTGGTAGATGTACAGATGGTCATCCCAGAGCCGACTAATTACAATTGTTGAGAGTAGAAATGTGCCGATTTTACGACGGAGACTTCGTTGTTTATTTGAGTCCCATTTTGCATGAAGTAATATGTTCTCATAGCAGTTTTGCAGCTTGCGTGGTACGATAGAATCGTGTCTCAACAACGAAAGAATTTTGTGTCTTAGAGCCCGAATAAGTGCACAAGTATTGGGGGCGGAATTCCTCTCGTAACATCTTGGAGTTCAGAAACAATCAAATTTCTTCTGTACATCGCAGTAAACGCCGTTGTACAATCCAGTATACAATTAGTAGCATAGTGTGTGAGCAGGGCGTCGTTGAGATTAGTTTGCGAGACCCATGGAGGTATTTTGCAGCATGGTCAAGTATTGTCCACGATAGAGGCATATTGACTTTGTGTGTTTTCGCTATAGTTTGTGTCCATTGCTCAGTGCAGTATGTTTTCGCTGTGGGCCAATTATTGTCATCGACAATGGCGCTATGTATTTGTGACGTGTTTTTTTTTTTTTTTTCGTGTAGGGATGTCGCCTTTGGTGCGATGTTTCTCTCGAATGGGATATTTTATTCCAGTGTGGTTACACAGATGAACTATCGCGTATTATGCGATTGTTGTTCACTGTGGTTATTTGTTTGTGATTTTCGCATGAGGTATTCCGCACTATTGTGCGTTAACATTTGTGTAGGCTTATGCGAGTGGTTCGCGAGCGCCTGGTTCAAAATGGTTCAAATGGCTCTGAGCACTATGGGACTTAACAGCGGAGGTCATCAGTCCCCTAGAAATTAGAACTACTTAAACCTAACTAACCTAAGGACATCACACACATCCGTGCCCGAGGCGGGATTCGAACCTGCGACCGTAGCGGTCGCGCGGTTCCAGACTGTAACGCCTAGAACAGCTTGGCCACACCACCCCGCGAGCGCCTGGATGGTAGATCTTAGGCCACAGTTTGCACTATGTGGCGTGAGCAAGGAACGTGCGAGTCATTTTTGTTTTTGGTTTTGCAGAGTGAGCGAGGCACACCATTAATTTGTGAGAAAGAGAGGAACTGAAGAAATGTAGCTTTGCAGTCAAATGTCGGTAATACCTTGTGCTTTTTTATATTTGTTGCAGCCACGGAAGTGGAAAATTTGTACACCAATCTGAGGAATCTTTGCGTCAGTTTCACCAAAAAGAAAAAAAAAGAGACCTTGAGATCAGTTGTTTTGCCCACCTAACACAGAGAACATACTGGTGATGTCGGCACTCATCGAGATTCACGCCCCGCGCGGTTCTAGGAGCTACAGTCTGGAACCGAGCGATCGCTACGGTCGCAGGTTCGAATCCTGCCTCGGGCATGGATGTGTGTGATGTCCTTAGCTTAGTTAGGTTTAAGTAGTTCTAAGTCTAGCAGACTGATGACCTCAGATGTTAAGTCCCATAGTGCTCAGAGCCATTTGAACCATATATTTTTTGAGATTCACGCCATACACCAGCGTTATCTGTAACGTTAACGACAACGTAATAGGGAAGTAATCTCTAGTACCTTCAGTAGTTCATACATTTTTTATAGTACTTGTGTTGCATGAATAAGTAGTAGACTTCGATGGTGTCAGTGTGACTGAAGTGACTATGTAGCCTAAGCCAGCTTAGTACTTTGAGTTGTATGAAAGGTTATGGGAAATTAACACTACACTATCATACATTACAACACCTCACCACTACTTAAGATTATGAAGATCTAGACACAGAAAATTAATCATTTATAATTATTGCTGTAATTCAATCAAAGAATAATTGTAGAATAGAATCAGATTTTTTTGTCAGAAGATCTCTGTAAATGGTTTTATTTTTTCTTTTTCCTCGAGTAACCGTGTAAAGCAATCCTTTACAATTTCGTTATAATTCTCTGTGTATTTATCCTGTGAACATATTTGTAAGAAACACAGCACTAAGCCCACATGTAAGCATTGTGCAGACTACAGGAGCTGAGTGGAAGGCGACGTATCAGGCAGCTGGAGACGTCGCTGACACAAGGGCGGCCATAGCAGCTGAGCAGACGGGGTGCCAAGAACTGGAGCGGCAGTTAAGGTCGTCCACCAGGCCTGTGAGATGTGGGTGGCGGGGTGGGGGGGAGGGGGCAGCTCTCTGCAGGTGGCGGTGACCCACATAGCGACAGCAGGACAACTGGTCGACTTGATGTCATCGGGCTATATGAATGGAGGTGGGAGCAGACGAGCTTCCGCGCGCCACAAGCTGTCAAAGGGCTGGTGCCCTGGGGGTACATGAGCAATTTCGCCACCGCTTCCGGCTTCCAAGGTCCCGAGGGACCTACTGCTGAATGGAAGGGCGAGCGCGTGCCACAGGGACGAGTTGCGGAGCGCTGAATGGAGACAAGGGTCAATGCAGACCGCGACGGCAGCAGGTGATTCACCTCAAACCTGTGTCCATATGCTGCTCGGCTCATCTCATGAATGTCTTCTACAGTGGCAACGCATTGCAGACTACCACGTCATCCAAGACAGTCAGTAATTGAGACGCAAGTGATTGCTGTCCACACACAAGGAGGGATCCTGCCACGCTGAGGCTGCTGCCTGTACTGTACACGCCGAGTAAAAATGGCAAACTCACTGCGCATAGCTGCCACATCTAACCTGTTGCATGACATGTGTAGTGCTGTGTTTATTCGTATGACAATTGAAAAATTTACATTTGGACTCCCTAAAGACCTTTGAGAAGGGAGCTGTAGGAGGTATTTCTTGTTTTCAGTTAATTCGCTTTCCTATGTGCCTTGTTGGTTTCGTTTTTACAAGATTTCATGTACTTTCTGTGCTTTCTTACCAAATTTTATTTTCTCTTAATGTACTCATGTATTATTTTTCACCAGTTTTTCTCTTGTTTTATGTCACTTATATGTTGTTTTATTGTGTTCACACTTACAGCTTTGTACTAAAGGAACAGACTGACACATGTTAAAGAAACAAGCTGAACAGAAGAAACATGCCACATGAACACTATGAATCCTTTATATTGGCTGAATCTGAGAACATTTGTGATCGATGTTCAGGCAAGGAATGAATGCAGCCATGTGTATAATTGGGCACGGGTAGTAATTTTCCATGGAGCAGAGAATCCACAGGACAACAATATTATACTCTGGCTAGGAAAATAGCCTTCTTTGGCCCCAGTTTCAGGATTAATGAGTAGATAAATGTCTGCATGACCTTGTAACCGTTAAGAAATTGTGATCAAAGTCTGGGTCTACAAGGCTATGATCCCATGGTACACCCATCACATTTTTATATCTCACTTTAATTTTGTGGGCACGCAGCAGAGAGTGTATGTATGACTCCTGGTTGAATGTGGTAAAGACAGGGTATAACTCTGTGCTGGAGTTTATGGTGAACAAAGTACGATTCATGTTTATTTCTTTGATAATGACCCAAGTAAAGTATCACAATTTATTCTGTCACACTAACCATTTAAAGCGTGACACTCCCCAAGAACAAATTTGACAGGGATGGGGAGGTTATGAGAGATTGCAGGGCACTCTCACTTTTGATATGGTGTCATGCTGCTTAGTGTTCTTAGGGAAGATGATCTTTATTACTTCGTTGCTACATTTGATATGATCTGACATCATTCATATGATGAAATGGTTGGCAGTAGTTAACACTCTTGCTTGTGTGCTCTAGTGGTAAAGGAAGAGGGTGCCGATTTAATTGACTGCAGTGGAAGGGTATGGCAGCTGAGGGCCGAGGAGAGCGTTTTCTCTGATGCGTGGAAACATTTGCGGACTGCCAAGTTCCTCGGTCTTATTGTGCAGACACAATGGGTGACGCCTGTTGGTCTGTGGCCGCGTCCAGGCAGACTGAATAGGGCTGAGGAGTCGCCGCAGCTACGAGCAGAGCTTTGTACACACTGATGACTGGCAATGAAGCAGAGGATGGTCCCTTGTTGGTAGGAAGCCGATGAGACGGCTGTGAGTTTCAGCGAATTTCCATGGGACAGGGCAGTGGCGGTTAGGCGTCCAGACTCTGCTACAAAACATATCTGTGAAGGCATGAGACTTTTAGCGAGTTTATGACCGTTCCTTGGAAAGTTTGAAATGGAAACAACAGGACAGATAACCATCTTTTTGTTATGGTTCCATCCAGGTCATGCTTGTAGCAAAGACACGGCATAAAGACGTGGGAAAGACGCTGCGAAGCTGAATCTTCTTCCTTTTCTCCCAATTTATTTTTAAAGTGATTGGTTGATCAAATCTGTGTATGCAGAGCAGGGGGCGGTCTCCCAGCTTCGAATGCCGAGCTCCAGCTCGTGATTGGTTTGTGTTAATGTGGTGTAGTCTAAGTATGTAAATGTGCTATGTTACTGAGCTGGTGAGGAAAGCTGAGAGAAAGAGAAGATCTCACTCTTGTACTGGTGCTTCGCTAGTAAAGTACAGCAGGTCTCTATCTAGGCCGTAAGAACCCTTTGCTAGTGTCCCACTCAGAGCATGTGCCACTCACCATCTAACAGTCAGAGACACTGCTTCTAGCATCACGCACACAATGAGTGATGCATGGGTGTAATTTTTTGTTTTGAGTCAGCCGTCTAAACGTTTGACATATTCCGTCACGCATAGTCATGGCACGGAGTGAAACTTGTTTGGCAGACCAGCATCCTGCTCCACCTGCGCCGGCCGGGGTGGCCTAGCGGTTCTAGGCGCTACAGTCTGTTCGAGTCCAGCCTCGAGCATTGATGTGTGTGATGTCCTTTGGTTAGTTAGGTTTAAGTAGTTCTAAGTTCTAGGGGACTGATGACCTTAGAAGTTAAGTCCTATAGTGTTCAGAGCCAATTTTTTGGTCCACCTGCACACAGGAGTCCACCGGGTCCCGGAGGCTCACAGGGAAGTACCTGCGTTCCAAATCAGCAGAACGCAAGACCGCGTATTTGCATATTTTCCGCACGCACGCCGTTAATAACAGTTTGTCAGCGACTACATCGTGGTGTGTCACCCTGACCTGCAGAAGAGTAAAGTATTCACTGCTAATGCGTAGGGCTCCAACATAGGTTCTCAGCACCCTGTTCTTTGGAACCATATTTTTCTTTATGGAACAGTAGAGTACAGATCTTTGACAGTAGTGTAGTCTTTGGGCCATGCCACGGATTCACATTTATGAAGTCGGACAAAGCGATTAGTTCTGGTTAGTGTGGTGTGTTGATCCCCAGCTGATCACTTTGTTCGCCATAGGCCGCATATTATTAGAAGCATTTGTCAAACATAATTGTTTGTGTGGCGTTTCTTTAGCCTTTTCTTTTGTTTTTCATGTGATGTTACTGAGGAATAAATCTAAATTTTCAACTGCTTAGCTTCTTGATCTACGCCACATCTATATCTACGTGATTACTCTGCTATTCACAATAAAGTGCCTGGCAGAGAGTTCAATGAACCACCTTCAAGCTGTCTCTCTACCGTTCCACTCTCGAACGGCACGCGGGAAAAACGAGCACTTAATTATTTCTGTGCGAACCCTGATTTCTCTTATTTTATCGTGATGATCATTTCCCCCTATGTAGGTGGGTGCCAACAGAATTTTTTTGCAATCGGAGGAGAAAACTGGTGACTGAAATTTCATGAGAAGATCCCGTCACAACCAAAAACGCCTTTGTTTTAATGATTGCCACTCCAATTCACGTATCATGTCTGTGACACTGTCTCCCCTATTTCGCGATCATACAAAACAAGCTGCTCTTCTTTGTACTTTTTCGATGTCATCCGTCAGTCCCACCTGATACGGATCCCACACCGCACAGCAATACTCCTGAATAGGGTGGACAAGCGTAGTGTAAGCAGTCACTTTGGTAGACCTGTTGCACCTTCTAAGTGTTCTGCCAATGAATAGCAGTCTTTGGCTTTCTCTGCCCACAATACTATCTATGTGATCGTTCCAGTTGACGTTATTTGTAATTGTAATCCCTAAGTATTTAGTTGAATTTACAGCCCTCAGATTTGTGTGACTTATCGCGTAATCGAAATTTAGTACTCATGTGAATAACTTCAAATTTTTCTTTATTCAGGGTCAATTGCCACTTTTAGCACCATACAGATATCTTATCTAAATCATTTTGGACGTCGTTTTGATCATCTGATGACTTTAGAAGACGGTAAGTGACAGCATCATCTGCAAACAATCTAAGACGGCTACTCAGTTTGTCTCCTATATCGTTAATATAGATCAGGAACAATAGAGGGTCTATAACATATCATTGGGGAACGCCGGACATTACTTCTGTTTTACTCGATGACTTTCCGTCTATTACTACTAACTGTGACCTTTCTGATAGAAAATCACGAATCCAGTCGCACAACTGAGGCGATACTCCGTAGGCACGCAGTTTGGTTAGAAGGCGCTTGTGACGAACGGTGTCGAAAGCCTTCTGGGAATCTAAAAATATGGAATCAATTTGACATTCCCTGTAGACAGCACTTATTACTTCATGAGTATAAAGAGCTAGTTGTGTTTCACAAGAACGATATTTTCCGTGCTGACTATATGTCAATAAATCGTTTTCTTCGAGGTACTTCATAATGTTCGAATACAGTATATGTTTCAAAACCCTACTGCAAATCGACGTCAGTGATATAGGCCTGTAATTCAGCGAATTACTCCTACTTTCCTTTATGGGTATTGGTGTGACTTGAGCAATTTTCCAGTCTTTCGGTACGGATCTTTCTGTGAGCGAGTGGTTGTATATTATTGCTAAATATGGAACTATTTTATCAGCATACTCTGAGAGGAACCTGACTGTTATACAATCTGGATCGGAGGCCTTGCCTTTATTAAGTGATTTAAGCTGCTTTGTTACACCGAGGATATCTACTTCTATGTTCCTCATCTTGGCAGTTGTTCTTGATAGGAATTCAGGAATATTTACTTCGTCTTCTTTGGTGAAGGAGTTTCGGAACCCCGTGTTTGATAACTCTGCTTTAGTGGCACTGTCATCAGTGACTTCACAGTTGTTATGGCGCAGTGAAGGTATTGATTGCGTATTGCCACTGGTGTGCTTTATATACCACCAGAATCTCTTTGGGTTTTCTGCCAGATTTCGAGACAGAATTTCGTTGTGGAAATTGTTAAAAGCATCTCGCATTGAAGTACGCGCTATATTTCGAACTTGCATGCTTTTTTCGTTGCTTCTGCAACAACAATCTGACCCGTTTTGTGTACCATGGGGGATTAATTTATGTGGTATATATCTCTCAATGGCTGTTGATACTATCTCTTTGAAAACATTCCACAACTTTTCTGCACTTACATGATCAGATCGGAAGGAGTGAAGACTGTTTCTTAGAAAGGCGTTAAGAGCATTTTATCAGCTTTTTAAATAGATATACTTTGCGTTTCTTTTTGATGGTTGTAGGTGTTATGGTATTCAGTCTATCAGCAACTGTCTTGTGGTTACTAATCCCTGTATTCGTCACAACACTCACTATTTGTCCAGGATTATTTGTTGCTAAAAGGTCAAGTATGCTTTCACAACCATTTACGCTTCGAGTGGGCTCATGAACTAATTGTTCAAAATAATTTTCTGAGAAAGCATTCAGTACACTTTCGGATGATGTTTTGTGCCTGCAGCCGGCTTTAAACGTATAATTTTTCCAGCATATCGATGGTAGATTGAAGTCACCACCGACTATAATAGTATGAGCGGGGTACTTATTTGAAATGAGACCCAAGTTTTCTTTGAACTGTTCAGCAACTATGTCTTCTGAGTTGGGGGTCGGTAAAACGATCCAATTAATAGTTTCGTCCGATTGTCAAGTATAACCTCTACCCATACTATTTCACATGAACTATCCACTTCAATTGCGCTACAAGGCAAACTACCTCTGACAGCAGTAAATACTCCACCACCAACTGTATTTAATCTATCCCTTTCTGAACACTGTTAGATCGTTTGAAAAAATTTCGGCTGAACTTATTTCTGGCCTTAGCCAGCTCTCTGTTCCTACAACTTTTGAGCTTCAGTGCTTTCTATAAGGGCTTGGAGCTCTGGTTCTTTCCCAACACAGCTACGACAATTTACAACTACAATACCAATCGTTTCTATAACTACCTTACTGTGTTTTACCTGCCCACTTTTAGACGGACACCCCTTCTTTGTTTCCATGAGACCCTCTAACCTAAAAATCAGCCCAGTCCCTTCCACACAGCCCCCGCTACCCGTGTAGCCACCTCCTGTGTGTAGTAGACTCCTGACCTATTAAGCAGTACCCGGAAACCCACCACCCGATGGCGCTAGTCAAGGAATCTGCAGCCTACACGGTCACAGAACTGCCTGAGCCTCTGATTCAGACCCTCCACTCGACTCTGCACCAAAGGACCACAGTCGGTTCTATCGACGATGCTGCAAATGGTGAGCTCCGCCTTAATCTCGGAAGCAAGACTGGCAGTCTTTACCATTTCCGCTAGCCGCCCGAAACCAGACAGAATCTGCTCCGATCCAAAGCGACACACGTCATTGGTACCGACATGAGCCACCACCTGCAGTTGACTTCACTCTGTACTCTTCATGGCATCCGGAAGCACCCTTTCCACATCCGGAATGACTCCCCCCGGAATGCGCACGGAATGCACACTGGCTTCTTTCCCCTCCTTGGCAGCCACTTTCCTAAGGGGATCCATTACGCGCCAAACGTTGGAGCTCCCAACTACCAGCAAACCCACCCTCTGTGAATTCCCAGACCTTGCGGGCCGAGAAGCTTCTTCTGGAACAGGGTGGACGACTGCATCCGGCTCAGAGACATCGTCAGCCACAGATAAGGGCCGAAACCTGTTCGTCAAACGAACCAGGGAGGCCCTACGATCGGTGTCGTGGGGTTTCCTACCGTGGGGTTTCCTACCGTGTGGCTTCCTACGAGCAGTGGTGCACCAAACCTGTCAGAGGCCCGGGCCGGGAAAAGAAATCGAGGCTCCCCTTGCTGCCCCCACCCACCCTCCTCACCACACAGGATTTCTCCGAGAGTTTCAAACGCAAACGGAAGGAAGTCCCACATTGCTTATCATCCTCATTTTGTGTCGTGATAATTTACAAGGAATAACGTTATTTTACGTAACTCTGAAAGTGACTGCTCTCGTATTCTCGTTACTATTATTTAATAGCTATGTTGCCCCTTATACGACAGAAATCATTACATGATTTTTGTTGTTCGAATGTATTCAAAAAAATGGTTCAAATGGCTCTGAGCATTATGGGACTCAACATCTGAGGTCATCAGTCCCCTAGAACTTAGAACCACTTAAACATAACTAACCCAAGGACATCACACACGTTCACGCCCGAGGCAGGATTCTAACCTGCTACCGTAGCGGTCGCTCGGTTCCAGACGGTAGCGCCTAGAACCACACGGCCTTACAGTTACTAATTAGATAAATATTAACGCGACATTGGGCGTGTTCATCTGAAAGAAATTACAGAATATTTCCCTATGGTTAGATGCGGCGTATAAAGTGTTGATAACTAGAGTGTTGTTCTTGATGTCTCTACAGATGATAAAATTCGTTGCTTAATATAGATGACTCCATCAAAGTTCATCTAGTTGGAATTCCATCTTTATAAAATGATGTAATGTTGCTTTAATTTGTTCTGCAAGCGGTGCTGCTGCTATTCACGACCATAAAAGTGGGTTAAAAGCTGTGAGCTGTATGGGGAAGTTAACCTTGCATTACTGCGCAACTGTTTCACCAGGTATCCAGTCTAGCTTACCAAATTCCCAACCAGACTAACATTAATTATAATCTTTTAATAGTCATACGACAACCGGTGATATATATATATATATATATATATATATATATATATATATATATATATATATATATATATATATAAAGAGAATTTAAATAAAAAGAAGTAAATCAGTTTGTATTTGGAAATTTATTTTAACATTGATCATTGAAATTTCAGCATCTTGAACTTGATTCATAACTAAACTGGTGCCTTATTTAGGATTGTGAAATGTGAGACTGTAATCTTACGGAACACATCAAATATGGAGCCAAGATTGGGAGACTGCATACAACACTGCATTCATAAAATAACACACGAAGAACGTTGTAACATATGCAAGAGGAAATTAACCACAACCAACCGATTCAATTTTCACCCAAAGAAGTTACGTTCGTAGCGCAATCCTGTCCGTCATGAAATTACCACACACTGGTATACTAAATTCGTACTAACTCTCTGTGAAATCTTCCCGAAAAGAATAGCTGAAGGCTACTTTGATGCGTACACCACATGCTTCATGTGGTCAACTTGGTTTCCAGAAAGAGTGTAACTCCACAATAATTTTGTTAATTAAAATAAATTACATCGAAATGCAATTTACTAAAGAAAAACCTCGAACTGGTTACTAACGTCTTACTATTAACCTGATGGGTCAAACAATTGTATAAGTACGTGGTACTGGTCTCACAAAGTACACCCCACGTGGGTTGAACATGAAGAAAAATTGCTATATTGCAAAATATTGTCAAGACGAGACGTTATAATCTCACGCACATTCGCATTTAAGAATGATGATCTTAGTGATCTTAGTTAGAGTTACTGATCAACACGTGGTTCCACTTCACTCACAAAGTAGTGACAAAGCAACTACTGGAAGATATTCTGAACTGTACTCTCGAATCACACTGCGTTGCCATTTAAGATAACATTACATATTTTAGAGCTAAACCTGAAATAAAGGTGATTAAATTTTCAGTTAGGCTGAACTTAAGAAATCCATTGTCCTACAGACTTAGCAGACACGCGCTTAGCCGGAGATCTTAGCACGTCAGACGCTCGCCGCGGACAGACTGACCTGGTCCCTTCCTGAGGGTGGCTCACAAATACAAACGGAAGTGGCCAGAGGGGCAGCTTCCTATACCAACATGACAAGGGACGGACAGGACCATACTAAAGATAGAAACCTCTTTGCTTCTAGAAAGCGTAGCTACCTGTTCCGACATTGGTCCTACTGTTCTCTAGCAGACAGGCTTGTCTGCTATCCTCAAGCATGCAACTAGAAACACATTTGCTGATTCATCATCTCACGCCAGCCGAAGTGGCCGTGCGGTTAAAGGCGCTGCAGTCTGGAACCGCAAGACCACTACGGTCGCAGGTTCGAATCCTGCCTCGGGCATGGATGTTTGTGATGCCCTAAAGAACAGATACTATCTTCATACACTCCTGGAAATGGAAAAAAGAACACATTGACACCGGTGTGTCAGACCCACCATACTTGCTCCGGACACTGCGAGAGGGCTGTACAAGCAATGATCACACGCACGGCACAGCGGACACACCAGGAACCGCGGTGTTGGCCGTCGAATGGCGCTAGCTGCGCAGCATTTGTGCACCGCCGCCGTCAGTGTTAGCCAGTTTGCCGTGGCATACGGAGCTCCATCGCAGTCTTTAACACTGGTAGCATGCCGCGACAGCGTGGACGTGAACCGTATGTGCAGTTGACGGACTTTGAGCGAGGGCGTATAGTGGGCATGCGGGAGGCCGGGTGGACGTACCGCCGAATTGCTCAACACGTGGGCCGTGAGGTCTCCACAGTACATCAATGTTGTCGCCAGTGGTCGGCGGAAGGTGCACGTGCCCGTCGACCTGGGACCGGACCGCAGCGACGCACGGATGCACGCCAAGACCGTAGGATCCTACGCAGTGCCGTAGGGGACCGCACCGCCACTTCCCAGCAAATTAGGGACACTGTTGCTCCTGGGGTATCGGCGAGGACCATTCGCAACCGTCTCCATGAAGCTGGGCTACGGTCCCGCACACCGTTAGGCCGTCTTCCGCTCACGCCCCAACATCCTGCAGCCCGCCTCCAGTGGTGATGCGACAGGCGTGAATGGAGGGACGAATGGAGACGTGTCATCTTCAGCGATGAGAGTCGCTTCTGCCTTGGTGCCAATGATGGTCGTATACGCGTTTGGCGCCGTGCAGGTGAGCGCCACAATCAGGACTGCATACGACCGAGGCACACAGGGCCAACACCCGGCATCATGGTGTGGGGAGCGATCTCCTACACTGGCCGTACACCACTGGTGATCGTCGAGGGGACACTGAATAGTGCACGGTACATCCAAACCGTCATCGAACCCATCGTTCTACCATTCCTAGACCGGCAAGGGAACTTGCTGTTCCAACAGGACAATGCACGTCCGCATGTATCCCGTGCCACCCAACGTGCTCTAGAAGGTGTAAGTCAACTACCCTGGCCAGCAAGATCTCCGGATCTGTCCCCCATTGAGCATGTTTGGGACTGGATGAAGCGTCGTCTCACGCGGTCTGCACGTCCAGCACGAACGCTGGTCCAACTGAGGCGCCAGGTGGAAATGGCATGGCAAGCCGTTCCACAGGACTACTTTCAGCATCTCTACGATCGTCTCCATGGGAGAATAGCAGCCTGCATTGCTGCGAAAGGTGGATATACACTGTACTAGTGCCGACATTGTGCATGCTCTGTTGCCTGTGTCTATGTGCCTGTGGTTCTGTCAGTGTGATCATGTGATGTATCTGACCCCAGGAATGTGTCAATAAAGTTTCCCCTTCCTGGGACAATGAATTCATGGTGTTCTTATTTCAATTTCCAGGAGTGTATATAAAATATTCTCGTCTCAATATCACAGCCTACACTATAACCCTGTGACACCCAAAGCGACATCCTGGAATGCAGTGCGGGGTCCACTGTTTGACTACGGGACAGGGCAGTCTGACCTGAGTCACAAGAGAGCCGCGGCCAGAGCGGGGAGCCGCGTGCTGACTAAAGAGAGGGCCGCCACGGCCATCGTCAGCTGCCCCGCAGCACTGTCAACACGGTCACCGCCGGAGACGTCGCCGACAGCGTTGTTCGAGTGACGCCTCCCTCGTCCTCGCTCTTTGCACTGTCAGCAATTCCGGACGTCTATTTTTTCACATGAAAGGCAACTGTGTGCCTCCACCAAGTTCTTATGTTGTATTACGGGTGAGGGCCGGAATAAAGAAGTTTATTAAATAAATCTACTGTCGTCCTGACGTCTCATTTCACTCTCAACGGGTGACAATCGAGGGATCATCTAACAATGGTGTCAAAACACTGACGTCCCCTTCTTAGAGCAATGTTTGAACCTGTAGCCTACGGTGCGGTGAGGCAAAATAATCTGATTCTATTTTGGTCATGGTGAAAAGGCTCTACGGTCACGCATTTTGGAAAGTAGATTTTATTGCAAGTAGAGAATCAGTGGATTTGTCTAGTTTTAGAGGTAATGGAAGTCACAGTTCGTTGATGATTGTTAGATGCGCACAGTGTAACCCTGAGCATCACGAAACTCGATTTCCCAAATTAGTTCCAGTAAAATGTCATACGTGTAATCGTTGGGGGGCATTTGACTAAGCAAATTCAGGAGACGAGATAGCTCATGGCTAGACGTAAGAATTAAGGTATTGTATTTCTTTTTTTTGTGAATGTTAATTCTCAAAATGAGTACTGTCTAGGACAAAACTGTGACAGAACCAGAGACACAAGATGTGTCAGAGCGTATTGCTAGAAAAGGTAGCATAATTAACAGTACAGAACTGCGTGGGTTGGTAGAAACGCGACTTTACAATGGGATGTAAATTTGTTACTTGCAAGTTTAATTCCTCCTTTTTCTGGTAAGGCAAACGAGGATGTGCAGGCCTTTGTGGGAGACCTTGGAACTCTGGATCATATGGATGCTTGGTTTGATAATTAGTTACTGAGTGCTGCACAACTCTTAAGGGACCCTCAACATTCGAAGAATTTAAAAAAGGGTTAATTCAGAGATATACAAAACGAAACTATGCCGGACATTATACGGAACTATTAGGAATAATAACCAAGAAAAATACGGAAACTGTGTAACAATTTGCGGAGAGGACAAGGGAAATTGATGTACCTACTAATTAGGATAGGATGCTGTACTCAATGAAATAACTTTGCAAGAAGCTGAGCAGAGGACGCTCGATGCTTTTTTAAGAGGGCTGCATACGGAAACGTCAAGACGTGTATGGACCAGGGGTCAGACGGATTTGCTCACAGCAGTGCCGTTAGCTACAGCGTGGGAGGGGATCGATTTTTCTTTTGGAATGCAGGGAAAACGATAGCATTTGCAACTAGTATAAGCGTTCCAGTTGTGGACGAACGTGGCATGTAAGGAGCCACTGTCTCGAGCCTCAGAGTGATGTGAATAAAATAAGAGAAAATAATAATTTTCGAAGTAGAGGACCGGGAAAGAATAAGGTGTTGAACGCCGACGGTACTCCAGGTTCACCTATGGTCATTCCTAGTAGGATTAAAGGCTACGAAATCGTATGCAGAGGTGGACTATTTTATAAGAGGAGTAGCAGGCAAAAAGGGTTGCAGAATATTACTGGAAGCAGGGGTGAATGTGTGGGTCACCAATAGTGACCTGCCGCGCGTGATAGTCGCGAGGTCTTAGGCGTCTTTCCACGGTTCGCGTAAATCCCCCCGTCGAAGATTCGAGTCCTCCCTTGGGCATGGGTGTGAGTGTTGTCCTTAGCGCAAGTTAGTTTAAGTTAGATTAAGTAGTGTGTAAACCTAGAGACCGATAACCTCAGCAGTCTGGTCCCATAGGAACTTACCACCACCACCAGGTGGTGAAAGATTAACAGTGGGATCCACCACAGTACAGATTTCGTGTCGTGGGGGATAAAGATGTCACACCGTAAGGATCAGTAGACATAAACTTTTGCCTTTTATGATTCAATTTTAACAGTGAGTAGAGGTTGTGCCACATGCGAGTGAAAGCTATGACATGATTTTGGGATTAGATTTCTTATACCAGCATCGTGCAGTAATCGATCTGTGGCAACATAGAGTGGAACTTGGCGGGAAAATATTTCAGTTAGGTGAAGCTACTGCCAGTGTATCGAAGTCCCAAGGGGAGATGAACTAATTAAACCGCAAATTATCGCGCTAAGACTTGGTTCACACAATTCTGTACCTAAGGGTACTGGGAAACCACATGGGGTGAGTGTTTAGTCTAACTTGCCAGTAGGAACTTTGTATTTGGTGGAACCGTTAGAAGAGTATGAAGTATTAGATCAGGCGGGTTTGTTAAAGAAATATGGGGGAACAAGAAATAAAGGGTGAAAAGAAGTTACCTGTTTCTGAAGATAACTGTAGCGCGAAGGACATAGGATTAACAAAGGGGATGTTAGTGGCTAATGTGGATATCTTGGACGAAGAAGAACGGGAAACGTGGGGTATCAGCTACGGAAAATCACCGGGTGCCATTGAAACTGCATTAAGAAAAAAGTGTAGCACGTAGACGGAAGCCATAGGGGATGGATGGAAAAATAACTTTTGGGATTTAAGAATTTTTTTTTTTCAAAAGGCCATAACCAGCTACACATATTACATAGCATTGCATACCAATGGGAAGCGAGTTAACAGTGTACCGCAAACCATGCAGAATACCTAGGTGTATACAACTGGAAGATGGACAACTGAAGAGAGTAATAGTGAAAGGGGGACATGAATAGTCGTCGTGCTTTTCCATCAACGGATGGAACACGCAAATATAGGTTTTGCTATGATTACAGAACCCTTTACCTAGGATCATTTCGGCAGTGGAAATATTTTTCAACAATGGATCTGAGGAGTGGTTATCATCAGATAGTTTGCACCACAGGGTCGACATAAAACTGCATTTTCGGCAACCTAGGGTTACTACCAATTCCGAAAAGTGCCCTTCGGATTAAAAAGTGAACTGGAATGTTTCAGAGATTGTTGGACAGAGTACCCAGAAGCGTAAAACCTTGGCAATGCCTGGTGTACCTCGATTACATAATCGTGTATGGAAGTGATATGGATCAGTATACGCAGCGTTTAAAGGGTTTCGTAAGGTTAAAAGCAGCAAAGTTAGCACTGAATACAAAAAAGTCTGATTTTGTGATGTAAGAGGTAACATACCTCGGTAATATCATAAGTAAAGATGGGGTTAAGACTGACCCCGGATTAAATAGAACTGTACGTCAATTTCTTGTACCAGAATCTGTAAAAGAGTTGCAGTCGTTCCTAGGAGCCGCGAACTAATACCGCCGCTTCGACGAAGGATTTGCTGATATTGCCAGACCGTTGACACAGTTGTTAAAAAAGGGTTATAAATTTGTGTGGTCAGAAGAATGGTTTTGAGGAGGTAAAAGAAACTTTAAAATCGAGTCCGATAATAGTATTTCCGAATTTTAAAGGTGAGTATGTTTTATCATGTGATGCATTAAATCATGCACTTGGCTGTGTGTTATCACAAGATGTAGAAGGCGTAAACATCCGGTAGATTATGCATCAAGACAACTAAATACTGCAGAAAGGAGTTATACCCAACGGAGAAATAGATGTTAAGCCTTATTTATGGAATCACATATTTCAACTGTTACCTGTATGGTACACAGTTATTACTCTAAACAGATCACGCAGCATTAAAATGGTTGTTGGGATTAAAGGATCCTACTAGTAGGTTGACGTGATAGGCAGTAAGACTAAGTAAATTTGATTTCGATTGCATGCATGAACCTCGGAAGAAGCACAGAAATGCGGATGGCTTAAGTAGAAAAGTAGCACTATGACATATTGAGGATAATGAGAATAAGGAAAAGGCAAACTGCAAGGAGAGCGGATGATGAAAGTAAGTAGTAATTTAAACAGTCATAGTTTTGTATGCAAGCTGGGTTGCTAGCCAGAGAGACCAAGTGATATCAGCGAAACTAAGGGGTAGAGTAGTATAAGAAGCTCATGATCACGGGTCATGGAGAATGCTTATCTAATAACAGAAGAGTACGAGAAAGGTAATGGTGGAGAAATATACAGACGGACGTAGGCCGGTATGTGCGGAATTGCATACATTGCTCACAGAGTGCAGATTTGTGTCGAACAAGAGTACTATTGCAGAGGTCACCTGAAGCATTTGCACCGTTCGAATTTCTGGGGATTGATGTTTTAGATTTATTCAAAAAAACACCTGCAGGGAATAAGTATGTACTCACAAACATAGATCGTTTTTCAAGATACGTAGAAATGGTCGCGATGCCAAACCAGAAGCCAGCAACAGTGGCACAAGCACTTGTGAATAATTGGATAATGAAATTATGAGTACCTGAACCAGTAATAACACACCAGGGGACGAACTTAATGTCATATCTATTCAAGGAATTGCATAAGTTATTGAATGTGCAGAGGTAAAGGACGAGTCCTTTCCATCCACAAGACAGTGGAAGAACTGAAAGAGTGCGTAGCACACTCGGGAAGATGCCTGGATACTACGTTGACTCACATGACACCAACTGGTATATCTATTTGAAATATGACGTCTGCACCTACAACTCGAAGTTGCATAGGAATACAGGATTATCGCCATATGAAACAGTACCTGGTAGTAAAATGCCGTCACCGTTAGACGTATTGAAAATTAAGAAAGGGAAGACTGGAGATTCCGTTAAGGAAATTTGCCACAGTTAAGGGAAATTTGGAATAGAGTACTAAGGGCAAATTCACGAGCACTGGAGAAATAGGAAGAAGCATGGGGCCATACGGCAAGGATGACACAGTATAAGGTTGGTCAGTTGGTGATACTATCAGTTTAGTATCCGCTGAAGCGAAAGACAATGAAGCTTTTTGCAAAGTATGAGGAGCCATACCAAGTGTTAGAGACTACGTCACCAGCAAATGTCAAGATTCAGTTGCTAACAAGAACGACAATTGTGCATATAGGTGGGTTTAAACCTTTCCAAGGGAGTCTGGAAGTTATTCCAGGAACAGGAGATGCGGACTGGAAAGGAGTGGTAAGAAGACAGGAGTCTTAAGAGAGTTTGAATGAAACGGTAACGAGGAACCCGTAAGGATTAAGGCTTCCGAGATAATCGTTTAATATTTTTTGTGGGTTAGGTACAGATTTTGCGTAATTAGTATAAGGGGAAGAAAGTAATACATAATCTTGCCTGTAACTGAGGTGCTTAGAAGGAGAGATAATGATGTATGCCAGGATTGTGAAAGAGGCAGTTAATCAGAATATTTCCCATCTCCATTCTCTGCCATGCACCGCTCGCCAGCCACTCATGGCTATAACATATTGTTTCACATGAGAGGCAACTAAGTGCCCCCACCAAGCTGTTGCTGATGTACTACGAGCGAGGGTCGGAATAAATAAGTTAAATAAGCAAATGTACTGTCGTACTAATGTGTCATTTCACTCTCCACGGGTGACAATAGATGGATTATCTAACACTGCTCATCTAAGAAATCAGCCTGCCATGAATCATCCAATCCTTGCATTATCACATGTCTGCACAGAAATGTTCCATATGTTGGCCTGTGAAGCTCAAGAAAATATCTCCATAATTACTCAACAATGCATTTTTCTCAAAGCTTTTATGTGGTTTATATAATTTCGATCACGTTACTTGTAGCTCCCGCTGCAGCTGATGCCCAAGGTAGTCTTAACTAGTCTATGATTTAATTCGGGTCGTCATGATAAACAAGCTCCTGGCATAGACTGTTCAGTCTTTTACGCTACTTTAGGTCCTTCGCCTCAACTATAGGCAGCTGCTAACACTGCTGTAATAATATTATTGTATTCGTCCGTCTCTAAGGCTTTCATTTGTCCTTTTGAGGTGTTGTCTTTCCTATGTACATTAGTCATGTGTAATTTTTAATCATTTAATCATACTTTTCTCTTTTGAGAACATACTGAGACATACTGAGACATACTGAGTGCTTACCTTATATATGTGGTTTCATCCTGCTGACCCTCTATATACTAAGTGACCGTTATTGTAACAGTTAGTGAAGTCAGTAATATATTAACTCTTCTTCTTTTCTGCCTCCATTCGTAGTGGATGATATCCTTTTCAAACTGTTGGTTAATGGCTTAAAGTTAACAAGAAATAATGATCTTGTTGCACCGACCTTAACTTAAACAATCTTAACTTCTGTCGAATATCCTTTCACCTTTCAGTAACTTGATGCTTAGTGGACAAGACACAACTGTATGCTAAGGTATTTATGAGATGTTTTAGAACTTACGTATACTTTCAGATTACTGTTGATGGTGAGAATCAAATGCCTTATATATCACCTTGATAGATCCATGCGTATCCATTAATTTTACGTTGACTTCATTTTTCGCAGTGACATTTCAATCACTTACCTGTATTAGAGCATTCAGCACGTTGTCATTTACAGCCCTGCCTCGATTTTCTTGTCAATATATAGAGAGACGTGCGTGCTTTGCACCCTCCAGATGAGTGTGGAACACACATGCAAATTTATCCACAGTCTACAGTGTAACCATACGGGTACGGTTTACTACATAGCCTTCTATGCTGAATCTCATCGCTCTTTCCTCTATAGCGGCTCTGATTCCATTTCCTAATTTTTAAGTATAACAAGAAAGCCATACTGCAAGCTATTCCAGCCATCACAATTTATACGGTATTTCAGTGCCTGTGTTATTCTGATGCAGGTCCTAAGAGCAGGCACTGCAGCGACCACAGCAGTTACGAAACACATCAAATGAATTTGCAGTTGTCAGTGAGGACTACCATCAGCTACAGAACGAAATGACATAGAAAATTAATGCCGGACTGGGACTCGAACCCAGATTTCCCGCTTATCTCGATCGGTCGCCTTGGCATTTGGCTATCCGCGCATGATGCACGGCCAGACCCAAAATACCATACGTCGTCAACCACGAGTCTACTACCAGTACTCATAAATCCATTACGTATACAGGTACTTGAAAGCTGCTTTCCCAGTATCGGCAGATAAACACGATATTTCAGTGCCTGTGTTACTCTGATTGCGATGCGAAGTTTCAAGGAAACATACATTATTGGTTAAGCATATTTGCTTCTTTCCCTGTTCATAACCATTGATATTAATACTTACACTGCATTGCAGCAGGGAGTGTTGACATGTATTTTAACATCATTACGAGATATACAGAGTAGTCCATTGATAGTGACCGGGCCAAATATCTCACGAAATAAGCATAAAACGAAAAAACTACAAAGAACGAAACTCGTCTAGCTTGAAGGGGGAAACCAGATAGCGCTATGGTGAGCCCGCTAGATGGCGCTGCCATATGTCAAACGGATATCAACTGCGTTTTTTTTAAGCAGAAACCCCCATTTTTTATTACATATTCGTGTAGTACGTAAAGAAGTATGAATGATTTAGTTGGACCACTTTTTTCGCTTTGTGATAGATGGCGCTGTAACAGTCACAAACGTATAAGTATGTGGTATCATGTAACATTCCACCAGTGCGAACGGTATTTGCTTCGTGATACATTACCCGTGTTATAATGGCCCGTCTACCAATTGCGGAAAAGGTCGATATCGTGTTGATGTATGGATATTGTGATCAAAATGCCCAACGGGCGTGTGCTATGTATGCTGCTCGGTATCCTGAACGACATCATCCAAGTGTCCGGACCGTTCGCCGGATAGTTACGTTATTTAAGGAAACAGGAAGTGTTCAGCCACACGTGGAACGTCAACTACGACCTGCAACAAATGATGATGCCCAAGTAGGTGTTTTAGCTGCTGTTGCAGCTAATCCGCACATCAGTAGCAGACAAACTGCGCGAGATCGGGAATCTCAAAAACGTCGGTGTTGAGAATGATACATCAACATCGATTGCACCCGTACCATATTTCTATGCACCAGGAACTGCATGGCGACGACTTTCATCAACAGCGGTAACGTAAACCGGCATAATATGCACTATTGGGCAACGGAAAATCCACGATGGCTGTGACAAGGGGAACATCAGTTACCTTGGCGGTTTAATGTATGGTGCGGCATTATGGGAGTAAGGATAATTGCCCCCATTTTATCGATGGGAATCTAAATGGTGTAATGTATGCTGATTTCGTACGTACCGATGGTACTACAAGTTGTTTCACTGCATGACAGAACTGCGATGTAGTTCCAACATGAAGGATGTCCGGCACATAGCTCGCGTGCGGTTGAAGCGGTATTGACTAGCATATTTCATGACAAGTGGACTGGACGTCGAAGCACCATACCATGGCCCGCACGTTCACCGGATCTGACGTCCCCGGATTTCCTTCTGTGCGAAAAGTTGAAGGATATTTGCTATCGTGATCCACCAACAACGGCCTGACAACATGCGTCAGCGCATTGTCAATGCATGAGCGAACATTACGGAAGGCGAACTGCTCGCTGTTGAGAGGAATGTCGTTACACATATTGCCAAATGCATTGAGGTTGACGGACGTCATTTTGAGCATTTATTGCATTAATGTGGTATTTACAGGTAATCACGCTGTTACAGCATGCTTTCTCAGAAATGATAAGTTGACAAAGATACATGTATCACATTGGAACAACCCAAATAAAATGTTCAAACGTATCTACGTTCTGTATTTTAATTTAAAAAACCTACCTGTTAACAACTGTTCGTCTAAAATTGTGAGCCATATGGTTGTGACTATCACAGCGCCATCTATCACAAAGCGAAAAAAGTGGTCCAAATAAAACATTCATATTTCTTTACGTACTACACGAATATGTAATAAAAATGGGTGCTCCTATTTAAAAAAACGCAGTTGATATCTGTTTTACCTATGGCAGCGCCATCTAGCGGGCCAACCTTAGTGATATCTGGTTTCCCCCTTCAAGCTAGACAAGTTTCGTTCTTTATTGTTTTTTCGTTTGACGCTGAAACGTGAGATATTTGGCCCGGTCACGATCAGTGGACAGTCCTGTATAATGCACGACCTCTACTCCAATTGTTATTACTTTTGGTACTAAATTTACGTCTGTCAGCGTGTAGTTAAGACATTTAGGAAGGTATTCTAGGTGGTGTGATGAAGTCACAGACGCAGTGATGATGTCCAAAATATCACACTGCATGTCTAATACGTGCCTCAAAGCCAGAAGTGGCGCGTCATGCTGGTTGCTGTACATTTAAAGTTAAGAAAAAGCAGCTATGTAATTGGGTGTAAGATATATTTATTACAACATCTCTTATGATTGCTGAGGGCATCGGTACTTCCTATACAATTATACACACTTAGTTAAGAAATAATTAAATCTTAAATAATTAACGAAAATATTCGCATTACAGTTTCTACACCGCCAAGACAACAGCAAAAGGCTTCGATCCCATCCTCAGGTGACTTCAACAATCACCATCATTGTCAACATGCAAATGCAATGGGTGCGAACTGTTCATGGACGTTTAAAATCCACAATCTGAAATCAGTTACATAATGCGCCTTCTTGCCATCCTGCAGCATCGCTGTTATTTGTAGAACAATATTCCTCCCATCTGTAGTCTTACCCTGCTCAGCTAACATGCTCCTCCACTTCTGATGTACAAAGCTATGAGTACACTTTTCTGATAGATATTAACAAAAAATAGACTTGACAAATTCTCCTTCTATCAACAATAGCGTCACATCAATTCAACACGTGACGTACAGAGAGCGATGAAGTGGTGGTGGTGGTGGTGGTGGTGTGTGTGTGTGTGTGTGTGTGTGTGTGTGTGTGTGTGACGTTGTCACATCTGTCGAAAGAAATTAATTTCCTCATACATATTAGTTACAATATCGTGAAAAGTGTGACGTCGCGGATTTTCTACAATTCACTAACGAGTGCGGGGCTGGGGCGCCTCTCGTTCCGGGTTCTCCACAGTATGTGCAGGCGAATGCGCGGATGCATCGGATTATGAGCAGTCTGCAGTACGTGCGTGCTCGCATCGAGTTGCACATGCGAACTACAGTCGCCTATAGCTCCTATTATATGAGCGATCGTAGCAGTACGTAGAGACGTGTGCTATACATGCTATACGTATGACTCTTGCTCCCACAAAATGCGCAAATGTAACGTTACGCGCAAACGTTTCAACTACGCTTAACTCTCGCTGCCACGAAAAGCACGAACACAGCAACTTAGCTTCAGCGCTGCTGTAGTGGTTAGGGGGTATGGGGTGGGGCCGTTTCATGTTGGACAGGATATGACAACATGCACTGTAATAAAAAATTGCATACCATTGGTTGCCGAGCAAAGAAGCATGGGGGGGGGGGGGGTGAGGTAGAGGAGTCGAGGCCGGAGCTCCTCCACCTCCTCTCCATAGCCTTTGCATGTGGTCGGAAGGAATTATGCTGATGTCAGAGAAACATAATGGTTTAAATGCCTCTGAGCACTATGGGACTTAACATCTGAGGTCATCAGTCCCCTAGAACTTAGAACTACTTAAACCTTACTAACCTAAGGACATCACACACATCCATACCCGAGGCAGGATTCGAACCTGTGACCGTAGCGGTTGCGTGGTTACAGGCTGAAGCGCCTAGAACCGCTCGGCCACACCGACCAGCCCGAAATATAATAAGCACAACTGCATTAGCATGTTAGTATTCCCGGAATGATAAGGACGTGCCAATGCTGGTGTTAGTGACATATGACAGGCACAATTCCATCACCTCTAATATGACGCTAAAGGTAATTTTCGTACTGACAGCGACCCAGTGCTGAGGTATAGTGATGGGATGAGCACCCTATGATTGACTGAAAGTTCTTAAGAGGTTCTTTCCAGCAGAACGTGCCATCATCCACCTCCGTAGCTGCATTCTCAGATGGCTACAATGTGGGGTCGATTCCCAGCAATGCCAAGGTATTTTCTGTCTTTGAAGGTCTGTTGCAGGGTGCACTCAGCCTCGTGATGCCAACTGAGAACGACCTGGCGAGAAACTCGTTAAAGAACGTGCATCATCTGCCCAGGATTATCTCTCTCTTCCCAAGGAAGCACGGTACTGTTCACTTCCAGTTCCAACTTTGTAGCTCATGTGGACTTGGTGGGCTGAAGAAGACGGTGTGGTAAGCTGGCTTGGAACTTGGTAGTGGTCCAGAAACATAAAACTATTTTTATGTTTCCAATAGAGCTTCGAAATTTTTGTGGATAGAATAACTGTGTATCAAGTGTCAGAACCAGTAGTGTATTATTCGTGCTGAGATCTGTATTGCTATGATGAAGCTTTTCTGAAGGTGCCGACAATGTGGATGTAATAATTTTTTATCTATGTCATCACACATTGCGCTGGTGTGCTCACAACTTGTGACTCGGCCATAGTATGAGTTTGAATGTGTCACATTTTCAGATAATTTACTTTTGTAGAATGTCAGATATGCAGGAGCCAAATTAGATGAAAGCAAATATACAAAGTCTCTTTTCATCAAAGACACTTTAGCTTATACAATACTTAAAACATTTTACATATCGTATTCCACTGTGCTGTACCAAAGCTCGAACGTTTTTGTCTTTCAGTGGAGTGCCATGGCATGTTGTAGCAATGAGTTCATCCAGAGCCATTGTATTCTTTTGATTTTTATGACACTTGTCACCTAGTGGGAACACAGTTCGAGATCGGTAAGTAGTTGCGTTCTAATACGCCACGTAGGGTAGTTGTTAGTAATGCGACAGGTTTACTTTGTGTAGTGACATTACATTTCTGTTTTCATGGAGCTTGACTGAATTTCGAGTTTATAAAAACAACGTTCGTATGTAATTCTGTGTAAGTTTTCACTGTTCTATGAAACATACGAGTACATCTGTACTCCTCTACAAACTTCATTAAAAGTGTGGCTGACTGGTCCCTTTGCTGATCAACGAACTGCTTCCAATACGGCTCGCCCACAACTCCAATAATTGACTTATCTCCCATTCACCTGACTCTCCTACTTTTTCCATTCATAAGCCTCAGCGGATGTCACAGATGGGACGGCCAGAAAGACTATACGCGTCCACTGGGAAATTATAACTGTGGCTCTGCTGAAGCGCAAGTACTCCTATTAAGCGCAGCCTGGATGCATTGCACTTGCGCCGTATTTATTCAGAATGTGACTCGTTTCAGTAGTGGCAGGTAGCTGTACTCATCCCCGAGGTGCCTTCGACATGCCGTTATTGGACATCGGGTTGGGAGGGCCTAGCAGCCTTATCAGCCGAATACTCGATATCGCAGTGTGGAATTCCATTTACACACTGAGGAACGGAAGACTGGCACACTTCAAATCATTAATAATAGAGATACGGCTTCATCTTCAATACCAACCCGCAAATAAATATGTTCCATAAAACATTATTCGTTTATAATATGTAGGTAAAAATGTTACACTCTAGAACTTGGGAAAAACTAAATGCTGTTATCTTGATTATAAGAACAATTTCTGTCTTCGACAAGGAAATGACAAGTCTTGTTTACTTCTAATTTTACTGTTATATCCTGTGGCATCATTTTGGGGCAACTTTCTGCTCTCACAGATAATACTTTTATCCCAGAAAAGAGCAACCAAGCATATCTGCGGTGTCTATTCGCGTATTCGTGTCGGCTCAGGTGTCTCTGACTTCCAACACTGCCATCTCTGTACGTATACATTATCTTGGACTTGTTGTTAATAATATTGTCGCATTCCCGAAATTATCTTGGACTCTGTTGTTAATAATATTGTCGCATTCCCGAAATGATTGCAACTTTGTTTCAGTGACCACTACACTTACACGTTATACAGGGATGTGTGCGCTGTTGAATAGTTTCTGTTCCGAACCAAATTTCCTCGTAGCAGCTGACAGCTTTTCCCTATAATTTGTTGTATTTTCCTTCACTATCTGAATTCTTACTTCGTGTTGTACTATTTATTTAGTTCCCTTTGTATATAAATTCTGTAATCTGCATTCTGCAAATTTAGTACTGAATCGCTCAGTGAAAGAGAGGCGTTGGTTGACATGATCACGTGATCTAAGTCTAAGCAAATTCTGCAACGAAATAGGACAGTATAGTTTGACAACTTCATTGGTGCAGATTCTGCGCGTTTGGAATGTTCTTACATACATTCTAGTGACGCCTTAAAATTAACTTAATACAGACGCAGTTTTCTCAGTACAAATTTTTGCATACTAATCATATTTTTTTAAGTTGGACTTGATCATAGAAACTTGCGCTTCCGTTCATTTAGGACCCCTTTCCACCCACTGCCAAGTCGTTTCACACAGGCTGCTATCCTGAACCTTGTAAAGTCTTCTGAATACCACCATTTTTCATTGAACATAATAAACTACTAGAAACGCCTTACCTTATTCCCCCCGCAATCAGCCACCGTTCGATGTTCAGCAAGCTCTTCGAATCCATCCTCTTACAATGCATGCAAAACGACTTTCACCTGCACCTACTCCACCGTATCAACAAGATTGGATTGTGCCCAAAGTTGACCTCTGATTATCAGTTCCTATCTCTCACCCACATCACGTCCCGTAAGCTTAACGACAGGAAACCCGCAATTTTTGCCCCATGTCCTCGCGAAAGCCTATGATCATGCATAGCATTCAGTTTTCCGAATCATACTTTAGATATATGCATTCTCAATTAACTAGGTCCAATGTTTAATCCCGCAGCATTTCTCACAGTTACAAACGCCCATTCCCAAAACTTCCATTCTATAACAGGGGTACCACAAACGTCTCTGTATACAGTCTACAGCGCCTAAATGTCTAAACCACCTCCTCCTGTACACCTCCTCTTCCTAGCACTCTACCTTTTTCTTCAGAAGTAATAACGACCACTCAAACTCCATCTTACCCAATTAACCTCGTGGTGTAGCTAACGTTTCCTCAACATAAATCTTTCCAAACCGCATAGTTCTTTTCCCATGACTTCTGTGTAACTCTTTCGACTGGTCTATCCAATGACATAACTTAATAAAATGTCTGACTAATCCTTGACTGTAAAATAACGTAGAAACCCCACCTACTAACGACCCAACAGAAAACCAACAATTGACGAGATTCTAACCAACCGAACATAGAGCTTGTATTCCTTCACCATTTTTCACGTCCACAAAGTCCTGATTTGACCTGTCCTGTCGTATGTCAATATCACCCGGAAATCAATCCAGCCCAGTTTACGCTTGCCCCACCAAATCCTCGAATCCCACCCAATCTGTCCGACTTACCACAGCCGGTTGCACTATTCTACAAGAATTAAAGTTTCCTCCCTCCTCATCCAAATCTAACATTTATGCTGATTCCATATATTTCTCATAGTTGACTGTAACAAACCTATACTTTTCCGTCCCTTGTTGCCAATCCTTTCATTCTGCAGAATCAATAGCAGCATATCCCACCGATGCTGTACTCTTTAATCCTCCACATCCTCTCCCATCGCATCTTCAACAGCTGCTACATCTCCATCTATAAAGAGACATAAAAAGTAACTTACGTTATTCTGACAAGCTGAGCAGCTGTTATTGAATGCCGTACTACATTTCAAACAGACGTAGATTCAGGGCTCGAAGCGTCTGCAAACAACGATTGGAAAGCTCTACCAATCGTGCAATTTCTCGGCGATAGAAAGCCGTTCCTTGATGACGGAGCAATTCGGAATCCGCTGTGTGAACGTCCTTATCGATGGAGATTCGAAAATAAGAGCGAATCAGTTCGTCGATTGCTTGGAAATTATCGTCTGTAGTCAATGTGCTTCCTTCCCGACCACTGTCACCCACGTCTGTGAGGCCTTAGTAAGATTGTGTCATTTCACTAAGATTGGACACAACATTCCGTCTGGTCCAGTTACCGACAGAATTTCACGTTTTGCCCTAAGAATCGTACCGTCTCGTGTACCCATGTACTCCTACTTTGGAATACGTTTCAAGTTACCGCACCGTTTCATTCAAACACTGTTTATGTACAGCAGCAGAACAGTGACTGCAGGAAACATAGAACATGTACTCTTTTCTGACATTGCACAACTCGTGTAACGATATGGTCTTAGCGCGGAACGACATGTGAACTCACTGTCTGAAGTCCCCTCGTAGACATACACTTCGCAAGACACTGCGCACTGCATGGTGGATGGTCCATATCAGTATTATCAGTTTCCTTTCGCATTTCATTCAAAATTCAGAGAGAAAAAACGACCATCTGTGTGCCTCTCTACTCGCTCTAATCTCTCCTATGTTGATAAGGACCCAAAACACCGCATCAGTACTCTAGCACTGGGCACACAAACGTCTCGTGCGCGAATTCCTTTACAGATACATAGCGTTTCCCCAGAACTGTTGCTTCAAATCTAACTTCTTTATTCTTCTCCTAACAATGATTTTGGGTCATCATCCCATTTCATATCGGTTCTTGGTATTACGAAAATATCTGCTCAGAAGGTTTACTTTTTACCTCGTAAACGTATCCTAAGGGACTTTCTCTCTTTATTATAGGCCATATGTTACATTTATTCGCACTTTAATAGATGTGCCATTCACAACATTTAGTGGACGGTTCGTCCAGTCCCTCTTCCCAGTCAAAGAAATCCACCTGGAAATGTATACTTGCTTTTCAATTTAACCCATTACTCCTTAGAACTGACGAACTAGTGGTCTAGTCCCTACAAAATCGCACTTATCCATATCACCATTATCGTCATGATCATCATCATCATCATCCATTCCACCTTCTTCACACGCTCCTTTCTCTTGTGTCCATGATCGTGGCCTCATCTGACATTCTCACTTCTATACAGAACACGTTATTGAAAGGTCTCTGTTGGATTCCTTTCATGTTTAATTTCTTGAATCTGTTGTCATTTATGTAGTAAATTCCTCTCCTAAATTTACTGTGGCGTTTCTGACTATCTGGGAAGAGACTGAGTAGTGGAACGTGTTACTTTTACACGTAAACAAGAACGATCTGTCACACTACTACACTTTAAAACACAGTTTATATGTAATTCATGTCACACAGTCTCATACGGAACCTACATCCGCTTTCTGTTATATACTGTATATGATAAGATACTGTCATCCCCCTTCCCTTCTGTGTGAGAGGATGAATGATCAAATGTGTTTGTAGTTGCATGCTTGAGGGTAGCAGACAAGCCTGTCTGCTAGAGAACACTAGGACCAACGTCGGAACAGGTAGCTACGCTTCCAAAAAGCAAAGAGGTTTCTATCCTTAGTATGGTTCTGTCCGTTCGTTGTCATGTTGGTAGAGGAAGCTGCCCCTCTGGCCACTTCCGTTTGTCTTTGTGAGCCACCCTCAGGAAGCACGCTCGGTAGTAGGCAGTTGCTAGGGGACCGTGGCGAGCGTCTGAAGTGGTAAGATCTCCGGCTAAGCGCGTGTCTGCTAAGTCCATAGGACAATGGATTTGTTAAGTTCAGCCTAACTGAAAATTTAATCATCTTTATTTCGGGTTTAGCTCTAAAATATCTAAGGTTATCTTAAATTGCAGCGTAGTGTAATTCTCGTGTGAAGTTCATATTATTTTCCGGTTGTTGCTTTGTTACTACTTTGTGAGTAAAGTGGAACCACGTGTTGATCAGTAACTCTAACTAAGTTCATCAATCTTAAATGTGAATGCTTGTGTGATTATAACGTCTCGTCTTGACAATATTTTACAATATAGCAACTTTTCTTTATGCTTTTCTTTATGTTCAACCCACGTGGAGTGTACTTTGCGAGACCAGTACCACGTGCTTATATAACTGTTTGACCCATCAGGTTAATAGTAAGACGTTAGTAACCAGTTCAAGGTTTTTCTTTTGTCAATTGCTTTTCGATCGAATTTATTTTAATTATCAAAATTACTGTGGAGTTATACGCTTTCTGTAAACCAAGTTGACCACGTGGAGCATGTGGTGTAATCATCAAAGTAGCCTTCAGCTATTCCTTTTGGGAAGATTTTACAAAGAGTTAATATGAATTTAGTATACCAGTGTGTGGTAATTACATGACGGACAGGATTGTGTTACGAACGTAATTTCTTTGGGTGAAAACTGAATCTGTTGGTTGTGGTTAATTTCTCCTTGCTTATGTTTCAACGTTCTTTGGGTGTTGTTTTGTGAATGCAGGGTTGTATGCAGTCTCCCAATCTTGCCTCCATATTTGATGTGTTCCGTAAGATTAAAATCTCACATTTTTACAATCCTTAAACAAGGCACCAGCTCAGTTATAACTCACGTATAATATGCTGAAATTTCAATGAACAATCTTAAAATAAATTTCCAAATATAAACTGATTTCTTTCTTTTTATTTAAATTCTCCTTTTTATATATAGATATATTACCGGTTGTTGTATGACTGTAAAAGATAATAATCAATGTTAGTCTGTTTGGGAATTTGGTAAACTTAGACTAGATACCTGATGAAACAGTTGCTTAGTAATACAAGATTAACTTCGCCAGACAGCTCACAGCTTTTAACCCGCTTTTATTCTACTATTAGCACACGATTTCAGCATAGCAAATTCATGTAGCAATATTACACATGGCGACCCTGTTCTGTGATTCCGCTAGACTCTGGAATCTCTGAGACGTTAGATTGCAAGCGTTGTATAATCTTAATTTTTTTTTCCCTACAGCGCTCAAACAACTTCTGCGTTGTTTCTGAGGAGACTTTCTAAAGATTCACTGCGTTGTTGAGCGGCGTTGTGTTGTTTGTCTTGTTGTTTTGTTTTCTATATTTGTGTGTTTTATATGTGTGTGTGGTTTTTTTTTTTTTTCTCGCTTGTAAATTCCACTGTTGCGATCAAAGATAAAAATTTGTTTTGCGTGTGAAAAAGTGAGTACTAGGTTGGGTACCTTTCGTGTAACTGTCGAAATTTTTGGGGGATACATTTACTGTGATTAGTGTGTTGCGTACTGGGTATAAATTGAACTAACGCAGACACGTAACCAAACTAAAAGTAAGCGGTCTGACAACTTAAGCAACATGGACCAAGGGGATAATTTGATTTCGAATGTTAACGCGTCGGGCGGTTCCGAAAATGCAATGGGAAATACTTCAGACGAAATGCAGAACAGCACGAACGGGCTCACATCAGAGCCACAAATTAATTTGCCTCCTACTAACCAAAATGATTTGGGAGAACTCATGAAAGCCTTATTGCAACAAAATAAAGAAAACGCACAGAAATCTGAAAAATCGATCCGCGAGCTAGGGGAACAAATGACGCAGAAATCTGAAAAATCGATCGGAGAGCTAGGCGAACAAATGATGCAGAAATCTGAAAAATCGATCCGCGAGCTAGGCGAACAAATAGACTAAAAACTAATCCAGCAGACAAATAAAGTCGACAAGTCGATGCAGAGAGTGTCCGATGATATCTCACAAAGAATAAACAATCTGGCAAGTGAAATAAAAAGTGATATTATGAAAGAATTAGGCCGTACATTTGAACAAATCGATGACCGTCTGCAAGCCTTAGAACAGGGCAAGCGGAGTCGCGATGCGGAATCGAAAGAGAGCGAAGAACAGCTACTTAGGAATTTCCAAGCGCTGAGAGAAGAATGCCAAAGAGAACACCAGCAGGTACTCTCGAGGGTCCAGGAAGGGGAAACGCATTGTCCAGCGTCCGTTAGCAACACAGTAGCTGACAACAGTCAAGCGATTCACGCACTCGAACAGCAAGTAGAACAATTGAAGCAGACTGGAGTGAAGGACACCAGACAAATACGTGATAAGATTGCCGCATTAGCGGACATTGTAGGCACGATGAAGCTGACGGAAAGCCAAAACAATACTACACTGGTAGCGGCCGCAGAGACCGAAGAAGTGCGATCGCTTCTGAGATTTCAGAAGGGACAGTTCGAAGTGAACAGGCAAAACAAAGCTGTAACAGGCGAATTACAAGAACGCGTGGCGCATCTGGAAAACCGCATGGCGTGTGATTCCGAACTCGCCAATAGCACTAAAAGTAGCCGTACGAACAGTGCAGAGAGGGACTCCGGCCACGAGGGAGATTTTGACGACAGGGAAGAATGTAATTTAAGGGGCAGACATGAGAGACATAGAAACATTCAAGGGCCTCGCCAGGAGGAACTGCGGGGATTTGATTTCAAACATTTCCTTACAGTAAGAAAGTTTGAGGTATTCCGAAATTCGCAAAAAGGAATACATCCACGTGCATGGCTCGAGCAATTTGAGTTTTGTCTTCCCCCCGACTGGTCAAGTTCACATAAGATAGAATATATGTGTGGCTATTTGGAAGGCGAACCGGCGAGTCGCATGAGGTCGGCAGCGCGTCACTGCAACTCCACTCGGGAGTTTCGACAAGCCTTTCTCTCCGCCTATTGGTCGGAAGCGGCACAAGATAGGGTCAAACATGGCATAATTATGCTGCCAAATTTGAACCAGTCTGGTTTCGGCAGCCCTGCACGCCTATTCGACCACATGCTGCAGGCAAATCAATTTTTATACGATCCATACGGGCCTGCGGAACTAATTAGGATATGCATCACCAAATTGCCGATGCACTTGCGGCACGTCATTCTTGCGGGACGATGCAAAGAGGACGTGGAAACGTTTAAAACACTTCTCCAGGAGTTGGAATATAATACAGCAGAATGCCCGCCTAATCAGGCACAAAGTTATTACGGGGCACAGCAGCGCGACCGCAGTCGTGGCCGTATTACTAATCAACGGCGTGACTGGTCGTCGCGACGCGAACGGAACAACAATCGGGACAGGCCGTATAGAAACTGGGGTAACAGTCGCGAACACAGGTGGAACAACAGAAATGATCGAGGACGTGGACAGGATCGTGACCGCTACAGGTACGGCAACCAGAATCGATACTACGGTGAACACGGTGGGAATAGGATTGTAGGCGGATCACCTCATGATGTTGAAATTCGGCCGGCCAATCCTAGACATAATCCAGCAAATGGAAATGAACAAAACCGGCAATGACAAATGATCAGCGCAGAAGGCGCCCAATCGGAACAAATGAGCGACAAGGCAAATGAGTAGAAAGGACAGTGAGAAGTAGAGAGGACGGTGAAGAGAATGAATTGATTAGTTTAAATTTGTGACACGCATTTTGAATAATATGTTGGTAAAAATTAATGATAAAGATGTTTTTATGTGATTGATTGAAGTGATGTTGTTAATTTGTTTTCTTTCCTTGTGCAATTAGGATTTAGTTTGATTCAAACGTAAAGATAAAAGGTTTCCTTGTGAACGAGTGAAATGCTGTTTTTTTTTTTTTGTGTGTGTAAATTGAAAAGAGCCGCTCCTGAGAGAAGCAAGATCTGTGTTGAATTAATGCAAAACCTCAGGGGAATATCCGATCTGTGGGTATTATGGGTCTGGCAAACCCAGGTCCCCAGCTGTTAGTAGCCTTGTTTCCGATTTTCTGCTTTCAGTGCTACTATCTATCTATTACTATTCTATATCTGTCAGTATAGATGAGGATCTCTTACTATAGTATGCGTGCTGTATGAATATTTTAAGACAGGAGAACTCTGAGAAAGGAATGAGTAAATCTGGAATCTTGAAAACAGGACGCGATAATACGATTGTTTAACCATTGGCATCCCAATATGCGATGATATGTTAATATTGATGATATGTGTCTTTTTTGTTCTTTATAGCTGAGTGCGGAAAGTGCTGTCTGTGGATTTCGTAAGTAGATTGATTCCCTTCAAGGTGAAAGAAGAATTGTGGTTTGTGTAATTTACGTCGCCCTGAAATATTATTGTGGTAGTCAAATACGAGCAGCTTTTCAGCAAATGGAGAATGGAACGGAAATATGGATCCTTTTTGTAGTCTTGATTGATGTTGAGCCAAAGCCTAAAAAATTATTCTGCGTTAATACTTGTCCTAGAAAAGCGACGTTTATGTGTTTTGCTGATGCTGTGAGCATTACAGCTTACTGTTTTCGCTGGTGCGGGATGCACTGCAGCCTATATAATGTGTACTGAGGAAATTTCCCTCTTGAAGGTAGAGGATGATTAAATAATTTTGATTATGGGACCGAAGGAAAGCTTGGTTTAAGGTAATAAGGATGAAGCAAAACATTTGTCATTTAAACTACAGGAGGATTCGGATCTTTTGTGTCTGTTGTGAGTTCAACATGTTAAGATGAAACTGTTTTACAGAATAGAGGTGACCACAATTTTGCCATTCATGAGAAATGAGTCCAGAATAACCACCACAGGCGAAATAACTGATTTGGAAGCGAAAGGTAACTAAAGAAGGGACGAAATGGGTAAGAAAATGTAGTATAACCTGTATAGTGCAGACATTTTTACCGTTCTCAGAGCCATCTGTGTGATTAATTCTTGTGATAACGTAATTTTAGATGAAAATTTCTTACTGTTTTATGTGTGAATATATGAGTATGATAAATGTATAATTGCGAGTCTCTTTTCAGGTGTGCGAACTGGTATAAATGTTTTGGTGTGTAAATAACCATTGTTCTTTTTACTGTGTATGTTTAAGGAAAGTTTCTCCATATTTATCATGTGACAAGACGTATGCCGCGAGCGTCAAGAAGAGGACGAATTAGAACAATGTTGTAGTGGTATATACACGGTGTTGAAATAGCATTGAAGTAGCTTATTGGCTTAACTACACTCCTGGAAATTGAAATAAGAACACCGTGAATTCATTGTCCCAGGAAGGGGAAACTTTATTGACACAGTCCTGGGGTCAGATACATCACATGATCACACTGACAGAACCACAGGCACATAGACACAGGCAACAGAGCATGCACAATGTCGGCACTAGTACAGTGTATATCCACCTTTCGCAGCAATGCAGGCTGCTATTCTCCCATGGAGACGATCGTAGAGATGCTGGATGTAGTCCTGTGGAACGGCTTGCCATGCCATTTCCACCTGGCGCCTCAGTTGGACCAGCGTTCGTGCTGGACGTGCAGACCGCGTGAGACGACGCTTCATCCAGTCCCAAACATGCTCAATGGGGGACAGATCCGGAGATCTTGCTGGCCAGGGTAGTTGACTTACACCTTCAAGAGCACGTTGGGTGGCACGGGATACATGCGGACGTGCATTGTCCTGTTGGAACAGCAAATTCCCTTGCCGGTCTAGGAATGGTAGAACGATGGGTTCGATGACGGTTTGGATGTACCGTGCACTATTCAGTGTCCCCTCGACGATCACCAGTGGTGTACGGCCAGTGTAGGAGATCGCTCCCCACACCATGATGCCGGGTGTTGGCCCTGTGTGCCTCGGTCGTATGCAGTCCTGATTGTGGCGCTCACCTGCACGGCGCCAAACACGCATACGACCATCATTGGCACCAAGGCAGAAGCGACTCTCATCGCTGAAGACGACACGCCTCCATTCGTCCCTCCATTCATGCCTGTCGCGACACCACTGGAGGCGGGCTGCACGATGTTGGGGCGTGAGCGGAAGACGGCCTAACGGTGTGCGGGACCGTAGCCCAGCTTCATGGAGACGGTTGCGAATGGTCCTCGCCGACACCCCAGGAGCAACAGTGTCCCTAATTTGCTGGGAAGTGGCGGTGCGGTCCCCTACGGCACTGCGTAGGATCCTACGGTCTTGGCGTGCATCCGTGCGTCGCTGCGGTCCGGTCCCAGGTCGACGGGCACGTGCACCTTCCGCCGACCACTGGCGACAACATCGATGTACTGTGGAGACTTCACGCCCCACGTGTTGAGCAATTCGGCGGTACGTCCACCCGGCTTCCGGCATGCCCACTATACGCCCTCGCTCAAAGTCCGTCAACTGCACATACGGTTCACGTCCACGCTGTCGCGGCATGCTACCAGTGTTAAAGACTGCGATGGAGCTCCGTATGCCACGGCAAACTGGCTGACACTGACGGCGGCGGTGCACAAATGCTGCGCAGCTAGCGCCATTCGACGGCCAACACCGCGGTTCCTGGTGTGTCCGCTGTGCCGTGCGTGTGATCATTGCTTGTACAGCCCTCTCGCAGTGTCCGGAGCAAGTATGGTGGGTCTGACACACCGGTGTCAATGTGTTCTTTTTTCCATTTCCAGGAGTGTAGTAGTGGATAGAAGTAGAATATTGAGTAATGCATGTTTATGGGTAGTTAGTTTGTAGAATAGACAACAGGTGTGCATGTATGTGTGTGTAAATAACATGCGAACCCTATGCTGTCCTGACCTATACTTGCACAAGGCATAATCCTATTCATTTTAGTGAATTAATAAGTAGCATTGGATTTATTAAAACGTAAGTGAACCACATTAGTGATGTGGATTTAAATATTGTATTGTCAGTTCATTTAATTTTTATTTTTATACTGTCAAGTCATTTCACTTTTATTTATTTATATATTCAAGTCATTTAACTTTTATTTTATATTTTCGATTCATATAATTTTTTTATTTAAAAAAAAATTAAGTCTCACTTTGTTCTTAAAAATTGTGAAAGACAATACTAAGTGGTATTATGTATGACATTGTGTAATCACATAAGGATGATGAAAAATTTCTGTGAATGCAGTTGAGAACGTGAAAGCGAACCGGCAAAACTCTTAAGAGACAGCGGGAGCAGCCGGACTAGTTGTAAACTGGCGGGTTTCCCAGCAGGACACGCTATCAGCCAGGCCACTTCGGGAGCGCGGCCGACAACAAAAGAAGGGTACGCGGCAAACACTTTCTCTTGCACCTGGAGCTAATGGGCGGCCGCCCCGGGCGACCCTTCCTCGAGGCGATGACCTGAGATGGGCGAGCGGTCCACCGCGCGGAAATCCATCTGCTGGCAACGCACCACACGCACGCGACCGTGACGAGACGGCCGCGGTGAAACAACACAAGGGGCGTGGAGCCTTTTGACACGTACTGCCCAGAGAAACTTGCAGACGTCAACGACGCCTATCGAGATTTCCTGATGGATGCTTACTGTCAAGCGACAGTAAATCATGGTTCGATGTTCTCTGGTCGCTAAGGGTGGCACAAAAGAAGAGCCATTAAGTGTCATCCTTGCCCAGGAATATCAAACCGGCGAGCCAATTGAGGATAACCCAAGAATGTAACAACACAAAGGGCGTGGAGCCTTTTGACACATACTGTCCAGAGTAACTGGCAGACTTCAATGACGCCTATCAACATCTCCTGACGGATGCCCACTGTCAAGCGACAGTAAATCATGGTTCGATGTTCTCTGGTCGCTAAGGGTGGCACAAAAGAAGAGCCATTAAGTGTCATCCTTGCCCAGGAATATCAACCTGGCGTGTCAAACGAGGATACCGCACGAATTTGACAACACAAACATGGAACCAAATCGAGATGACGTGACACGGGAGAAACTTCATGAGAGGGCAGAGACGGCGGGATCGCACGCAACAGATGGACAAAAAAAAAAAAAAAATCCCTACTGACAGCTGCGGCGACGAACCCCCCCTCTTTCCCCTATATTGTGCCTCGGAACAGTGGAAGTACTGAGTGTGTCAGTGAAGAGTGTTTATACGGTTCTTAGTCCAATGCATATACGTGTGTTTCTGTCAGAGAAACTCTGACTCGTGTGTTTTGCAGGAGTTCGATTTATTGGTGTTTATTAGACTGACTCTTGTATTTTGCAGGTGTTCTATTTATCTTTTTTAGACTTTGACAATTGTATTTTGCAGGTGTTTTATTTATAGGTGTTTTTTTGTTTTAGATGTTGACTATTGTACTGTTTTATTTATCAATGTTTGTTTTTGTGTGATGTATTAGATTTGTGATATTTTGTTTCGTAAATTCATTGCTGTGGCATTGCTTCGTTTATCAGTCAGATAGCTTTTTATTCTCATTGAACTGTGATCGATTAGCCTTTGCATGGGGCATATTTACTGTGATTTACCCCTTAAGGGTAACAATCACATAATTATTGTAGTTTCAGTATAATGACACAGTGCTCATTGTTTGCTAGCTAATTGAAATATAGTAGAGTGATTAAATGAGTGCCACATAGTTATTTTAATTCTACAAATTATTAGTTTTATACGATATAGAATTTTTTTGCGATAACCACTTTGTAAAACATGTTTTTTCTCTTATCATTTTGTTGCTTTTGCAGATTGTGCATTGTTATGTTCTGCTTTTTAATACCGATGTTATTTGATGTTCTTTTTTAATTGCTGTGGCACCTTTGCTATTTTCATAAATTTTACTTGTTAATAAACAGTCATAAATTTTCCTGTGATCAGTTGGCTCTTGCAATGAGCAAATACTGGTGAACTCCATAAGGGTAACAACCAGAAATTGTTTTCATATTAATGACACAGGAACCATTGTTTTTACTTGCTGACCGAATTAGGTCTACACTACCTTTTAAATAGGTGTCACAGATTGTGTTCTTTTTTATTCTGTTTGAAATTGGTAGATTCTAAAGATGTGTTGAAATTATTGTGTTTTAGCAAGTAGCTGGTGTCCTTTTGCCTTTTCTTTTACACTTTGGGTTTAAGTAGGGTGTGAGAAGCCTGCTTGGGAATGTCCTTGCATGGCCAGAAAACTCCCTGCACAGTCTTTTCCCAGAGCGTTGGGGTTATGAAAGGTCTCTGTTGGATTCCTTTCATGTTTAATTTCTTGAATCTGTTGTCATTTATGTAGTAAATTCCTCTCCTAAATTTACTGTGGCGTTTCTGACTATCTGGGAGGAGACTGAGTAGTGGAACGTGTTACTTTTACACGTAAACAAGAACGATCTGTCACACTACTACACTTTAAAACACAGTTTATATGTAATTCATGTCACACAGTCTCATACGGAACCTACATCCGCTTTCTGTTATATACTGTATATGATAAGATACTGTCATCCCCCTTCCCTTCTGTGTGAGAGGATGAATGATCAAATGTGTTTGTAGTTGCATGCTTGAGGGTAGCAGACAAGCCTGTCTGCTAGAGAACAGTAGGACCAACGTCGGAACAGGTAGCTACGCTTCCTAAAAGCAAAGAGGTTTCTATCCTTAGTATGGTTCTGTCCGCCCGTTGTCATGTTGGTAGAGGAAGCTGCCCCTCTGGCCACTTCCGTTTGTCTTTGTGAGCCACCCTCAGGAAGCACGCTCGGTAGTAGGCAGTTGCTAGGGGACCGTGGCGAGCGTCTGAAGTGGTAAGATCTCCGGCTAAGCGCGTGTCTGCTAAGTCCATAGGACAATGGATTTGTTAAGTTCAGCCTAACTGAAAATTTAATCATCTTTATTTCGGGTTTAGCTCTAAAATATCTAAGGTTATCTTAAATTGCAGCGTAGTGTAATTCTCGTGTGAAGTTCATATTATTTTCCGGTTGTTGCTTTGTTACTACTTTGTGAGTAAAGTGGAACCACGTGTTGATCAGTAACTCTAACTAAGTTCATCAATCTTAAATGTGAATGCTTGTGTGATTATAACGTCTCGTCTTGACAATATTTTACAATATAGCAACTTTTCTTTATGCTTTTCTTTATGTTCAACCCACGTGGAGTGTACTTTGCGAGACCAGTACCATGTGCTTATATAACTGTTTGACCCATCAGGTTAATAGTAAGACGTTAGTAACCAGTTCAAGGTTTTTCTTTTGTCAATTGCTTTTCGATCGAATTTATTTCAATTATCAAAATTACTGTGGAGTTATACGCTTTCTGTAAACCAAGTTGACCACGTGGAGCATGTGGTGTAATCATCAAAGTAGCCTTCAGCTATTCCTTTTGGGAAAATTTTACAAAGAGTTAATATGAATTTAGTATACCAGTGTGTGGTAATTACATGACGGACAGGATTGTGTTACGAACGTAATTTCTTTGGGTGAAAACTGAATCTGTTGGTTGTGGTTAATTTCTCCTTGCTTATGTTTCAACGTTCTTTGGGTGTTGTTTTGTGAATGCAGGGTTGTATGCAGTCTCCCAATCTTGCCTCCATATTTGATGTGTTCCGTAAGATTAAAATCTCACATTTTTACAATCCTTAAACAAGGCACCAGCTCAGTTATAACTCACGTATAATATGCTGAAATTTCAATGAACAATCTTAAAATAAATTTCCAAATATAAACTGATTTCTTTCTTTTTATTTAAATTCTCCTTTTTATATATAGATATATTACCGGTTGTTGTATGACTGTAAAAGATAATAATCAATGTTAGTCTGTTTGGGAATTTGGTAAACTTAGACTAGATACCTGATGAAACAGTTGCTTAGTAATACAAGATTAACTTCGCCAGACAGCTCACAGCTTTTAACCCGCTTTTATTCTACTATTAGCACACGATTTCAGCATAGCAAATTCATGTAGCAATATTACATTATGTCCTACCCCTTATACTCCATATCCCCACACACTACCCTACCAACTTTCTTTTCACACAACTCCCCATAGCACCACTTCATCATTCCACCTCAAGTTCGTCCTTTCTCAGTGCTGACACCACAAGCTTAATGTAGTAAACTGAAGCGGTTAATTTCTCTTGTAAAGAAGTTCATCTGTGTGTTGTATAAAGAAAACAGCAGTAATTTCTTGAAAACGTTATTGAACAACCGTCCTTCTGAATAACAAACAATGTTTTAAAAACTATGGTGGAATATTTTCATTAACGCTCTCGGTTGAAGAGCGGAAATGTATGACTAGCAGCTCACCGTAGGCTGTCAGAGCAACGGGATGGAGCTATACTAAAGGGGTAAATGTGATTACAAGAGGCTCGAAAGTAGATACTGTCTGTTAGTTATTGGAGCAAGCAATGACTGCCGTTTTGTACGAGAACTTGCTTCGGAGAATACAACTTCATTCACTGTGACTCGATAATGAAGCATTGCGTCGATGGATGGACACCACCAGCTACGGCCCGGAATGCTGACATTGATGCCATTGCGTCGACTGTCATTGTGAAGAAATTACAAACGCCGCATACTGGAAGGCGCTGGATTGAATAATGGAGTGCTTTGGAACGGTTCCGGCTTTAGGCCGAACTACAGTGGATGCTGAATATATATTAGTCGGTACAGTTATAGCCGCTATGTGGCAGGTTCTATTGCTCAGAGAAACAGTGGACAAATTCCAGGTGTTAAGTTTTGGGGATGTCATTAGGTACAACGTACAGACTCAAACATTAAAGGGAAATATGAACAGCAACCTTACTTCATCGAAGATTTAGACCGAAGTGCTGTACCTTCATATAACTACAGTTTTTATTTCAGCACAGCAACAGCCGTTCAGTGATTATGCGGAAGCCTTTTTCGAGAATTGACGGGTGCTGTCGCTTCCTTCGTCTGTTAATTCTGACACGTCGTCCATTGAACATGTCTGGAATATTTTAGTGGGCAAAACTTTTGTCTCCATCCTCGAGAAACCACTATTGTTGCTCTGTGGATCACAGGGACGTGGAGAAAGAAGCATCACGAGGCAGACTTTGATTCCATGACACGGCTTTTACAGGTTGTTGTTGTTGTTGTTGTTGTTATTGTTGAACGTGAGAGCTTCCATTACATTGAACTCTCTCGTATTTAGAGGTCAGATATTACTCTGTAATACTATTCGATTTTTTTAAATCCTCATTTACTTATCACATTCACCACGAGACCCGCCTTTTGGCAGACCAAACGAAGCGTGCCCTCAATATGTGGCCAGTAACACTACGGAGCAATGAAACTGTTCATCTCACTGCCAGATGAAACGAAGTTTTGAACTTCCTGTATTATTGAAATGGAGTTACAAAAAACAATACAGCCAAAAGTTTATTAGTTTTTCTTGTTTTTCTAGACTTTCGAAAAATAATTGGATGAACTAATAAAAGTATCGCTACACAAGATCGAGCCATAGGGTAACGACCTAGTATACGCACAAAAAAATCTGAATAGTAGTAATAACACAGGAAATATTGTGACTTAAGCATACAATTAACACTTACTTCTACATTCATACTCCGCATGCCAGTATAGAGCGCATGGAGGGCCCTTGTAGACTACTTACTGCTTTCCTCTTCTACGCGCTAATGGACCGAGGGAAAAACAACTGTCAGTATGCCTCTGTAAGAGCACTCATTTCTCTTATGTTGTCTTCGTGGTCCTCACGCGAGATGTACGTTGGTGGCAGTATGATCGTTACGCAGTCAGCCACAAGTAACAGTTCTCTAGACTTTCTCAATGACTTTTCTCGAAAAGAACATGTTGCCTCCAGCGACTCCTATTTGGTTCACGGGGCATTTCCACAATAACCGTGTGCTAATCGATCCTGCAGATCGAGCAGCATACCTATGAATTCATGGATTTCTTCCTATAGTTTGACCTGATGCGGATCCCAAACACTGGAGCAGTACTAAAGAATGGGTCGCACTAGTGTTCTACATGTGGTATCCTTTATAGATGAGCTACACTTTCCTAGAATATTCCCAGTAAACTCTTCACCCTCCCTACTACTGAAATTATCTGCTTATTTCATTTCGTATCTATTTGCAGCATTATGCTCGGATATTTAATCGATGTGACTGTGTCCGACAGCACACTACTAATATTATATTCGAAAGTTCAAGAAGCATTTCGTACTCATTAGCATTAATTTAAATTTTTTGCATTTGGAATAATTCATCAAGTCGTCTATAATATATTCTAAGTCATCTTGTATCCTCCTACAGTCACCATAATGTCAGAAGAAAACAGCCGTAAATTGTTGATCACTTTATCAGTCATGTTGTTTACCTATATGCAGAACACGAGCGATCCTGTCACACTTCCATGGGGCACTCTTCATAATCCCCTTATCTCTGATCAGTGGCCGTTCAGGACAGCGACATACGAAGTATTCGAGTAACTCACATATCTGACAATCTATTCTGCATGTTCGGTACTTCAACAGTCTGCTGTTGAGAACTGTGTCAAACGCTATCCGGAAATGGACGAATATGGGACTGGCTTATTTCCCTTCATCCACGGTTCGCACGAACCGTGCGAAGAAAGAGAATGTTTAGTGTCGCACGTTGGATTCTTTCTGTATATTTGCTACTTTTTGGAGAGAAACATTTATGTCTGAAGGAAAGTGTACTGAATTGGAACCCACAAAATGCTAAACGATTCTGTGGCAGACCGATATCGAGAGTATTTGTCTGTAATCACACGATACAAAAGTGTTTCTTATTGTTGAGGATAGCTGAACGTTCCCTTTCAGGTCGGAGATGTAATAACATACAGTCGTCTTCGTTAGGTAAAATTAATTCTGTATTTCATATGAAAAGTAGGAATGCGAAAAAATTGGTAAGTTTAAAGCGAAAGTTTATATAAATACATTCTTGTAACATAAACAATGCCGGTTCAAAGTAACCATGCAAAAGGTGGGTGAGAAATATTTATTTTGTCTCGTCTAGCCTCGTGTCGCGTGTCGGCTTTTAAGAGTGGACAATTATCCCATAACAACTGAGGCCAATCCGTGTGACTGTCTCCTGCGATATCTAGTACCTTCCACTTGCACGTAGCATTCTTAGAGTTGGAAATTTCACATGCGTTTTTGTGCTCACTTGTCTCACTTGTCTAGCGATCACAGACGTTTGTAGAGAAATCACTGCACCATAGACTTGCCTCAACTTGCCCCTAGCCGTGCCTAATCATCGCAGAATTTTTTTATATTGTGCCCGGGATTCCCTAGTGATCCTGTTGCAGAATGTGTTCCATTGATTATAGTGCTAAAAACATTGTTCTCTTTTATTCATGTTAGGCGTCCCACCCACTATCCAGCCCTGAAATTTACGAGTACTGCTACTTAATACGTGTTAGAGATGCTTTCCTGTGTGTCGGCTAACCACGGGAACATGTACTTTAGTGCCATTTGTCTCAAACGTAAACGCTGGTTTCCTGATTTTTTTAAAAAGTGGTGCATCGTTTGCTTAAAATCTGTTGCTAGACCAATGACTGAGGATCATAAAAACAGCAGCGTGTCTTTCGATAACGAGAAAAGAAAGTGTCAACCAACATTTCGAACGCACATCCGCAGTCAGAAACGCTTCTAGTGTGACACACAAAGATCTTGAAACTTAAGAAACATATGTGGTAGAAACTCAAGGAAATAAGATTAAGTTGAATTTTGCTATTTTATTTATCGAATAATATGCTAATTAATCGGCCCTCAAATATGCATTAAACTTTCCTATGTGATTCTGAGAAGAAAGTCACGGAAATTAGATCCTGTTATTCGTTAGATGTGGAAATATTATTGAGTGATTTTAATTTTGATGTAGCACCTGTCAAATTGAAATTATTAATTTTCACAAAGATGGCAGTATGCATTAGTAAGGTCAGTTTTGATGAAGGACAACCGCTGATTAATGGAAGACGTCAAAGAAATTCAGAAGAGTGCTGCCATATTTGCTACCGGGAGTCTCGATCAACGTGCGAGTATAACGGAAATGCTCCATGAACTCCGATGGCAATCACTGGAGAGGAAGAAGGCGTTCTTTCCGAGAAACGCTACCGAAGTTTATACAACTGCAATTTGCGGCTTATTGCAAAACGCTCCTCTTGCCACCACCATACAGGGTGTTCATACACTATCGTTATCATTTCAGAAAATGGCGACTTGGAAACTATTAGAGACAGGGGCTCGTGGTTGTTGCAAAACGTTAAACAGCTCTCAGTTTTTAATTCGACGTTTGTTACAGATTTGACTTGGGCTGCATAAAAATAGCGACAGATCTGGAGAATGCGAATGTACCATCTGGTATGCAAAGTACACATCTGCTGCTTAATTATCAACACCAGCACGGGAGGGAGCCCCCACACTGGAGTTTGAAACTGCAGGATGTGCTGAATTACGGGGTGAGGGTGGGATGGTGGTTTTGATCCTAGTTCTCCTATGACGTCACAAAATTAGGCTTCGTTTTGTTTGAATTTTTGAATTTGCAGTGTTGACCCACACATGGGCAGAACTCGAATAACGTCTTGACGTTCTAAGAGTGACGAATGGGACACGCACTGAAAATCTAGCATAACAGAAAAAAATATTTGACAATTCTTACAGCTCTTAAACTTTTTAAATCACCTTAACAATGTTCTGAGATACACAATCATTTTTTTTTTAAGAAAAATGAGAGTAGGACTTGATGATCACTCTTCATATTCTAGTGTGGCTTTCCGATGGTCGACCATTTGTTTCTCTCTTTCGCCGGATCACCATAATATCTCTTTAAATATCGTAAGGTTCAGTTGACTAAGACCTTTGGTGCATAATACATTTCTTATCAAGTAAAATTTGTGTTCTTCCAGGTGTTACGTTGGTATTTCTGTTCTGCCGTTTTACCCACATCTACTTGATTAACTTGGCTTAATCGATGTAAAATTTCCTTCCACGATTCACTACTGTAAGTAGGAACGAATACAACAATTTAGAGGCTACGTGAAATTGAATCTCTTTCCTAAAGTTCCATTTGTTAGATGAATCCGTGGGCAGGGTAGGCGTACCACCAAATGCCCTCCTTACCCTTGCTTAATTTACCATACACTACAATCATTAGTCCACGTCACGGCCGCAAAGAAATTTGATTATGCTAATAGTATTAAATTTTATATTCAGTAGTTAAATTTCAAGGAATTTAGCGAAAAACGATGTGAAATTCGTGACTCAAGACCGTAGAGGCAGCTACTGAAACCCAGTATATCTTAATAAATAAATCTATGCCTTCGGCTGAGTAAATTAAAAACATCGAAGCTTCACGGGACAGAGATAAATTATAAAAGCCCTGATCTCTGTGAAGCCCTGCTTCTATTAGTATTGTTCCAGTCAGAAAATGAAAACTCTTAAGAGATGTTGTTGACTGTAAAATGTTTGTACATTCTTAATGCACCATTGAACCAAAAATAATTACAATATCTCCAGTTTACAGTGGGACTTGATTTCTTATGCAAAGTTCGTACAGATATAGCTGTATACACAAAATCTGTTTGAAACTGAAGGATGCCATACATTTTTGTCACCAGCTGATCAACAGGTAGAGCGCTGTCATTGTTCCTTCCTACCATGCTTCAGTTTCTCTCTTCATCCTCGCTACACCCTCCCACCCACCCACCCACCCACCCACACACACACACACACACACACACACACACACACACACACACACACCTACCTTAAGGTGTGTGACTGTAAATTGTGCTCTTTTCCTTTTAAAGTACTTATCTCGCAATTCTTCACTGAAATGTGAAATCACTTTCCGCTGGATTATCTAGCTCCTAGTAAGAAATTTGTATAATATTTTTCCTACCCTCCCCCCTCCAACTTATTGGATGTAACAGTCTTTCATTTCATATCATATCAATTGATTTTAATGCACACCCCTATGACCACATATCCCTGTCTCAAATTTTTCCTCATTCGACACTCCTTGTGTCTGATTTCCAAAAGTTAATGTGCTCATATAGACTAAGAAAAAATGTTGGATCTGTGTACTGTCTTACACAAAATGGCTGCTTCCATAGAGGAAGACTTTCTTTGCCAGCCGCCTTCCCTTTGTACACTTTCTTTACATCAGGCATCTTGTTCATAACAGTAATTCTCTTTTACTGTGTTTAATGATTCTTGTCAACTCTCTTATTATAGCTTTTTATACCTTCATTTAGGATCAACTATACTACTAGAAGGATAGATTGCTACACAGTGTGAAGATGGCACGTTGGGCAGCAGACATGTACAACGAAAATGTGTGATACTCTTTACGTTGTGCCTGTTAACTCAAAGTATCATCTTCATGGTGAGTAGCAATCTGTCCTCTTCATATTATTCTTGATATTATAACATGGTCATCTATTCTTTCATTTATGTTCAGAAACTTTCCTTTCGTTTAGTTCATGCTCTCTACAAATTAAATACGAAGGAACTGGCATAATGAAACGTAACGCAATATTGCCACTTTTTTTTAATATGTGCATGTTACCATTAGTCTGTCATATGGGTTTTACATCTATTGCATACTAATTGTCTCCATTCATCTCCACAATCTCGCATAGAAATCAGATTACCTACTCAACTCACAACATTGAACGTTTACTGTAAGTTGACGCCGAATCTGAAGGAAAATAGTGTCTGTTCGTTCTTGTGTCTATTACTGAACATGAGGATGGACTGTCCTTTTGAACACTTCATTTGGCGACGTACTTCCGTCTTCATTAAGTGCTTGGTGATTATAATTGAAGTGCAGCTACTCACATGGGTCTACTGTGGGCTGTAATTTTCGTATGACATCGGAACTTAGTATATATTCTAATGTGTTAATACGGTACCGAAAAATTAGTTCCAGTTTTGGCCACCACGTGTAAATCTAGCTCTGTGACTGAAAAAATGACGTATAGAAATGTTTCCATATGTCACGGGTAAGAAATGGGACGTGGAATGAATATCCCAAAAAAGCGAAACGAGCATAATGTTGATTTTCTTATTGATTGCCTCTTACGCAGATTGTTCAAGTTGAGCACCGAAGACATCGACGGGGTGCTGTGCCATACCGGACTGGCAACTGATGGGCCAAAATTTGAACTATTTTTTTTCCAGTGTAAATCGGTTTTGCATTAACACACTAGCATATCTACGAAGTTTCGCTGCCATTCAATAGTTACAGCTCATACCGCTTCGTGAGTAGCTACATTTCAATTCTAACCACCTGATAGCACCAGTGATCTGTATTTTATTATAATAAACGCTACAAAAGTATACTAGTCTAAATTGATTGTGTGATAGTCCTCAGTCATCTGCATATGTTTTCCCGTGGTAATAAACAGGAATCCCTTCACACTGAGCATAAGAAAAGCACACTGTAGTAGTCCTGAATAAATCGTTATCAGTCTAATTGTCGAGATGTATTAGGTAATGTTATCGTAGTCTACAAGAATGATGATTTTAGTGTTTGCGATAATCATGGATATGATCCACTGCTACTAATCACAGGTATTTCTTTAATTTTTTGTTTTTGGAGAGGTTACTTACGTGGTAGACTATGTTGATGCTATTCATGACTTTCTATCATGAAAAATAATAAACAAACTAGACAACTCACTTTAGACCTTCATTGCACATTCTAATATTGTACTGGGTAATTTTTTTTAATTGCAACCAGAGGACACTATACGACGTTGATGAAAGAAATTCTCGAAATGCGAAAGCGGTTTTGTTGGGAGCGCTGAACGACATAATTTTCAACCTAGAACAAAATTTAGAAAAAACAGTGTTGAAACTGATAATGTTTACTAATGTAGTACGTAGAGATATTTCTAAAAAACTGTTTTTGACAAAGTGGCGGCACTCTGAAATAAGTCAATTTTTTCGACAAAAAGACGTTCTAAATACGTGCATGAGAACTCTAAATTAAAATATATAGCAAAATCCGTCTCCGGAAACATGTAACTGATTCTGTGTATCAGTGATCAGACAGTTCGTTGGTAGGTTTGTGGAGGTGTGTGGCATTAGATTTCCACGCACAGATCATGTAATTCGCGTAAATAACGGGTAGCTGATTTGCTTACTCGGTTATGGCACCACATAGTGACCCAGATTGGTTCCATAAAGTTACATCAGGCGAATTTGGTCGCCGAGACATCAACGTGAGTTCACTATAATGCTCTTCAAACAACTGTACTACGTTTATGGCTTCGAGACGTGGCCAATTATACTGATGGAAGATGACATTGCCGTCGGGGAAGACATCAAGCAGCAAGGATGCAAATGATTCGGAAGTGTGCCTGTTATGAGGATGTAACGCCGGAAATGCATATCCTCCTATTTCCATCTATTGTACTATAATTTGTTTTCCTTATTTTTGTTACCTGAATATATGACATATCTGTGTCTATACATATTGTAATTGTTTTACTATTTGTATATATATATATATATATATATATATATATATATATATATTTATGCATTTATGTCGATGTATAATTGGTTTGTTTCGTAAATATTATTTGTATTTTTACGCTGGGTCTTGCCTAGGGAAAACTGCTATCGAACGATTACATCGATAGGTCGTGTGAAGACTCAAAGTGTGTAGGATCTTTGGTAGTGTTAACTCCGCCGCGTGGAGCGCGGGCAGAGCTGTGGGAGTCTGGCTGGAGTAGCGAGTGGAGCGGGTGTGTTGTGTGACGCTCCCGCGAGTTGCCGCGCTTTCAGGGTTTGGCAGCATGTAATTGCGCTCGACTCGCGATGATAGTTTCTGACATGGTGTCGCGGACGGGAAGCATTAGCTGGCGCACATCAAGAGCCCGTTTCGCCTGGTGACCGTGTCAAGAAGAAGGCGCGCCAACATCCAGCTTCTGCAACAGCGACGGCCGACAATGAGTGACTGTCGCCACCTCCTCGATCGACGGCTTCAAACCTTCAATCAACCAACAAGGAAGACTAAAAGCACGTAAAGTTTCAGAACTGTATGGCAGACCTCAGCTTTTCAAATTGTTCCATTTGCCTCGCAAAATTACAGCAACTTAGCATGGACCTTTGTTGCTCATTGTCCCAATTGCATTGCCAAGCAGGGTCCCTTCCTTTTCCGAAATGAACCCGAGTGTCGTTGGAATTCAAACGCCAGCATAATTCCATTTCACTGCTTTAATTTCAAAGTTCAATTTAAGTATTCATAGCTGGCTACAATAGTTAGATTACACAAGCACAAATTAACAGTGCAAGTTTTGTTACCGTATTTTAGCTTACCTGTGACTGCAGCTCAGCTTGGTACGTACTAAATTTTACTATTGTTAATTGTTCAGAATCGTTTAATTCAAGTTCAAAGTTAAATCTCTTCTTTCTAAATTGCGTAGATTCAAGTAGCTTTAGAAATGATTGTTGAGGTAGTCCAAGACTAACTGTATTTCGATGTGCTTCAGAAAGAAAGTTCACTATTAACTTCAGTCACTAAATTAACTTTCGATTTTCCGGTTTCATTAATTCTTTTGCTAAGCGAAATTTATTACTTCTGACAAACTTTCAGTTTTCACACTACACGTGTCAACCTTCAGTTGCCACGCCTCTAGTGCTAATTATATGTGTAATAACCTTTCCTTTTCAGTTATTATAGTAATTGTCCATAGGACTGGCGACCATAATTTCCCCCGAATCTCAAATATCTAATTACCGCTAGTTGATTGTTAACGTAACGGCCGCACATTTACTTTCTTTATTAACTTCATCCCTATTTCAGAATTAATTTCCACCAGTTTCACTTGGATTTTTCCTTTCATTTAGATGTAACCCTTTCCTCCCTCTTTACCGACAGGTTAACTTCGGTGACGATTGCTTTTCAGGTACATGGGGTTTCATTTTTCACTCTCATTAAGGTCGATAAGTGAGGGGGAGGTTACAAGGAGACACCTTTAGCCTCATTAAATAATATTGAATTAGAAGAGCGTCTCTGGAGACGCTCTTTTAATTCAATATTAATAGGCGAATTCTCTGAATGTAATTATACGTCTGTCTCTCTCTGTATGCGAGTGAATGATTACATGATGGTTATCTACTGTAGTGCTTTTCTTTCTTGCAAAATTCAACAAGATCGCCGCCATGGCGGGAGGAGGATGTACGCACAGCTCCCCCTCCAGAAACACATAAATGTGGAAAAAATAGAAAAAACTGTAAGTATATCTCTGTGTGCGGTTTAGCCGAAACAATGATGAAAGTGATTGAAGACAATTTTTTTCTAAAAATAACTCGAATGCTTGTGAAAATTTACCACTGAAACGTACTACTGTAATAAAATTAATAATTGTTTTACTTTTGGAGGCTATGCAACACATAAAAACTGATTTATACAACAAATTTTCACAAAAGTATATTATTAATATATTGCCTTTAACACAAAATTCAGGCATGTAACCTTTTAAAAAACTACACAATGAAAATAATCTTATGTTATGATGTGGCAATGAAAACACAAGACTGAAAATATTTACTCTATATTATTAATGACTGTCCAAAATTTTACGGTAAAGTTGCTGATATTCTTCACGAATATACTGCAACACCTTCAGGTCAGCACATTTAGCTTCAGTGCTGGGCAGCTGTCTGATGTATGCCTTTGTTTGCAGTAAACACACATATGGCGTCCCAGTTCCCCACAGGATGAACGTATGTTCCACTGCTACGTTAGTAAATAGTGACAAAACTAATGCCCCTGGATGCCGAGGTGATTACTTGAAATGCCTTAATGCTGATATCTGGATTGCAACGCGCTTGTCTCTTGAAGGATGTTCGCTTTCCAGTCAATTTACTATCTTCTTATTCTTGAGGAGCAAAGAGCCGCAGTTACTTCACACACTTCAGAATGCATTTATCTATATAATGCAGAAGAAAAGAAGCTACTTCATTTGATCCTTTGTACCCTCAGTTCATCATAGAGGAAAAAATGACCTCCTTATTTTGCATTATGAATGTCAAAAAGGTTGAGGGTTAGTTGTCGAAGATAAAAAGTCCTTTATATTAGATGGTGACATATTCTGCATGTAGTCAAATGTTATAACAGCCAGATTCTCCCTTAATTGAAGCTTAAAGAGTACTGTACAACTTTTTAGTTATTCTTTTGTGGATTACTAATTTTGCTTTAGCAACCTTGTTTGCCTTCTCATCAACGAATGGAGACTTCAATTTGTGTTCCACAACTTCACATGTACAACTGGTATCTACCTGAGGCTTCCCAAAACTGAGGTGAAAACGGTCCTTGAAGTATTTAGCATAGTACTGAGATGTAATGTCTATGTCATGATCTTTATCATTAAACATCAGAAACACGACTTACACATTTAACTTTGCATCAAGGAAATATTTCACCTTGGAGGAACAGTGAGTTCCTTTCCTTGGAAAAGACTCAATGTATTGAAGAGTGAGTATCTTGATTTCTACATCTATATATACTCCGTAAGCCATCGCATGGTGCATGGTGGAAGGTACCCTGCACCAGGCCAGCTTTGGATTTTCTGTGGTGGTTTTGCCTCTTAAATCAACTGGAGACCTATCAGTTACAATTATATTACATAATGGAGGCTACTGTGAGCCTGAAGACCATGGGAAACTATAAATACCTTCTGGCAGCCCTCCTCCCTTTCATCACTGTATGGGCTGAAGTACTCATAACTGTGACTACGCTTGATGGATGACACATTTTTATACAGACAAGGACTTTGTAAACTGCTACGAGTGATGAGTCCTTGAAGGTTCATATCCTGTTCGTCTTTGTTCTTGAAATTATTAAATGTATCAAACATAGATGTCTGATGAAATATATCAACATTAGCAAAACATGCTTTCTTATGATTGCATTTCTCACTCTTTCTCTTTCTGGAATAGTTTTTCCTGCATACTTAATGTATTCACTTCCTTGAACACTTGTTTTTTAAGTACCTCATTCTCTTGGTCCGCAGCTCATGGTCTTGTGGTGGCATTCTCACTTCCCGTGCACAAGGTACCGGGTTCGATTCCCAGTGGGATCAGGGATTTTTCCTGCCTTGAAATGTCTGGGTGTTGTGTCATCTTCATCACCATCATTCATCCCCATTATGGGCGGAGGAAGGCAATGACAAACCACCTCCCCTAGGACCTAGCCTAGTCACCACTGCGGGTCTCTTGCAGTATCCCCTACCCTCTTCCGAGTATGGGGCCTCATCATCATCATCATTTTCTTGATTCCTGAAGCCCCTCTTTCATTTTGTGGAGTTTTCCACTACCACAGAACTTCACCAGAAAACTCTTATCAAACTGCACCTTGTAATCCCATAGAATGACAAGGACCAAGAACATTCTGTCCTCTGTAAAAGACAACCAGCTCTTTAACAATGACAAATCTTATTACTAGAAAAAACAGATCATACAGCACTGTTAACAAAACCAACATTGCTACCATTTTCTGTATTCTAAGAGACCTGGGTACACTTATAGAGATGTGTAGTACAGTAGAAGTGTAGATCTCTACATAGGATGGACTGTTACCATACATGTCTAACTGATATTTTCAATATGAATTTAAGCTCGTGTGCACTCCTTACAAGATTGTTCCTTGTGTTCTAGTGGCTGACAATCCCACACCTGTTAATAATGATATAGATGCTGGCTCCAAGCTGCATAAATTATTAGGATCCATAAACTCAATTCATAATGCAGATGCCAACAATAACAAAAATATTGATGCTGAGTGGGATGTAATACTGGGAGGCGATTACTCATAATGAGTATCACACCAATTCATAATGAGATCGATATTGATGTTGAACTGAATGCAATGTTAAAAGCCAATATTCCCATCAATGGATCATAAGTGGCTAAAACCGCAATGTGGCTATACCAACACTGATAATTTTCTATATAAGTACTGGTAACTATCATAATGATGATGGTGATTATTATTATTACTGATTTTTGCGTCTGTCTCTTATATGATGGTTATCAGTGTCACCTATCCCTTTCCAGGAGTGGTGGAAGCATCTGGATGTCACCTTGCAGCAACAACATACATCATGGAAATCATCACCAGCACTGCGAGTGGGCCTCTGAACAATGTATTGACCTCACTCAACAATGTAGGTACCACAGCTGGTAACATGGGTACTGCGAGTGAGCCCGTCAATGATGTACTCACCACGCCCATCTACGCCAGCCCAGTGGCTGCTACTGGCACTCTCAGGATAATATGCATGTCTGTTTATGCTATCATCACTGTGGTACGGGTTACCAACACTGGCACATTTTGTGCAGTCTGTAGCACGCTGCTCATGCCATACACCATATCGACATCATCGTCTTGGACCTGGCAAAAGACTGCCAGATCTCCCTGTCAACAAACACCCACTAAGTGATGGGGACTACACTGTTATTGCTGACGCTTTTGGGTATAGCAACTCGCATTTTCGCATAGACAATTCCAATGCAGGCTACTGATACATTCTGCCACTTCTGGACCAGTAACCCAAATTCAAACTAAATACTGTATTTTATAAGTAAAACAACAGATTTTTAAAAATTCAGCATTTTTAAGTAATGAAATCGATCTTATGATGTTAACTAAATATCTAGTATTAACGATAAAACAACTAAATATATTAGCTAACTGATTTCTAAATTCATTTTTTAATTAACAATGTGATTGTAAACAATAACATGTATTAGTAAAAAAAATAAGTTTTTCAAAAACTTTACAATGTGAACATAAGTAAATAATTAAAAGTATTAGTTAAAAAAGTATGTAATTTAAAAATCGCATTGTGAAAATAAGTAAATTAATTTAAATATATTAATTATTAAAAGTACAATATTTTAAAAAACCACATTGTGAACATATGTAAACTAATTAAAATATGTTAGTTAACAAAGTACATTATTTTAAAAAATCACATTGTAAACATAAGTAAATTATTTAAATGCATTAGTTAACAAAAGTAAATTATAATAAAAAAATTACATTGCGAATGAAAGTAAATTAATAAAAATGTATAGTTAACAAAAGTAAATTAATTAAGATGTATTAGTTAAAAAAAGTAAATTAATTTTTAAATTTTACATTGTGAACGCAATATCATATAATTCATTATTTCAATTTTTTAGTTTCTTCATTTCTTAATATTTCAGTTTCGTTTGTCCATTTTTATTATTTCAAAATCAAAATCATCAATTAATTATGAAAATCTATATAGTAAAATAAATTTAAAATCATTATTAAGTACTAGGTAAAGTTGTTCTTCATATCAAGTATTAAGATAATCAAAGTTCGTAAATATTATAGAAAACATTTATCTCTACCTGAAGATACTTTTTTAATTTCTTTAGAAATACTTCCATTGTTGAGATTCTTGATTGAAGTAATTTTCATTTGTAGTGATCAATTTTTTTATTAGTTCTACAAAAATAAATTTATAGTTTGTATTCAAAATATTTTTAAAAACCTTCAATCGAATAATTTTTTTTGTATGTAAATGGAGCAAGGTCAACAAGAATCTCCTGTGAAATCTAAATTTTATAAATATTGTAATACAGAGAAAGCAATTGGTAATTTTACTTTACAAAAATATACAAAAGATGGTTATATAACTATATTTAGCCAAAGTATAATTAAATACCATGTAAAAAATTACATTAATAATCGAATTCCTTGTGTATGTGAAAAAAGTGTTGCTAAATATTATTTTAAGGAACATTTCCAATGAAATCCAAATGAAGAACATTCGAAAATTTTATTAACAATGAATCACAAAGAAAAATCTACATCTACAATGAATTACAAAGAAGTTGTGACTGAAAGAACATTTACATCTACAAAGAAATGTAAAAGTTAACAAGAAAATGAAAAATTTAAATTGTTTTTATATAAATCATTCTCCTAAAGATAAAAACCATAATAAATGTAAGAAGTGTACTATTGAATATATTAAAAATAAAAAAGCTTTACCTTTATGATTTATTATTCCATAAATAATAATACTTTATGATTAATTAAATAAATTATAAAACATATTTGTGTTAAACTAAATAGTAAACTAATTGACTGTTAAACTAAATAGTAAACTAATTATTTTCGAAAATATTTGTTTAAAAACTAGTTGATTGTTAGACTAAATAATAAACTTAGTCCCTTTTTGGATAATTATCTATTAAATAATAATCCTTATCTATCTATTATTTAATTGACATTTTGTTAAAAAAACATTTTTTACAAATGTACAGAAATTTTTTGTAATGAATAAAAAAGAAAAAGGGAAAAATACTTTGCAACTGAAATACAACAACAACGATTTACAATTCCAACTCTTTTTTGAAATTTATAAATAAATAATTTATGAGGATATTCAAATTTGAGTAAAGCTGATTTAATTAAATTTATTATTAGAAATCGTCTAATTATTGTTAGATTACGTCCAATTATTTTTGCAGATTATACACCTAAAGTAAGTGAAAATCATAAAAATATTGTTAAAAATTATATATGTGAAGTATGTAAACATTTACAAATGTTGTTAAAATTTATGTATCTGAAGAAAGTTAGCATAATATTTATGATGGTTTCCTAACTAAACAAGATCATTTCGAATTTCTACAAATATATTTGTAAAACTCAAAGCAAGAGATAAATACATAATTAAAGATTAGATAGTTGAAAAAACATTTGAAAACCGATTACAAACTATTATTTTAGAAAATAGTATAGATATTTTTAAATTGTTTGCAACTACTCGAAAGTACATCATGGTTTACAAATTAATTTTAATTTTTATCGTGAATATAAACTAGATTCAATGTTTTAAATTGTTAAGAGACTATTTGAAAGTACATCATGGTTTAAAACTAAATTTTATTTTATATTGTGAATACAAACTACATTAAATGAACTAAATGATAAAGTACAAGGATTGTGACAACAAACACGAAACTATACTATTATGACGGAAAACGACTTTAGTAAAAATTTTAAACAATGTAAAAGATACATTTTAGAAAAATAACTAATTTTCAAGGACAAGGTTAAGGATGTACATTAATTAGAATTATTGGTTTGCAACTAGCAATTGATAAATATATTCCTCTAAAACGATAATCTTACATGGAATTACCTAACGAAATAAAAAACAAAAACGCTTGTATTAATGTAAAAAATAATGATGAAAAATGTTTTCTATTGTCTATAAAACCAGCTTTGTTTCCTGTAGATAATCTTGTATCTTACAACTGGTGTACTATTGAAAAACATGTAGAACAATGCAGTAAAATTGATTCAATTAAGTGTGAAGATATATTGAAATATATTCCATTCAAGTTAACAAAAAAGTTTATATATAAAATTTTTCTATATAAATGGATACTTTCTACAATGATCAAATAAAACATAAAGATTTTTGTATATAGAACCTCAAACATAGAATAAAATAAATAATGAAATATTTAAAATAAAACAAGATAGAATTACAATGAAAGATAAAACTATTAAAGTAAAAGATGGAAGTATTAAAGTAAATAATGAAAGAATTAAAGTAAAAGATGAAGTAATTAAATCAAAATATATTCATATTCAAAATTTTGTGTCAATGTTTGATACTTATTTAAAAACAAATTGAGTCTTAACCTAGATAGTAAATTAATTATTCTACTAAACTACTTGTTTAAAAACTACTTGATTAACACCCTAAATATTGAATTAATACTTTTCAAAAATTAATTGATTAAAAACTATTTGATTGTTAAACTAGATAGTGAACAAATTCTTCTAAAAATCAATTGTGTAATAACTAATTGTTTGCTAAACAAAAAAAGTAGACAACATCTTATTGTTTCAAATCTCAATGATTGTTTAACTAGATTGTAAACTAATTCTTTTACAAATTGAGTGTTAAACTAAATAGTAAACTAACTAGTAAACTATTTCAAAGAAACACTATTTGTTTAACAATTAATTGATTGTTAAACTAACGAGTAAACTATTTCTTTACAAAAATACTTATTTATCTTTATTTATACAAGTGTTATGTGAATTATCAAACCCTAAACATTTAATATATACTTTATCATATTTCTTTCTTAACAATTTTTCAACTAAGTATACATCCTGATACTTTGTTTTCTGCAGTTCTTCTCTACAGAAATTTCTTTTATATCTTTGAATTTATAAGTAATTTCATTAGAATAAATAACAGTTTCAATTAGAAATATTTCTGTACACCAAATTAGCTGTATATCACTTTTCAAAAAGACCTTTAAAGTTACTAATTTTAGTTTGATCACTTTTTTTAAATTTAGCCTTTTCATTAGATATGATGGATCTTATTTTTAAATTTATTTCACTAACTTCTATTCGCCTGTTTTTTATTGTAGAATGTTTTGTATTAATGAATTCATCTACTAAATTTTAAGTAAATTTAACCATTATAATTTCTTTTCAATCATTTATCATCACATACTTTTAATTCTGAAATAGTTAAATATCATTAATGTTACATTTCTTCATTTATTCTTCAAATTCGTTGTTATAGAACTCTTTGGCAATATCTTTTTGTAAATTATTACGTTTTCTAACTATCACGATTTTTTAAAAGCATCAGCTTTATTTTTAGCTCATTTACCTTCAATAGGAACAGGAAATGTATATTTTGAAAAAAAACATCGATTATTGTTAACAAATATTTATAACCTTTGTTTATTTTTTGAATTCCTTTTAAATTACCAGAATCCATTTCAAATACATCAGCTTCCATAATACATCTATATGAAAAGAAACAACATTTCTTCTTTTAAATTTTTTTCTAATTGGTATATGTAATTCATTAATTTTATTTTCACAATTACTATTAAGCGACAGCAAATCAGTCATAGACTGTGCTAAAGACTTCACCATTTACAATTTTTTTAAATGAAGTGGTTCTCTTTTAGATTTACAAATTGTACAAATACATTCAATTCTTTGTCTTCCATTTTTAGTTGTTACTCTATGTGAATTATGTGTTTCAGTAAACTTTTTAGACTTTAAACAATAACTATGATTGTCTTTTAGAACAAAATGTGAATTATGATTTTTGAGTTACATGTATATAAGATTTATCTAGATTAAAAAAATCAATGAAACTTACATAGATTTAAAAAATTTAAGACAATTAAATACATTAATAAAGTTAATAAAATTAAAGTTAATCTAACAACCTTATTTCTTCTATATCTTCACCTTCTTTCCTTTGTTAGCCTTTATTAATTAGTGATTCTAATATTATAGATTTAGTTTCTAGTGACTCAATTATTCCCAATTGATTAAGGATATTTCTTGGAATTTCGATTACTTTATTATTTTGTTTTTCCAAGATACTTTTGATAATACGATTTCCTTCCAATGAATCTGAAGGAATCTTGTTAGAATCTTCTTTATTAGCATATCCACTGAACTGTGTTAAATGCTTCTGTATCTATTTTTGTGGCAACATTTGATAGTTCATTATCAAAATAATTGGGTCCTTTATATAAGCGAGTCATTTATTTTTAAAACAAATATAACATTCAGTTACTTCAAAAATAGAATTAAAATCTATTTGAAACTGTCTAATTGTGTTACTTATGTTTAAATCTATTGATGATTTAAGATGTTTTACAATATTTTCCATTTTTTTTATTTATTCAGTTTTTTCTCAATTGAATGTAGGTTTATTAAGTATATGTTTAGTTTTATGTATCTTATTTCCAAAAATGTGCATTCATTAAATGTAAAATATCATTAAAATTATAATTTTCACAAAGAAATTTCAAAACAAATAAACATAAATTACCACATGTCATTTAATCAAAATTTGTATTCTTTCTGTATTGTAGTGCAGTTCATTTTTTCCTAATTAGGAAGCTAATTATTTTGGTATATTACTACCAAATGAATCAAAAGGCTATTTTTATCATTTTTTTATAATAACAAATCTAATTACTACCAGAATTATCATATGTATCTAAATTTACTATACTGCATCAATTTTTAATGGTTTATTCAGTAATTCATCAATTATTTATTCACCACAAATGTTTTTTTAAGTTTTAACGTTTTTTAAAATATTTAATAATTTTTTTAACAACAGGAATATCAAATGCAACAAATAAATTTTTCACTAACTTTATTTTTTTATTCGTTTTTGAATGTCTATTATAAATGGTTCAATTGCATTAATTTTTCATTGTTTATGTTTAATGTAATTAATTTTCATTTAGTTTTACCACTGGGTAGCAAAGTATAATCAATTATAAAGTTATTCATTTATATAGTTAAAAACTTAAGAAAAAGCATGTAAAAAATTTATATAGTTTAAGAATTTATAACGATTTTTTATATAGTTAAAAATTTTATAAAGAATTTTTATAGATTTTCTAAATGAATAAAGATTTTTTATATAGTTTAAAAATTTATAAAGATTTTTATAATCCCCAACCATTTTTATCAACATTAATTCCCATATCTAATTCTCTTTTTCCATCCAATACCCCTGTAACAGCTGTTGCTGCAACTTTTTGACCAAACGAAGCATCATTAGCATACAGTCTTTCTTTTACAGCTAATTGAAGTTCTTTGTCAGCGGTATATCTATATTCTAAATATTTATTATTTCTGTAAGCAATATCATTTTTTTACAAGATTCATCTAATCGATTTATACCTTTATCACCTTTAGCTAATCTTCCTTGTAACTTTACCACAAAAATTATAACCTGGAAGATGCATTTCAAGTGGTAACATGTTAATTGAAGTACATAATAATACTTTCCATATTTATCATTTTTTCAAAATGTAAGTGGAAGATTATTTATAAATATAATTAAATAAGGAATTCCTTTTGGATTACCAATTATAAAATCACTAAATTTGTTAACATTTGTGCATTACTGACTTTTTCATTATGATAATTTTTATTTCCAGCTAGTTCTTCACCATGATTTACTGCTATTCTATCAATTAATTGTCTAACATTATTTGTCCAATTATATTGAATTGATTTATCTATATTTTTTTAACTAAACCTTCACCTATTTTTTGTTTTTCAGGAGTACTAATATCTGAAGCATCATCTATAATTTGTCTTTACCTTTGGAAAATAGTCATCATAAACCCCTAGCTTACTTGTTTGTTACATAGTTTAATTCTTAATCTCTTTGCGTGTTTTTGGGTACTTGCATCGTTTAATTCATAAATTTCGGGCGTATTATAGTATTTGAGAGTTGTAGCATCGTGCTTAAGTGTTTATTTCGTAGATTCTTACTTAAATTGCGTGTGAGTTTCGTATAGGAGGTGTAATTTCGAGCTTTAGTTACTGTAATCGTAAATTCAGGCAGATTGTAGCACAGTCGCTAGGCATTTGTACAGGTTAGTTCATACATTCTTTGCGTGTTTCCCTTGTGTGATCTAGGCATGGACTCGTTTCAGTAACTGTTGTTCAACATCGATTAGAATGGACAGGGACAGTGATTGCTGTGTTCGGATGAGGGCTGAGTTGGCATCCCTTCGCTCACAGCTGCACGCAGCGCTGACTTCGGCCACGCAGCTTGAGGCTGTTGCCAATGGGCATCACTGTGGGGAGCTGGACTTGGGTATCAGGGGGATGTCAACCTCGTCTCATCTGTCCCCAGATCGGTCTGGCACTGTGGTTGCCCCGGTTGCTGCCTGCAGTGGGGCTGGGCCGTTGCCTGTGGTTGATTGGGAGTTCGTTCCAAGGTGTGGCAGACAGCGAAAGATGTCCCCGGAGGCTGATCAGAAAGCCTCCCCGGTGCATCTGACAAACAGGTTTCAGGCACTGTCTCTGGCTGAGCCAGATGCAGCTGCCTGCCCTGTTTCAGAAGATGATTCTCAGCCCTCAAGGTCCGGGCAATTGCAGTAGGCGTGTAATGGGGCCCCTTAGGGATATGGCGGCTAAGGAGGGGAAGAAATCCAGAGTGCACTCCGAGTGCATTCCAGGTGGAGTCATTCCTGATGTGGAAATGGTCCTTCCAGATGCCATGAAGAGCACACGGTGCAGCCAGCTGCAGGTGGTGGCACATGTCGGCACTAATGACATGAGTCGCTTTGGATCTGAGGAAATTCTCTCTGGATTCCAGTGGCTATCTGATTTGGTGAAGGCTGCGCATCTTGCTTACGAGATGAAGGCAGAGCTCACCATCTTCAGCATCATTGACAGAACCAACTGCGGACCTTTGGTGCAGAGCCGGGTGGAGGGTCTGAATCAGAGGCTCAGACAGTTTTGCGACCATGTTGGCTGAAGATTCCGTGACTTGCGCCATAGGGTGGTGGGGCTTCGGGTTCTACTGAATAGGTCAGGAGTTCACTACACTCAGCTGGCGGCTACACGGGTAGCAGAAGCTGTGTGGCGTGGACTGGGCGGTTTTTTAGGTTAGAAGGCCTCGGGAAAGTACGGGTTGGGTTGCAATCTCAAAGGGGGCATGGCAATTATAGGATGTACTTGAATCAAGGAACAGTCGGAATTGTAGTTGTAAATTGTTGTAGTTGTGCTGGGAAAGTCCCTGAGCTACAAGAGCTAATAGAAAGCACAGAAGCTGAAATCGTTATAGGTGGAGAAAGCTGGCTAAAGCGCGAAATAAGTTCTGCAGAAATTTTTACGTAGTCTCAGACGGTATTCAGGAAAGATAGATTAGGCAGAATTGGTGGTGGAGTGTTTCTGTCTGCCACCAGTGGTTTATCTTGCAGTGAAGTCGAAGTAGATACTCCGTGCGAATTGGTATGGGTGGAGGTTATACATAACAGCCAAACTAAATTAATAATTGGCTCCTTCTACCTACCCCCAGACTCCGATGATACAGTTGCTGAACAGTTCAGAGAAAATTTGAGTCTCCTAACAAATAAATACCCCACTCATACGGTTATAGTTGGTGGAGACTTCAACCTTCCTTCGATATGTTGGCCAAAATACATGTTCAAAACCGGTGGTAGCCAGAAAACATCTTCCAAGATTGTCCTAAATGCTTTCTCAGAAAATTATTTCGAGCAGTTAGTCCACAAACCCACGCGAATTGTAAATGGTTGCGAAAACACACTTGACCTATTAGCCACGAACAATCCAGAGCTAATAGAGAGTATCATGACTGATACAGGGATTAGTGATCACAAGGTCGTTGTAGCTAGGCTCAATACCGTTTCTTCCAAATCCATCAGAAACAAACGCAAAGTAATTTTATTTAAAAAAGCGGATAAAGTGTCACTAGAAGCCTTCCTAAGAGACCATCTCAACTCCTTCCGAACTGACTATGCAAATGTAGACGAGATGTGGCTCAAATTCAAAGATATAGAAGCAACAGCAATTGAGAGATTCATAACTCTCAAATTGGTAAGAGATGGAACTGATCCCTCATGGTATACAAAACAGGTCCGAACACTGTTGCAGAGGCAACGGAAAAAGCATCCGAAGTTCAGAAGAATGCGAAATCCTGAAGATTGGCTAAAATTTACAGACGTGCGAAATTTGGCATGGACTTTAATGCGAGATGCCTTTTATAGGTTCCACAACGAAACATTGTCTCGATATTTGGTAGAAAATCCGAAGAAATTCTGGTCGTATGTAAAGTACACAAGTGGCCAGACGCAGTCAATACCTTCGCTGCGCAGTGCCGATGGTGCTGTTACCGACGACGAAGAAGAATGGAATATTCCAGAATTTGTAACACGAACAGCTGCTAGCATGAGTTTCTTAGAAGTAGATACCTTAGGGGTTGCGAAGCAACTCAAATCGCTTGATACGGGCAAGTGTTCAGGTCCAGATTGTATACCGATTAGGTTTCTTTCAGATTATGCTGATACAATAGCTCCCTAATTAGCAATCATATACAACCGCTCGCTCACCGATAGATCTGTACCTACAGATTGGAAAATTGCGCAGGTCGCACCAGTGTTTAAGAAGGGTAGTAGGAGTAATCCATCAAACTACAGACCTATATCATTGACGTCGGTTTGCAGTAGGGTTTTGGAGCATATACTGTATTCAAACATTGTGAATCACCCCGAAGGGAACAATCTATTGCTACGTAATCAGCATGGTTTCAGAAATCATCGTTCTTGAGCAACACAGCTAGCTCTTTATTCGCAAGAAGTAATGGCCGCTATCGACAGGGGATCTCAGGTTGATTCCTTATTTCTGGATTTCTGGAAAGCTTTTGACACCGTTCCTCACAAACAACTTCTAATCAAACTGTGGGCCTATGGGGTATCGTCTCAGTTGTGCAACTGGATTGGTGATATCCTGTCAGGTAGGTCGCAGTTCGTAGTAATAGACAGCAAATCATCGAGTAAAACTGAAATGTTATCAGGTGTTCCCCAGGGAAGCGTCCTGGGAACTCTGCTGTTCCTGATCTATATAAATGACCTGGGTGACAATCTGATCAGTTCTCTTAGGTTATTCGCAGATGATGCTGTAATTTACCATCTAGGAAGGTCATCTGAAAACCAGTATCAGTGGCAAAGCGATTTAGAAAAGATTGCTGTATGGTGTGGGAAGTGGCAGTTGACGCGAAATAACGAAAAGTGTGAGGTGATCAACATGAGTTCCAAAAGAAATCCGTTGGAATTCGATTACTCGATAACTAGTAAAATTCTCAAGGCTGTCAATTCAACTAAGTACCTGGGTGTTAAAAGACCACATAGATAATACTGTGGGGAAGGCGAGCCAAACGTTGCGTTTCATTGGCAGGACACTTAGAAGATGCAACGAGTCCACTAAAGAGACATCTTACACTACACTCGTTCGTCCTCTGTTAGAATATTGCTGCGTGGTGTGGGATCCTTACCAGGTGGGATTGACGGACGTCATCGAAAGGGTGCAATAAAAGGCAGCTCGTTTTGTGTTATCACGTAATAGGGGTGAGAGTGTGGCAGATATGATACGTGAGTTGGGATGGAAGTCATTAAAGCAAAGATGTTTTTCGTTTCGGCGAGATCTATTTACGAAATTTCAATCACCAACTTTCTCTTCCTAATGCTAAAATATTTTGTTGAGCCCAACCTACATAGGTAGGAATGATCATCAAAATAAAATAAGAGAAATCAGAGCTCGAACAGAAAGGTATAGGTGTTGGTTTTCCCCCGCGCGCTGTTCAGGAGTGGAATGGTAGAGAGATAGTATGATTGTGGTTCTATGAACCCTATGCCAAGCACTTAAATGTGAATCGCAGAGTAGTCATGTAGATGCAGATGTAGATGAACAATTGGTTTTATTAAATACTTGTATTTATTACCATTACTTGACCTTATCTTATTTGGATTATTATTATCTGAATGTAATGCTCCTGAAGATAATAACATATCTGCATAATTTGATAAATTTCCCCAGTAAACTTTAAATTTAAATCTACTATAGTAATTTGTTTTTCAGTTAAATGTGTCATTAATCGATGTGTCCCTTCATATGTTGTTTCACCAACATTTAATTTATTACCATTAAATTCTACAGGTAAATTACCAACTTATAAAAACATACAAACAGGTTTTAAAACCAAATACTTTATCTTCACTATGATTAATACACTTTAACATTCATTCACTAACATTTATCTTTTCAGTTTCTTTTATCTATTTAGCTTCATTTATCTTTTTACTTTCATTTTCTTCTTGGTAGTTATTTAGTACATTTTGAATTTCTGTTTTACTTAATGTATAATCATATTTTCCAGGTATATCGTCAGACCAATTTTTTAATCCTTTAATTGGTGTTATATCTCCAAAATCTTTTATATGAATATTATATGGAATCATTTCTTTTTCAACTTCCCTATTTTCTTCAGTTGCTAATAAAACATTAGCACCTAAACTTTCAATACTATAACTTACTTCTTCAATAGCATTAATAACAATTTGATCTTCCTTTTTATATTTCTCATACTCTGTTCTTGGTTGCTTTTTCCAAACCTTAAATTGTTCTTTTAAATCGCCAACTTTATTTCTATTTTGTTTAGCTTCTTTAACAACTTTTTCATCATACTTTGCAAACATTTATTAAGGGAGAAAAAAACATTAATTATATTTATATTTAGTGTTTATCTTTTAGTTTGTGTTTATGTTATGTTTATGTTTATTTAAAATTAATGCTTTTGTTTAATGTTTAATGTTAACATTAATGTTAAAGTTAATGTTAATGTCTAATTTTTTTTTAATTTTAAAGTTAATGTTAAATTTTTTCTTTAATATGTATGTTGTTAAGAATTACTTTTGTTTAATGTTTATGTTGTTACAAAATGTTGTATTTTGTTTCCAAATTCATCATTCCAACATTTACAGCCAGTACTTTAAAATTACCAAACCTAAAATCTCCAACATCAAACTAATGGTAAGTATGATGTAAATTTGTATCATCTTGTCTAAAAATAATTAAAATTGTCTGTAACTAAGTGTTTTGGTATTTTTTAATAAGATTGAGCTAAATAAAATCAATCTAGTCCTTTGTGCCTACCTCAGGTAAAATAATTTGTAACAATATCTTGATTTTCTAGAATAAAGTCATCAAATATAACAACTGAATTTTCTTTACATTCATCTAATGGAATAATTTCTACTTTTTTGAATAAAACTAACAGTTTATTTATTAATTTTGTCTTCAGTTTTTTAAATTGTTTTATAAATTCTTGATATTTTGGTTGTTATAAACTTTATGAATAAACATACAAATTTCTTCCAGTTAAACAATCCTGTACCTAAAATATAATTATCAATCGTTAATGTTTTTTACCACAACCACTTGGTCTAATTATTGCACATCTTATAGAATTTGCTACAACTCTACCTGTTTTTTTTTAACCTATTTTCTGTAATTCTTACATTAGGTTCCCATCCGCTTTGTTCATTTATTAATAATTTTTTCACTTGCTAATAATTTTTCACTTATTTATAATTTTTTCTTTTATTAATAATTTTTCATTTATTAATAATTTTTTCGGTAGTAAATGAGTAGACTGTTTCAACTAAGTGATAAATCTTCTATATTTAGAAAACGATTAACTGTTCCAATTAATTATAGTAATGTTTCATTAGTTGGTTTTATTCAATTTTTAACACCAAATATTACAACAAATAATAATAAACTTCATTGTGGTTGAGAAACAATAGAAATACCTATAGGTCAATATAAAATTTATTCATTTTAGAAACCTTATTAACACATTAAAGCAGATGCAATTTTAAACAGAATTGTTATTGAAAGTGATGTAAAATTTTATAGGGATATAGCAGATAGTATTTGAAGTGTACTTGGTTTTAATAATCAATTTGTTCAAGGTTTATGAAAAAGTTGTAGCTAATGATGTTCCTAAAAAATTCCTTTTGAATTAATCAATTAAATTTTAATAATGCTGTTGGAATGTATGTAAAATGTAATGATCATTTTCATAAAGAAACTAATATTTAAACATAATGCAGAGGTTGGTGGATCAATAACTTATGAACCAAATTATCGTGTAAATGATCCTATTTTAATACAATTCAGGACATAGAAGTTATTATAACTGATGAAAATGATAGATTAATTGACTTTAATGTTGCTATGTAACAGTTATTTTAGAAACATCTTAATAAATTTTTTCTTAATAAATAAATAATTGCTGAAAGAATCATGAATAAAATTGAAAGTTATCACTTTTGTTCATTTCTTGTTAATGAAAAAACTAAAAATAATTATATGTTGCTAACAATGATACAGAAATTGAAATAAATATTGTTGATAGTTGGCTTCATCCAAATTATGCACAATTATACACACATTGTAGTATTATTGGAAATGATGATACAGATTATCCAACATCATAGAAAATCAAACAAAAAATTAATTGATAATAATGAAACTAAGTTGGTTGACTTTTGTAACAACAAAAAAGGAAATAATATGTTATCTAGAATCGAATATCCTTTTATTTCATCAACAGTTTTACCATATCTAAGCTCATGTGTTACTGACAAAATAAGTTTAGAAGGACATATTCTAAATATAGGAAAAAATAAATAGCAAAAAAATGAAGTACTTTATCCATTCTCAACACTTGGTGGATTTTTTAAAAATAATAAAGTAATGATGTTTGAAGGAAACTTTCCTGTAGTTTTTACACATAGTTCATCTTCTGGAATTGCAATTCTACATTGGTTTGATAAAAATGATGCTCGTGTTGAAATAAAAGATACACTTCATAAAGAAGGTAAAATTGTTATAGAATCTATAAAAATTCTTGTACCTGTTGTTAAATATGAACCAGATTATGAATTTGAACACAGTGAAAATATTTTAAAAAATCCTAAGATACCCATTTCTTTTTATGAATTTCATACAGAAGAAGTTCCTAGATTGTCTTGTAAAAACAATTTTGAACCACATATAACAAATTACTATAACTCTGCAGAATTTGATATGCGACATTTTGTTTTTGTTGTATTTCAGACATATTGTAAAAATAATCAGTTAGTTGAAACATCATTATTTGATCATGGTAAACTACAGAATATATATTTCAAGAATAGTAAAAATGAGGTTTTTCCTCAAGAAATGTGAAATATTAATCCACCAAATAATTTTCTACAAGTATATGATGCATTTCTTGATTTTAAAAAAGTACTTTACTGAAATCAGATACTGATATTAATCGACGTAGTTTTATAACTAATTATCTAATTTATGTAATCAATATGACATGTGGAAAGAATGTTATAACTACACAAAAAACAAATATGAAACTTTGTGCAATCTTTTTTTTGATAGAATTCCAAATGATGCACTTGTTTATTTACATATGTATGCTAAAAAGAATCTAACATATGATGCACAACATAGATTACTTACTGAAAATTTTTAATTGTTAATATTTGCTTCGTTATAAATGAATAAAAAACTTTATAAATTTATAAATGTGTTACCTTCATGCTTATATACATGTCTGAAACATTTTAAGAAAGATAGAAAAAATAAAACTGGACATGTTAAAATAATTTACTTTTGTCAACTAATACATTTTATTTATTTCCTTATGGTAACAATGTAAAATGTTCAAAATAATTTACCTTTGTTACCTAATACATTCCATTTATTTACTTGTTAGAAATCAGTAAGTTATTGTATTTAGTTGTTTTATTGTACAAAATAGGTATTTAGTTAACATTATGAAAATGGTTTAATCAATTAAATGTACCGAATTTTTAAAAATTTGTTGTCTTACTTATAAAGTACAATATTTAGTTTAAAACTGTATTAGTGCACCATAAGTGGCAAAATGTATCTACTCACATGCTTTATTTGTTGGATAGTGGACATCCAAGAATCATCAAAGACCTGCAGTATCCCACCATTAAGTGGATCTTCGTTCTGTGTTGTGAACTCTTGCACCCCCAAAAGAAGGTAGTAATGGTATTGAGGAAAAGTTTATTGTGAACACTTGGGGGGCGAACACAGTGTGATGCTATTGGGCCACTCAATGGCAGATTGGTTCAGAACTTCCAAAGAAAGTGGTATACTGAGCCATTTTTCAGAAATGCAGGAAAGTGGGTCTACTAAAACATTACTTTGCTTACCTGGAATTGTACACACATGCTCATGATCCATTACACACAGGGTCCAGTTTTATCTGTCTTCCAGAAGATATCACACTAAACAGGAGTGTATTACCGTCCAAAATACTGCTAAGAGGAATAACTCATTTTTCACTTGGTCACACCTGAATTGAGATAGAAATTACAAGGGATGCATATCATGCTATTACTTATGGAACATCTAACGTCTCCAAGCTTCATTACTTTATGGGAGTCTCATTCCCAATTAAATACTACGACCTGCTGAAACTGGAAATGCTGAATCCAGTTTATTCATTTCATGTTCACAGCCCACTGGTACATAAAAAAAATAAGTCAGAAGAAGAAGATGAAGAGTAGCTGTACTTCTCTAGGAGCGAGTATTTAAAATGCCCATACTACTGATTGCAGCTTCCAGGGACTGGTATGTGTGAATATGCCTAATGAGGCAAAAAAAGTCCTGAATGCCCACCACCATGAGTGCTGCCCCTTTGTACCTTATACGGATTTAGAATGTGTATCCGCTCCTGTGGCACAGGCAATCCCAATACCTCTCATGGTGCCTCCATAGAGTGGCATACCTTGTGCAGTGGCACATAAGGTTGTATGCTCATGATTCCAGTCTTGACCAATTTGAAGCACACATTGGAGACAATTCTGTAACATTGCTGATCTCTGTGCTCAAAGAACTTGCAAAGTGTGTTGATTAGATTAATTGCAACAACATTCCCATGACCAGCTTGCAGTAGAAAGACATCTTACACAAGCAGACAGCTGATTGTCAGATTTGTATTTTGCCATTAGATAGAAAAGTGGAAACACCATGAATGGGCCATTATTATCTGACTGGGAAGTTTTCTTCCAGAATTTTAGTGGGTGTGATGCTCTCTTTCTTGTTCAGTATTTGGGTGATTTCAGTTGGAAAAGAGGAAAGGTCAGTGTCCTGCCTGATAATGTTGAAAAATAGATCTCATTCTCCAAACGACTCACCTTGAAATTATCGCTGATTGCAGGATTCCACACATTTCATCCACACACCTCTTCAGAAATTTTCTTATCAAATTCGTAAGGAGGATACGTATACCACCTGAGCACATCCAATGATGGATAGTTTCAGCTTGTGATGAAGGGGGCTTTCCTTATGAATACCTGGTGTTCAAGTAGAGACTCGATGAAACCATATTGCCTGGCGTAGCCACATTCGCCAGTAGACTTATAGGCAGTGCCATAATGGATGCAGAGTATGGGCATCTGGTGAATCCAGAATAAGATTTTCACTTTGCAGCGGAGTGTGCGCTGATATGAAACTTCCTGGCAAATTAAAACTGTGTGCCAGACCGAGTCTCGAACTCGGGACCTTTGCCTTTCACGGGCAAGTGCTCTACCAACTGAGCTACCCAAGCACGACTCACGCCGCCTCCTCACAGCTTTACTTCTGCCAGTATCTCGTCGCCCACCTTCCAAACTTTACAGAAGGTCCCGAGTTCGAGTCTCGGTCCGGCACACAGTTTTAATATGCCAGGAAGTTTCATATCTGGTGAATGTTTGGCAGGAGGTCAGCATCTCTACTTTGGGGGAATGTGCTTGATTATCCATGGATACAGATGTGTACCTGCTCGTAGGTGTTTTAGAGAAATTCTGGAGTGTGTGCATGGACATCACCATGCCACGTTGTTGGAGCGGTACGAGAGGAGGAAACTGCGAACGCGTCGTATTTAAATGACAGTGCAGTCGCACTGCATACAATTTCAAGTTTCTCAACAAAATACATCACAAACAGTAGTAGTCAATTATTTTTGGAGCTCTGAGGACATAATTTTTATCTGATAGAAACTGTCGGCATACGGACAGAAGCAGACGATTTCACAGTTTTTCGCACTCAAGTTTCCGTGTAACCGTGAATTATTTAGTTCCATAAACGAAAAAATGTCTTTCACACAAATATGCCAATCGAAATATTGTAGCACTTCTGCAATTTCATTATGGAAACTCTATCTAAGGAAAGCAGTGAAGACATCCTGGATTTACCATTAAAATGGGAATTCCCTTTCAGGTCAATCATTTACATCTGCACAATCGCAGGGGCGCTTTAAACTGAAAGAGCAAACGGTCTCGAAAACGGACGTCAGACCGACAGCGTCCTCAAAAACGCTTAGGAAGCTTTCTTTCAAGGACACAATTGAATTATTTAAGTTTCAAGTTTTCTTTTGCGGCATTGGGCTCTGTTTGTCAAAACGTCTTCCTTCTATAACATTATTTTCTTTTTAAATGCACCCTCATCAATTAAGAACGTTGTTTTTCGCCTTCCGATGTCTTACTGTGGGCACTGAGCAGTCAAGTCCACTTAAACTGCGAGGTAAGGAATCCATTCCTGATGTTCCAATTTTCTTTCCTGCACTCTTTCTTCTTGCACAAATTTAACAAAAGTGAGTGTTAAATCGAAAAATCCTTCCAAGCTTGCCTCTTGACGTAACCAACGTATTTTGCAGTAATATAAGAAGTCTTGATGGTCTTTATTCAGTTCCATCGACAACAGCTGGAACTGACAGTTCAATAATATTGCGACTCACGATTTTTGCTATTCGTAACTCGAAAGTTTTCACGTGCTGCAGGCCTAAAAATTTAAGAGAAAGTGCTTGTTGATGTATTTAACAATGAATCCCATCTGTCGATCGTTGTAATTCCTTGCTCTCTCATTGTCAATTAAATCTTTAAATTCCTTCTGCATAGCACTGTATATCGTTTCCTTGCATATTTGAAGTATCCGTCGCTAATGCTACTGCATAATATATACTGACAAGTATCTTCCCTCTCTTCTCTCGTTCCCATTCATTTTTAAAGGCTAGGGGACGATACATCGCTAGACTGCCTATTTTTAAGCAAACGCCCACTGGGCCTGTGAACGTCCATCATACCACGATCCAACACCGAAGGTTAAACAGCGCTGCCACAACGATGCTGCGAAACTGAAGAGATTTGTGCCGACCAAAAACTGCCACACCGCGATACCAAATTAAGTGTTGCGAAATGCCGATTACTTCTAGGAAGGCAAAAGCAAAGGTGATACAAGAGGAACCTTGAGCTGCCACTGGGTCGTACGTTCGGACTTGGTGAAGTCTGTCACGCCGTAGCCGGCCCTGCTATGGAACTTTTCAGACTGTTGTTGCTCTCCGATTTCTTCGCGGAATGAGGTATTTTCTACTCCTAATATTTCTCGCATGATTCCATCGTCACGAATACCATCATCGGGAGAGTGACATTCATTATGTTTCATTACGAAGACTGGGGATAGTAAATTCATCCGCAGTGTATGAGTTTGAATCCACTTCGCTGTTGGGTTCTGCAAGCTAATTTTTAGAGAATGCGTGGACTACAATTGTTTTCGACAGATCTGAAACGTGTTTTCGGTCCTTCCATTGTAAACCCATAAGAAAAACAGGAAAAGTGTATTTTGATTAATTTCTAATGGACATATTTCTATTGCCGTAAAAAGCTTTCGAAATAAATTAGAGTACGTGTGTAAAAAATGTAACAGTTAAAATTTAAACGTAAAATGCGAGTTATTGCAATTTTTCGATTCTCCACGTATACAAAACTATCATCTGCAATGTACTAGGAAAACTTTCAATCAAAATGATGAAATGTTCTGACAAAGAAACCAGAGCACTCCAAAGAGTGAAACATGTCTCTAATAGAACGAGAAATGACAGTTTTAGGAACACACTGTCTCTGAGACAGAGAAGAGAATGTCCGTTTCTGGAACAGTGTCTCACTGACCGACAATATGTGACAAAAAATCTACTTACTCCAAAATAATGAATGCGCCGATAGTGAGCTTTTGACCAGCAGGCATTCGGGATCTGGCTGAGGATCACCAAGCTTCTCCCGTCTCTCGGGTGCCATGTAGCGTCACGCTGTTAGCATTGTTGACATCAACTATGGTGGTATCTCAGACACATGTTCGGTTCAGAGGCTTAAGTGGGCCACTATCTAGCATCATGAAATAACCTCTCCAGAGATTGCTAAGGTTGCAATGGAGTTCACGAAACCTCACGCTGTCGCTATGTGTGTATTGTATGCAGGGTGCTTGCTTTAAATGGAGGCAACTAAATATCTCGAGAATGATGCATCGTACGAGAAAAATGTTCTCGGTGAAAAGCTGATATTAGTAAAGGGGACATCCATCAGTGCTACAACTAGCCACCTCCTAACTACCCCTCCTGCGTGCATAGGGTCACTTTTGTATTTACAAATCGGAACTCCCCGTTTTTATTGCATCTTCATATTCTACGCCAAAAAATACGTACAGTTTTCTCAAAGCATTGTTTCTCAACCGTGGTAGATGTCGCTGTAATCTATAAATACCATGTCCGCCTGTTTTGGCAGTTAAGGACCGATGCATTGGATTTTAAATTTCTAAAGGTTGATATTTATGTTAGAAATCAACTTACGTGTTTCAAATTTGATAGTATAGTGCTATATGGTTAGCTATTTCATTGTCTGATAAGATAATATGATTAGCGTGATCCAGGAATGTCGATGTGAATTTAATAGTTTTCTGTTCCCATCAAAATTTTTGTTTTGATATCAGTGAGTCCCCTTGCCTCTCACCAATGATGTGTGTAATTTCGGTGACTATCCAGGACAGGTGCACCTGTCACTATCACTCCATGGACATTTTACCTTATTACAGTGGCTGTGATTTGTATTCCGCCAGTAGCCGCAAGGGGGTCAGCGCGAGAGTTATGGTGGTTGAATGGAAACACACACGAAAGTCAATCACTCTGATGGCAGGATCCGAGGGAGGTCACCGGAATCAGGCATTCTGATGGATTAGGGACTCGTCATAAGCAATCCCCAAGGGAACAGAAAACTATGTTACCATAAGGGCAGCTTATTTGCAAGAAGTTTCAATGCACTACTGTATCATTTGTACTGTACAACACATTTGCAACACTCAAGCAACGTTTGACATCAGTATCAACCGTTAGAACACAGGTTTATATTAACATAGTAAATTGAATCTAGAATAAAATGTGTCGGTTCCTACTTGCAAAACTCACGCACTAGTTAATTGTCGATTACAGCGCCAGCTGCCAAGAATGGGAAACCGTCACTTGAGTTAATCATATTTATTTTTTGGCGTTGAATCCGAATATGCAATAAAAATAGATGTCCCCATTTGAAAATACAAACTAGTCCCCGCCCACGAAGGAAGGGTGGTTAGGTGGCCAGTTGTAGCATAGACGGACATCCCCTTTACGAATATCAACTTTTCACCTAAATCGATTTATTGGTACCATGCAGCGTTTTGGAGATATTTTGTTGTTTAAAGTTGAAATACACACCCTGTTTAGTGTAACAACGCACCTCAGCTCTGTCGGAACGGGCCTCAAAAGGTCCAACGGCACCGACCGAACGCCATGTCATCCTCAGACGATAGGCATCACTGGATGTGTATACGGAGGGGCATGTTAGTTTTCATGATTGGAGCTGCTACTTCTCACCAAAGCAGCTCCCTAATTGTCCTCACAAGGGCTGAGTGCACTCCGCTTGCCAACAGCACTTGACAGATCAAGATGGTCGTCCACCCAAGTGCTCGACAGTGCTTAATATTGGTGATCTGACAGCAACCATTGTGAACATTACGACGAGGCATTTGCATGTATATTGTATAGAAGTATGTAAATAACCAATGGGAAATATAGTAATATACATCTATTATATAAAAGTTTCCATTTAAGTGAAACTAAAAATGACTTTGTAAAATAACCTTGCAAAAAACATTCAGAGACACAGTAACTGTCGATGACATGCCTCGGTCAGGCCGGCCAAGGCTACTACTGCAGTGAATGACTGCTGCCTACTGATTATGGCTCGGAGGAACCCTGAGAGCAACGCCACCATGCTGAATAACGCTTTTCGTGCAGCCACAGTGACTCAAACTGTGTGCAACAGGCTGCATGATGCGCAACTTCACTCCCGACGTCCATGGCGAGATCCATCTTTGCTACCACGACGAAATGCAGCGCGGTACAGATGGCCCAACAACCTGCCGAATGGACAGACCAGAATTGGCATCACGTTCTCTTCGCGGATGAGTGTTCCATATGCCTTCAACCTGAAAATCATAGGGAACGTGTTTGGAGGCAACCCGGTCAGGCTAAATGCTTTAGCCACACTGTCTAGCAAGTGCAGCAAGATGGAGGTTCCCTGCTGTTTTTGAGGGGGGGGGGGGGAATTATGTAGGGTCGACATACACCGCTGGAGGTCATGGAAGGTGCCGTAACGGCTGTATGACACGTGAATGCCATCATCTGACTGATAGGGCAACCATATTGGCAGCATATTTGCGAGGCATTCGTCTTCGTGGACCACAATTCGCGCCCCCATCGTGCACATCTTGTGAATAACTTCCTTCAGGGTCCGCAGCTCGTGGTTGTGCGGTAGCCTTCTCGCTTCCCACGCCCGGGTTCCCGGGTTCGATTCCCGGCGGGGTCAGGGATTTTCTCTGCCTCGTGATGACTGGGTGTTGTGTGATGTCCTTAGGTTTGTTAGGTTTAAGGAGTTATAAGTTATAGGGGACTGATGGCCATAGATGTTAAGTCCCATAGTGCTCAGAGCCACCCAACCACTTCCTTCAGAATAACAACATCGCTCGACTAGAGTGGCCAGCATCTTCTCTAGACATGAAACCTATCGAACATGCTAGGGATAGATTGAAAAGGGCTGTTTATGGACGACGTGACCCACCAACCACTCTGACGGATCTACGCTGAATCGCCTTTGAGGAGTGGGGCAATCTGGACCACCAGTGCCTTATGAACTTCTGAGTAGTATGCCACGATGATTATAGGCATGCATCAATGCAAGAGGACGTGCTACTGGGTGTTAGAGGTACCGGGGTCTACAGAAATCTGGACCACCAACTCTGAAGGTCTCACTGTATGGTGGTACAACATGAAATGTGTGGTTTTCATGAGCAATAAAGAGGGCGGAAATGATGTATATGTTGATCTCTACTGCAGTTTTCTGTACAGGTCCGGAACTATGGCAACCGAGGTGATGCAAAACTTCTTTTTATGTGTGTATAAGCTGAGAAGTCTTGTGAAGTCCTTCCTCTCCTTCCTTAATTGTCAGATGTGGTGACAGCCAACTTCAAACGCTGGAGTTGGGAATATTTATAGTTTGCTGAATATCTTCTACGAACGTACCTAATTGTCCCTACTGTTGTAATTTTTTTAAAGAAATTAGTAGCTGGCATGCATAGGCTACGTAACAGACACGAACAGGTGGTCAGTCACAGTCTTTTCCTGTCAGAACTCTACAGTGCACACTCTGAGGCCATAATTTTGTATCTCCCGTTCTTTAATACACCCCTATAAATTACAGTGAGTACAAGAAGTATTTGATCCTGAATAGACGGAATAGAATAACGACGGATAACGCATACGTGAATGCTTTCGCAGTTGCTTTGTGCTTTCGTAGTAAGTATGAGAATGATGCATAGAAGTCTAATAGAAAGTTCCAATTTAATGGGCTAGGGCAACAGATCGACCAATAGGCACACTCCTCGATCACCCCTTGCCTTAGGTGCACGTCATGGTATTCGGCAAGCTACTGATGCTATAATGTATTTTAATGCTTCAGTTCAGAGTGTTCTGTTTCAGTCCCTGTCTCTTATTTCGTCAGGTTGATACACAATTTGGTTCCGTTTTGGATACTTTGTGTGAGTTCTTCTTCTGAGCACTTAACAGTGGTTATCCGACTACAAATCTGGTGTTTACATTCACTCGTTTCTCTCATAGTTCTGACTGTTGTCGTTTTCCTTAGGACTTCCACAGTTATTTGGACACACATTTCCTTTTCAATGTTTTCATTCTTTTTTTTTTTTTTTTTTTTTTGTTATTTTTCCCCTCGTTTCTCTGGAGAGATTTGATTTAATTTTTACACGGCTGTGCCACTGATATCCTTATTTAACTCTAGACTCTCGTGCTTTCTTCTTTTGTTAGTATTTTAATTTGCAAAAATGTCAGAAAATTTGAAACACTAAGAAGCCTAACTGTACGAACCTCTTATCACACATAAGTAATTTAACATCAGACTAATGATTTACAGATTCAAAATGGTTCAAATGGCTCTGAGCACCATGGGACTTAACAGCTGAGGTCATCAGTCCCCTAGAACTTAGAACTACTTAAACCTAACTAACCTAAGGACATCACATACATCCATGCCCGAGGCAGGATTCGAGCCTGCGACCGCAGTGGTCGCGCGGTTCCAGACTGAAGCGTCTAGAACCGCTCGGCCACTCCGGCCTGCGATTTACAGGTATGTACATGATCTCCCATTTCAGTAACTCAATAGCTCTGAGATATCTCAGATTTTGCCGACCGACCGCTTTGCTGTATGACACGTAAATGTGAAACTCAGGGAAGTATGTCGCCCTTCACTCTTCGAAGATCACTCACTCTCTCCCACAAGTGTTATGGGATTTATCTTTTGAAATGAACCTTGTTGTGTTATCTATATGGCAGTACTTCGGTTTGTGAAACCATGCTAATATGTAAGTAGCTTTTCAGAGTATCCTTAACACTTAGTACTCTAGAACGCATGTTATGTCTCTCACCAATGCAGGTTGCCATAATGCAGGCAACTAATTTAGCGATGGGAACTTTCCTAAAATTGCATTTTTCCACTCAGCACGGCAGCAATGCCTTTGTCTTGCATATTGTAGTCTATGGAGGCAGTAGTTTCAGCACAATGAAACGTGACGTAATGGTGTGGCTAATAGCAGGCCATCAATACCATACAGGGCAAAACCCTAGTGGCAGACAGGTCTAAGTGCATTTCGGTGTACCAACGTAGAGTGAACAGTGTGAACGAAGGGGCATGGCCCATTACTACCATGCAATCAAACTGGCAGTTAGTTCGTGTTGTAATCACATTGTATTTTACAGTACCTGCAAATCACAACCTGAGACCCACCTCTATCCATTAGTCCCGCATTCGCTTCGAAAACACCATGTACGCTGTAGAAGCCGAAATTTTCTCATGTGACAAATTCATTTACTTCCCGCGCTGAAATTTTTATCGTTAGCAATTATGTCATGTTTCCACTTCATATGACGACTCTTAGCCGTGCGGTCTGAGGCTCCTTGTCACAGTTCGCGCGCCCCCCCACCACTCATCGAGTCCTCCCTCGGGCGTGGGTGTGTGTGTGTTGCCCTTACATTTAGTTACGTTAGGTTAAGTAGTGTGTAAGCCTTGGGACCGATGACTTCATAAGTTCGGTCCCATAGGAACTAACCACATTACCACAAAATAAAGACTCTTTACTAACTTAGATTGGTGTAACACAAAGTTACTTCCTCTATCTTAGCTACACGATCGTCTTCTGTCTCCATAATCTATACATTGAAGAACGAAACTGCTGATCAACAATCAACACCGAAAGCTCCGACCGCCCAGTCAAGCTAAATAACGACCCTAGAATTAAGATTTCGAATACTGGTGATGAAACTCAAAGCCCACACACAGAGATAGGACTTGTACTTCTATTCTTCCCATACCCGAAATAAATTTGGACAATCACTATCGATCTCAAATATCAGTTCTGATAAATTCATACATCACCAAAACAAATATGCGTCAGTGTGGCTTCTAGAACCTATACTCTGTCCCGGAAGAGGAGCCACAGCCGACTCGTCGATTCGACGTATTCTTAGCGGCCCCTGAAATATTTTAAGATTTATGAACTTTCGCTAGTCGGTGCTGCAGCTACAGCTTGTTTAGTAGTCGTCACTATTGGGAGCTACCGCTACAATCCCTCTCACCACTGCTCTTTATCACAACATGGTTCCGAAGTCGGAAACTGCTGATGAATGTCCACTCCTAGCACAGATACATAACTTACAGTTCCTTCATTCCTTCCTTACTCGAAGTGTAGCTGGTCCTATCTACTTTCATTAGTCACTGTGCCCTGTGTGTGTGTGTGTGTGTGTGTGTGTGTGTGTGTGTGTGTGTGGGAGAGAGAGAGAGATAGAGAGAGAAGGGTAGGAGCATGGAACAAAGAGGAGGGTAGAAGTGTAAAATAAAAGCTTCAAAACAAGAAAAGTAGATCTTATTTTACCTTTCATCTTAGAGGAAAGAGATAAGGCATAATGCAAGTACGTTTTCAGAACGAAGAATGAGTAATGAAACGGAGGTTTTAAAAGAGAACTGTTTCATAGCTTTTGAGAGGAATGACAGTAGAGGAAAATAAACAAGGAAGTATAGGGAGACATTACAAGGAAATATAAAATTTCAACAAAACGGTCTTGATTTATTTATTATCTTTTTAGAGGATGGAGTAACAGGTAAGAGGGACGAGAGTGTAAGAGAAGGAGAGTGACAGATGGAGAAGTCAGAGGAGATATCAAAGGTGTATAAATATCTGAAGAGATATTTTACATGTTTTAGGGAGAATGCAAATGGTAGCAATATAAGAAGAGAGGGAGTTGAATCTGAAATAACAAAATACAACCTTCAATAGGACCCTCTTAATTCATTAGTTTCTATTAGTATGTAGGGAATGAGCTAATTAAAGATGTATGTATCATTTCAAAAAAGTGTTTAAATGAAACTTATATCACTGAAAACACAACTTAAAGTAAAACCAACTCGTATTATCACGAGTTCGATACTTTTCTGTAGCCAAGTCATCTTCCACTGGCTCTCACTGATAGAAAAATGAGCTAAAGAAAAATTAAATAAAATAGAATGTTATCAGTGCTCCAATATCTTGCCCAGAATGCACCATCCTTTCTAACTTCAGTCTTGTCTCTTGGTACTGAATCTATGAGGCGTTGGACGTAATTGCCAGAAGAGGTTACTCGGCCCCATGCTTCAAGAACTCAGTCCGAAAGTGCGTCAACAGTAGCCTGTTAGTATTGTGGCCAGATGTCTGACAGTGATTGTGCTACCTCAGCCCACATCATCTCCATTGGATTCACGTCAGAGGGCCGTGGCGGCCACTCCATGACGTTAATGCTCATGTTCGACAGCTGTTGCCGAATGAAAATGAACTTACGCATAGGAGACCGAACTTCCTATAAAGTGAATTCTATTCCATTGCATAATATTCACATTGGAGGCAGCATTATATTGTTCATTACATGAGCATACTACTTGCTGTCAAGAGTTCCCTCAGGTCTGTGAAGTACTCCTGCTCCTCTTACCTAAGTCCTGCCCCAGCAGACAACCGATATGCGCCTCTACTTCTTTTTGTCGCGACATATCTTCACGATGTCTTGTCCTTCGTGGCCGCGTTCAGATGGAGATCTGCGAATGTCAGTCAATATAAAACATTTTCCTCAGTTTCACAGAGAATCTTTATGCGTGCAGTCCAGCTTTCATCAACCTTTAGTGAAGTTTCTCACTAGAAGGAAGGATGCTGGTCTTTCGCTGCCACCTGTTTCGCGTTGTTGTAGTAATACCGAAATATAAGGCAGAATAAAACATTACAATAAAACTGACATTTACAAAAGCAGGAGGCGCATGGATACACGAGTAGTAGGACAGTTCACCCGCCTTTTTCTAAAGATCATGTCAGACATACGGATTTTTGCTGAAAACCTATAAACCTGCGTGTATAAGAAGGACGATTATTTTTGCGCCGTGTGGAGTTGTGTATTTCAGATCATGTAACATATTACCAATACGATCATGTGCATATTGCTTGTCATCGCTGATGTATTTTGTGACTTATGTTATTAATTACACATTAGCACATAACATATATTATGTCCCCCTTTCCACCATTCCCCACTTTTTCGATCGCTCACTTCCAGCAACGAACCTTCCTGTCCTTCCTCCCTTCTCGCTCTCCTTTCTCCCTTCCCCCCTCTCTCTCTCCCTCTTCCTCCTTCTTATTTCAACACCCTCCCTCATTTGCATTTCTCGCAGTTATTCCTATCCCCTCTTTACCCTTATGTACGCGCCTCCTCCATTTCCATAGGTCACGTATCTCTCAAGTTGGCTATTTATGTCTTGTTTTTCTAATTTAAATCTGCAGTCTGATATTTTACACGTACACTATCAACATTTTATTAATTCAAAGTCCTTTTGTAGGTACAAATGTCATTTCCATTTTAATGGTTGTGCTCTGCCTTATACTGTGGTATTATCATAGCAAATTAATAATTTTGGGTTGATATCGTTTGACAGTATAATATACCATTCTTACGATTAGTGGTCTATGACCTACCTACGTCATTGGACATTAGTGCCACGTACTTGGATCATGTAATATTTACGAAACGTTTTTTGGTGTTTAGTTTATTATGTTATTAAAATAGATCATCACAATGTATTCCCATTTGCACTCATGTACCACTTTTCATTCTGTCATCTTATGTATTTCACTATGGTAGTAAATACGACACAGTGCCACCATGTTTACCCTGCTGCCATAATGGCAATTTTGTCTTCATATTCCGGATCTATGGGAACTCGCTGTCATGTCATGTTACGAACACATCTCGTAAACCTCTTGTCCTTGTTCTACCTTTGCACGTTGGTACGTAGGAATTGAAGGTTAGCCCTTTTTTTAATGTTGGTTAGCTACTACCATGTAAATAGTAATGTATTTTTGTATAACAATTTGTTTGTTGTATTTCTAATTTAGATCTCTGAAGGTGAAAATAATTCCGAATCGTGATCAATTAAATCTTCATCACCTACTGTATGACATTTTATTCGATCTAGCCAGCTTAACAACAGATCTATACATAATTACTAAAACAATTGCTAGACTCCTACATGACTTTCTCACACGTTTACTAATTTCGTGGTGCTAATTTTCATTCCAAAAACTGCGAAGTTATTTTTTCAGGTTGCAAGAGACGAAGATCAGCGATTTAAAAAAAAAAAAAAAAAAAAAAAAAAAAAAAAAAAAAAAAAAAAAAAAAAAAGAAAGAGGTGATAAACTTGGTCTTTAAATTTTTGTTTAGGGTGAACGGTAGATAATAAATCATTATAAGCGCATTCTTAAAATTGTATAGGTTTCTGTGCCTCATATTGGTTGGTATCTAGGTGCCGTCGCTGCGATCCGAACATTCAGCCTGGTATATAAGATGTAATAAAGTAAGCAATACTCAGCACACTGGCAAAGGTGAATACAGAGTGAGCGTCGGATACTCGCATCTCCCGAATCAGTGAACCCCTCCCTTTGCCCAACGTCAAGCCCTGGTTCAGTTTTACTGCTACTGCCAAATTTTCTCGTTTTTCTACCATTTTGTCTACAGTGGCCCTGTGTTTTTGCTCTCAAGTATACAAGGAAGCATAGCGCTGAAAGAAGGGTTCATTCTGTAACTAGCTGTGAAGTAAAAGGAATAATTGAAATGTCCGTCAACTTATTCTGTGTGGCAGTACCATATGATGACTTATGTGAGAACTTTTCTGTGAAAAGGTAAAGAAATTTATCGTTGCACAAATTAAACTCCGGATGATGTACCAAACCAATGAGTTAAGAAACCACTTGATAAACAAGAAGAAATGCCAAGATGGAAAATAAGCTGAGTGTGACCATTTGCTGTTTGAAATTTGTGACGAATAAAGAATTTTGTAATATTATCTTATTAGTTTGTATTGTGGTAATCAAATGTACTAAACTCTACTGGTGATATGAGGGAGTTCAGTGGACTAACAGAAACGCAAAAAGGGAGTCATTACTGCAGAGCAGATGCTACAGCAAGTACAGCAAGCAATACGGTAATTAACAACGTAGTAAAGGCACGACAATGAGTGTTCCGATTTCTGGTGTCATTGTGGTTCTTACTCTACTTTGTGCAATTTGTATTAACTTACGTGGAAACTGAAGCATCCCCAACTCTCTTGTGGTTCCCCTTTTAGGTACTCCACGTCGACGTCTGCTCGTAGATACGTATCGTCTGTAGGTTTTCCGGCTTTACTTCCCGACGTGACAGCGACGACTCTCCGATGAAGTGCGCGCCTTGTGTTTTGCTATTACTGCGAGTCTTGTAAATATCGCTTTTATTTAGTAATTTGCCCGGCTAAAACTCTCCCCTTTTATGATTAAGACAGCCTGCGCCACCTTTCGTAGGGAGTGGGGACGCCAAAGAGTCACAAAAGTTCATATTAAGCAGTACGTAAAACACGTAAACGTTCCCTTCAGTTAGCGTGTTCCTTAATGCCCACGCTTTCCGCTAGATGGTGCTGACTTACTGCTGAATAGCTTTGGTTCCGTAAAACCTTCACTGATTAGTACTAGGTAAATGAAATAAGTACAACACTCTTGTATTTCACTTTCACTCTATATTCAAGGATTAAGATGGTGATGGATGATGGTCTATTTAAAAGGTTCCTAGCCTGGAGGAATCTAAATAGTCCGCACATGCTGATATGCACGCGCTCTGCGTCCAGATTCTCAACTAACGGCACACGACACTTTCAAAAGTCCACACGTTAATATCTGAATACTGGTACCTCTGAATTCACTCGTATCAGCAGATCATTTGAGTTTCTGTCGTCTATATGTCCGTAAGGTTCCAATCTAGCACTAAACTCCTAAAATCCCCTTAATACTTCGTTGCTACCAACAGTCGAAGATCGTACACTACATCACTTTTAATCCCCGTAATATTGTAACGGTTTATCGAAATCTTAACACGATAAAGTCCAATCTAATTATTGTCTCACTGACTGACATGGGTTCCCCGCCCTTTAACGAAACAATCAAGGGAAAAAAAGGCCGCAATAATGACGATCAGGCCTTTTTATAGGTTTTTCATCACAAGAGTGTAACGTCACTGCCTTCTCCATGACGGAGCTTCCCTAGCTTTGATGTACTTAGACGTTAAACTGCTTGCTGATATACCATAATTTTGATCTGCAATTACCGAACTATGATTCTACACTATTTTCCCCTCTAAAAATTCTATTCTTAATTTTAAATTACTCTTTCTTTAGCTTTTGTCATTGTAAACTAAACCGAGGTGTTACAAAACCCATCCGACTGCTTGAGCATCCAATGCATCAACTACCAGTAGACCAGGTTAATATTCGGAAATAGTAATGAATTTTATGATCAGCCAGTGAACATTGTGACTGACGCTCGATGGGAATAATGAAAAACGGAGTATATTCTACACGTATGTCTAACCATGAAATGTGTTATTACGAATTTTTCCAGATGCTGTCTGCACTCGCCGCAGACCATAGCCTGTGCTAAGTCTGGATGCTGCCAACTTGGCGCCTTTCCACTGCGCGGATACCTGATGTGTGACTATCGTCTGCTGCCAGCCGCCTTCCTGGTGGACAGGGATTTGAGCCTCGACCATCTAACTGCTGCTGCTGACACCGGCCGAGGTCAGCCTACGTAACGGAGGACGTTAGCCGCCGTCTCGGTGCCGTCTTGTTATGAAATAAACGGATTATTCCCAGCCAGTACTGTTTCCATGACGGGTCACCGCATGACAGCTGTCGCCACACCAAGACAGCCAAAACCACGGCGATGAACTGCATACACCGTGACCTATCACAGACAATCTCACCACTGACTGTAGCGGATACTTACCCTAGCTGCTTTAGTTACATTCTTTCGTACAACTTTGTTTCCTACCGTGCAAAATTGTAGTTCTTCCTGACTGAATTACGTATTTGACATGAGACGTCGGTAACAGCAGGCGACGCTATATGTGTTACGTAGTATAGTTTTGCGACAAATCCTTTCGACTGACACTAAAAAACACTGCAATATTTGATATATTCTACTACAATATTTGTTTCATGTTTCATTTATTTTAACTTTGTAATCATCATTATTACCACCACTTTAAGACATAAATCTGCTATTACCGCCTTCATGACAGCCCTATGTTGTGTTAACATTGCCAGTAGCGTCCAGTTCGTATAACATTAGAAACTCGTTAACTCGTTTCTACATCTACATCTACATACATATTCCGCAATCCACCATACGGTGCGTGGCGGAGGGTACCTCGTACTACAACTAGCATCTTCTCTCCCTGTTCCACTCCCAAACAGAACGAGAGAAAAATGACTGCCTATATTCCTCTGTACGAGCCCTAATCTCTCTTATCTTATCTTTGTGGTCTTTGCGCGAAATGTAAGTTGGCGGCAGTAAAATTGTACTGCAGTCAGCCTCAAATGCTGGTTCTCTAAATTTCGTCAGCAGAGATTCACGAAAAGAAAGCCTCCTTTCCTCTAGAGATTCCCACCCCAGTTCCTGAAGCATTTCCGTAACACTCGCGTGATGATCAAACCTACCAGTAACAAATCTAGCAGCCCGCCTCTGTATTGCTTCTATGTCCTCCCTCAATCCGACCTGATAGGGATCCCAAACGCTCGGGCAGTACTCAAGAATTGGTCGTATTAGTGTTTTATAAGCGGTCTCCTTTACAGATGAACCACATCTTCCCAAAATTCTACCAACGAACCGAAGACAACTATCCTCCTTCCCCACAACTGCCATTACATGCTTGTCCCACTTCATATCGCTCTGCAATGTTACGTCCAAATATTTAATCGACGTGACTGTGTCAAGCGCTACACTGTTAATGGAGTATTCAAACATTACAGGATTCTTTTTCCTATTCATCTGCATTAATTTACATTTATCTATACTTAGAGTTAGCTGCCATTCTTTACACCAATCACAAATCCCGTCCAAGTCAGTTTGTATCCTCCTACAGTCACTCAACGACGACACCTTCCCGTACAGCACAGCATCATCAGCAAGCTGCCGCACTTTGCTATCCATCCTATCCAAAAGATCATTTATGTAGATAGAAGACAACAGTGGACCTACCACACTTCCCTGGGGCACTCCAGATAATACCCTCACCTCCGATGAACACTCGCCATCGAGGACAACGTACTGGGTTCTATTACTTAAGAAGTCTTCGAGCGACTCACATACTTGGGAACCAATCCCATATGCTCGTACCTTAGTTAGGAGTCTGCAGTGGGACACCGAGTCAAACACTTTCCGGAAGTCAAGGAATATCTCATCCGTCTGATACCCTTCATCCATGGTTCGAAAGATATCATGTGAAAAAAGGGCGAGTTGCGTTTCGCAGGAGCGATGCTCTCTAAAGCCGTGCTGATGCATGGACAGCAACTTCTCTGTCTCAACTGAGAATATGTTCAAGAATCCTGCTACAAACCAATGTTAAGGATATTGGTCTGAAATTTTGAGGGTCCGTCCTTCTACCCTTCTTATATACAGGCGTCACCTGCACTTTTTTCCAGTCGCTCGGGACTTTACGTTAGGCAAGAGATTCGCGATAAATGCAAGCTAAGTAAGGAGCCAATGCAGTAGAGTACTCTCTGTAAAACCGAATTGGAATCCCATCAGGACCTGGCGATTTATTTATTTTCAACCCGTTCAGCTGCCTCACAACCCCAGGGATGTCTATCACTATGTCCTCCATACGGGAATCTGCACGAGACAGGGTATCCAAAATAAAACTGACGTGGAAATTAGCAATCATCGGTTTTGTCATAATGTAACGGCTCCTCAGCATACCGATAAGGATCTACCGATGCTTAGTGGCATGTGTTCTGCAATCTTATGTGTGGGGTTTGGATCACACAGGTCTCAACTGAAGAATATTCAAATGTCCCGATATGAAATCATTCAGGAAGCAGCGATGGTACAGAACATACATATGTTCGTCTTCGAAATTAAACTCACACAAAACAAGAGATAATTTCTTAAAATAAAAATGCCGGGCCTTTCTGATATTACTGTCACATGGCGATCTTTTAATTACAGCCGTACATCTAACTAGGGTAGTGATTTTATCAAACTTTTTATTTTTTGCAAGTTATTTTTTACCCAAGCTAAGTCTTCTGGTGTCCCAACTCAATTCGAATAGCTTTCTAGTGGTTTCAATGCTTTTTAGATTACGTTGTCACGAAATTTCGAAAATACCTCCCAGATCAGTGTCATTTTGGATGGTCTGTACAAAAAAATCATTACAATGTTAACTGTTTGCCAGATCTTTATCTAAAGAAGAAGGTAATGAGATTGTCAATCGTAAAAAGGTTGCATATTTCACTAACGTACTTTTTGCATGCGTTGCAGTGCCACCTACTATATATGGAGACTTTCATATATGTGCCACATTCATAGAAGATATTTGCGGACTCGAGGAAAAAACTTAACTTATTTTCATTGTAATGACTATACCGACGGAGCCACTAGGTGCATACAGACAGTTTACAAATGTATGGAATGTTTTAGCCTAAGTCCCAGTTATAGCTTGGGAAAGAAAGGGTGAGACAGATAGTGTTCAAGTTAGATAGCTATGTGAGAATATTCTCGGACGCTAGTGAGAAAATAATCTTAATTTAACTATAATGCCACTGAAAGAAATATTTAGTGAAACATAAACACAGTTTTGAAGTTGATAATGAAGATCACCTGAAACAATAATATTTCCACAACCTGAGTGGTGGTTAGCTTCATGTAGTAGTTGTAGCTATTGGCTGGCAATGTGTGGGTCTTTAGTTACATTTCCACCTCCTGCAGCTACAAGTAGTGAGTTAGTCGTAATATATGGGAGCGTTTGAGACATACATACTGATCAGTTATTCTTATATTCACGCATATTCTGTGTATTTTTAAATTGGAGTGCTCTAGAGACGAGGGCAGCATAACTCTGTATTCCTGTAGAAGACAACAGTCAAGTTCTGTATCTACTTTCGATAGTTCAGAGTGAGAAACAACTAAACCTCAGGTTAGTAGGAAATCGGTGAGAAAAATGATTTTCTTAAGTCTTACGTCATATACCTCGGGTAGTCATTATGTTGTGTGGAGGCACACTTCCATTTTTCCTTTCTGTAGACGCAGCCATGGACGGCTACCGGGGTGCCCATACGTGCTATTGTTTCAAAATATGTATCCTAAAACCGTTATCAATAACTGCACATGATCTAAAATAGCACGTTAATTTCAGTAGTAATTTAAAATTTACAATCCCGAGCAGTTCACACTGGGCACGAGTGAAATCATTCCGCCGTAACATACCATCTGACGCTCTGTCGCCAAGTATCGATGCAGACGTAGCAACAGATGGTCTACAGCTGCGCCAAGTCCGTGCTGCGAGGCGACAGATAAGCGTCGGCGATGTGTCTCCGTCACACGTTTTTTGTCGCAGTTTCGCAGACGCGCCGCCCTTCGTGTTCACGCATTCCCTGGACGCCGGACAACACAATAAGAACACAGTTCTTCAACTCTCTGACCTGTCTGCCGTCTCTGCATTAGCAGGACGAAAAGCAAGTAGAAGAAGAGAGCACGTTTCTCCAGCTGTTGCAGTAGCAACTCCGCTATCCTCGGGAACGATGCTTAAAGTTGGCGCTAACAGGGACGTCAGATGCAGCGCTACTGGTGAGGGATCAATACATACTCCTTCTATGGCTGCCAATTACATGCATTCGAAATGGCCTCTGCTCGCCCTCGTTCCATTTTTATCAGTCATAACTTAGTCGTTAGGGAGCCTGACACGCATTTTGCAGGAACGACATTGACAGATCATCTTTCATTTTCTTTCTTTTGCAATTTCTTAGTTCAATTAATAAAATAAAAATAAGGGCCTAAGTCTCGTTTACAAGTTTATCATTAGAGGCGTAGCGGAGGGTTATCTAATACGAAGATACGAAATAAAATCGTCGTATCCTGTTCGAGGAATACGCCTTAAGCGATTTATGCATAGCACTCGCAACCAACATTTGGAGTCTAGATTGCCGTACGAGAATTTGAACTCCACTCGTCCCAGATGTGAGCGAAGTATTTTAAGTGCTGCGCTACCTATCTACGTTTTTACTTTATTTTTATCCAATGTTTAAGTTTGTGTCCATAATCTTTGTGTGTATAATCTTTGTGTACATAATCCTTACGAATAAAACTTCCAACTCTTGGTGAAATAAACGAAAACATGACAGATAGCCGCACGCTAAATGCCACATCATTCGAACAAAATTTGTTAGATTAGCACAGCAGATAATGTGAAATAAATTAATAGACAGATAATGAGAAATACTGAACACTAATGTCAAAGAATAAAATATGATATAAAGATGAACAGTGCGTAAAATAAAACACAAAACATAAACACACGCTATTACAAAAATAGATGTACTATACATGTAGGTAGTCTTTTCTGGCTGCTTCTGCTCGGGTAAGGGAGGAAGAATTAACTGAAATAAGTTATGATGCCCTAATTTCATAAAAAAACATTACAACCTATATCGACGTTCAAGGGATAAATGTAGAGATCGTAACAAAGCACCAAAATTTAAAACTATACCCGGAACTGCGCATTACAAAAATTCTGGAAGAATTTCTAATACGTACAACACGTTAGGCGATTATAAATCTCCGCAAGGTTCAGTACATTCTCCTGTACGTTTGTCATCATACAAAGATAAACTTACTGACCAGCCAAACACGGATGTTAAATTTCGGTGATGAGTGAAAATGTCGTTCAGGTTGGAGTACGTCCGTAATTTTTATGGCGTGTGAGTAGTGCTGCTTACGATTGTTTTATTCATCCGTCTCCAGTTCCACACGAGTGTTTCTTCTTCACAGATGAAAATGGGAGCCAGGGAGGCAGCACATTACATCTGACACAAGAGGGGATGTGTCTTGAGTTTTTATGGATACACCGCTGAAGCAATGGTCTAACTGGCAACTTCGTACGAAGCTGCTGCCGCACTCATTTCCGAGATAGAATTATGGATCTCAGATCTTATGATATTGAAGTTCCCTGTCGGATATTTCGTCTTCATCAGATCAGGGCAAGGAAATGACAGGAAACTGTGTGCTAGCAAATCACGGCTATAAATATATACAGTTCTTATACTCATGTAGCTATTGTACGTTTATTCTGAAGAGATAATCGTGTTCAAAAATGAGCACGCCACTGCAGACGGAACATGCCTATATTAAGATTTGAACGTTTTTATGACACTCTACAAGGCTATCAACGATTATATTTATCCTAATGTTCACTAAGAGTGAAGTGAAAGATGTAAGGTGGCGTCAAGTGTGGTGTCACCGCCAGACACCACACTTGCTAGGTGGTAGCCTTTAAATCGGCCGCGGTCCGTTAGTATACTTCGGACCCGCGTGTCGCCACTATCAGTGATTGCAGACCGAGCGCCGCCACACGGCTGGTCTAGAGAGACTTAGTAGCACTCGCCCCAGTTGTACAGCCGACTTAGCTAGCGATGGTTCACTGACAAAATACGCTCTCATTTGCCGAGACGATAGTTAGCATAGCCTTCAGCTACGTCATTTGCTACGACCTAGCAAGGCGCCATTACCAGTTACTATTGATGCTGTAAAACATCTACCGTCAAGAGCGATGTTCACCAATTATGGATTAAAGTTACGTATTCCAGCAGCTACGTACGTTTTTTGTTAGTCTCATTTCCTTGACCTGTTCCAGACTTCACGCCAGCCTGCGTTAGCTAAAACGCGTGTCTTTCGGCTTCCTCTCTTAGTGGGTTGGCTGTCTTGCCAATCCACAACATCAAGTATGTGAGGTTCAGGTATTGTCATGGTAGATAAGAAAACATTGTTTGAACGGGAGAACGGTTCTTGTGAGGTTTACGTTTTCAGAAAAACGTCTGGGCACTGTTGAACTCAAATGGGAAAACTGAAAACGCTGTTTAAATTAAGTGAACAAACGGATGCTCAATCAGAAAACAAATAAGCTATTTTGGTTACAAATGTCTCAGTTTAATTATTTCTTATCTCCATTAAAAAACGAGGTGTATAAATTGTTTGCTGTTGCACTATATGCTTTCTTTGAAGAATACTGACCATCGGCAGAGACAGTGAAAATATACTACAGGACAAAATATCTGCGACACCTCTGGATTCGTTGCGAATCGGGTGACCGATAAAGATTTAACAGTCCTTAAAGTTTCGTTAGTTTCCAGCTATGATCAACCAAGGGCCTAAGTCGTCTAGCGAGAAGGAGAGCACCGTCTCATTTAAAATGTAAATATAGAGGGATATTAGCAACTCATCAAGAGTGGATGAAGTAAGAGACGTCTGAAGCTACCAAATCAGGGAAGGAAGCTAAAGGGCGGAGGCAGCTGAAAAACAGGAAGAGGACAGCAGCAAAAAAGAGAAACTGAAGGCAGTGTTATTAAGGCGAGACTAACGAAGAGTCCATTGTGACTCGTGAGATACTGAACCCTCGTGACGTAGAATTTTAGGAGGTTATTTTGGTACGACTTTCAGTGTTTCTATCGTGCCAAAACTCAGTATGTGGAACAGGAATAAAATACACGCAATATAGTTTCCTGTTTTGTGCTACGATCCTATCACAAAATATGATATTGTCGTTGGCACAGTCATTCACTTATTAAAATATAAAGAACGCTTTCACTACTCACTGAACCAGAAGGGTACATCCAGGCACACTGACGAAGATTACTGAAATGAAACTGATGTTCATGTTCACTCTGAGCGTCTCTATACCTTACAAAGAGAACTTCAATTACATTCAACTACTAAAACAATGATAATTCGCTGAGAACCTGAGTAACTCTCTTTCTCTTCAGTGAAAATGTTGTGAAGGTGAGTGGAAACAGTCATATTATGTATTCAAATGTTCAAATGGCTCTGAGCACTATGAGACTTAACATCTGAGGTCATCAGTCCCATAGAACTTAGAACTACTTAAAGCTAACTAACCTAAGGACAACACACACATCCATTCCCGAGGCAGGATTCGAACCTGCGACTGTAGCGGTCGCGCTGGGTCCGGACTATAGCGCCTAGAACCGCTCGGCCACTGTGGCCGGCTATTATGTATTTAAGAAATGCTTAAGCACCAAAGCCCATAAATTCTCTCTCAGATTCTTTCCAATTTTCCAAGATGTTGCTGTCTCTTAACGTTGCTGTCTCATTTTGAGTTAAGTTTATGAAACTTTCAGGAATTAGAAGTTCTTAAATACCTCTTACCGAAATATTATTTTCAGAGGTTACAAGTATAAGTATCATTTTCATTGCAAGAAAACATTCGCGTGGATAACGTAGCCTGATATCATGAATGCGGAAGCTCAATTATTATGTTGCCGACAGGCATCTACTTTTTTAGCAAACAAGTTGATATCTTAAAATTTTGCACATCGTTGCAGTCTGACATGAGATGACTTAACTTACCCTATCTGATACATATTTAGGAAGTGGTGGTTTTTAGATTTGTAGACGCAAACTACGAACTGACATCATGAATCCTGCGGGGCTGTCCATAAATCCGTAGTAATACGAGGGGTGGAGCCTCTTCTGAACAGCACGTCGCAAGGTATCCCAGATACGAAGAGTCCATTGTGACTCGTGAGATACTGAACCCTCGTGACGTAGAATTTTAGGAGGTTATTTTGGTACGACTTTCAGTGTTTCTATCGTGCCAAAACTCAGTATGTGGAACAGGAATAAAATACACGCAATATAGTTTCCTGTTTTGTGCTACGATCCTGTCACAAAATATGATATTGTCGTTGGCACAGTCATTCACTTATTAGAATATAAAGAACGCTTTCACTACTCGTATATTCAACAAAGTTCCTGTCTGGGGAGTTAAAGGCCAGCGCAGGTGTTTACTCTCAGATGAGTTTTCCTGGAGCAACTTTGTAGCAATTCTGGACGTGTGGGGTGTAGCATTGTCCTGCAGAAATTGACCAAGTCCGTCGGAATGCACAATCGACATAAAGGATGCAGATGATCAGACAGTATCCTTGAGTACGTGTCACCTGTCGAAGAGTCGTGTCTAGACGTATCAGGGGTCCCATATCACTCCAACCGCACACGCCCCACACCATTACAGAGCCTCCACCAGCTTGAACAGTCCCCTGCTCAAGTGCAGGTTCCATGGATTCAAGAAGTTGTCTCCATACCCGTACAAGTCTATACACTTGATAGAATTTGAATCGAGACTCGTCCGACCAGGCAACATGTTTCCAGTCATCAACAGTCCGATGTCGGTGTTGACGGGCCCAGGCGAGGCGTAAAACTGTGTGTCGTGCAGTCATCAAGTATACAAGAGTGGGCCTCCGGCTCCGAAAGCCCATATCGCTGATGTTTCGTTGCTGTTTCGTTGAATGTTTCGCACGCCGACACTTGTTGATGGACCAGCATTGAAAGGTGCAGCAATTTGCGGAAGCGTTGCACTTATGTCAAGTTGAACGATTCACTTCAGTCGTCGTTGGTCCCGTTCTTGCAGGATCTTTTCCGGCAGCGGCTGTGTCGGAGATTTGATGTTTTACCGAATTCCTGATATTCACGGTACACTCATGAAATGATCGTACGGGAAAATCCCCACTTCATAGCTACCTTGGAGATGCTGGGTCCCATCACTCGTGTACCGTGTATAACACCACGTTCAAATTGACTTAAATCTTGATAACCTTCCATTGCAGCAGTAATCGAACTAACAACTGCACCAGACATTTTTTGCCTTATATGGTCGTTGCCGACCACAGCGCCGTATTCTGGATATTTACATATCTCTGTATTTGAATACGCATGCCTATGCCAATTTCTTGGGCGCTTCGCTGAAACGCTATTTAAGTTCATACGTTGTTTAATTTGGGAACAAATTCACACTATTGAAAAGTCAAACAAGATCCCAAGTATGCTGGTGCAGTGACACACGCACCACTCCCCTTCCTTGTGCATCTGTGTTTCATCGAGATAGTCCTCTATCCGTTTTTCAATGCTTCTCCACGATGTTTAAGGAATATATAGACTACGAAACCACAAAATAACAGAGAGAAGCCTTTATTAGGTTGTTTGGAAAAGGAGAATCTTTTCAAGAAATAGGAGAAACCATTGGCAGACCTATGAGAACAGTGAATACTATTATATATGGGATTAATCAGAATAAAAGTGCACGAAAACCAGTCATGTAGTGATCCAAAACTTGAAGCGAATTATAAGAGCCTCACGTAAATTTCCAGAAGGTTGAGTACTCGTCTGGGGTTTCATAAGTGTAAATGGTGTTGGAGATTTTTATTTTATTGATGGAACTATGGACCATAAGTTTCCAAAGTGGGAATAACATGGAGCTCTCTGAGAATGATAGTTTCACACAAGGTAATATACCGAAATATACAGTTCTAGCTGCAAGGCTACAGCTGTTGACTAGTACTTCCCACTGGATTCCAACACCACCGCAATCCCTAGACATTAATCCAAGAGAAAATTTGCGGAATGTACCCAATAAAAATATGACAAATCATAATATATTCAATACAAATGTTCTAAAAAACGCTCTACTAGAGGAATGGCGTACAATGACAATGTAAACAACAGAATGTCTGGTGAAATTCATACGAATGAATATTCAAGAGATTATACAGAGAAAAGGAGGGTCCAATAGCTGCTATCAATATCGTTCTATGCTTAGTATTGTGGATAAATACTTATTTTGCATCCTAAACTACCCATCTCTATTTTTTACAGTGTAGCTACGTTTATGTAAATGGAAATCTGTGTTACTTTATTCATGTGTTGAGTGTCAGCTCATACGTGTCATCCGTGATACCTGATGCATGACACTAGGCAGAGTTAAGGTCACTTAAATTGCAGAACGATATGTTTTGCCTAAGTACACTCATAAGAGGACCAAAGGCCCTAACAGATATTAACACTCACAAAAACTAACCCGACTAGGCTTATCAACACAAGAAAAAATATATCTTAGCTAAAAATACTAAGTTAAGCCTGCAGTCTGATTGCTGAGTCCCAGCAAAGGTGGTGCTTTTCATCAATGCAGAGTTTGTGTTACCTGCGTGGCGCAGCCAAGACTTTGGCGACATTGGGGTACTTTTCTGAAACAGGATTTACCCTTCACAACCTCTGTAACGGAGATGAGAGGGAGTTTGTTAATGTCAGTAAGTGAGATTATAGAGAATTAGAGTAAGTGAGGTGTCAGGTCTACTACCGTCTACTATACTGTTAGTCAACTATCGAAATGAATCAGAGACGTATGCTCTTAGACTCACACGTTATGGTACTACTGGCCACTTGGCTTTACAGTACAGGAGACAAGTCGTCAGTTATAACTTGGTTCTCTCATTTGGTGAAATGCTGAAGTATTACTGGTTGAGACAGAGACAGGTATTGTCCGTTGAATACTATTCCAAAAATGTACAATAACTTTTTATCTCATGTTATGTGTCCCCAGTCTCTCCACCAGCTTCACATGGCTGAAGAAACTAAGTCTTCATCTGCTGCTGCGGCGGCGTCTCCTCTCCGTACATTGCAACTGCAACCGAGTAGTGAACCTCTTGTCTGCTGATAACTGACACTTTTACATCCGTCATAACTGAACTGGTTGCACACAGCCTTCTTGTGTAACCTCAATACTGTCTGTTTAAATCCATTAAGAAGTTTTCCATCATGTACACAGATGCTGCATTTTCCGGTTGGACTCTGTTTGGGAGAATACCATCCACATGTGACTGTTTTAATGTTAGATTAATTCCGTTGGCTTACATTGTGTGCATCAGTGGAATATTTCCTCCATCCTATTCGACCTCGTCCTCTCAGTGTTTTGCCGCCTTCCCTGGTGTCTGTGTGCTGGCTGGTTGTCTAAATGACGAGTGGTGTCCAGTTTAAAGTAGCCTTATTTTCTTATAATATCTTGTTAGCTGTCCTGTTTTTCATGTATTCTGCATAAGCAAGGCACTTAGCCATCGTCAAGTAATTCTCTTTCTGATCTGACACTAAATCAAATTTTTAATCTGTCTAACTTCACGACACCTCCACATACTATTATATTAATGCGCAGTGTTCAAAGCGTTGGTAATACAAAAATGATTTTTACGAAGTCCACACTTTTTTTAAAAAGTTTCTACGATTTTTCCTGAAAGAGAAAAATCTTATTCACTAAAATATTTTACTTCTATTCTTTATTACAACTCTATCATGTGTCTCTTTTGGATGCCTTTCGTAGATGACCACATTGTCACCTCTTTCCGTTGTACTTGAGACTATTCTGTTTACAATAATTACATTTTGCACAGCATAGAAATACAGTAATAAAGATAATCAAAATTATTCTTAGGTAAGTGGGAGTGGAATAAGTTAGGACCTCCTTTTACCGTTCTAATTCGAGTTGTTCTTTATCTACACTCCTGGAAATTGAAATAAGAACACCGTGAATTCATTGTTCCAGGAAGGGGAAACTTTATTGACACATTCCTGGGGTCAGATACATCACATGATCACACTGACAGAACCACAGGCACATAGACACAGACAACAGAGCATGCACAATGTCGGCACTAGTACAGTGTATATCCACCTTTCGCAGCAATGCAGGCTGCTATTCTCCCATGGAGACGATCGTAGAGATGCTGGATGTAGTCCTGTGGAACGGCTTGCCATGCCATTTCCACCTGGCGCCTCAGTTGGACCAGCGTTCGTGCTGGACGTGCAGACAGCGTGAGACGACGCTTCATCCAGTCCCAAACATGCTCAATGGGGGACAGATCTGGAGATCTTGCTGGCCAGGGTAGTTGACTTACACCTTCTAGAGCACGTTGGGTGGCACGGGATACATGCGGACGTGCATTGTCCTGTTGGAACAGCAAGTTCCCTTGCCGGTCTAGGAATGGTAGAACGATGGGTTCGATGACGGTTTGGATGTACCGTGCACTATTCAGTGTCCCCTCGACGATCACCAGTGGTGTACGGCCAGTGTAGGAGATCGCTCCCCACACCATGATGCCGGGTGTTGGCCCTGTGTGCCTCGGTCGTATGCAGTCCTGATTGTGGCGCTCACCTGCACGGCGCCAAACACGCATACGACCATCATTGGCACCAAGGCAGAAGCGACTCTCATCGCTGAAGACGACACGTCTCCATTCGTCCCTCCATTCACGCCTGTCGCGACACCACTGGAGGCGGGCTGCACGATGTTGGGGCGTGAGCGGAAGACGGCCTAACGGTGTGCGGGACCGTAGCCCAGCTTCATGGGGACGGTTGCGAATGGTCCTCGCCGATACCCCAGGAGCAACAGTGTCCCTAATTTGCTGGGAAGTGGCGGTGCGGTCCCCTACGGCACTGCGTAGGATCCTACGGTCTTGACGTGCATCCGTGCGTCGCTGCGGTCCGGTCCCAGGTCGACGGGCACGTGCACCTTCCGCCGACTACTGGCGACAACATAGATGTACTGTGGAGACCTCACGCCCCACGTGTTGAGCAATTCGGCGGTACGTCCACTCGGCCTCCCGCATGTCCACTATACGCTCTCGCTCAAAGTCCGTCAACTGCACATACAGTTCACGTCCACGCTGTCGCGGCATGCTACCAGTGTTAAAGACTGCGATGGAGCTCCGTATGCCACGGCAAACTGGCTGACATTGACGGCGGCGGTGCACAAATGCTTCAGCTATCGCCATTCGACGGCCAACACCGCGGTTCCTGGTGTGTCCGCTGTGCCGTGCGTGTGATCATTGCTTGTACAGCCCTCTCGCAGTGTCCGGAGCAAGTATGGTGGGTCTGACACACCGGTGTCAATGTGTTCTTTTTTCCATTTCCAGGAGTGTATGAACTTGTCAAAGATCTCCACCGTTTCCCGGCTATCCTTAGGTTATTTAACTTGGATGTAATATGTTTGAGCGGTAATTCCAACTGCATGTTGAGGTACCGATATTTTCCTCAATTTCTTCACAACAGTCTAAGTTTATCTTGACATTTGGAATTACATCTTTTCTGGTGTGATTTGTCTGAGTCACTTATCAGATTGGATATAGATGTGTGAACTGTACCCTTTAAAAATTATCCCATTTTAATATCCTTAAATGGATAGTTACTACATAATATAGTTATGTATTACGCAAAGACACTCGTTGGTACTTAATGTAGTCCATAGAGTTCTTTCTAAGGAAATCATTTGCTTTACACAATTATTAGACATATAACTATATTGTAACAAGTTTACTTCACAATCTTCTTGGTTGTACACAGAACATAACTCAAAGGTTTACAAATACTCGTCTCCTTGTTCATTTCTTTACATTTTAGTTCATCCAGTGAGACTTAGCATACAATTTCTTAGAACTATGTATTAATTTCCGCCGCTCGTCGTCTCGCGGTAGCGTTCTCGCTTCCCGAGTGTGAGGTCCCGCGTTCGATTCCTGGCGGGTACAGGGATTTTCACCTACCTCGAGAAGACTGGGTGTTGTTGTGCCGTCTTCAGCATCATCATTCGTCCCCTTACGGTCGGAGGAAAGCGATGGCAAACCACCTCCACTAGGACCTTGGCTAGTGCGGAGGTGCGGGTCCCCCACATCGTTCCCCTACGCTCTGTAAAGAAGCATGGGATTTCGTTTCCATATATGTATTAATATATACTCTTGCTCTGGTTGTATATTGGTCTTTACAAGAGTTTAATTCAATGTATAGTAGCATTTTATACAGCATGGATTCCTTATTTCCAGTTGGAGGTCTGCTACTGACATAACCTAATACTACGTTGGTTACAAGCAGGTCAAGCTACATGACTTTTAATGATGTGTAGTCATACTCTTCTAGTAGTGGGATTTGAAATGGTAATTATTCTAACTCTGTCTGAATTTGTCGTTGGTACTGGGCAATTTGAACAGGATTTACAATGCGTGCTGCTAGAATGCCTTTCTGTGGGTGAATTATAGCACCTACTAACTGCTCACAAAGTCTACTTAGTTCATTACATAAGATTTGTAATTGTAGAACTTGCTCATAAATCGTCATGAATGTCGCAGTCATCTGTAGCCCCTGATATGTGATCCTTAGAGAGTAAGTAATAAATTGTTCTAGCTTGGTCATTCCATTTTTGAACAATAGTTCATTCGTGTCTAGTGACTCCTCTCTTTTGTCTCTTCGCCTCTCTTGTTAACTGATTTATTGGTGACTTGGTTTCTTGTAAGCGTTCTACAACGTGTGCCACCCAATTCATTACCATATTACATTCCCCCTTGCTAAAGTTTAGCTGTTCCAGTTTTTCCGGACACTATTTCACTGCCCTTGGTCCTACCTTAGTTACTGCTTCAAATCTTCCGTGAATGTCCTCAGATTCACGTAGGTCACCAGATTCCATGTGGTATTGGTTAGTTCTACCTCTCCTTGACGGTAGTAATACAGTCTGGGGAAGATTTTTATCGTGTGATTCTGTACTTAATACTGGAACATCCAGCCCTCCGCCTGTGATAATCAGAATCCACATTTTAGTGGTTGAGGGCACCGTGATCGATCTGTAATCAAAATTCCGATCTTAGTTGCCCTCATAAGAAGGTTCCAGACTATTGGCGTGCTCTTTCAGCTCTTACCTCCTCTTTATTCTGACTACTACATCCGCTATCTTTAGTTCTATTACTTCACAGGGACCTCTGTACTAGGAGTCTAACTTCTCTGATCTCCAGCGTCTTACTGTTTCATCGAGAAGTAACACTCTATCTCCTGCTTGAGATTTGTGTGAATGTTCTGTTCTGCCATAATAGACCTTGCCAGGTTCCTTTTATTTATTTTCCTCTCACTACTCGATGCACTTCTCGCATCTTAGCTTTGAATTGGTATGTCGCAATTGTACCCTAGCGTAGCTGTCTCCTTTTGTGAAATTCCTGGTGCACTTACCGTTCTCTTGAATAGTAACTCAAATGGGGTATACCCTCTGCAACTATGAGGTGTGGTATTAGCACAAAAGTACTCTAAGGGATCCACATATTCCAATAACTGTGATCTTAATTTTTAAAGTGTCTCAAATATTCTACTAAAGTCCAATGCGTTCTTTCTGACGCTCCGTTCGTATGAGGATGGAACGCGATAGTCTGTGGTTTCTTTATCCTCAAGAGCTTGCAGATACTTTTAAATAATTGACTTGCCCTATTTGTCCCTTGGGTTGTCAGAACTACTGACGGAATACCATATCTCAATATAATTTCTTCTGTGAACTTTTCCACCACAGTATCTGCGTCTTGTCTTTCTGTCGGATCTGCTGCTGTAAAATTTCTTAAGTGATCCAGGAAAGTTAATATACATCGGCTACCTTTTGTCGTTAGATCTAATGGATCTCTGACATATAAATAGTACCTGTCGAATATTTATTCTGCAATATTTGTAATCACAAAGGGCATTTTGGTCTTACCCTGTGCAAATTTATTCCGCTGACATTTATCACACTTACGGGTGCACTCTTCGACATCTTGTCATTCCTTCCTTCGTACCATATCTTTTTATATAATTCAGACGTCGGTGAGTCCCTTGATGTTCATCTGGTGGATTGTTATGCTCTTCTTTCAATACTCCAGCCTACTGTTCCTCACTGAACTCTACACTGTCTTCTCTACCTCGTTATTTTCGACTGTAATTATTACTGGCTCTTTGTTTTCTCTCACATGTGCCTATTCGTTAAGTTGTTGCATTCTACTTAAAGCGTTGTCATTTGCATTTAATCATCTGAGCTTATATACGCATCAAAAAAGTTTTGCCTTACCCCGGTTCCCAAAACATCTGAAAAGAGAGACGTTGACTGAGGATATTGGATCACAGACACAGTCCCTTTGACTGTTCAGGGAAGTCACTAAACTCACCCAAAGATGTATACAACCATGCATGAAGAGCACCTACTAGATGGAGGGAATCCGACAGTCGATCTGTTCCAGTCATTCCACCAGGAAGGAGGTACAAGGCTCATGTTGTCTGTAGTTCAACCATGCCTAGGCGGTCAAAACCGCGGTTCGATCGCGTCTGCGTTGTTACTTTGTGGCAGGAAGTGCTCTCAACAAGGGAAGTGTCCAGGCGTCTCGGAGTGAACCAAAGTGATGTTGTTCGGACATGGAGGAGATACAGAGAGACAGGAACTTCCGATGATATGCCTCGCTCAGGCCTCCCAAGGGCTACTACTGCATTGGATGACCGTCACCATCTTGAATAATACTTTTCGTGCAGCCACAGGACGTCGTGTTACGACTCAAACTGTGCGCAATAGGCTGCATGATGCGCAACTTCACTCCCGACCTCCACGGTGAGGTCCATCTTTGCAACCACGACACCATGCAGCGCGGTACAAATGGGCCCAACAACATACCGAATGGACCACTCAGGATTGGCATCACGATCTCTTCACCGATGAGTGTCACATATGCGTTCAACCAGACAGTGGTCGGAGACGTGTTTGGAGGCAACCCGGTCAGGCAGAACGCCTCATACACACTTTCCAGCGAGTGGATCAAGGTGGAGATTCCCTGATGATATGAGGTGGCGTTATGTGGGGCCGACGTAAGCTGCTGGTGGCACGGAAGGCGCCGTAAAGGCTGTACGATACGTGAATGTCATCCTCTGACCGACAGTGCAACCATATCGGCAGCATATTGGCGAGGCATTCGTCTTCATGGACCACAATTCGCGCCCCCATCGTGCACATATTGTGAATGACTTCCGCCAGAATAACGAAATCAAAAATGGTTCAAATGGCTCTGAGCACTATGGGACTTAACATCTGTGGTCATCAGTCCCCTAGAACTTAACCTGCGACCGTAGCGGTCACGTGGTTCCAGACTGAAGCGCCTAGAACCGCACAGCCACACACGCCAGCATAACGAAATCGCTCGATTAGAGTGGCCAGAATGTTCTCCAGGAATGAACCCTATCGAACATGCCTGGGATAGATTGAAAAGCGTTGTTTATGGACGACATAAATCTACACCGAATCGACGTTGAAGAGTGGGACAATCTGGACCAACAGTGCCTTGATGAACTCGTGGATAGTATGCCACGAAGAATACAGGCATGCATCAGTGCAAGAGGATGTGCTACTGGGTATTAGAGGTACCGGTGTGTACAGAAATCTGGACCACCACTTTTGAAGGTCTCGGTGCATGGTGGTAGAACATGCAATGTGTGGTTTTCCAGAGCAATAAAACGATGTTTATATTGATCTCTTTTCTGATTTTCTGTACAGGTTCCAGAACCCTCAGAACCGAGGTGATGCAAAACTTTTTTCGGTGTGTGTATAAGACGTGCTTTTGTATCAACGTTGCACGGTTCGCTAGTGTAGTACTAGTATTCTACATCCCCAATGCTAATGTTTAGCTGTTCGAGTTTTTCCTGACACTGTTGCACTGTCCTTGGTCCTACCCTAGTTACTGCTTCAAATCTTCTGTGAATGTCCTCAGATTCACGTAAGTTACCAGATTCCATGTGGTACTGGCTAGTTCTACCTCTCCTTGATTGTAGTAATACAGTGTGGGGAAGATTTTTATCGTATGAATCTGTACTTAACAGTGGAACATCCAGCCCTCCGCCTGTGATAATCAGAATCCACATTTTACGAGTTTGCTGGCAACCCGGTCTGGCTGAACGCCTTAGACACACTGTCCAGCGAGCACAGCTAGGTGGAGGTTCCCTGCTGTTTTAGGGTGACATTATGTGGGGCAGACGTACGCCACTGGTGGTCATGGAAGTCGCCGTAATGGCTGTACGATACATGAATGCCATCCTCCGACTTATAGTGCAACCATATCGGCAGCATATTGGCGAGGCATTCGTCTTCATGGACCACAATTCGCGCCCCCATCGTGCACTTCTTGCGAATGACTTCCTTCAAAATAACGACATCGCTCGACTAGAGTGGCCAGCATGTTCTCCAGAATTGAAGCCTATCGAATATGCCTGGGATAGATTGAAAAAGGCTGTTTATGAGCGACGTGAGCTACCAACCACTCTGAGGGATCTACTCCAAATCGCCGTTGAGAAGTGGGACAATCTGGACCAACAGTGCCTTGATGAACTTGTGGATAGTATGTCACGACAAATGCAGGCATTCGTCAATGCAGGAGGTCGTGCTACTGGGCACTAGAGGTACCGGTGTGTACAGCAATCTGGACCACCACTTTCCAAGGTCTCACTGTATGGTAGTAGAACATGCAATATGTGGTTTTCATGAGCCATAAAAAGGCTGAGATGATGTTTCTGTTGATCTCTGTTCCAGTTTTCTGTACAGGTTCCGGAACTCTCGGAACCGAGGTGATGCAAAACTTTTTTTTATGGGTGTATAATCTCACAGGAATATTCTTCTAATTTCATTTTCCGTTTTAATATACACTAAAAATCCACGTTAAGGGTTTGTGAATTGGAACTATTCTGCAATTCCTTCCATACTCGTATATACGGAATTGTTTCGTTGCCCACACTAGAGCTAACCCTCTAGTCCTGTGGCTGAATAATTTCCCTGTACCTTATTCAGTAGTCTGAAAGCGAATACTATTCGTAAGTCGCTTCCAGCCTTACCTTGCGATAATATTGCACATATCGTAGTTCCGCTAGCATGACAGATAATAATATATTGTTTCTTGAGATCAGGTTACTGCAATATGGGAGGATTGATTAATTTTGTTTTTAATTTCTCAAACACTTCGTGTTGATCACATCCTCATTCAATGCTGTATTGCCCATCTGGACTCTCTCTTTGGGAGAAATACATCTACATGTGCCTGCCTTAATATGAGATTATTTCTGTTGTCATACTTTATGTTCGTCAGTGGAATATTTCCTCCGTGTTATTCGACCCTTTCCTTTCAGTGTATTGGCGACTTCTCTAGTGTCTGCGCGCTAGCTGGCTGCCTAAATGCCGAGTGGTCTCCAGTTTAAAATGGTGTTATCTGCTCCACATATCTTTTTAGCTGTCCTATTTACCATGTAATCCGGTGAACAAAGGCACTGAGTCCATCCTCAAGAAATTCCCTCTTTGTTTAAATTTTTGATCTGTCTGAGATCACGAAAGATCTATAGTCTGAATGTATTTAATTATACCTAATCATGATGTAAGTCAAAAATACACTCTCAATATGAAATGACACAAACCTACTGAAGGATAAGCTGAATAACATCCATTCCACGGAGTCTGTAATCAGAACCACGGTACCAAGGCTCTCTAGAAGTTTTACAGACTGTAATCAACTATTAAAATAACACACAATATAGTCAAAAAGACACAGAGTGTTAGAAAGGAAGGAATGAAGTTGGTGTTCGATTTTAAGAAGCAAGGAAGAAGGTTTTTATTACAATATGTTTTGCTTAAATGCACTCATGAGATAACCAAAGACAATGACAGGGTCGATACGCTGAAAGTAAATAAAATTGTATGCTCACATATCAAAGTGCTTGTATAACTTATTAAAATACACACAGCCTACATGTTTATCGTAATCTGCATGAACTCTAAAAATTCGCTCTCAGGTACGTAATGTTTATGTATTTAGCTGATGATATGCCTTTCAATTCTCGCAAATTATTTCTGTGTCAAGCAGATTGAAAGGTGTTGTGTTGAGAGCAACAAAGAATCAGAAAATATAAGTCAAACCATCTAAACTTGTGAGTTAACGAGCACTGCGTTCTCATTTAAATATATGGTCGAAAGAGTCAGCCTAAAGGACTTATGAAATGAACCCTGTCGTCCAGGACTGTGTACCACAAAGGGCTCAGATTCACCACGAGATGGAGAAACTCACAGACGTCTACTGTCTATTGAGGCCTAAGCACTGTAGTGTGGGAGTCAGACAGACGAGAACCTACATCATAGGGAAACCAAGTAGAAACCCTTTGTGGCCAAGGAGATGTAGCAGTGTTAAATATGGCGGACCTAAGATTAGCCATAAAGGGGAACATTTACAAAAACTATTTAATTCTGTATTAATGCAGGGAATGAAGCCACAGTAATTCTAATCTTCCATCCTCCATAAATTTTCATGGTGATCCCAATAAAACTTGAATATTAATCAGATATATAATAGTTTATAATTTATTGTCAAAGTGAAATTAACAAGCTTTATAACAAAGACCTGAATGCTAAAATATGAACGTTTTGGTCGAACTTAACGATCGACATTTGATATAGAAGCGCATCATTAAAATGACAAATGTTGTAAACATCAACTCTGTAACTTCATTTGTTTAAAAGATACAGTAAATTTAAATTATAAATATTTTCAGTTAAGCATCAGATCATCATTTCCTTCACACAAAACACATTAAACGATCACTGCATGACACCTTATTGATTCATTAGATAATAGAATATTTGCTCTAAAGTTAGTGCATAATAGTTACTTTTCTTTTTTATTTATTTATCTGAAAGCGCATGGGTGCAAGGCTACTGGCCGTGGCATTCCAAGATAAGAAGCAAACTGTATTGATTTTATGTAAAGGAAATTAACGTTTATTATGTAATGGATATTACTGTTACTTTATTTTGAACGTGAAAGTGGTCAACCTTTGATTATTTAAATATGTTAAAATCTAAAATAATGTAGAATAAGCTGTAGCCAATCAGTTGGATGGCTTCAGGAAAGGGAACTGAACTAGTCAGTTTAGCGAGGATATTCGGCACGCTGGAAACGCGGCCGGGGAAGGGCAGAGGGATAGTGCTGGTGCAGACGCGAAAGCGGACAGTTCGGCTGGAGACACCAAAGGGTACAGTTCGTATTGAGATGCGAAAGCGGACAGTCGGTCTTTACGCAGTTATGAAGTGAAACGACTTAGAAAATTTCGCGCTGCGTGGTATCGCTGGACTTAGTCTCTGAGAAGTGGGCAGCCACACGCTTGGTGTGAACTCTAACTCTTCGTGCAGATAACTTGTATTTCGCGATGAGTTTGTGAATGATTGAACTGTGTCAAATGGATATGCGCTCGAATGTAAGAGTAACTCTAAATACGACCACTTTCACTGTTAGGTTGCTTTCTGAATAAGCACTATTCTATCGAAATCGCAACTGTGTGGCCCACATTATTTATGGGTCGTTAATTTAGTTCCCGATATTATTATTACTGTTGGTTGGTTTGTGGGATTGAAGGGACCAGACTGCTACGGTCATCAGTCTTTATTATTACTGTTATTATATGTTATGTTAACTCTGTATTTTGCAAACTTGCCATCAGCTAGACAATTTAACCAAAGGGTCACAAGTGTCTAATTTATGGCGTGTAATGCGACGTGTGCTGTTCAACCCCTAGACGAGCTTGAGCCAAGACATCTCGACGAAGAGGAACCGCATGTGAGCCCAAACATCTTTCTGAAGTTAGCTCGTAGTCTGCTTGAAAATAAATGACCGTAAGAACTACTTACCAAAGTGAAATATTCAGGAAACAGACATAGGGCAGTGATTACCAATCAGAAAGACAAGCTTCAATTTCAAAATAACATATTCTCAACACATAAAGCAATGAATAGCGGAATCGGTCAATCCCATTTGCATACTACATCATATAACAGAATCACAACTCAACTGCAAATAATAATAATAATAATAATTTGTATAGAGCTAATGCATACCTAGAGCTGTCAGATCACCGAAGTTTAAAGTTGGCAGGCTTGGCTAGCGCTTAGATGTGTGACCATCCGAGTCTATCAAGCGCTGTTGGCAAGCAGGATGCATTCACCCCTTGTGAGGCCAACTGAGGAGATATTTGACTAAGCCCCCTGCAGGTTTTGGGGTTACAATAGGCCACAGAAAAGTCACCTAGCATGATGGCCATGGCCGGGAGGCCTGATGCCCCAAGACGATAGACGTTTGCTCCTTGGCATACTTGGGGAGTAGAATAGGCTGCCTGTCGTAAGAGGAGACTAAAAGGACTCTCCTACCGTTCCCTTTCAGGATTTGACTTCCACACTGCCCAAATTTTTCTGAAGAGCAAGCAATTTGGGGAAGGACGCCTTACATGGTGCACCATGTTTTCATCGTGCGATTAGACCCTCTGCTCTGATTTTTGTCATGGCTTTGGAACTCCAACCGTGATCCAACAGTTTGGGCGATGACACCTTATGCGGTAAATCCTGTTTTCATTTACCACATGACAGTATTGGCTCTCTCCACACCAAAAATCCAGTATGGTAGACAGTCCATCGTGGTGGGGCTGTCATGTATCCACTTGGTTGTCGCCCCCTGACAACATAGAGATTGCACTGCTGATGCCTTAGCTGCATACTCCCCAAGTATGCCAAGGAGCAAACATCTATCGTCTTGGGGCATCAGGCCTCCCGGCCATGGCCATCATGCTAGGTGGCCTTTTCTGTGGCTGGATGGCGCCCGTGAGGAGAGCCCCTGATTGGAGTGGGTGGCATCAGTGCTAATGACCAGCAGTGAAGCGCACGTAGTCATCTCTTGCTGGTGACCCAATGACCCCAGCAGTCTCCAAGAAGGTAGACTATAATGCAGTGATGTACGACCCTAAATCGTTCCCCAACCTTGCACATGAGAGGAACATAGGACTATGGATAAGAGAGAGCCCTATTTAGTCTGCAGTAAGACACATGGGGACGACTTTCTGGCTACAATGATCCTATTTTTGGTTGAAAATCTGGAGGACACGTTTGGGGTAGTGGCTGCGCTGACCAAAATGAGACATGCGTCAGTCCTGATTCAGACACCAGCCCCATATTAGTCCTGGGCATTGCTCACCTGTTACTAGCCAGATGATATTCCTGTTTCCATTATCCACCATAAAAGCCTCTATATGGTCCAGGAGATTATTTTCCATCACGACCTTCTCTTGCAGTCCAATGACAAGGCAGGCGATAACTTAGAATGGTGGGGTGTTAAGTTCATCTGGCGTGTCTATGGGGGACCAAATGATGATAGGATTGCTACCAGTGCCTTCATCTTGCCCTTTGAGAGTGATTCGTTACCTAAAAAGGTCAAGGTGGTGGTATACCAATAAGACATATAACCATACATTCCTTCCCCTGTGCTGTGCTTTAAGTGCTGGAAATTCAGGCACATGTCTTCCTGATGCCACTCCAGCACCACATATATAGACTGCAGACGTCCACTACATCCGAATGCTCCATACCACCTCCTCCCATCTCTGTCAATTGTGGAGAGCACCACTCCCCTGCTCACCAGACTGCATAGTACTTCAAAAGGAGTGGAAAATTATGAAGTGCAATGCCCTGGACCGGCTGACTTACTAAGAGGCTAATCGGAAATGTGAACGGTTGTACCCCATAAACTTGACATCTTTGTATGCTGCAGCTATGTCGACGTCACCCTCACTGGCGACAATAGTCTCCTCGTCTCTGTCTCGAACAGTGGGCCATCAGGGACGCCCGACTATATCCCTCCCCCCCCCCCCCCCCCCACCACCACCATTTGCGCTTGGGGGCACTTCTTGTGTTGCTCTCAAAGCTTCCAGGGACATTGGTCACCACCACTCAGAAGTAACAGCCTCCTCCAACTTCTCTCACACAGAAGGGGTCCATTGGGACTCTCCCTTCCAAGGTCTCCACAACTGCAAAAGTGGACGCCAACCAATGGCTGAAGAAGCCATGAGCTGCTCGAGGAAGGGCTTCACACTCTTCCTCTGTCCCTGGCGCTAATTCAGGGAAGCCCTCTCAGCAAGCCCCTAAAGAGCAGCGAGAGGGAAAACCGATGAAGAAGAAATCAGTTAAGAAATATGAGACTCTGTTGACATCCACACCATCTCCCCCTAGCAGTTCGACGTCTGAGGACAAGGTGGAGATTCTAACAGCGTCAGAGGACCTAGACCTTTCTGGTGCCTCGGCTGCCATGGAAATGGATACACGCACTCACCTGGTGGCAGCAGGTGACCTTGAGACATAACCTGCTTGCTTGGTCCCTTCATGCCTTCTCAGACCACAGGGAGCGTCATACTCCAGCGTAATTGCATGGATTTTCCCTCACCTGGCTGAGGTATAACAACTCTTTAGCGTTACACCTGCTTTTTTCGTAGCTCTTCAGGAAACCTGGTTTCCAGGATTTGGACCCCACTCTTCGTTGCTATCGGGGGTATTACGAAAATCGTACTGACTTTAACAGGATGTTAAGTGGAGTCTGTATCTATGCCCCTACCTCTGTATGTAGTGCACTTGTGCCCCTTGAAACGCCTTTAGAAGCTGTGGCCGTCAGGGTAAGGGCAGCGCCGTAAATTACCACCTGCAACGTCTGCCTTCCTCCAGATACTGAAGTTGGTTGGGTTGTTTTGGAGGAGGAGACCAGACAGCGAGGTCATCACTCTGATTGTGAAGTACTGCGCCATGTATTATCGGTGCTAATTTCTCAACTGCCCCCACCTTTTCTATTTCTGCGTGATTTGAACGCCCATAATTCTTTGTGGGGTGGAACCAAGATCACTGGCCATGGTAAATAAGTCAAGAATCTACTGACTCAACTCGACTTTTGCCCTTGTCAGGTCGCCCATATCACCCTTCTTATATGTTGACGACTTTTGTATTTCCTTTTGCTCACCTACAGCCGGTGTGGCTGAATGTTGACTGCAGGGAGCCATACAAAAGGCTCAGTGATGGGCCCTCACTCATAATTTTCCGTTTTCAGCACCCAAGACCTGCATCATGCACTTCTGTCGTCGTGCTGTCCACACACACATCCAGAACTTTACCTCGGTGACCAACTACTTAACGTAGTTGATACTTAGCGTTTTTTAGGACTTGATTTCGACGAAGATCAGAATACTTTTATGGTTCAAAATTATGTAAAAATCAATACCTGTTTCTTTCAGGCACTGTTTGTAATGTGTGTGTTTTACAGATTTTTCGTTGATATCAGGTAATGCAACACACTTTCTAAACAAATTATAAGTATTTTGAATATTTTTGAGCCTGCTTAGGATTATTAAAAAATTACAAAGAAATTGATGCAATTTTTTTTTTCAAAATGTGTCCTCAAATTGAGGTACCATTTACTCGAATGTTATACATTTGAAGGACACCAAACTTTTACCAGATATGCATGACGTGATGGCTGAAGTACTACACCTATTTAATTCCACCTATTATGTATATTACAAGGCTAAAAACATACCACACTTACATTTTAATTTTTGTAATTTTTTCATAATAAAAATGTAATTTTTTCTATAACTTTGTTCATTCTGCACTAAAATTTGGGTCTACTACATAAGTATTGACTATTGCAAGTTACAGAAAAAAATTAGATCAAGGCTTTATAAACTTTAGGAAATATTTGTGTCTGAATTCTGAAAAATACAACTTGCAGGAAATCGCGACTGAAGATATGAGTCCAATTAAACTGTGCCTCAGAACATTTCTGGAGCATAGTCTTCATACGACAGCATTTCTTCATCTTCAAGCTTCCTCTTGGCATTCCTTTTAGCAATTCTTGCTTCTTTGGTAACTTGAAGAGCGAATATTTCAGCTTCATGCACCCGTTGTCTGTCACACGCAAGCAATTGATCTTTCATATCAGAGCCACATTTTATGCCTAAATTTCTCAGGACTTCTAACCTTCCTATCACTCCATCATTGAAACACATCACTGTATTTGGTCCTACAAAAATATTCTTGAGTTATCTTTCCCATATGCAATGGTTCAAACTTTCATTTGTATTTTGAGTGCCCCCATGAAGAGAATGCTTATGTTGCTCCTTTAGGGCAAAGTCCGTGAACAGGGTGGTCATGTGTGGACAACTTGTGAAAGTACATAGGTAACCCATATAGCTTTTCTCATCGCTCAGACATCATTCAGAGGTGCAGTTCGTCTAACGGCCAGTCCATAAAAACTCTGAAGAAGGTCTTTTTCTGTCTCTGTTAATCTGCCTCGGCTAGACAGAGATTTTCCGTCATATAGCAACTTTCCTTTCATTTCTCGTCGTAGCTTCCTCAATCTAGCACCCATCCTGTTTTGCACATGTCCACGACACTCCTGTTTTGTTATCAGGGTATCACCATAAACCTTTAACTCGTTAATTTTGTTGTAAGCTTTGGAGTCCCCATCGGCTAGGTACTTCGTTTATCTAACGCTATAAACAGGCACCGACCTTGTAACGGAACTGAAATGATGGTGGGCTGACAGTAATTTGGAGCCCGCGCGTCGGAAACGGGCGCGCTGGTGTGAGACTGCCAGGGAGTGCACCCTGATGCCATCTATTGGCGAAACTGGGAATTAGCGCTGCCTGTCAGACAATGCACTAAGCTCTCGGAGTCAAATGTATTCTTTTTCTTGGTAATTATAAGTTATTACTGTATGATTTAATGTTATAAAGCGCTAGTAGTAAATTATTATGACTGGTATGAACTCCAGGGTAATAAATGTGAATATTCTTAAATACTAATTGATTTTGGTGAAAAGGTGGTAGGGGAACGCCCCCACTCTTGGTGATACGAGCGTAGCTAGAGGTAGCTGGAGACACAGGGACTGAACAATGGAATGGCCTGGGGAGTGTTGACGTGACCGGACGTGCGTAACTGTGCTCACGCAAAAGTGATTGTGCAACAGCGAAGAGGCGAATATCGTCGCCGTTCGTGGAGTAGAACGCGGCGAATGGTAGTCGAAGCCGTCTCTATGCCACTGGGGCTGATTGTAAGAGTTCCTGCGCCCATATTTTATGGCGGACGTGCAGTAGCTTATACGAGTGCTACAGCTCGTAGTTCCAGCCGCCATTGAGGGCATGAGGCGTGAAGAGCTGCGTTAGCCACATGCATCTCACCACCAGCACTGACACGTCTACCCAAGGCAAGGCTGCTTGCAATTGTTAAGTCGAACTTTATATACATGTAAAAGGAGAATACCAGTTTTCTTTTATGCAAGTGCATAGGACAGAATATAGTAATGAGTAAAATTACGACGCATGTTGTTCATTGTAAAGTGTAGTAACCTGAAACATAGTGTAGTGAAATCAGACTGAGGCCACCATCGCCTCTTTCATTTACAATTCTTTTGGTTGTAGAATACTGTAGCGTATAAGAATGTTGAAAAGAGCAATGGTCACACCAGAATGAGTCGCCTATTTATAGTTACTTAAATTTTTCTGAGTAACCTTTCAAGTAAAGTCACTTAACTAATTCTATAGCAATTGTCCAAAGAGTAATATCCCAAAATCATTAAATAAGTTGAAGGGTAGAAGTTTGTTAACCTAAGTTGCTTAAATTGTCTTGGTGGTAATTACCAAGCCAACTCACAGAAATTGAGAGAGTATTTGCTTTGTAGAATCACCTAGAATGATCAGAAATAGTAATATTCAGAATTAAGTTTAAATTCAACTCAAGCCGTTTCACTTTGAAACGAGCCAAAAAAATTGATTTATTCTTTTGCTCCTTCAGAGCTGGCGACCGTAGTTATAAGTATTTTCAGGAGGATTCGACGGTAAGTCTGCTGCTCTCGTCGTGCTGATAGGATTACCCACTGCTGCTAGCAGTGGTGATTGGATACATAAGCTCACTACCAAGTTAAGTGGGTCAGGTAGGCAGTGTTACCGTGTGAACTGTAGGGCACTGTAGGCCGTGGATCGAACCCGTTCAATCATCACAGCTCTTTGGGAAATAGTCCGGTTAGGAGTGTACTAATCATTAGGTAAATACTGGCGAGTAACGGTCAAAAATGTATACGCAAGTGAATTTAGCAAGGTCCATGTAGCACCTAGTTAATGTGATGCAATGGCGAGGGTAGGAGTGGAGTAAAAGTGAGCTGAGCTTGTGGCAGCTGTGCTGTATTCAAAGATTAATAACGTGAATCTACTACTACCTCTTACCATTAGGACTGAGCTATTTACGGTTAAAATACGTAGCAGTATGCGCAAAGGCGTGACAGCTACAAGTCCGTATCGGCTTTATACATACGGAAGTAGGAAGCGGGTCATTCTGTCAGTGGAGGGGGTTAAAACAACCGAGTCAGTTGAGAACATACCCCATTTACTGATGGAAAGATTCGGCGGTTCGGTCGCAACCTCTGAAATATCTTTAGAGCTCCATCACACCTCATACCTCCACTGTAACCATCATAATTCTTAGAGCACTGATGTTCAATATGTCCTTCAGTGTTACCATGGCAGGGGTGGCAGTACGTAGCTGAGCACTCAACATCAACAACTTTTCCATTCTCCAGAGAAGTAGCACTTGCAACATCATTCAAGGAACGATGTCCTCGACGTTGCCATGTACCATCAAGTGCAACAGCGATGTCCCTGGTTTCATTAACAGTTACGGTTTCTTCTACTACACGTTTCATAGAAGCTTTAGACACAACCGTCACGGCACCTAAAAGTATTTTTATGTACTTGCTGGACCTACTGGGAGGAGAAGGAAGATCCATCAAACCACAAAATGTTTGAGCAGCCTTTTTCCCTTTTCCTATTGCATGCATTGCATACACTAACTCAAAATTGACATCATGGGAATTATGTACAACGTTAGAATTCATTTTCGTGGTATATTCATTGCAGAATTTACACAGAACAACTAATTTTGACGCTAAGCCCTTCCTGCTACTTTGTTGTTCAGTTATTTCCTGACAGCCAACACCATCACATTGTTTACATTTCTCTACTTCAAATGGTTCAAGTTGCTCCGAGCACTATGGGACTTACGAGCATCTGAGGTCATCAGCCCCCTAGGACTTAGAACTATTTAAACCTAACTAACCTAAGGACATCAACGTATCCGTGCCCGAGGCTGAATTCGAACCTGCAACCGGAGCAGTCGCGCAGCTCCGGACTGAAGCGCCAAGAACCACTCGGCCACTGCGGCCAGCTTCGTCACTTCCTTTATCAAAGAAGATAAGATGCTCAAATCAACAGCAACGAATCCACTACAAACATCGTCATTGTTAACACAAAAATTTGAATCACCAGGAGGCATGCCATGTGGGAGTTTCTTCCCTGAAGATCTGATATATAGGTTACTTTCAATAGTGTGGCTTGCGTTGTTTGTGAACTGGTTACCACGGAGTTTCCTGTTATTGAATTTCTTGATGCCTGGCATAGTTCGTATTTATTGCACACTAAAGGATATGTACTTCCACAAACATATGCAGCATTTGGGCAAAAGAGACTCAGTAACACGTGAACTGCTTCAGCGAAACAAAAGTAAACATTAGCAAAGATAATCATTTACAGACACTAGAAACCTGCAACGTTACCACAACGTATCACACTTATAATCGCTGCAAACAGACAGTTCACAGTTCTTTTCGAAATAATACAGGTTTCTGTAACAGAAAGAACGGGTCATGGCGGCATACGTGACCGTAACTTTAAAATTTCGTATGTATAGGTGATTCTCTATTTGAAACCCTATAATATATATACCAGTGCAATCGGGAAAGACGATATAATTTAATAAAGTCATATAAAATTTCGATTTTTCCACCACTAATAAGTACCCTGTATCCTTAACTTGGCTTCCCCATCCGGCCGGAGTGGCCGCGAAGGTTCTAGGCGCTACAGTCTGGAATCTAGCGACCGCTACGGTTGCCGGTTCGAATCCTGCCTCGGGCATGGATGTGTGTGATGTCCTTAGGTTAGTTAGGTTTGAGTAGTTCTAAGTTCTAGGGGACTGATGACCTGAGAGGTTAAGTCCCATAGTGCTCAGAGCCATTTGAACCATTTTTGAAGTTTCCCCATCTTGGTGAGTTTAAACCAAAGTGATGGCAGGATCTTAACATTCTTCGATGCCTAAGTCACACCAACTGCGATACAGATCGTCCTACACAGTTGCAGCTGTAGAAAGTCCAGGTAGAGTCTAATCTTGACTATGGGAGCCTGGCGTTCAGCATCACCCTCATCATTGCAGATACTGGACCCTGTACACCACTGTGGAGTTCGAATTGCGACAGGAATTTTCCGAACGATCTCAGCGAACAGTTTCCTTGTGGAATCTGGGGTTCCCCCATTGCGGATCAGGTGACAAAAACTGCTTGCGAGGTATACAGCACGTAATTGTCGCTTGCCTATACAACCAAATTACCATATCCTTTTCCCTACCATGGCGATCCATCTCCCACAATGGCAGTCAATGTCCAGTCCTTTCTTACTGAACTCGAGACTTTCCCTCTTCCACCTGTCCTGCGGGTCCACTCACATTCGCCTCCATGGTACATGCCTTGGCCATAGATTCATCAGAACCTACTGTAAGCCCCAAAATACTCAGTTCCTCCTAACGCCCTTCACTTGCATTTTTTCTCTTTTCGCGTCAAGTTCCAGGGCTCATAATTAGTCTAAGCAGATGGCTTGATGGCAGATGGTTGCGATGGCTTCAATTATGCTCACGCTGAACATACTTAACAGTGCTCCTTCGCAGATAGCTGCAGTGTTTTCACTGCAGAGTTGGTAGCCATCTCTCGCGCTCTTGAGCATATCTACTCCTGCAAAGGTGAGTCCTTCGTCATCTGTAATGACTCCTTAAGCAGCCTACAAGCTCTTGACCAGTGATTCACTCGCCATCCTTTGATAATGAGTATCCAGCAGTCTCTTTATGCCCTCGAAAACAGTAGACGTTCGGTGGCCTTCATCTGGACCCCAGGACGTATCGGATTCCTGGAAATGAGGTCACTGACAGGATGGCCAAACAGACTAACGGTTAACTGACTCTAGAGATTGGCACACCGGAGACTGATCTCTGGCCTCTTACACCATAAAGTCTTCGGAATCTGGGATGCCAAATGGCGCACCCTTAGTACACCAAATAAACTATATGTTATCAAGGAGACAACGTATGTGTGGAGGTCATCCATGCAAGCCACTCGCAGGTACACAATAGTCCTTTGCCAGCTCCGCATTGGCCATACTTGGCTTACTCACCGTCACCTCCTCCGTCGCGAGGAACCACATCAATGTCGCTGTGGTTCCCACTTGACTAGGATCCACATCTTGTTGGAGTGCCCATGCCACAGTGCCCTCGGTGTTAGGAAACAACGCCTGAACAGCAGCTCTACTTTTTCGTTTTCTTCGACAGGGTTTTTTTATTACTAAATCAAGAGTAGGCGCCTGGCCTTCTCTCCAAGGCGTTCACTCTCCCTCCATTTTAACTCTTCTCTGCTCTTTCTTTGTTGTTCGTTCGGCTTGATGTTCGTCTTTTCTCTATCTGTGTTTCTCTAGCCTTGTCTTTTTAGGCTGGAGATTTTAGTGCTTCAGAATGGCTGGCTCATCCTTTTTTATTCTTGCGATCAGCCAGGAAAGGCTATCTGCTATATTATTTTAGTACCATCTACCGCTTTTTCTTTCCTTTTAGTGCACGTTTTCCTCTTTTGGATTTCTTCTTTCTTTTTCTCTTTCAGTGTGGTTTCCAGTTAGTTTTACGCCTATTTTTACTTTCCCAGTCTCTTTAGGTGAATAGTTTTAGTCCGAGACCTGTTTCAATGAGGAAAAAGGGACTGATGACCCTGTAGTTTAGTCCCATTAATGACCAAACCACCAACCATCCAATCAGTACTTGACTGAGAATTGGTGGCGCCAGTCACGATAGTTGACAACTGGCAGGACATCGATGTGCTGACCACATCCCCTCCATATCCGCATCCAGTGATGTCTCTTGGCTGAGGATGGCACAGCGGACAGTTGTCACTGCTGGGTCTTTTGAGGTCTGTTCGGACGGAGTTTAATGCTCACCTACCACTATCGTAAAAAATCTACTACAGTGACTTTAAGCATAACCATGTCATCCCTCTCACTTGAACAAATTCTTTCAGAGGTTATAATTTACACCTTAATTTCTGATGTAGATTTTACCTCCTTGCGCTCACCAATAAAGCTTCAACTTGAGTCTATACATTCCTAACTATATGCCGATTAATGAAATTCGTTCATCCTCAGGATACAACCAACTCCTTGCGTGGACTAAAATTATTAGCTTCTCATAAGCCATGTTTCGCTTTACCGAGGATAACAAAGTGATTTGAATTCGTCCACAGTCTGTATGTTTGGGTGATGAGATAGGATGATCTAAAACATCAGCAGTCTTCGGTTGGTGCTGGAATCTTCCGATATCGATGTCACTGTGATCTCAGCCTTACAGAATTTCGATCATTTTTGTCAGGGAGAAAAATACGATATTATTTATAGATAACCATATACTACCTGCGATATCCTCATGGCTTGTTGCCTGTGACACAGGGCAGAACAATAAAACCATCTGAGTATCGTTCTGTTCCCCCAAAACCCCACTTACAGGCTTCAGGTAAGCATTGTTTAATACATTTTGCCTATTATGCTCATGACAAACTGGAGTAATAATTTTAGGGATGTTGTCTATACGACGTCAGAAATAACAGCGGTCGATGGCTGCTTGTAGCCAGGGACCCATATGATTAACTCTGTATACTGAAGAACTCCAGTCGCTTTATAAGCTGACGGAAAACAATCACAACACCTAGATGAAGTCTTGCAACATAACTGAAAGTTGGTAGGGGTGTTTCTCCAGCTGAAAGATGATGTCTATTCAAATTCGCACCAGTCGCATAAGAGTGGCGCTAGTAGCGCCACTTTGAGGATGCAGATAAGGTTTGCTTAAAAAACACTGTAACTGGCGTGAGCGATAATTACCTCTGAGATCGGAAGTGGAGCGCTGATATCAGTCAATAATGCCTTTAAGGCGAAAAGGCACCATTATCAACACCTCACTGAGTCTGAACGAGACCATGTATTACAGCTACGAGTTGCTGGGAGTCCCTTCTCCGACACTGCGAACCGACACGGCAAAAATGTAACCATTGTGCATGACTGTTAGCAGCGGTTGTCACCAGAATGTACGGTCGCAAGAAGACCGGGCTCCGAACGGCCACGTGGCGCAACCGAGAGAGAAGACCATCGTGTTCAGCTTATGACTCCAGGGCATCGAACTGCATCTGCAGATGCCATATGAGCAGCACTTGTCACCACAGTGCCACACTGACCTGTTAGAAATAGGTTACTTCAAGGACAACTCCGAGCCAGGCGCCGTGTAGCGTGTATTCCACTGACCCCAAACCACCGACATTAGTGACTTATGAGGTGCCAAGTGAGAGCTGGTTCAAATGGTTCTAATGGCTCTGAGCACTATGGGACTTAACATCTGACATCTGTAGTCATCAGTCCCCTAGAACTTAGAACTACTTAAACCTAACTAACCTAAGGACATCACATACATCCCTGCCCGAGGCAGGATTCGAACCTGCGACCGTAGCAGTCGCGCGATTCCGGACTAAGTGCCTAGAACCGCTCGGCCACTGCGGCCGGCCAAGTGAGAGCTCATTTGAGGTCAGGGAGAAGGTCTGTTGTGTTTTCTGATGATAGCTTGTTCTGCCTTGGTGCCATTGATGGCCCTGTGTGGGTTAGAAGGAGGCCAATTCTGAGCCTACAAACAACCTGTCTGCGTGCTAGACACACTGAGCCTGCACCTGGAGTTGTGGTCTGGAGTGTACCTCAATCTGGTAATTCGACCTGTTGTGCTGCCATTCATGAACAGCTTTCCAGGCGGCGTTTCCCCACAGGATAACGCTTACCCACATAGCGCTGTTGTAATCCAACAATATGTACAGACTGTCGAGATGTTGAATCGGCCTGTCGAGCACATATGGGGTACCATTGGACGAAAACTCCCGCATCGTCCACAAACAACATTAAACGTCCTCTTATTGACCGACCATGTGCAACAGGCATGAAATTCGAACCCAAAAACTGACATCCGGCACCTGTACGACATAATGCATGCACGTATGAAAGTTTTCGTTCAACATTCAGGTGGTTACAAGGGTTCTTAACGTACCAGCGTTTCACAGTTTCAGTGGCTTATCTCGTGCTCAAATTAACCTGTGGTCTTGAAAAGTTAATCACTTAAATACGTTACCTACACAAAGTATTCCCGAGATTTCATTACTCTACATTAATTACTTTCTAGTGTTGCGATTTTTTCCGTAGTGTATATGAAACTCATCACTCAGTCAATGAACTCTTCCTCTCTCCATGTTCGATCTCTCTAGATTATCTTTTAATGATATCGTGCATTTATTCATTCGGGTCGCGGACGTCAGCTGTGCACTACGGCAGTCAGCGCGCGACGCAGGGACTGCAAATGGCACACACCAAGGTCAGTGCAGTGTCTCGATGTTATAGAAATGTCGCAGTCATGATAAGCCACTTCACCATGGGATATAACCTGCACCTCCTTTTCAGGGTCTAACAGAAAAGCTTACAGATATCCGACTAAATGTTCGAAGTTCTGAAACTTGCCATATCATTGAACTAGCCCAATAGCGACTATGCGAATCTACTTCCAGCTATTTTCGGTGAGCGAGAGTACGTCAGACGTTACCGGTAGACAAATTATACACCATTAGATAGAGTAACGATGGATAAACATCGAGTAAGACACGCTCTCTGTAACCATATCTCAGATTTACAAAGAAATAACATTGTATATCCTTTACAAATAAGGGAAAACAAGAATAAAAAAGCTACTCCTAACTTTACGAAAGCCTACAGCAGAGAGAGGGACTGAAATCAGCGGCTGTTCTGAATCTAACTGAATGTGAAGAAAGCCACGACATTCTGCATGAGAGATTTGCACACAAAAGCTCATGAAATCGGTATAACACAGTTACCACTTAACTGACACAAGCACAAGGCTTACTGCAAACTGCCACCTTACTGAAACTTCCAACGCAGGGCTGTCGATGTCCTAACGCATACCCAGATTTATGTAACTCCTACTGCAGAATACTCCACTGAAGCGCCAAAGAAACCGGTATACATGTGAGTATTAAAATACAGAGACATGTAAACAGGTAGAATACTATATACAGTAATGCAACAAGTGTCTGGCGCAGTTGTTAGGTCAGCTACTGCTGCAATGGCAGGTTATCATGATTTAAGTGAGTTTGAACGTGCTGCTATAGTCAGTTCACGAGCAATGGGACATAGCATTCCCGAGGTGATGATGAAATAGGGATTTTCACATACGACCATTTCACGAGCATACGTTTGAGAGAGGATAAGTTACTCTCTCACACTCTCTCACCTATTTTTTTGCATATGGAAAATCATTAAAGATTTTGTTACAACCTGATGCATCCAAGACTCTAGAAAGTTAACGGCCTGAGCAGACAGTGATGGAGCCTGGTAGGGCGCTAAAAGGATGAGGTATTTTTATGTTTCTTAGCTCGTAAAAATGGCAAGTTGGGAGTTGAAAGCAATTGGCGGCGAGCCCATCCCTCAGTAAATCTTACCAGACAGGCCCACAGCCGCACAGGGCAGACAGCAGGCCAGCCCCACATCAAAATAGGTCTCCAGCGGAACAATGCCGCACTACCTGCCGTGGCGCAAGCAGAAGCCTGGGCAGGGGCAATGATCTAAGGGAAGACATCTACACAGTGTAGTCATAAACTGGGCATTGTGTACAGAGCCATGTGTAATAAAAATTCACAAGTTTTTGTGTTCACCAATAGTGCAAATAGGCCAGTGAATCACGTCCCCTGGCCACCTCGGTTGTATAAGAAAAATCCGGCGCCTGACAAACGTTTGGAGATAGAATCTTTATTACACCTCATAGCTAGGACTAACAAGCTCCAAGGCACAGACAGTTTAGGTAAACATCTTTGAGATTGTATCTGTTTGCTTGTTGCTGTGGGAAGAGACACGACTTCGGAAAAAAATCATCCCTTCCCCCTCAGCGAAAACTTAAAGAATGCCAGTAATTGATGGTTTCTTTTTTTTTCAGAGACGCAGGTTTCTTAACTGTCGCGCTGGTTCGACATGAGTCTGTGCTGTCGTGTGAGAGAGGAGATTTAGCTCTACTAGAGCCCTATGATTGGCTGAAGAGTGTGTGAAGGTGGTGTTGTTCGTGCCTTTTGTGGGAAGAGGGATTTTCTTTTTCTGGAGAGATGCGGATCACTCGGGTGCGGGGCTTTCGTCGGATAAGCACTTCTGGCCGAAGCTCTGGCATGTGTGGTTGGTACGTGGGACCTGTCCTGAGACTGACTTCACTTGCGAGTAGTTTACTCCGGGGAGCCTGTGGTGAACTTCTTACTGTACCGACGGGGGGACTCAAACGTCTCGGACTACTCGTTTGGCCGGCCGCTGGTGGCCGAGCGGTTCTAGGCGCTTCAGTCAGGAACCGCGTGACCGCTACGGTAGGAGGTTCGAATCCTGCCTCGGGCATGGATGTGTGTGATGTCCTTAGGTTAGTTAGGTTTAAGTAGTTCTAAGTTCTAGGGGACTGATGACCTGAGATGTTAAGTCCCATAGTGCTCAGAGGCATTTCAACCATTTTGAACTACTCGTTTGCCGAGGGCACACTTATTTGTTTTTAGTTTACCAGTCATGACGTTTGGTATCCTTGTGTGCCCTGTCGTCTAAGTGAGCCAAATTAGTCCTTGGTACGACCAGTAAACGGGAATGTCACAAACTGAAATCTGCCATGATTTCAGGGCTTTGGTAGAGAGTAAATTGCGATCCGCCTGCCTGATCGCTAGACCGTGAGAATTTTGCATTTATTTCCTGGCTGCGATTGATTCACAGGTGCCGCCTCCACGTCTCACCTCCGCTGCACGCACCTCGTCAGCTGCAAGTTACATTGCCGCACGAAGTAAGCAGGTAACGTACTGCCACTTCGGCATTGTCAGGGCGTACAGATCTCAATCGCCACTTGCTCTCAGCTGCACCTATGTAGAGAAACTTCAGTAGATTTGATCAGTCAAAGTCTCCTCAGCTTCAGATTAATTCAGCCTGCGTTATCCACATTTTTAGGTTCAGAGTACTTGACTCACTGTTCACCTAATTAAACTGTCTCTGCGACCTCGTAAATCACCTGTTAGTTTTTTACGGTATTCAATCAATAACGTGTTTAGCATAATTTATGTCTGTTTTGGAAAAATAAATGTCGTTAGTAGACTAAATTTTCCCTACATGCTCAATCAATTTTATAGTCCCACTACAGTTGCCATTTATTGTGGCGTTCCATACCAGGATCTCGAATTGATGCCACCTACTGCGACCATCAGATCGCGTTGCCTAGCGTAGTCATTTAGTTTGACGTCCCTTGAGCAGAAATTTGAACTGATGGCATCTTCTGTGTTGGTCAGATCGTAGATAGGGTTGCCTAGTGAAATTTCTGTTCCCCATGTTTAATGTGGCGCACTGGGTAGAGTAGAGTCGAGTTGCTGGCGCCTAGACATATTAGTAACACCTACGTAATTATTATATTAGTGTATTATTATTATTATTATTATTAGTGTATTATTATTATTATATTAGTGTATTTTCATGTTGTGATTGGGACTTCTGCGTCGCTTGATTGTTTGTTTCTGACAGCGAGCTGATTTGTGCTAATTTGTTAAGATACATTGAGATTTTCGTTTGTGAGCATAGACAAGGGTGCTGTTATTTGAATTCGTTGTCAGGAACTAGCAATCAGGAGCTCACGGGAGTTTGATTTAAAGTGGAATGTGTATGGCATAGGAATGTGTAGTGTTTAAATTCGTTTCGGTCAAAATTAGAGTGCATGCTTACAAGAAGCAAGGCATGTTTGCTACAGAGTAGCGGAAGTGATTGTGTTTTGTTAACCATCGATCCACGTCAGATTATTAGCGGTGACCAGGCTGATATTACATGGGATTCTCAGGTAAATGCGGTAACAGACTGGGCAATAATGTCGAACGTAGAACCTGCAGAGTATGACGACATGTTTCAGTCAGGAAACGAAAGTGAACGGGAGACCGCAACAGAACGAAATGTATGCGCTGCTGGTACGAGACGCACCATCAGTGAGACTGGCAGACTAGAATCACGAAAGAAATATCACAGAGTGATGGAATCTCGTTCATCTAGTCCTAGAGATGTTAGCGGGGGTCGGCTGCCGAGCCCCATCGTTAGGACTGTGCGGTGCACTGTGTGTTCAGTCAGAGCTGTACTATGCCCCGCGTTGAAGTCTGATAGTTCCGCCACAGTTCGCTGTCTGTCCTGTTTTTCTAGGCTGCCCAGCCTACGACGTCCGACGTCTGTGATGGGAGGTGGCAGCCCAAACTCACGGCGTCTGGAACATGGTTTCGCCTTGGTTTTGCAATGTGTTGAAGACACTCACCACAGAACTCCTCGAACGCCCCACAACTCGTGCAGTTCCCCAAATGCTCGTGCCGAGCCTCCGGGCCATTAAAATCTGCCCTTGCGCGCATTCTCCATTCTACATACGGACAGCACGCTCACTGGTACTATATTTTAGATGCATCATGAGTGTGTCTGACTAGCACCCATTCTTCGCCAGATGACCCTGCTATGGCCTGAGTGGGTATACCTGGATAGTATGTAGGTGGTCATAATGTACTAACTGATCAGTGTATACACGTTAAACAAATGCCACAACGCTTACTAACCAGGAAAGAACTTGGGCTCGAACAAACAGTATGAGCGTTTGGTTACAGGACCATTATGTACCTCTGAATGTGCTGGTGGGTTTTGTTTTTCTGCAAAACTCTGCAATCATGCTCTAGATATCACTGTAGATGTAATTGTAGACGCCATACGCTATGCAGCAATCTTAACTATAAATGTAAATCCGGAATGTCAATAAAATGCTCCGAGCAATACGAATGACTGCAAAACGCACAGTGAAGAAATGCAAGTTGACCGCATGGCGTATTAGCACATTCTACAACATCAGTGTTGAACGCCATGTCAATGACACTTTTGAAGTTGTCCACTGGTTCATCAATATCGTAGCCAGCGTTCTGCCACGCGTAACGAAGCATTTGTCTGTATACTCCCGCAGATAACTGATTGTAAATGACAGAATGCATATTCATGATAAAGAATCTGTCGTGCAATATCGGGTGCATATTACTGGAACGTAGTTTGATGAAGTCTGTTATTCTCCTGGCATATATTTTATATTGCCTGAAGAAATACAGATCCTGAGGTTGTGCATATTTTGTAGTTTTAGGCGGAATGATTTTTAAATCTACATGTTTTCCGCCAGATGCTTCCAGTAGTACTCGTTCATCCTTATGTCCAGACCAGGAGTCAAAAAGTACTAATGACTTTCTCGACAAATGTGGATTCAAAACTGACAGAAAAGACGTCTTCAGATGTTGTTTCGTCATCTTCCCACTCACACTTGCATCGACGACGACATTTGGAGGGCACCGCGTTTCTATTTCCCTTGACACGCGGGGTCCAAACTTGCCACTGGATTCTTGGAAGCAAATATAGAGTTTGTCTGCCAATCGTCCGTCCATTGATATAGCAACATCGATCGTGTAACTATGTGTTGCACAGTTAACTGATTGCAACATCGCGACAGTGTTTCTCTCCCCTTTCATGGACAGTGTTCTGTCACAAGAAAGTGCATAGTTGAACTGACTCTGATCACAGTTCCATACAGAACTAATATCGATGTTTTCTCTCGTGATATGCTCATTGACGTCAGCAACAAACGTTTGAGCTCTTTCAATCAGCTCGTCTTCGTCATCCTTATTTTTTCATGCTTCGAGCATAGTGACAAGGCGTGATGTTATCCTAAACTCCTTTTTCAAATTAGTAATAAATCCTAGTGAAAAAAATGGCTCTGAGCACTATGGGACTTAACAGCTATGGTCATCAGTCCCCTAGAACATAGAATTACTTAAACCTAACTAACCTAAGGACGTCACACAACACCCAGTCATCACGAGGCAGAGAAAATCCCTGACCCCGCCGGGAATCGAACCCGGGAACCCGGACGTGGGAAATCCTAGTGAAGCTGTAAAGTTTGTACACCCGATATTTCTGGCTACGTCCAATGCCCAATGTTGTAAATGCCAATAATGAACGACGGAACCGCATTCTCGCGCTTCATCAAATTTTGCCATTACACGCTCCTTGATGGTCTTGAACAGCAGTGTACGATTTCCTTTGAAAACTGTATTTCCTTCTCTTTTCTTTGCCGCGTAATCCAGTATGTTTTTAATATTGCTTTTAGACTTCAGTTTAGAGTATATTTTCAGAAGATTGTCGTATGATCGAATCCTCTTACGTAATAATCATCGTATGTGTTCTCCAGTGTGTTGTCATCAAACGCCGTGATGATACTTGCAACTTTAACCTTCTTCTTGGGAGACGGTTGGTATTCACTGTCACTGCTTCCATCGTCTCTTCCCGCACTTGCCGTAGCACTACCGTTTGCAATGAGTTGTTCGTCATTATCATCCCTATCATCATCATTATGTGTTAGTGTTACAACAGTATCTGTTTCTAACTTATGCTTATATTTCTGCACTATAATAGATACCAGAAAACATGCGAATGATTCGTCTTCTACACCAGTACCATCTTGACGAAGAAGGGTTCTTCGTAACTTCATCTCAACCAATCGCAATACATTAGCAGGATTAATTACCAATCGCCGAGCCTTCTGACGCTTCTATACGCAAATAATGTCACAACTTCAGAGGCACACTGCACCGTCCCTACTGGTCCCGACTGGCGTACCGGCAGGTCAGTGTTCAATGCGGCATTGCATACACAGAGGCCTCTAACAGACGACTGCAGAGTTTTGCAGATGCGGGAGTATCACTAGTGCAATAAGAGACCTTTACATTATTTCTCACACGATTTTGGTGTATTTGTGTTTGTTCGAGCCCAAGTACTTTTCTGGTAAGTCATGTCAGAAATTCTACCAAACCTTGAAGCTGCTACTGCTGAAATATACGCTTAATGTAAGTCCTTACCCACATCTTGCAACTTCAGACCCACAATCATGTTCTACAATCGACTACAGAAATGTTGCTGTGTTAAAAAATAAAGGTTTTGTGTTTTCCCGTCTAGACACAGAATTTCGAGGCCTGTGATCTGGCTCTTTATAAAGATCCGGGATTCAGAGAGAAAAATACACTGAGATGACAAACGTCATGGGATAGCGATATACACATACACAAATGGCGGTAGTATTGCGTATACAAGGCATAAAAGGGCAGTGCATTGGCGGAGTTGTCATTTGTACTCAGGTGAAAAAGTTTCCGAAGTGATAATGGCCACACGAGGGTAACTGACAGACTTTGAACGCGAAATGTTGGTTGGAGCTAGACGCATGGGACATTCAGTTTCGAAAATCGTTAGGGGATTCACTATTCTGAGATCCACAGCGTCAAGAATTTGCCGAGAATAACAAATTTCCGGTATTACCTCTCACCACGGACAACACAGAGGCTGACGACCGGGAGCAGCGGCGATTTCACAGAGTTGTCAGTGCTAAGAGAATACAATACTGTGTTAAATAACTGCTGAAATCAATGTGGGGCTTACGATGACCGTATCCATTAGGACAGTGTGACGAAATCTGGCGTTAATGGGTTATAAATACAGACTACCTACGCGACCTTCTTTGCTTACAGCACGACGTCGCCAGCAGTGCCTCTCCCGGTCTTGTGACCATATCGATTGAACCCTAGGTGACTAGAAAACTGTGGTCTGGTCAGATGAGTTGCTATTTGAGTTGGTAAGGCCTGATGGTAGGCTTCGAATGTGGTACAGAACCATGAAGCCACGGATCCAAGTTGTCAACAAGGCACTGTGCAAGCTGGTGATGGCTCCATATTAGTGTGGGCTGAGATTACATGAAACGGACCAGGCCCTGGTTATGTTCGTCTACTTGGCGACCATTTGCAGCCATTCACGGACTCCGTGTTCCCAAACAACGTTGGAATCCTGATGGGTGACTATGTGCTGTGTCACCGTGCCCCAATTGTTCGCGACTGGTATGAAGAATATTCTGGAAATTTCTATCGAATGATATGGCCAGGCCACGCAGATCGCTCGACATGAATCCCCTGGAACATTTATGGAACATAATCTAGAGGTTAGTTCGTGCATAAAATCTTGCACCGGTACCAATTTCGGAATAATGGATGCCTATAGGGGCACCATGGCTCGATATTTCTGCAGGGGACTTCCAACGACTTGTTAAGACCATACTACGTCCAGCGCTACACTATGCCAGGTAAAAGGAAGTCCTTCACAATATTAGGAGGTATCCCATGACTTTCGTAACATCAGTGTAATGTTTCCTCAGCTAAAATATAGCACCTACACATTATATCCATGTCTTTGTGTTAGCAGTCTCCTCCTAGTTTATAGATATATGTATAAAACTACAGGCACCTACACATTATATCCATGTCTTTGTGTTAGCAGTCTCCTCCTAGTTTATAGATATACATATAAAATTAAAGGCAGAATGTTTCTACTACCATCTGAATTAGTGAAAATGGTTGTATGCGTTAATGGTAGTTAGTATGGTATGTTTGTTTTGTAGCTATCTCTTGCCATTAACACACAGAAAAATCGACCTATTTTCACGTTGTAGCGTTTGAGAATAACAAACAAGCATTCAGATTGACACCCAAAAAAAAAAAAAAAAGAAAAAGGAATTCACGTACGTTGGTGCTACAATAAGCATAGTTCGTAAAAAAAGTTTCTGCAAACTCACTACTTAAATTTTGATTAATAATCAACACTGGCTATTAATTAATCAAAATTTAAGTAGTGAGTTTGCTGAGACTTTTTTTACGAACTACGCTTAATGTCACCCTATTTCTGCCAACAACCTTGTCAAAGAAGGTGGAGCAGCGGACAGAGGTTTAGGTCGCTCTCTTGTCCTGGCGATAGGAAGCTGAAGGTGAAAGAATCAGCAGTGATTTAGGGGATGAATATGCAGAAAGCTATGGAAACCACTGCATTAAAGACATAGAATGTGCCTTCACAGAATATGTGGCCTGCAGTTGAAAAGTGCCATGATGATAAAATTCCGGAATAGCCCCCATTCCGATCTCCGGGAGGGGACTGCCAAGGGGGAGGTGACTATGAGAAAAAGATTAAATTATCAAAGGACCGATAACGTTCTATGAATTGCGCCGTGGAATGTCAGAAGTTTGATCCTGGTACGGAAGCTAGAAAATCTGAAAATGGAAATGCTTAGGCTCAATCTAGATATAGTGGGGGTCAGTGAAGTGAAATGGATAGAAGACAAGGACGTCTGGTCAGATAAGTACAGGCTAATCTCAACAGTAGCAGAAAACGGTATAACGGAACTAGGATTCGTTATGAATAGAGTGGTAGGGCAGAAAGTGTCACTTTGAACAGATCAGTGTAGCGTTGTTCTTACCAGAATCGACAGAAATCCAACACCGACAACGATAGCTCAGGTATACATGCAAACGTCGCAAGCTGAAGACGAAGACATAGAGAAAGTATGTGAGGGTACTGAACGGTTAATTAAGTACGTAAAGGGAGATGGAAATCTAATATTCATAAGGCACCAGAATGCGGTTGTAGGGGAAGAGGTAAAAGAAAAGGGTACGGAGGAATATTGACCTTGTAATAGAAATGAGAGAGGAGATAGACTAATTGAGTTCTGTAACAAATTTGAGTTAGTAATAGCGAATACTCTGTTCAAGAATCACGAGAGGTCGAGGTATACTTGGAAAATGGCGGGTGATATAGGAAGATTTCAATTAGATTACATCATTGTCAGATAGACATTCAGAAATCAGATACTGGGTTGTAAGGCGTACCCGGGAGCAGATACACTCTGATCACAATATAGTAGTGATGAAGTGTAGGCTGAAGTTTAAGACATTAGTCGGGAAGAATCAGTACGAAAGAAGTGGGATAAAGAAGTACTAAGGAATGATGAGATACGCTCGAAGTTCTCTAAGGCTATAGATACAGCAACACGGTATAGCTCAGTAGGCAATACAGCTGAAGAGGAATCGAATCTCTAAAAAGGGCCTACACAGAAGGTGGAAAGAAAAACATAGGTACAAAGAAGATAACTGCGAGGAAACCATGGGTAACAGAAGAAACACTTCATTTGATCGATGAAAGGAGGAAGTTCAAAAACGTTCCGGGAAACTCAGGAATAAAGGAATACATGTCGCTAAGGAATGAAACAAATAAGAAGTGCACGAAAGATAAGACGAAATTGTTGCATGAAAAATGTGAAGAAATCGAAAATCGAAAAGTCTCAGCATACAGAAAAGTGAAAACAACCTTTGGTTACATTAAAAACAACATTAAGAGTGCAACGGGAATTCCACTGCTAAATGCAGAGGAGAGAGCTGACAGGTGCAAAGAATACTTCGAAATCCTATATGAGGAGGAAGAATTATATGATGTGATAGAAGAGGAAACAGGAGTCAATTTAGAAGAGGTAATGTATCTAGTATAAGAATCACAATTTAAACGAGCTTTGGAGGACTAAAGATCAAATAAGGCAGAAGGGCTAGATAACATTCCCTCAGGATTTCTAAAATCATTGGGGGAAGCAGCAACTAAACGACTGTTCACGTTGGTGCGTAGAAAATATGAGTCTGGCGACATATCATCCGACTTTCGCAAAAATATCGTCCACACAGTTCGAAGACTGCAACAAGCGAGAAGTGGGAGAATTATCGAACAATCAGCTTAAAAACTCATGCATCCAAGTTGCCAACAAGAATAATATAATAATATACAGAAGATTGGCAAAAAAATTGCGGATGTGCCAGATGATCATCAGTTTGAGTTTAGATAAGGTAAAGGTGACAGAGGGGCAGTGCTAACGTGGCGGTTGATAATGGAAGCAACACTAAAGAAAAATCGAGACACGTTCATAGGAGTTGTAGATCTTGAAAAAGCCTTTGATAATGTAAAACAATGTAAAATGTTCATAATTCGAAGAAAAATACGAATAAGCTATAGGAAGAGACGTGTAATATACAATATGTGCAAGAGCCAGTAGGGAATAATAAGAGTGGACTACCAAGAACGAAGTGCTCGGATTAAAAAGGGTGTAAAACAGAGATGTATTCTTTCCCCCTACTGTTCAACCAGTACAGCGAAGAAACAAAGATGGGAATAAAAGAAAGGTTCAGGAGTGTACTTAAAATTCAAGATGAAAGGATATCATAGATACGATTCGCTGATGACATTGTTATCCTGAATGAATTACATGATCTGCCGAACGGAATGAACAATCTAATGAGTACAGAATATGGACTGAGAGTAAATAGAAGAAAGATGAAAGTAATGAGAAGTAGCAGAAATGAGAACAGCGAGAAGCTTAACATCATGATTGATGGTCACGAAGAAGATGAAGTTAAGGAATTCTGCTACCTATGCAGTAAAATAACCAATGAGAGACGGAGCAAGGAGGTCATCAAAAGCACACTTGCAATGGCAAAGAGGACATTCCTGGCCAAGAGAAGTCTACTAGTGTCATACGTAAGTCTTAATTTGAGGAAGAAATTTCTGAGAACGTACGTCTGGAGTACAGCATTGTATGGTAGTGGAACATGGACTGCGAGAAAATTGGAACAGAAGAGAATCGAAGCATTTGAGATGTCGTGCTACAGACGAATGTTGAAAATTAGGTGGACTAATGAGGTAAGGAATGGGGAGGTTCTGCGCAGAACCGGAGAGGAAACGAGTATGTGGAGAACACTGATAACGAGAAGGGACAGGATGATAGGATATCTGTCTCACGCGGTCTACACGTCCAGCACGAACGCTGGTCCAACTGAGGCGCCAGGTGGAAATGGCATGGCAAGCCGTTCCACAGGACTACATCCAGCATCTCTACGATCGTCTCCATGGGAGAATAGCAGCCTGCATTGCTGCGAAAGGTGGATATACACTGTACTAGTGCCGACATTGTGCATGCTCTGTTGCCTGTGTCTATGTGCCTGTGGTTCTGTCAGTGTGATCATGTGATGTATCTGACCCCAGGAATGTGTCAGTAAAGTTTCCCCTTCCTGGGACAATGAATTCACGGTGTTCTTATTTCAATTTCCAGGAGTGTATTCTTCTAATACATATATGTTGAGTGTACATGTCATTATGTTTTATTTTTGAATTAGATATGTAGATAGGGCGGAAGACGGGGTTTAAAAAGGAGCTTTTGAGGGGATAGTTGTAGGAATAATGTACCTTCATAGCGTCTAGAACAAAAGTAAGAGTAACCTATAGGGTATACGTTAAGACTCTAATCTCAGGAGGAAAATGCTTGGTGTAGGAGAGTCTTCCCACAATCTACAGACATCGTGAGGATATATACCCGCGATCAAGAGAAGGATGGACGCTTGTATAGATAACTACATTGGGAAAAATATAAAATTTAAGAAACTATCAGCCTCGATTGCTGGAATGAAACAAAGCTTTACCTAGGTTTCAGCCCAATTAATTGATCCTTCTTCTGAAGATATACATGAATCTATAATTAGTCTAAGAGGGAATGGTCTAGAAATGAAACTATCTGCTTTAGATTCCGTGGGATTTGGTGTGTGTGTGTGTGTGTGTGTGTGTGTGTGTGTGTGTGTGTGTGTGTGTGTATGTGTGGTTACGATTATTAGTATTTCCTGGTAAATTGCTAGTACACACTTGCAGCAGTTCGAAGAAGAACCTGAATAGGCGTAGTCACATTTTAAAAGTGCGGTACGTAAGTACTAAGTCAACACCAAAACTTAACTTAAGCTGTGGCGTGCGCCTCGCCTCCATGGACGCCGTGCGGTGGGCCTCGGGAACTCACGTGAAACTAAGTAGGACTCATAAAATATTTGTCAGCTGTGCTAAACGCCTCGGCAGGTAAAAACTGAAAGTACAAAAACAATGGGAAAAGTTACGAGGGAAACCATTTTGTGAATATGTGACCTGAGAGAATCAGCTTCCGTGAGCAAAACCTATCCATGTGTGAGTAGTATGCTACTTGCTTTTTCTTGATGAACTATTCTTCAAACATTTTTTTATGACAGTTCGCTCTACATCTCTCTCAATGAATTTTTAGGACTACCATCACTGATAGTATACAAAGCTTTAAATGACATTAAATCTGCTTTAGATTCCGTGGGATTTGGTGTGTGTGTGTGTGTGTGTGTGTGTGTGTGTGTGTGTGTGTGTGTGGTTACGATTATTAGTATTTCCTGGTAAACTGCTAGTACACACTTGCAGCAGTTCGAAGAAGAACATTTTTTGAAATGCGGTGCTACCGAAACATGCTGAAGGTTGGATGAGTAAAAATGGCTTTGAGCACTATGGGACTTAACTGCTGTGGTCATCAGTCCCCTAGAACTTAGAACTACTTAAACCTAACTAACCTAAGGACATCACACACATCCATGCCCCAGGCAGGATTCGAACCTGCGACCATAGCGGTCACGCGGTTCCAGACTGTAGCGCCTAAAACCGCTCGGCCACACTCGGCCGGATTGGATGAGTAAATTGAGTAGCAAAGGTAGTACTGAATCGAACTGCAGAGAAGAAAAGACATTTATGGTATAACTCAGCTGGCTCCGGAATGGAAGATAACCGAGATTAGGGTGAAATACTGAATTTGGCCTTGCGGAATTGTTTCACCGCCGAAGGTCGTAACACAGTCCGTGCTTCCAGTCATAGGACGACCTTCGAAATGACAGATATTGAAATAACTGAGCGCCAGATAGAAATTCAACTACAAGCGCTTAGTAGTGCGAAGGCATCAGGACCTGATGAGACACTTATAACATTCTACAAAGATTATGCGAACGAACTCGCTCCGCTCCTGGCAGCGGTTTTTTTGTCGCTGGAGCAACGAAAGTCACCTAGCGACTGGAAAAAAGCGCAAGTTTTAGTATCCAAGGGTCATTCGGATTCCTCGCCTAGCCCGAGTATCGTTGGAGAGAACGCATCACAGATACTCGGGCTACACCGGCAGCCACACCTGCAAGAACATGAGGCTGTCCTCTTATGTGTTTACCGATATACCGCAACCCGGCGATTGTAGCCGTCTTTCACTAGTCACTGAAACCTTACTTTTCACTGTTCTCACCTGGTTTACCCACATCCTCAGTTATTTACTGGATCTATTCCAATCTCTAACTTCCTCTACTTTTTTTAGTCTCTACAGGCTCCCTCTAGTGCCGTTGAAGTTATTTCCAGATGTCTTAACAGATATCCTATCATCATGTCCCTTCTTCTTGTAAATGTTTTCCATATATTCCTTCACTTTCCGATTCTGCGTAGAACCTCCTCATTCTTTACCTTATCAGCCCACCTAATTTTCAACATTAGCCTGTGGCACCATATGTCAAAATGCTTCGATTCTCTTCTTCTCCCATTTTCGAACAGTCCATGTTCCACTACCACACAATGCTGTACTCCAAACGTACATTTTCAGAATTTTCATTCTCCCGTGTTTGATACTAGAAGAGTTCTCACGGCGAAGAATGACCTTTTTGCCAGCGCTAGTCTGTTTTTGATATCCTGCTTGCTCAGTCCGTCATGGGTTATTTTGCTGCCTAGGTAGCAGAACTCCTGAAGTTCATCTACTTTATGACATTGTGGTAACCATCATTATTAAATCTCCGCGAAGGGCAGCGGCGCGCTCCGTTTCGCGCGACCGAGAAGGGCAGCTTCGTTCGCACTTCTGCATGCGCTACCCTGTAACATCGCTGGCCACCTTCGGGCGCACGCGCTTCAAAACAGCGATTGGCCACCCATAGCACTCAGAGTTTGGTCGCCCAGAATGTATAGTGACCACAGCCACCGGCTCCATTGTCTATGGAGCCTTATTTAACATCGCTACTGACGTCTAGAGGTCAGTGCTCATAGTGCCATGTTTGTACTCATCAACTCAGATATGCTACGCTGTGGTGGACTTGCTATTCGATGTTGATTCGGCTGCACTCTGGTCTAGGAATTCGAGTGGTACACTGGAACTTGGACTTCAACGTTCGCTAGACTTATTATGTCAACGGACGTGTGATTTCCGCCGGAATGCTGCATTTCACTTTCACTTCTTGGCCACTGTTATAACCACCGTCAATATATATAATTTCCATAAAGTGTTCATCAGCAGCTTGGCACTAGGTAACAGAATTTTTGGTATCATTGTTGTGCAATAAACCGTGGAATGGTGATATATTAATTATGTTACTCCTAGTTTCAACACAATAAAATGGTGACGAGCCAGCAGCTATCTACACTCGAAGCTCTACTCATGCGACTAAGTTATCAGCAGGACGAGAACGAGAAGCTGCTACTGAATATTCTCCATCCCCTTCTTCAGAGCTTACTACAGACACAAACAACACAGCAAGTGCAGCCTTTTTCTTCCTTTTATTGGGCGTTAGAGGATTGGGAAACCTACGAATCAAGATTATTGGAGCATTTCTGTTATGATGACGACGAACGACTCGTCGCCAGTGTTGACAGGTGGCCAATGCTAAATAGAAACATATAAATCACAGCAGGTTTGTCAGTAACATCGATAAGGTGCTGGCTGCATGGTCAGGATCTGTAACGACTAAAATAACTGGAAGTTGTTGGTAAAAAATAATATATATTGTACTTAACTGGTTGCACAGGATTCGTCTTGGCTGCATACACATAAACAGATAACTATTGAGGCCTCGCTTAGGTCATACGTTACGAAGCGCCTTGTTAGAGGTTGCTTCCTATCAGCTGAAGGCTATACTACTTTACTACTTGACGTACCGAGCAAGAGTGGACGAGAGCTCGCTAGAAACTTGATACAAGCCGCGGAGTGGCTCTAGTGGCGCTGGCCGCGACCCGCGGGTCCAGCGATACTAACACGGACCGTGGTCGATAACTGCAACCCCTAACAAGTGTGGTACCGAGCGTTCATACCACAATTTCCATGCATTCAAGTTAACTGACGCCAGCCTCATGAAATCTTTGTTTTTGCCATGTGAAAAACTGGGATTTACCAGCTACTGTGCAAACTGGCCCCCTTATCTAAGTCTTCAGAGCTCATCTTTTCAAATATTTATTCGCTGATGATTAAATATTACCAGCAGCATACCCATGTTATTTTCTCTTGGATAGCATTTTACCAATGCAAGTAACAGATAAACCAGACAATGGGTCGTGGAGTTGTATGGATTATGGCGAAAACTTTATTTTGTCACTTGTAAAAGTAAGGAGTAATATGCATAAGGAATGGTCAGAGACATGATCATCCGGGGTACTCCAGTCAGGGATTTCCAGCACGAGACACTTCGACTACAAGACCCGTCGTTAGACAAAGTTTTGGACTTAGCACAAAGCTTCGAAGTGATCGAAGCAGCAGGCACGAAACTGGAGTCGTGGTCAGACATAACAGCCGTTAATGTAAGGACATTCGAGCCAGTAACCAAGGGCCATACTAGTGGCGATTTGGACGTAGCAACTGTGCAGGTGGGACGCCATACCACTAACCAATCACGTCCTCCATCTCACTCGAGCCGATCAAACCGATCTTGGGTACTGACACGATTGCTGTCATTTCCGTATTGTTTTAAAAATCATCAGCGTGGAACTGTCGTGACAGATGGGCCTTTTGCCTAAACTTTTCTGCCAACGGCCATTTAGGTAGTGTATGTCGTAAGTCCCGTCAGGCAAGACATCCTCCTGCCCAGCAGATGGATGTTAATCTGGTACCCACTATAGACTATCAAGAGACCTCCAATAAGCTTTTCGTAGAAATGCAAATTGCACAGAAACCAGTTCAATTACAAGTAGATATCGGCGCAGCTGCGAGCATTCTGAATCACGGTACCAATTTGAAAATTGGAGCGCCTCCCTTGCAAGAAAGAAAGAGATGTCTAGTGGCGTATAATAAACATACCATCCCAGTATGTGGTCGAGTCCAGTTGCCAACGACGTATCGTAATGTCACCCTCCACATGACCCTCTTAGTTATTAACAGTGATTCCGCCGAGAACTTGATTAGACTGGACTCTTTTCAGAAATTTAGATTTTTAGTAGACGTTTCTGTGAATTTGGTATCCGAAGATGTTGCATACTCTGACGCAGAGACGCTTTGACAAGATTATGAGGACAGTTCACCTCGGAACCCGGCCCCGCAAAGGATTTTGAGGCGCACATCGCACTGAAACGTAATGCACGGCCTCGGTATTTTCGAACCCGCGCCGTTCAGGTAGCTCTGACGGACGAAGTATAGGAAGATCGTCTAACTGCAATTGGAGTTCTAGAATCTATTCAAAATTATTCAAATGGCTCTGAGCACTATGGGACTTAACTTCTGAGGTCATCAGTCCCCTAGAACTTAGAACTACTTAAACCTAACTAACCTAAGAACAGCACACACATCCATGCCCGAGGCAGGATTCGAACCTGCGACCAAGGAGATTGCGCGGTTCCAGACTGTAGCGCCTAGAACCGATCGGCCACTCCGGCCGGCTAGAATCTATTGCTTCTAGTCATTGAGCTACCCCATTAGTCATAGTGCGAAATCAGTCGGGGAAGACCCGCCTGTGCGGCGATTTTAAAATAACTGTGAAGGTCCAATTAGAGATTGAGACATATCCTGTTCCGAAGCCGAAAGAATTACTGTCAAAAGTAAAAGGTGGATACTTCTTCTCTAAAATAGACCTGGCGGATACATACCTCCAACTTCTCCTTGATGCAGAATCTCAACAGTTTCTTACACTTAACACGCCACTTGGCCTTTATGGTTTAAAATGCCTAATGTTTGGTATACAAGTGCCCCGTCAGATTTCAACGGCTTTTGCAACAATTAGTATTCCAAGTGGATGGATCCATTAACTATTTAGACGACATAACTGTAACAGGGAGGAACACCTTCCCAATCTGAATTCTTTATACAGCGTTTTAAGGGAGGCTGGCCTAAAAAACAGAGAAGAATAATGTTTTTTTTTCCTGCCTGAGACTGAGTATCTCGGCAATATCATTCCCAGCTCGGGTATTCGTCCTCTGGATAAACATGTCGGAGCCATAATCAAACTTCCTAGACCAACAATTCTTAAGCATCTTCTTTACTTCATAGGGAAGATTTCGTACTACCGAAAGTCCTTATCCGCAGCAGCAACAAAAACCGCCTGCTTGTCCCAGTTATGCAAAAAACGGATGACTTTCCAGTGAACACCAGCTTGCGAGCTCGCAGTCCACAGATTAAAATCCCAGTTGTTGAAGGTTCCGTGCCACGCACGTTATGATCCAACAAAGCGGATAGTTATTGCAAGAGACGCATGTGATACAGGCGTTGCAGCGGTCCTGGCATACAGTGGGGCCTATACATTGAAAACATTGACTGTTGATACGGCTGCACACTGGACTTAGAGCCGGCCTGTGTGGCCGAGCGGTTCTAGGCGCTTTAGTCTGGAACCGCGCGAACGCTACTGTCGCAGGTTCGAATCCTGCCTCGGGCATGGATGTGTGTGATGTCCTTAGGTTAGTTAGGTTTAAGTAGTTCTAAGTTCTAGGGGACTGATGACCTCAGATGCTAAGTCCCATAGTGCTCAGAGACATTTGAACATTCTGGACTTAGAATCCGAATGGAATACTGGAACTTGGGCTTCAACGTTCGCTAGGCTTAGTATGTCAACGGCCTTATGATTTTCGCCGGAATGCTGCATTTCACTTGCACTTCGTGGACATTTTTATAACCACCACCAATTTATATAATTTTCCATAAAGTGTTCACCAACAACTTGGCACAAGGTAACAGAATTATTGGTATCATTGTCGTGTCAATAAACCGTAGGACGGTGATCTATTTATTGTGTTATTCCTAATTGTAACAACCTACAATCCTGATGTCATCTTTCTCGCTGTTCTAATTTATGCTGCTTCCCATTACTTTCGCCTTTGTTCGATTTACTCTCAGTCCACGTTCTGTACTCAGTGGACTGCTTATACCACTCAGTGGATGCTGTAATTCTTCTTAACTTTCATTGAGGATAACAATGTCACCAGCGTATTTTATTATTGATATCTTTCCACTTTGAATTTTAATTCCAATCTTAAACTTTTCCTTTATTTCCGCTTTATTTCTTCGATGTATAGACTAAAACTGGGGGCGAACTAGTACATTCCTGTCTTACATTCTTTTAGGTCCCAGCATTTTGTTCTTGGTCCTCCTCTCTTATTATTCCGTCTTGGTTCTTGTATATGTTGTGTATTGCCCGTCCCCCTACAGCTGACCCTTATTTTCCTCAGAATTGCGAACATCTTGCACCATTTGACATTGTCAAATGGTTTTTTTCCAGATCGAGAAATCCTACGAGCGTGTCTTGATTTTTCTTCACGCTCGCTTCCGTTATAAACCGCAATCTCAGAACTTCCTCTCGGATGCCTTACGTTTTCTAAAGCCCAACTGATCGTCATCTGACGCATCCTCCATTTCCGTTTCCATTCTTCTGTACATGAGCTGATAAGCTACTTGTGTGATAACTCTCACACTTGTCAGTCCTTGTACTCTTCGGAATTGTGTGGATGGTATTTTTTCCGAAAGTCAGATGGTATATCAGGAGACTCCTCCATTCTACACACCAACATGATTAGTCGTTTTGTTACCACTTCCCCCAACGATTTTAGAAATTTTGATGGAATTTTATTTATCCCGTCAGCCTTATTTGATATTAAGTCTTCCAAAGCTCTTTTAAATTCTGATTCTAATACTGGATACCCTGTCTCTTCTAGAAATCTGCTCCTGTTTCTTCTTCTATCATATCAGACAAGTCTTCCCCCTGATGCAGGCCTTCAGCGTACTCGTTTCACACAACCGCTCTCTCCATTGCGTCTAACAGAGCAATTCCCAATGCATTCTTAATGTTGTCATCCTTGCTATTAATTTCACTGAAGGATGTTTTGACTTTTCTATATTCTGAGTCAGTTCTTCCGATAATCATTTCTTTTACGATTTCATCACATTTTTCATGCAGCCAGTACATCTAAGCTTCACTGCACCGCCTATTTATTTCATTCCCTTGTGACTTGTCTTTCTGTACTTCTGAATTTCACTGACCATTTCTGTACTTCCTTCTAGGAAAGGCCGCTGGACCTAATGGGACACCAGTTCGATTTTACACAGAGAACGCGAAGTAACTTGCCCCCCTTATTGCAGTGGTGTACCGTAGGTCTCTAGAAGAGCGTAGCGTTCCAAAAGATTGGAAAAGGGCACAGGTCATCCCCGATTTTAAGAAGGGACGTCGAACAGATGTGCAGAGCTATAGACCCATATCTCTAACGTCGATCAGTTGTAGAATTAGGAACACGTATTATGTTCGAGTATAATGACTTTTCTGGAGACTAGAAATCTACTCTGTAGGAATCAGCATGGGTTTCGAAAAAGACGATCGTGTGAAACCCAGCTCACGCTATTCGTCCAGGAGACTCCGAGGGCTATAGAAGCGGATTCCCAGGTAGATGACTTCCGCAAGGCGTTTGATACAGTTCCCCACAGTCGTTTAATGAACAAGGTAAGAGGATATGGACTATCAGACCAATTGTGTGATTGCATTGAAGAGTTCCTAGATAACAGAACGCAGCATGTCATTCTCAATGGAGAGAAGTCTTCCGAAGTAAGAGTGATTTCAGGTATGCCGCAGGGGAGTGTCGTAGGGCCATTGCTATTCACAGTATATATAAATGACCTTGTGGATAACATCGGAAGTTTACTGAGACTTTTTGCGGATGATGCTGTAGTATATCGAGAGGTGGTAACAATCGAAAATTGTACTGAAATGCAGGAGGATCTGCAATGAATTGACGCATGGTGCGGGGAATGGCAATCGAACCTCAGTGTAGAGAAGTGTAATGTGCTGCGAATACAAAGAAAGAAAGATTCTTTACCATTTAACTACAATATAGCAGGTCAGCAACTGGAAGCAGATAATTCCACAAATTACCTGGGAGTAGGCATTAGGAGTAATCTAAAATGGAATGACCATATAAAATTAATCGTCGGTAAAGCAGATGCCAGACTGAGATTCATTGGAAGAATGCTAAGGAAATGCAGTCCGAAAACAAAGGAAGTAGGTTACAGTACACTTGTTCGACCACTACTTGAATACTGCTCACCGGTGTGGGATCCGTACCAGATAGGGTTGATAGAAGAGATAGAGAAGATCCTACGGAGAGCAGCGCGCTTCGTTACAGGATCATTTAGTAATCGCGAAAGCGTTACGGAGATGATAGATAAACTCCAGTGGAAGACTCTGCAAGAGAGACGCTCAGTAGCTCGGTAAGGGCTTTTGTTGAAGTTTCGAGAACATACCTTCACCGAGGAGCTAAGCAGTATATTGCTCCCTCCTACGTATATCTCGTGAAGAGACAATGAGGATAAAATCAGAGAGATTAGAGCCTATACAGAGGCATACCGACAATCTTTCTTTCCACGAACAATACGAGATTGGAATAGAAGGGAGAACCGATAGAGGTACTCAAGGTACCCTCCGCCACACACCGTCAGATGGCTTGCGGAGTACGGATGTAGATGTAGATGCTATTGCTTTTTTTAGAGATTCCACTCCTCTTCAACTGAACTGCATACTGAGCTGTTCCTTATCGCAGTATCTATAGCCTTAGAGTACTTCAAACACATCTCATCATTCTTTAGGATTCACGTATCCCATTTCTTCGCGTATTGCTTCTTCCTGACTAATCTCTTAAACTTCAGCCTACTTTTCATTGCTATTAAATTGTGATCTGAGTCTGTATCTGCTCCTGGGCACGCCTTACAATCCAGTATCTGATTTCGGAATCTCTGCCCGAACATGATGTAATTGAACTGAAATCTCTCTGTATCTTCCGGCCTTTTCCGAGCATACCTCCTCCTCTTGTGATTCTTGAACAGAGTATTCGCTATTACTAGTTCAAATTTGTTACAGAACTCAATTAGTCTTTCTCCTCTCTCATTTCTAGTACCAGGTCCAAATTCATCAGGAACCTTTTCTTTTAATTCTTCCACTACAACCGCATTCTAGTCCTCCATGACTATTAGATTTTCATCTCCCTTTACGTTCTTAATTACCCATTCAGTATCCTCGTATACTTCCACTATTTATTCGTCTTCAGCTTGCGACGTTTGCATGTATACCTGAACTATCGTTGTCGGTGTTGGTTTTCTATCGATTTTGGTAAGAACAACGCTACACTGATCTGTTCAAAGTGACACAATCTCCGTCCTACCAATCTATTCATAACGAATCCCACTTCCGATATAACATTTTCTGCTGCTGTTGAGATTAGCCTGTACTTATCTGACCAGACGTCCTTGTTTTCCTTCTATTTCACTTCACTGACCCCACTATATCTAGATTGAGCCTTAGAATTTCCCCTTTTAGATTTTCTAGCTTCCCTACTACGATCAAAATTCAGACATTCAGCAGCCCAATTCGTACAACGGTTATCGTTCCTTTGGTAATTCAAGCCGGCCGGAGTGGCCAAGCGGTTCTAGGCGCTACAGTCTGGGACCGCGCAACCGCTACAGTCGCAGGTTCGAACCCTGCCTCGGGCATGGATGTGTGTGATGTCCTTAGGTTAGTTAGGTTTATGTAGTTCTAAGTTCTAGGGGACTGACGACCTCAGAAGTTAAGTCATATAGTGCTCAGAGCCACTTGGTAATTCAATCTTTACTCATGGTCACCTCCCACTTGGCAGTCTCCTCTGTTCCAATGGTTGACTACTCCGGAATTTTTTGTCAATGGAGATCTCATCCTGACACTTTTGAACTGCAGGCCACATGGCCTGTGGATGTACATTATGTGTCTTAATGCAGTGGTTTCCATAGCCTTCAGCATCCTAATGCCGTTGATGATTGGTGATTCTTGCACCTTGCATGGGGGCTTAATTAAATAAAATGCAAATAATTTTTATTTTTCGTAGCTGTATTGTCCGATTACGTAGTCTCGTAAACGGTTGGCCCTGACTAGTTTTTGTACGCAATCTGACTGCATAGAACAACAACAAAGAATGAAATGAAAATTTTCGTTAACACAATTAATTAATTAAGTCCCCAGCAACTATAAAACCTACGAAACCAAAACACTAGTGTAACTGTTCTGTGTGTGGGAGTGTGACTCAACGTACACATCTGGCATGGTTCTTCTTCAACAAGACAAGAAATTTTAAATACCATTTATACTGAAGTAATTAAAAAAAATAGAAATACTATAATTGCGCAAGAAAACCAGAATTACACTCTAATACAAGAACACAAGCCAGATGCTTTGTTGACTGAACCTGTAATGACGCATTATTCAAGACATTGAAATAATGAGAGAAAAACCGAGTTTTGTTACCTTCATATATATTGACGAAAAGCACTCTAATCATTACAACATCTCCATTAGAACAACATCTGCTATCTAGCCCATCAAATAACTGCATAAAACATGGAACAAGCACTCACTACTACGACATCTCGACAAGAACTTTTCACTACCACATCTCAGCAAGCACTGACTACTACGAGTTCTCAACAAGCACTGCCAGTGGAGGCGGCTGAATAATACTCTTTGGCGCAATCTCTGGCGCTTTGGGTCAGTGTATCCACCTTTCAACCTTTAGGGGAATTTTCGCACCCCAAAGGGAAAAGAAAGCTCTGAACATCTGTCCGCTCCTACACTCCTTGACAAGGCCATTGGCCGAATAAGGGCGACTTCTTATGCTAGAAGTCTACGGCCGCCAATACCGATGAGTTTTAATCAAGACTTATGCGGGGTTTAAACCGATTACTAATCAAAGACGTTACCACTAGTCCACAGGTGCCACATGCGCGACACGCCACTGAATAGTTGAGTTTAGACCTTACCCGATTTACGTTTGAGATTGGATTTTCCGCCACATGCCTTAAGCGAGTAGGTTACGTTCTGAACTTGCGATTTTTATCATTTCACCTCCTGATCTAATCTGTCGTTCACTTCCAGAACTGTTTCGTTCCGCCGGTCTCTACGTTACCATCAGTGCAAGTTATCATAAAGTTTGTTTCTACCTCTGCAGAAGAGGATATGAAAAAGGTCATTCCCGTTTTCGAGAAGGGTCGTAGGGTAGATACATGTAATTTTAGGCCTTTAACGTTGGAGTCAATTTGTTGTGAAATTATGGGATATGTTTCATACTCAACAATTAAGACGTTTTTTGGAGAACGAGAATCTTCTCTATAAAAATCGGCATGGATCCCGCAAACAGACGTCTTCGAACTAAGCTCGCTCAGTACCTCCATGAGATCCGTAGCTTACAAGGGAGCTCAGGTTGATGTCGTGTTCCTTGACTTCAAAAAGCCATGTTACACCGTCTCACACTATCGTTTCTGAAAAAAATACAAGCTTACCAATTATCGGACCAAATTTACTAGTGAATACAAGACTTCCTTCCATTCAGAACTCTGCCCGTCCCTCTCAGCGGAACAAAATCGATACATGTAAAACTAATTGTGGTGTACCCAGGGAAGTGTGATAGGGCCGTTACTGTCTACATGGTATATAACTGATACGGTAAGAAGCGTTGAAAGCTCTTTAACTCTGTTTTCAGATGATGCGGTTGTCTACAAGAAAGTAGTAATTCCGGAAGACAGTATCGATTTGCAGAATGACCAGCAGATGTTTGATGAATGCTGCAGGCTGCAGCAGTCAGCAGTTAACCCTGAACTTAAATAAATGTAACCTACTGTGCATACATAGGTATAGACATTCAATAATCTATAACCATATTATCGCTGACGGATTTCTGGAAACAGTATCAACCGTAATATATCTAGGAGTAACTATGCAGAACAATCTTAAGTGGGATGACCACCTAAAACAAATAGTAGGAAAAGCAGACGCCGGACTGAGATTCATTGAAAGAATCTTAAGGAAACATAATTCATTGAGGAATGAAGTGGCATACAAAGCGTTCGAGAGAGTTTTGAGTTTTTTTCATCACTCTGCGATTCTTACCAGATAGGACAGATAGGAGAGGTAGAGGAGATCCAAGTAGAGCGGCACGTTTCGTAACGGGTTCGTTTAGTCGATACGAGAGAGTGACAGAGAAGCTCAGAAAATTCGAGTGGCAGAAGTTACAAGAGGGGCATTTTGCATCGCGAAGTTTACTACTGAAATTTCGAGTGAACACTTTCTGGGAAGCGTCAGACAACATATTACTTCCTCTCACATACATCTCACGAAATGGCTACGACGAGAAAATTCGGGAAATTTGAGACAATACAGTGACTTAGCGACAATCGTTCTTTCCACACACCATCCGCAGACGGAATGGTGAAATGGGAGGAGGGGGGGGGGGGGCGGGGGGGGTTAGTAGTAACAGAAGTTCCCTCCGCCACACATCGTTAAGTGCCTAGCGGAATATAATGTAGGTAGAAGAGATCACCAATTTAGTATTGGATGGTAAAAAAATTGTTGACGGAATACGGTAAGTGCGTTAACCTGCACAGAGTAGAGCACCGTGGAGAGCGTCTTCGGATTGAAAACAGCAACAATTTACTTACATTTTGTGAATATCTGAAAATGTTATTGCAATGATGATTTTGCACACCAGACAGTGCAGTACCTAATACGTGCAATCCTTCTTGACGTAGTAGGTGCCACAGGAAAGGTGACTGATGCAGGAATGTCACACGCAATCATCATATCTATGAAGCTAAAGGTAAAGGAACGACTAACTTTGTTTTCTTTTTTTTTTATGAGGTTACGTGAGATTTAAAGATATAAGTGATAGGATTCGCTGATGAATATAGATTGAAAGTAAATCGGAATCATGGAGGAACTTCAATGAAAGCACGTTTGGAGCATAAAATTGTATGGTGAAATAATTGAACTTGCTCCTCAACTGCTCTCCATCGTTCACTGTCGGATGTTTATCATCCGATACGACGGTTGACTGTGTCATATAGTCTCCAACTTGGTGACATGTCTCTATCATGTAACTGCAACTCCTCGCTGTCCCTGGAAGCCATCATGACATCATATTTCAAAAAGCACCGACTCCCTCGTCAAAAGAGTACAGCGTCAGTCGCTAAGAAGGTTCAATGTGAATGAATATTCATAGGACAAAGGAACATTGTAACCATGTATAGTGCTGTCGCCGAAATTGAAATCACTCCTTTACACAGCAGTATGGCGTGCGAGAACTCATCGCCAGTAATCAAATTCGAAGTATCTTTTTCCCCAATGCAGAATCTAACCTGTCAGGAATAGCGTCACATGTATCCTCATGTTTACAGTTCATTTGTATATTGATAGTGAGGAATTCTCTCAACAAGCATTCGCGGAAGCATTTGCGAATGAATTAGTAATGCAGTCACGGCAAACAACAGCCGGTTCGATTCCCAGCAAGTAATAGACTTCCCTCATCTAGAGTGTGATTTTATTATTCATCAATCAATTTCTTTTACTATGCTGCAGTTGTAATTATCGAGAATAACGACGATACCTCCCCATTCCCTTCCATCTATAACGAATGCCCAAGAAGGCGAGTGTTACCGATTCATATCTCCCCCTCTCATCAACTAGTATCCAGATCGCCCAACGCATCATTTCATATGTGTTACAGTTGAAACACGGTGAAAGTGATAATGATATAGTCCAGTCAAATTGCAGATATATCTTGCAAAAGGTGGGGTAGAAGAGTTTATTTTTTCAACTTATTCATATGGTTGGAAAGATTAGAAAACCGAGTTTTGCCAACAAAATTTCGGTTGGGAAAACTTTCTACAGTCAAAAAACTTGGAAAATTTCGGCCTTTTTTCAGTTTTTTCAAAATATCTCAGTTTCATTTGCTCCTATCGCTTTAACGTCCATTTTCTTTTTTAAAGAGCACAAAATTCTTTACAAATTTGATTCTTGCCATTTTTTTCTACTCCCAATATCTAAGGCGCTACAGCGCCTAAAAAAATACCAATTTTTCAAATTTTGAGCATAGTGGCAAGATACCTTATTTTTTAACACTATTTTTTCTGTTTCTGTTTGTGTAGTATAAATACATTATACATCATGTTATATGTTGGAATTTACCACCTCACTTTCAGGTATTCAATTTCTCTGCATGCAAGATGAAGATTGCTGGGCACCCAACTATTGTGATTCTTACATCACTACCTCAAGTTCGCTATGGGGCACCTCTGCTCTGGTATTTGTAAAACTATAAATATAAAAATACATCATTAAGAGACATACACACACACACACAGACACATACACACACACACACACACACACACACACACACACACACACAGAGACACACACACACATACACACACACACACACACACACACACACACACACATACACACGCACACAAAATAATTTGTCTCGGGAAACTGAACTATTGTTAGCTGCAATAGGCAACCTAATTAGGTAAGTAACTATACTTGTGTATAAAAGCCTCGCAGTTGGCATTAAAAATAAGTAGCTTTATTACAATTAAAATGCATTGTCAGTTACTAAAAAATGGGTGTGCAATATATGTAATATCGCACTTTAGCGCACTTGAGACAGATATGAGCATCACTTCCAACGTTTTGATGGGCCAGGTTCCTCAGTGTCACCAGAAATACCTTGAGTTACGGATTCAGGGTCTGTACATAGAGTTGATCCCAGATTGACCTCTTCTTTAAACAGTGAGTCAGCCTCAGCAAGTTCGTTGATTTCGTCAGCGGTTTCCTCAACATCCTCCATAACGTCTTCTTCACTGTCTTCATATAAAAATTTTGGCACGTTTTCACAGTTGACCCCAATACATTTCTTACAAATTGAAGGACATTTCAAACCCGCTTTTCTGCAGGAGCACGCTCCGCCACAGTTCAGCTTGCTTGAGCATGAAACAATGTGAAGAAGTGCTTCAGGTGCTGGATCTTGGCTCATTATAACGGGTATTGGACCGTGGTCACTGTGATTCCAGCTCCATTTCTCAGGAGGTTTCCAGTTTCCCATCCAACTTTGGACTTGGTGGTCACTCCGCAACGAATGATGTGCAGCATCTTGTGTAGCTGGCAACCGTGCAAGATTCAGTTTGCTTTTTGTGGCAGACTTGGCGAATAGCTGGTACCGCAAATGGTCTAGTGTGTGGGAACTGCTGACACCTCCACTATACAATGCGATAGTAACCTGTTCCCCTACTGTTATTATTTCTACACGGGTAGCATGTGGTTTATTGAACGTGCGAAGGGCTGAGGTTAGGTGTTCATTTTTCGCAACAATATTGCACCACTTAATTTTTCCTTGACCAAAAAAAGCGGATGTTGTATCACATCCGCTAACGGCGTAAGTGAACAGAATATACTCAATGTCAAAGTTGTAAGCTGCAGTGGAAGACCACTTGTCTTCTGAATTTCTTCTTCCTGGCTTTAAGAAAAATAAGTTTTCAATACCTTGCCGGTCATGAGCACAAGCAGGTCAACATTTTCTCCTACAATGACAACACTTCCAAAATCTGTAGTTCTTGAAATGGCAGATGTTACAATCATAACGTCAGCATCTTCTTGGGCCTGGAGCAATTCAATGCTACACTCCAGAAATTCCTGTTTAAGAAGTGTGATCAAACGCATCTTGTTTCGTTCGTTGTACAAGAACCTGTCCTGAGGGACTTGGTTCACCATCTCTGATTCAACCATGTCAACCGAAGAATGTTTTTTGGACCTACGAATCCTCTCAGCACTCTTTGTGCTACATTTGTCTCCCTTACATGGATACACATAAAATACAATAGCAAACTGACATCCAAAATGACGTTGCAGGTAAGAAACAAAGCTTTGGGCTATTGACTTGAAGCAAACATTTCGAGTCCAAGTCATTCTGTGGATAAGGTATCCTCCATCAATGACAAAAAATTTACTCGGTCCACCTGACATCACATCTTCCACTGGAACGAAGGCCAAAGAATAAATACGCTTTTGTCCGCTAAAGAACAATTACTACATACTTTTTCTTATAACTGATCATTAACGTCAATCAACTGTAGAAAATGTACGGCACCTGCATGCAATCGTATTAAATATTGTAACACAAATAAACTTCACGCAATCCAACGTGAATGTTTTCGTAGTTACTGAATATCATGCTGTTTGTCCTGGCCCTGCAGCAGAGTGAGATGGTAAATTCCAATGAATAACATGATGAGTAATATGTTTGTACTACACAAATAGAAACTAAAATAACAGTGTTCAAAAATTAGGTAATTTGCCACTTTGCTCGAAATTTGAAAAAAATGGTATTTTTTGACGTGCTGTAGCGCCTTAGATACTGGGAGTAGAAAAAAATGGTAAGAATCAAATCTGTAGAGAATTTTGTGCTCTTTAAAAAAGAAAATAGACGTCAAAGAGCTAGGAGCAAATGAAACTGAGATATTTTGAAAAAACTGAAAAAAGTCCGAAATTTTCCAAGTTTTTTGACTGCAGAAAGTTTTCCCAAGAGAAATTTTGTTGGCAAAACTTCGTTTTCTAACCTTTCCAACAATATGAACGAGTTAAAAAAATAAAATCTTCTACCCCACCTTTTGCAAGGTACAGGCTTTTTTTCTGACAGTTTCACTGGACTGATAGGAGTCGTCATCAATCCATGGCACATACTGAGGAAGGCGAGTGTCGTTGATTCATTTCTCCCCCACCACCAACTAGTATGCAGGTCATCTAATGCTTCAGTTCATACACTACTAGCCATTAAAATTGCTACACCATGAAGATTACGTGTAACAGGCTCGAAATTTAGCCGACAGGAAGAAGATGCTGTGATGTGCAAATGATTAGCTTTTCACAGCATTCACACAAGGTTGGCACCGGTGGCGAGACCTACAACGTGCTCACATGAGGAAAGTTTCCAACTGATTTCTCGTACACAAACAGCAGTTGACCAGCGTTGCCTGGTGAAACGTTGTTGTGATGCTTCGTGTAAGGAGGAGAAATGCGTACCAACACGTTTCCGACTTTGATAAAGGTCAGATTGTAGCCTATCGCGATTGCGGTTTATCGTATCGCGACATTGCTGCTCGAGTTGGTCGACATCCAATGACTGTTAGCAGAATATGCAATCGGTGGGTTCAGGAGGGTAATACGGAACGCCGTGCTGGATCCCAAAGGCCTCGTATCACTAGCAGTCAAGATGACAGGCATCTTATCTTCATGGCTGTAACGTATCGTGCAGCCACGTCTCGATCCCTGAGTCAACAGATGGGGACGCCTGCAAGACAGCAACCATCAGCACGAACAGTTCGACGACGCTTGCAGCGGCATGGACTACCAGCTCGGAGACGTGGCTGCGGTTTCCCTTGACGCTGCATCACAGACAGGAGCGCCTGCGATGGTGTACTCAATGACGAATCTGGGTGCACGAATGGCAAAACGTCATTTTTTCGGATTAATCCAGGTTCTGTTTACAGCATCATGATGGTCGCATCCGTGTTTGGCGACATCGCGGTGAACGCACATTGGAAGCGTGTATTCGTCATCGCCATACTGGCGTATCACCCGGCGTGATGGTATGGAGTGCCATTGGTTACACGTCTCGGTCACCGCTTCTTCGCACTGACGGCACTTTGAACAGTGTACGTTACATTTCAGATGTGTTACGACCCGTGGCTCTACCCTTCATTCGATCCTTGCGAAACCCTACATTTCAGCTTGATAATGCACGACCGCATGTTGCAGGTCCTGTACGGGACTTTCTAGATACAGAAAATGTTCGACTGCTGCCCTGGCCAGTACATTCTCCAGATGTCTCACCAAATGAAAACGTCTAGTCAATGGTGGCCGAGCAACTGCTTCGTCACAATACGCCAGTCACTACTCTTGATGAACTGTGGTATCGTGTTGAAGCTGCATGGGTAGCTGTACCTGTACGCGCCATCCAAGCTCTGTTTGACTCAATGCCCAGGCGTATCAAGGCCGTTATTACGGCCAGAGGTGGTTGTTCGCCAGTCACTACTCATGATGAACTGTGGTATCGTGTTGAAGCTGCATGGGTAGCTGTACCTGTACACGCCATCCAAGCTCTGTTTGACTCAACGCCCAGGCGTATCAAGGCCGTTATTACGGCCAGAGGTGGTTGTTCTGGGTACTGATTTCTCAGGATCTATGCACCCAAATTGCGTGAAAATGTAATCACATGTCAGTTCTAGTATAATATATTTGTCCAATGAATACTCGTTGATCATCTGCATTTCTTCTTGGTGTAGCAATTGTAATGGCCAATAGTGTATATGTTTATGTTCCAGTGCAAATGACAGAATGGGATGAAGATGGTCCACAGCCGCAGCATAGAGCTGGTGATAATCCTCCATGCACACACTGCAGTTACTGTTTTTCACCATGTCTCTGTGGATTTGTGTGTGTGTGTGTGTGTGTGTGTGTGTGTGTGTGTTCATTATCTAAATTAAGTTAAGCAGGCTATCTTATAGAGATGGCTGAATGGTTGACTTACCATCCACCAAAATGATTGTGGACGAAAGATGGTATGCAGATTAAAAAATATGTGTATATCATTTTAACGAACGTTACCTCTCAGTAGCGTCCTATTAATTTACGTATCTGCGTTCATAAACGATTAGCTCAAACGCTTTTCCAGATCCGCCTCTGTGCAACCAATCTGTGACGTAAGTACGTGTCTTCCCTAACTGATTAATTGCTGTTCCCTATACATATATCACTTTGCTGAGCAGTCTCAAATCACACTGAGGCTATGAAATATAACATCCTAATATGTTTAGTTTTTTCATTCCACAGGTACATTCACAAAATGTACGAACAAATGCCACATGCTGCGTAATGAAGCACAAGCGGATTGGTGAGTTTGCTCAAAGGTACTTTTTTTTTACGAACGATGTTTAATGTAATTCCAACTTAAGTGATTCAAAAGATATTGTTTATTTACCCATCTGAATGATTGTTTGTAATTTCTATTCCAAGTTGAAAACCAATTTTCAGTATAATCTTTCTGACTGGTCCTATAGAGACAAAAATGAAGTCAATTGATTTAGTCACCCAAGGTAGTGTTACAGGCCCTTTGCAGTGCCTTATCTACATAAACGATTTGGGAGACAATCTGAGCAGCCGTCTTCGGTTTTTTGCAGATGACATTGTCGTTTATCGACTAATAAAGTCATCAGAAGATCAAAACAAACTGCAAAACGATTTAGAAAAAATATCTGAACAAACTTCAGTTACACGATAAATGAGTCTAATCTAAAAGTCGTAAATTCAACTAAATATCTTGGTATTACAATTACGAACAACTCAAATTGGAAGGAACACATAGGAAATGTTGTGGGGAAGGCTAGCCAAAGACTGTGTTTTATTGGCAGGACACTTAGAAAATGTAACAGACCTACTAAGGAGACTTCCTACTCTACCCTTGTTCGTCCTCTTTTAGAATACTGCTGCGCGGTGTCGGATCCCCTGCTGCGCTGTGTGGGATCCTTACCAGATAGGACTAACGGAGTACATCGAAAAAGTTCAAAGAAAGGCAGCTGTTGTTGTTGTGGTCTTCAGTCCTGAGATTGATTTGATGCAGCTCTCCATGCTAATCTATCCTGTGCAAGCTCCTTCATCTCCCAGTACCTACTGCAATCTACGTCCTTCTGAATCTGCTTAGTGTATTCATCTATTGGTCTCCCTCTACGATTTTTACCCTCCGTACTGCCCTCCAATGCTAAATTTGTGATCCCTAGATGCCTCAGGACATGTCCTACCAACCGATCCCTTCTTCTAGTCAAGCTGTGCCATAAACTTCTCTTCTCCGCAACCCTATTCAATACCTCCTCATTAGTTACGTGATCTACCCACCTAATCTTCAACATTCTTCTGTAGCACCACATTTCAAAAGCTTCTATTCTCTTCTTGTCCAAACTATTTATTGTCCATGTTTCACTTCCATACATGGCTACACTCCATACAAATACTTTCAGAAACGACTTCCTGACACTTAAATCTATACTCGCTGTTAACAAATTGCTCTTCTTCAATATCGCTTTCCTTGCCATTGCCAGTCTACATTTTATATCCTCTCTACTTCGACCATCATCAGTTATATTGCTCCCCAAATAGCAAAAACTCCTTTACTACATTAAGTGTCTCATTTCATAATCTAATTCCCTCAGCATCACCCGACTTAATTCGACTACATTCCATTATCCTCGTTTTGCTTTTGTTGATGTTCATCTTATATCCTCCTTTCAAGACACTGTCCATTCCGTTCAACTACTCTTCCAAGTCCTTTGCTGTCTCTGACAGAATTACAATGTCATCGACGAACCTCAAAGTTTTTATTTCTTCTCCCTGGATTTTAATACCTACTCCAAATTTTTCTATTGTTTCCTTTACTGCTTGCTCAATATACAGATTGAATAACATCGGGGAGAGGCTACAACCCTGTCTCACTCCCTTCCCAACCACTGCTTCCCTTTCGTGCCCCTCGACTCATATAACTGCCATCTGGTTTCTGTACAAATTGTAAATAGCCTTTCGCTCCCTGTATTTTACCCCTGCCACCTTTAGAATTTGAAAGAGAGTATTCCAGTCATCATTGTCAAAAGCCTTCTCTAAGTCTACAAATGCTAGAAACGTAGGTTTGCCTTTCCTTAATCTTCCTTCTAAGATAAGTCGTAAGGTCAGTATTGCCTCACGTGTTCCAACATTTCTACGGAATCCAAACTGATCTTCCCCGAGGTTGGCTTCTACCAGTTTTTCCATTCGTCTGTAAATAATTCGCGTTAGTATTTTGCAGCTGTGACTTATTAAACTGATAGTTCGGTAATTTTCAAATCTCTCAACACCTGCTTCCTTTGGGATTGGAATTATTATATTCTTCTTGAAGTCTGAGGGTATTTCGCCTGTCTCGTATATCTTGCTCACCAGATAGTAGACTTTTGTCAGGACTGGCTCTCCCAAGGCCGTCAGTAGTTCTAATGGAATGTTGTCTACTCCCGGGGCCTTGTTGCGACTCAGGTCTTTCAGTGCTCTGTCAAACTCTTCACGCAGTTTCGTATCTCCCATTTCATCTTCATCTACATCCTCTCTCAATTCCATAAAATTGTCCTCAAGTACATCGCCCTTGTATAGACCCTCTATATACTCCTTCCACCTTTCTGCTTTCCCTTCTTTGCTTAGAACTGGGTTTCCATCTGAGCTCTTAATATTCATACAAGTGGTTCTCTTTTCTCCAAAGGTCTCTTTTATTTTCCTGTAGGCAGTACCTATCTTACCCCTAGTGAGGTAATCCTCTACATCATTACATTTATCCTCTAGCCATCCCTGCTTAGCCATTTTGCACTTACTGTCGATCTCATTTTTGAGACGTTTGTATTCCTTTTTACCTGCTTCATTTACTGCATTTTTATATTTTCTCCTTTCATCAATTAAATTCAATATTTCTTCTGTTACCCAAGGATTTCTACTAGCCCTCATCTTTTTACCTACTTGATCCTCTGCTGCCTTCACTACTTCATCCTTCATATCTACCCATTCGTCTTCTACTGTATTTCTTTCCCCCATTCGTGTCAATTGTTCCCTTACGCTCTCCTTGAAACTCTGTACAACCTCTGGTTCTTTCAGTTTATCCAGGTCCCATCTCCTTAAATTCCCACCTTTTTGCAGTTTCTTCAGTTTTAATCTACAGTTCATATCCAATAGATTGTGGTCAGAGTCCACATCTGCCCCTGGAAATGTCCTACAATTTAAAACCTGGTTCCTTAATCTCTGTCTTACCATTATATAATCTATCTGATACCTTTTAGTATCTCCAGGATTCTTCCATGTATACAACCTTGTTTTATGATTCTTGAACCAAGTTTTACCTATGATTAAGTTATGCTCTGTGCAAAATTCTACCAGACGGCTTCCTCTTGCATTTCTTAGTCCCAATCCATATTCACCTACTATGTTTCCTTCTCTCCCTTTTCCTACTGTCGAATTCCAGTCGCCCATGACTATTAAATTATCGTCTCCCTTCACTACCTGAATAATTTCTTTTATCTCATCATACATTTCTTCAATTTCTTCGTCATCTGCAGAGCTAGTTGGCATACAAACTTGTACTACTGTAGTAGGCGTGGGCTTCGTGTCTATCTTGGCCACTATAACACGTTCACTATGCTGTTTGTAGTAGCTTACCCGCACTTCTATTTTTTTATTCATTATTAAACCAACTCCTGCTTTACCCCTATTTGATTTTGTATTTATAACCCTGTATTCACCTGACCAGAAGTCTTGTTCCTCCTACCACCGAACTTCAATAATTCCCACTATATCTAACTTTAACCTATCCATTTCCCTTCTTAAATTTTCTAACCTACCTGCCCGATTAAGGGATCTGACATTCCACGCTCCGATCCGTAGAACGCCAGTTTTCTTTGTCCTGATAACGACGTCCTCCTGGGTAGTCCCCGCCCGGAGATCCGAATGGGGAACTATTTTACCTCCGGAATATTTTACCCAAGAGGACGTCATCATTTAACCATACAGTAAAATACAATAAAGCTGGATGCCCTCGGGAAAAATTATGGCTGTAGTTTCCCCTTGCTTTCAGCCGTTCGCAGTACCACAACAGCAAGGCCGTTTTGGTTAATGTTACAACGCCAGATCAGTCAATCATCCAGACTGTTGCCCCTGCTACTACTGAAAAGGCTGCTGCCCCTCTTCAGGAACCACACGTTTGTCTGGCCTCTCAACAGATACCCCTCCGTTGTGGTTGCACCTACGGTACGGCTATCTGTATCGTTGAGGCACGCAAGCCTCCCCTCCAACGGCAAGGTCCATGGTTCATGGGCGGGGGGGGGGGGGGGGGGGAGGGAGGGAGAAAGGCAGCACGTTTTGTATTATTGCGAAATATGGGAGAGAGTGTCACAGAAATGATACAGGATTTGGGCTGGACATCATTAAAAGAAAGGCGTTGTTCGTTGCGACGGAATCTTCTCACGAAATTCCATTCACCTACTATTTCCTCCGAATGCGAAAATATTTTGTTGACACCTAAAGAGGGTCGAACGATCACCACGATAAAATAAGGGAAAACAGAGCTCGTACGGAAAGATATGGGTGTTCATTCTTTCCGCGCGCTATACGAGATTGGAATAATAGAGAATTGTGAAGGTGGTTCGATGAACCCTCTGCCAGACACTTAAATGTGATTTGCAGAGTATCCATGTAGATGTAGTTCAATCTAACAGTGTGGTACAGACAGACGACGTTCTGACTAAGGTTAAGGAAAAGCAGCATCAAGGTCATTTGTAATACGTTTCATAGATTGTTCACCTGTCAATTGGTAGTGTGTGAGAAAATACTTTATCAGATCAGTATATTACTGAAAGTGAATTAAGATGCACTGAAAGCTCAAAAAAACAATCTCGAAAGACAGACTTGGTAACAAGTCTACATAATACATATCTACAAAGCTTGATCATCTTCTTCGCCAGGTCAATCACACTAAAAAAGTTCCATGTACATATAGAACACTAATAATCACCTAGAACCACAGCGCACTACAACTGGGATACATGTTGGAGCTGTAGATTACATGATGATGTAGTGGGAATTCAACGTTTGCTATACAGCAGAGATCTGTTCCAACTACTGTATGAGCTTTCTGTAGAAATTACTATTAATTTATTATACATATTTCAGAAAATAAGGTACATCTATTCCCAGGGAAACAATAATACGTATAACGGAATGAAATACATATCACAAACTGTAGAAAAAAATTATTTATTACAGCTTCATTTCATATACACATACATCCAACACATGCTCATTTTTCCTCCATAATAACTATCTGCCATATCACATAATTGACCAAATAAATTTTTATGCACTCTAAATTCATCATGGTGGGCTGGTATAAAATCGGAGCCAACACACAGGCGTTGTCACATGATGTCAAATGGTTGAAATGGCTCTGAGCACCATGGTACTTAACTTCTGAGGTCATCAGTCCCCTAGAACTTAGAACTACTTAAACCTAACCAACCTAAGGACATCACACTCATCCATGCCCGAGGCAGGATTCGAACCTGCGACCGTAGCAGTCGCGCGGTTCCATACTGTAGCGCCTAGAACCGCACATGATATCACTCAACACACTCTTCACAGGATCTCGTCACACGACCGGATGGTTTCAGCGCAATATTGCTGAAAACACTTACTACTTAAGCACTAAGACGCTCACTGTTTATGAACATATTGATGTTGACGTCGATGTTGCCTGGCCTCCACTCATCGATTACTTGACTTTCAATGTACAACAGTTTGTCACACAAGAGATATCGCTATATTGACGTAAGTTGAACCTTCGTACGACGTACCACAGCCTCTATTTCAACTACTACCAACCTTACCTGAATGTCAGGTGAAATACTGACATTGCCACGTTGCAATCCGCACTCGCTCAAATCACGCGTATGGGTAACAAAATTTATGGGAATAATATTGAGACTGTTTGTCATTCCTCTAATGGGAATGCAATGCAGTGTAATTTATATACTTCCTGGTTTAATTTGTATTTTTACACCTCGATTATCATGATAAGTTTTTTAATCTCTTTCTCTCTCTCTCTCTCTCTGCTTACGTTGGCTGTCAGACGGCATGTGCTTGCAGCGTGACTCTAAGTTTATCATCTCATCGGGTTCGCAAATATCGAACAGTGCCACATTTGCATAAAAATCACAACATGTGCGTGTGTAGCGAGGCCAGGGGAAATTTCAGAATCAGAATACGACTGACACCATTGTGTGTATTGTGTATTAAACCGGGGACCTAGAAACGACGGAGAGGCTTCGTCCCGCCGTAACCCTCAGTGGTTCCCAACCCCCCAACAGGCCACAGCAGACCACCCACCCGACAGCGGCCCTACTCCGAACACAGGGTTATCGTGTGGTTCGACCGCCAGTGGAGCCCCCAGGAACGTCTCATACCAGACGAGTGTAACCCCAAATGTTTATGTGGTAGAGTAATTATGGTGTTCGCGTACGTGGAAACAATGTTTACGCATCTATCGCTGACAAAATGTAGCTGAGGCCGAATAAAGGGAACCAGCCCGCATTCGCTGAGGCAGATGGAAAAGAACCTTAAAAACCATCCACAGGCTGGACCGCACACCGGACCTCGACACTAATCCGTCGGGCTGATAAAAACGTGCCGGGGACCGGTACGCCTTCCCTATCGGTAAGCAGCGCGATAGATCGCGCGGCTAGCCAGGCGGGCAGACACCATTGGTGCGCTTCAAAAAAGCCTCCCAGTGGCGCGTCATTGACATCAGCATCGATGCTGACATTCTACTTGAGTGACTTGTGCAACATTGGCATCGCAACGCCCCTTCTATCAATCAGATGGTTTTCAAAATAATATTTTGCTACAGAAATAGATCATAGGGTCCTCTCACGGCAGAGCACGGAACTAAAACGATATCTGTTGGGTGAGGGAAAAAGAAGGGGAGGAAGGGAGCTTGATTCACGTAAGATGACCACCCCTTCCCTCCCCTCCAGCCTTCCTTCTCCTTCTCTCCTACGGGCTACCTTGCCACGTGCTGACAGTGGTTTTCAATAAGGCTGTAATACATTACTAATCAGAAACTGCTGACACGTGCTGAGTGAGCGTTTTGGGGTAGCTCTCTCGGAAATCAGTTATCCAGAAATTAAATTACATAAGCACTAATGTAAGTGTATTGCTATTCGTAGATGACTAAGTAACAATAAAAGAAAGTGAAAACTAAATCCTGTTAGATGGTTTGGCAAAACCATATACATACAGAATACAGTAATAAGAGTTTATTACATGAGATGAAAGTTATGATCTTTCAAGGTAAACAACCATTAGGCTCGATAACAGAGATTAACAGTAAAGTAACTGGAAAGGTGTCATATTTAAATTATCTAGGCTGTGACACAAGCAATGAGTATAATAATTATTTAGATGCAGATCTCCACAAACTTCAAGCAATATGTGGAACAATAAACTGAACACATGACTGGAAAATCCGAAAAGATAAAACTATGGTGATACCATTACTGTTGCAGGGGATGCGATGAAAGGAAGGACGGCAGAAAAATATAAGCATCCCAGAGGAGTTCTTGAGGAACGTAAAGGGGTGAGCTATGGGAGATGTAATAAAGAATGTAGAACCTCCGGGTTGAAAGTGCACACTTATAACATATTGACTTCCATGGGTTGCCTACAACCACAGAAGAGGCTTATGCTCGGTAATCGTTATACCCGCCACGGCCACAGCACAGCCTCACACCTGAAGCCGTGGTCTGGCCTGGCGGTGAAACATCCACCACTTTGCATGCTCGAGTGAACGTAATAATTGTATACAGAGAACTATGAAAAAAAACCACTTGAATAGGGCGAAAAGTGAAAGGTTACCCAAAAAGTCCTGATCTACAACCCCAAATGACTGGGAGATATAGGAAACGATGGACATAAACATTGTGAAGAAAGAACATTCACATGCCTAATTTCTGTGCTTAAGTCGATGATGACGTCCCTTAAACTTTGTCCTGAACTGCGTGTTTACTCTTTCAAACCTAATTTTTTAACGAAAGTTCATTGTTGCATGGGAATTATCTAAAGACGTATTTCAAATTAGTCTTCAGTTATGACAAGTGAATTTTCGCGTTTTTTGCGTAATAGGTTGGTCTTTTTGGTACTCACTGATACCCGCTGACTCCCATACATACGTTGAATGTCATCAGTCAGGCATCAGGAAGCAAATGATACAACAGCTTATATGTAGATTGGAATTACAAGGAATCAGTAGACCATTGAGATATTTTTGTTTAACCAACATTGCATCAGCTGCATCAGAAATAATTTACACATTTAAGTATCTTAATTAGTTAAGTACAGCGAGACGTTCGTCGGTTACTGAATAATAGCCGGTATCGGTAACTATATTTTATGATTCACAGTGATACTCATGCATTATCTTATACTGAACAAGGAACGAGCAAAATATTTGATCCTGAATTAGAGGTTCATAATGGCATTACTGATGTGTCCAAAAAACTGTTTCAACTCATGTTAGAAGTTCGGTTCGGAAAAGGTCTGATGGCATGAATACCAATATATCGTTGCCGCCATACAAATTTATTGCTTATTTTTATTATATATGCGTCGTGTCTTCATATCTACGTTTGTTCAATGACTAAGGCTCTAGAACATCAACACCAGCCACGTAAGCGCCAACAGATGACAAACATTTAAAGGTTATTGTTAGAGCAGTGAATCTGCACAGTGCCAACATGTGGCTGCACTATCGAAAGGAACGCGCTAAGGAAGGAAAAAAGTTCTTCAGTACTCTTAATGTACAACTTCAAAAGTTCAGTTGACGGTTATATTTATGATTTTCGAGTACGTACGGTACTTTTATATTGCGAATCATTCTATAAAATTTTAATTTTAAAGTAACTGCCAAAAAGCATATATATTATCGATATAAAAAAGCTAGGTGTATGAAGCGTATCTTAAGGATTATTTACTAGGCGTTATCGTACAGTCAGCAGCATCACTCTTCTGTCCACGTGAGAAAAATTAAGCTTCGGAGCAGGTAAGAGTCCACGTTGAACTGCGGATGCCTCTTTTATTCTCTGGGCGAGTTAGGTGGAATAAAGACGAAGATGTAGCAACTCATAGCTACGACATTTCAATCCAACGTTCGTGTTGAGAACGATCAACTCTACTTATTTCATTCTTGCGAAACAAACAATTTTTTTTTTTTTGTCCTGGAATGTATGCTATCATTAAATTTTATAGTAATATAATCGTGAGTTTGCGAGGATATGTGTAGTATAGAAATGGATAAAAGAAAGGTGGCCCCTGCTACGTTTGCAGAGCAGAACTTTCAGTGTACAAACGACAGCCGTCGCCCGGATTAACGTTAGAACCCAGCGAGCACGTGCGCCTCTCAGAGAGATGAGAACCTGCAATCTGAGGCCGCAGCTGTGCCTCGAGGAAGGGTCGGTGTCCTGTCCGGCCCCCACCTAAAGCTGCACACCTCTCAGCTAGCCTCCTGCTCTTCTCAATAGCCTGCCGTGTCATTCAGCACACTTCCCATCATTGCTGAATACACATGCGCTAAGAGAATAATATGAAAGATAAGAATTCCAGAGGAGATTATTGGCGCGTTACAGAAAGTAACAGCAGGCGGCCATGGATTCAGTTGCTCATATGACAGCAGTAAACGGATCGGTCATAGCATAGCCCATTCTACATGAAAAACACCATTCTTCGGATAGAGTCAAGGGACGGGGTATTTTGGAGGAACATGGTAATCACACTCGGTAGGCGATCCTCATTTCCGTTTTTGCCGGCCTGGCTATATCATTTAAGGTAAATGAAGGGATGGTTCCTCCAGCAAGGCCACGGCTGATTTTCCACCTCTTTCAATTCGTCTAAATATAATGATATTTTTATGCTGACGTAGAAATCGATGGTGTGCTTATCTGATTAATTTACCTGCGTTAATTTGACTTTAGGAAGGTCTTAATCACATTTGGAAAAACAGAAGTTATACTTACATACCAGGACTTGATTATATTCCTAAAAGTGACGTAGTTAATCATTAGTACACATGTATTCCTCAAGACAGAGAGTGTTGTGGCACACATTACCTACTGTTGCTTTCCTAATGAGAATGCTGTATCAGTTCTGTATTGAGCAAAAGTATGATTCTGTTTTATTATCTGTAGCAGTTACCATATCCTGCATGCCCTTTATTACACACGATTAATACTACAACTAGCAATTCATATGGCGTAAGAGAAAACTAATGGATCGTTTTTGAGATTATTGCCTACACCTGCTACCCATTTTTTTAAATGCATGACATCCAGTTGGATAATTGCCTTTTACTGTAACTACGATTTACATCATCATCTCTATGACTGTATACATAAGAAAAGCACGTGGAATAATTAATGCTTACAGAAGGTAAAATGTTAAACACACGGCACAGCATACCACATAAATATGACAGTCTATGTAATTACTGGTCCCTCTGACCAACTTAACAGGTACAGAACAAAACAAGTACCCCTGCGCAAGAGGTGGTGTGTCCAGGCTGAAACACAATTATAACTGTTCACCAGCTAAGTGTAAACTTATCAAAGAGTAACCAATCGCAGATGTTTGTTATTAACAACAAACCAAAGCCAAAATATAATTAGTGCTTCTTCATACAGTCAGTATTGAAATAATTACAATATCTTACATAAAATATTGACTGTAAACATAAGAATAGAAATAAAATTTTACAGTAAAATTACAGGTCAGCCGTACAAGAGCGTAATGATGAAAAGAAGAAAAAAATATTAATCTCTGAGAAGCATCAGTGTAAACACGCGAAAGGTAATAATATTATAGGACAGCATATATATGTAGGTAGTAAGTAAGGAATGTGTGAGTAGAAGCGCTACATGAAAGAAAAGCCATTACATCTAAGTAATATAACAAGTAAAGCGCATTTAATCCACGTCTAAGTAATACGCAGCAACATTTCTCATCAAAAATAGAAATGGTACAGCTTTTATATACAGTTGTGCAAACATTACAGTCAGTGAAATGAAAAATGTTATTTATTTTATCAATGAAATGCAAACCCTTAGCTGCTTACAGGCGTTGACATACGTCAACGGGGACAGATGAAAACGTGTGCCCCTACCGGGACTCGAATCCGGGATCTCCTGCTTATAGGGCAGACGCCCTATCCATCTGAGCCACCGAGGACGCAGACGAGAGTGCGACTGCAGGGACTTATCTCTGGCACGTATCCCGCGAAACCCAGATTCTCAATGTATTGTCCCGCACAACATTCGTAGTGCCCCCGCACATTACACTCATTACTCGCGGCGCGTTGATACATACACACACACACATATATTTTCTACATCTACATTTATACTCCGCAAGCCACCCAACGGTGTGTAGCGGAGGGCACTTTACGTGCCACTGTCATTACCTCCGCGGAGTGGCCGCGTGGTTTGAGGCGCCATGTCACGGATTGCGCGGCCTCTCCCACCGGAGATTCGAATCCTCCCTCGGGCATGGGCTTGTGTGTTGTTCTTAGTTTAAGTAGTGTGTAAGTCTAGGGACCGATGTGCTCAGCACACACATTTCGGAATTCACACACATTTATTCATTTTGTCCTGCATACAACTGACAGGAAAGGAGAGAAGCTATCTGTCTTATATATCCGATGTTAGATGTCTAAAATCTAGCACAGAACTGGCAGCTGAGTCACATAACTGATGTTAAATATAATCAAAATAAAGCCCCGGAGGCAATAAATCAATTGTCAATATGAAAGAATAGACAAAAATATAGTAATATCAGTGACGAAGTATCACAGATGATAATAGGGGTCTAATAGCTACAACGGTGTTTGGTAGGAACCATAATGCACGTGCTGATGTGAGACACAGAGAGTTAACGTGCGCCGGCCGGAGTGGCCGAGCGGTTCTAGTCGCTTCAGTCTGGAACCGCGAGACCGCTACGGTCGCAGGTTCGAATCCTGCCTCGGGCATGGATGTGTGTGATGTCCTTAGGTTAGTTAGATTTAAGTAGTTCTAAGTTCTAGTGGACTGATGACCTCAGAAGTTGAGTCCCATAGTGCTCAGAGCCATTTGAACCATTTTTGAGTTAACGTGCTTTGTAAAATTTGTAGTAACATTTAACACTGAACACAGGAAGAAAAAACTAAACTCCACCCGAACAGGCCATGAAGACCCACCGGTACCAACCGACCGCCGTGTCATCTTCAGCCCACAGGCGTCACTGAATGCTGATATGAAGGGGCATGTGGTCATCACACCGCTCTCCCGGCCGTATGTCAGTTTACGAGACCGGAGTCGCTGCTTCTCAATCAAGCAGCTCCTCAGTTTGCCTCACATGGGTTAAGTGCACCCTGCTTGCCAACAGCGCTCGGCAGACTGGATGGTCACCCATCCAAGTGCTAGACAAGCCCGATAGCGCTTAATTTCGGTGATCTAAAGGGGACCGGTGTTACCACTGCGGCAAGGCCGCTAGCAATACAGGAAGAACCACTGGTTAGTACTTTGCTTACGTTTATTCTTCATAACAAATATCTATAGTTGAATACAGTATGATATGTTTACACTTAGCTGACGAAAATTTATAACTGTTGTTTCAAACTGAACACACCGTCTCTTGTGTAGGGATACCTGTTTGGTTTTGTAGATGTTTAGCGTTTCAGATGAGATAGTAATACACTAAGATAGAACTAACGCTGAAATGTACGCTTCTGAAACACTCTGACCAGGAAAGTGCAGAATATTTGCCCTTGAAAAGAAGACAATTAACTAGCGGACACCTTCTTATAGAATAGATATTTGTATCTGAAGCAAACCAAGAAACGGCGCACAACAGCTGCTTCCTTCTGCGTGTACAGACAATAGCAGAAGCCTTAAGGATACTCTTCGTACCCTGTTTACGTAATGCGAACCAATGTGACCTGTTGCATTTTCACGAAGAGCGAGCGATAGCCCAGAAGAACAGCCATCCGCTCCGTATAGTTAGAAAAACTGCTTTCGTTTACTGTTGCTAAAAGAACTCATGAAAAGTGACTTTTGCTATTGAAAACATTGAACTATTCTTTGTGAGCCTGCTACCAATGACCTGTATATACTTTCGAAAATTATTAGTAACTTCAAACTAAAGCACTGAATACATTCATTCAGTTAACTCTGATCTGTTTTAAGACAGGAATTCTTTGTACAGTCATTCCGGCAGAATAATCGTTCATCTTGATCAGTGGTTCTCAAAATGTGCGCCAGGACGCACTGGTGCGCCCTAGAACTTTTACGGGTAAGCCCTGTAATATATTAGGAAGACAAATGGTCAAATATAATAGAACATGTAGCTACTCAATATCATCCATTTCACGACAGATATAAGACAAAACGAGTCCTTAAGTTTTGTCTAATAGTTCAGTTTGGTTAAGGAAATGGGGTGGCTTGCTTTTGTAGTGTCAACAGTATTCGGAACGTTTCATGCCGACTGTGTCCCTCTCTTCCATCGCTGCTAATCTTAGCTGTCTAACAGTAGCGGCTGCTTGGGAACTGGGCAAAGGTACTTCAAAATAATGAGTGATGATAAAGTTGGCCCATCAAGGTCATCCCTTACAACACCTTGAAGTGTAAGGAATTCTAGGGAAAGTGTAATTCGCAGTGGGGCGAGAAAAATAATTATTCGGATGACAGAATGGTCAGATAATTCTCACATTACTACAATCGTAACAATATGCAGCAGTAAAAATTTGTGGTAAGGTCTTATGGGACCAAACTGCAGAGGTCATCGGTCTCTAGGCCTACACACTACTTAATTTAACTTAAACTAACTTACGCTATGGACAACACAGACACCCTTGCCAGAGGGAGGACTCGAACCTCCAACGAGGGGAGCCGCACGGACCATGACAATGCCCCCCCCAGACCGCGCGTCTACCCCGTGCGGCTATGCAGTGGTGGGAGTGATTAATTCATTTAATAATGAATGTAACTGTATTTATAAATGTAACACTTTATCCGTGGTAAAGTTTGGTGTTGCCAACACAGTAACTCATTTGATACGTTGTAAAAAAACTTGCAGTCCAGGACTGCAACCACGGACTGTAAGTTTCTTACAACGTAATGCTTCGTGGTCATTCATAATTAATAAATGAATCAAATGACATTTTCCTCCACTCCATGCACTAGAACTGCATTACAACACCCTTACCTTAATTTCACAATTTTTAATAGAAATAATGCGCCTCTAGCGAACCCTTCTTACTTTTGTGTGTAAAATATAACTATCTTAGTCGCTGGTCAGTACCAGGTGCACAGGCATCCGTGGATGACTAGCATTGGTCGTGAAATTTTCCTAACCACACCCCTCTCACCACCCTTCGCCCTGTAGGCGCCGTGCAAATTGTTTTCGCACGCCTCGTTCTGTGTCTTCTTTCCGTAATCAAACGGTACGACACTTGTGTCGCCCTTAAATTTTGTAAATAAACATTGCGTTAATCCATAGTGTTGTCAAACGTTAATGGATTTCTGGTGAAATCGAAACGCTCAGAATCAGGAGAAACGGCGAAAAAAATATTTGACGACTGACGGATTTTTCGGACGAAAACTCTTACGGATATTATCTGATCGTGGCGTGCTTTTGTTTCGCAGTTGATTTTCCTAAGGACGTTTTTCTTTTATGATGGTAGCCATGCTGAAATTGAGCCTTGTGCGCTATGCATGTGATCACAATTTGTCCATAGAATTCGGAAGGCTTCGTGTCGTTCCCAGTGATTGCGGACCTGTTCCACCTAACTCGAGTGGTGCTACAAGAGCACTTAGGAAGAGAATTGCATATTATTGTTATTGGCCATTATGACCTATTTAGGTATCGTGACAGTGTATCAAAAAATAACAAATAACATTTACAACCAGTCACTTTTTAGTAATATTTTATTGAAAATGCATGCATTTTTCTTGTTAATAAAATATTATTGAAAAGAGAAACTGGGAGAGGAAATTAGCTATCAGAGCTGCTTATTGACTGACCACGAACTATCCGTGATTAAAAAGAATTTCATTTCATGTTCTGGGCTACAGATGAGTAGCACATGTGAACATGATCGTCATTGTGCAGGAAGCCTCACTATTTCTGAGCATTTCCACTGCAGTTTAGTAATCCAGCGGATTCATGACAGAAGCCTCCAGCAAGGTTAACGGAACTTGAAAACTATCGTTGGCAGCACTGTTAACCCATGGAGGCAAAAGAATCCAGCCCAGAAGGAAAACACGTTTCCACACTTGTGCACTTGATGCTATCGTAGAGCTTTCAGGTGGTGTATCAGTGAGGTGTTGTGTACAGCGTACTGCTACTTTCAAAGCGCTAAAAGTGAATCTTATATGCAAAATACAATCCAATAAAATGAATATATTTCTGAAAAACAAGCAAGCAATCGACGAATTCAATTCTGGAAATGAACAAACGCTAAATGCAAGCAAAAAAGCAAAACAGTGGCCTACTAAATGGGTTCAAATGGCTCTGCGCACTATGGGACTCAACATCTTAGGTCATAAGTCCCCTAGAACTTAGAACTACTTAAACCTAACTAACCTAAGGACATCACACACACCCATGCCCGATGCAGGATTCGAACCTGCGACCGTAGCAGTCCCGCGGTTCCGGACTGCAGCGCCAGAACCGCTAGACCACCGCGCCCGGCGGCCTACTAATAAGTCTTGCATAGTATATGGGTATAAAATGGCAAATGAATTTCTGCTTCCTAGTAAACTGAGCAAAATTTTTAAGACAATGCATTCACATTTTCAAGAGCTATTTCAAGAGATTGTCTGAACAGCAAACAAAGGCAGCAAATTCTTTAAAATTGTAATGTCTGTTGATAAAGCTCTGGCCACTTCCTACCAAGTCTCTGAACTAATAGCGAAGTTTATGAAAACTCATACTTTAGGTGAGTCACTTATTTTGTCTGTTTGCAAAAAAATGGTCATATCGATACTAGGAAACAAAGCAGCTATGAATATATGCAAGATTCCTTTATCGAATAATACAGTTTACAGGCGTATTATAGAAATTTCTATTGCTGTTGAGAAAAATTTTGCTGTAATAAACTCAGGCAATGAAACTTTGCATTGTATCACGAATCCACTGACATTACCAACCAATCGCAACTCCTAGCATTTGTCCGTTTCACTAATAAAGATCAACTAGCAAATCAGTTTCTTTTTTTTTTTTTTTTTGCAAGGAATTAAGTGTGTGTACTAAATATAAGGACGTTTACAACGTTTTAAATTATTATCTTAATAAGTAGCAGTTAACATGGAAGTCGTGTGCAGGCATTTGTACAGATGGCGCCCCTTCAGTGATAGGCTGTGTTAAGCGCCTTATTTCTCTTGGAAAAAAGAGAAAATGAAGATGTTATCACAACTTACTGCTTTCTTCACAGGGAGGCCTTTATAGCTAAAACACTGGGAGAAAAATTGAGAGAAGTCTTACAGCAAGTTGTACAGATGGTAAATTTTCTTAAAACAAGACCTGTGAAAAATGGTTTATTCAAAAAATTTTGTACCGATATGGAGTCAGAACACAAACGGTTGCCTTTACACACAGAAGTCAGGTGGCTGTCGAGTGGGAAAGAACTGCTCGTGTATTTCGAAGAAATGAAACATTTACATTTTTGCGGCCTCCTTCGGAGTTAATTGGAATGGCAGATTGCAGTATTAGGCCGATATATTTCAGCAGTACAGTATTTTGAACACTGGCATTAAAGGGAAAGAAGAAAGCATCCTCACATCCACCGACAAAATTAAAGTGTTTCACAGAAAACTTGAAGTATGGAAAAGAAAAAAAAATTGAAGGTAGCTTGGAAATGTTCACGTTGATAAGGAACATGTGCATAAACGAAATACTTCCAATAGTAGTACATCATTTAATGAGATTAGAAGAGAAACTGAGTTCATGTTTTGCATCCCTCAACACTGAACAGCACGACAGGATTCGAAACTCGTTCATGGAAACTTCAGGTGGTTTCGGCTTAAAATTAACAGAAGAAGATGAAGAACTGGCAAATATATCTACTGATCGTGGGGAGATAATTAAACGTAAGGGACTGTCCTTTGAAGCCTTTTGGATTTCTATAAAAGAAGAACGTTTGTCGATATCTAAAAAAGCTTTGAACATTATACTTCAATTTTCGATGTCATACTTAAGTCAATTAGGATTTTCTGCTCTCGCCACAATTAAATGTAAAAAGATAGGAACTCTTCAATATGTTGACGAGGAAATGATAGTTTGTCTTTCAAATATATCTCCAAACATTGAAGAAATTGCGAGGACACATCAGGCTCATGTTTCTCATAAACACTAGACATAAAAGACGTCAGGTACGTTTCATTTGTACTTCACTATTACTTTTCTCTATAATTTGAATCATCCGTTAGTTTATTGAATGAGATTTTCACTCTGCAGCGGAGTGTGCGCTGATATGAAACTTCCTAGCAGATTAAAACTGTGTGCCCGACCGAGACTCCAACTCTGGACCTTTGCCTTTCGCGGGCAAGCGCTCTACCATCTGAGCTACCGAAGCACGACTCACGCCCGGTCCTCACAGCTTTACTTCTGCCAGTATCTCGTCTCCTACTTTCCAAACTTTACAGAAGCTCTCCTGCGAACCTGCAGAACTAGCACTCCTGAAAGAAAGGATATTGCGGAGACACGGCTTAGCCACAGCCTGGGGGATGTTTCCAGAATGAGATTTTCACTCTGCAGCGGAGTGTGCGCTGATATGAAACTTCCTGGCAGATTAAAACTGTGTGCCCGAGCGAGACTCGAACTCGGGACCTTTGCCTTTCGCGGGCAAATGCTCTACCATCTTTTTTTTTTTTTTTTTTTTTTTTTTTTTTTTTTTTTTTTTTTTTTTAACTCACGACCTCTGGTTTACTAGACCAGCGCTCTGCCACTTTTTTTTCTTTTTTTTTTTTTTGTATTTTCCTGGACCTCTTCCACTTCAGGCGTTGGCCCCTATCATCCATATCACCCCCAAAATCCTATCTAACCTAAAAAATTAAAAAAAAAAAAATAATAATAATAATAAAAAATCTGTTGCCACCGCCACTGTCACCCTAACTTAATCTACTTTTTTATTTATTTATTTTTTTCATTATTTTTTTTATTTTTTAATAATACACTCCTGGAAATTGAAATAAGAACACCGTGAATTCATTGTCCCAGGAAGGGGAAACTTTATTGACACATTCCTGGGGTCAGATACATCACATGATCACACTGACAGAACCACAGGCACATAGACACAGGCAACAGAGCATCCACAATGTCGGCACTAGTACAGTGTATATCCACCTTTCGCAGCAATGCAGGCTGCTATTCTCCCATGGAGACGATCGTAGAGATACTGGATGCAGTCCTGTGGAACGGCTTGCCATGTCATTTCCACCTGGCGCCTCAGTTGGACCAGCGTTCGTGCTGGACGTGCAGACCGCGTGTGACGACGCTTCATCCAGTCCCAAACATGCTCAATGGGGGACAGATCCGGAGATCTTGCTGGCCAGGGTAGTTGACTTACACCTTCTAGAGCACGTTGGGTGGCACGGGATACATGCGGACGTGCATTGTCCTGTTGGAACAGCAAGTTCCCTTGCCGGTCTAGGAATGGTATAACGATGGGTTCGATGACGGTTTGGATGTACCGTGCACTATTCAGTGTCCCCTCGACGATCACCAGTGGTGTACGGCCAGTGTAGGAGATCGCTCCCCACACCATGATGCCGGGTGTTGGCCCTGTGTGCCTCGGTCGTATGCAGTCCTGATTGTGGCGCTCACCTGCACGGCGCCAAACACGCATACGACCATCATTGGCACCAAGGCAGAAGCGACTCTCATCGCTGAAGACGACACGTCTCCATTCGTCCCTCCATTCACGCCTGTCGCGACATCACCCGGCCTCCCGCATGCCCACTATACGCCCTCGCTCAAAGTCCGTCAACTGCACATACGGTTCACGTCCACGCTGTCGCGGCATGCTACCAGTGTTAAAGACTGCGATGGAGCTCCGTATGCCACGGCAAACTGGCTGACACTGACGGCGGCGGTGCACAAATGCTGCGCAGCTAGCGCCATTCGACGGCCAACACCGCGGTTCCTGGTGTGTCCGCTGTGCCGTGCGTGTGATCATTGCTTGTACAGCCCTCTCGCAGTGTCCGGAGCAAGTATGGTGCGTCTGACACACCGGTGTCAATGTGTTCTTTTTTCCATTTCCAGGAGTGTATATAAAGGAACTGAATAAATCTTCTTGCCGTGACAATCTGTCCAATACCCGTGAAACAGAAGAACACGAAATCAATCAAGCACTTCTGATATGTTTTATGTTACGGCTTCTGGCAAAATTAGTTTTCCTGAGGCACTTTCACCTGCTGTACTATAAAAATAAATAAATAAATAAATTCCAACTTAATTATAATGAAGCACAATTAGTATCGACTCGCTGTAGTGTTGTGCACCAACCAAAAAAAATCCGCTTCATTATGGCAAAGTGTGAAGTAAGAAATTTTGGAAAAAAGCTTTGTATTTCCGACTCGTTTTAAGGTTGTGGTGCTCTTCCATTATATACTGTATGTACTCGTCTATACTCGCATGTGTATTCGTAACTGCAAAATATGCAAACTGGCCGATAATCCAAGCATAGCTATTGTGCTTTGTTGCAGGAAAGAAATGCCAGTCTGGTTGAAGTACATCTTTAAGTGCTATAGCAGAGTCTGTGGTTCTAGTAATTATTGCGAGTTTTTTTCTAGTCCATTTCCATATGTGGTATTGGTCGCGGCAGATGAGAATGTGTGCCAAGGTATCTACAGTATGGCAACGATCGCAGTACGGACTCTGCTTCATTTTGATATTGTGCAACTTTTCACCTGTGGGGACCTTCTCGTTCACAATGTCATACCACGTGGACACTACTTTAGAGTGGAGGATGGGATTGTTAATGTTTTTCCAGACGTTACTCCAGTTGACCGCTGGATATTTCGCCTCAATTGGGTTTTTCCTATGGTGTCTCGTGAGGTGGTAATAGGTCCTTCTGGCGTTAAGCAGCTGTGAAGTATCTTGAATATAGCTCATTTCCAGGTAATAAGTCCGGACGTGATCGAGTTGAGCGCTGATGCGACCAACATCGACTGGGGCCTTTTTGCTCGTTGGGGCTAACCTGTTGAATAACGTTTTCGTAATTGTCGGATGGGGTGACTGTAGTATTTTGCGGATTCGGTCCATATATACGGCAGTGCATTGGTTCTTGATGTCTTTGACGCCCAAACCACCAGCGGCGCGGGTTAACACTATGGTTGGCATGGCGACTTTAAAGATGTTTCCGCTCCATATGAACCAATACGCTGCAGCTAAAAGCTTTTGCGCTGTATCCTTGGGTACTGGTAACACTGCTGCGATGTGATATATTTTGCTTAGCGCATAGCTGTTAATCAATAGAGCTCTCTGTATCCGATTGTGCGTTCTTGTTTTGTGTTCACGGAGAGTAGCCCTGAATATATGTAGTTTATGGTCCCAGTTGGCTACTGTCATCTCTCTTGGGTTGGCCATTAGAATCATACCTAAGTGGTTCGTCTTCTCTGTTCTTTGTAGCCATGTTCTTTGAATGGTCTCCATATGGGGTCCGACAGGTAAAATTTTCGATTTTTGTTCATTGAGTTTGGCTCCTGAAGAAGTGGCGTAAGCGTGGATTATTTGTTGAACGACTTCCATTTCTGAGTGCGTGTTAACTACTACACTGACGTCATCAGCATAAACGTGACACACGGTTTTTGTACCCAACACCTGTAGACCTTGTAACCTGTGATGCAGGTTTAACAGTAACTGTTCTACGGCGATTGCGTATAGTGCCATAGAAAGGGGGCAGCCTTGTCTCACTGATTGCTTGATCGGGACTGGTGAACTTAGCTGACCATTAATTTTGATTCGAGAGGAAGTGCCGACTATACATTTGCGTATGATCTGAATAAAATGAGCACTGAAGCCCATCCGTTGCATTACAGTTAGTAGAAAGTGGTGGTTGATGCGGTCAAAAGCCTTATCGAAGTCTAAAAACATGAGACCAACATTGCATTTGCATAGCCACGACAAATATATTATGTCTCTATATTCACACAATGCATTCGACATTGATCTCCCTGGGACAGCACTCATTTCATAAGGGCCAAGTACTTTCGGCAGTACCGTCTTCAGTCTACAGTTTATGAGTCGGGTGAAGATTTTATAGTCGGAATTGAGAAGTGTTAGTGGTCGAAAATCCTTCAGTGTAGCGCTACGTGGTTTTTTGGGGATCAGTACAATCATACCTTCGGTAAACTGAGATGGCATCTGCACGTCTCCCAATAATTCATTGCATATTTTGGTGAATTCCGGTCCTATGATGTGCCAAAAACAAGCATAAAATTCTATGGGTAGGCCATCTAAACCAGCAGATTTCTTTGTAGGCGAGTCTTTGATTATGGCACATACTTCTTCCTCAGTTATGTGGGCTACAAGGTCGGCGTTGTCAGTCGTATGGACCGTGGATTGAATGTTGGATAAAAGCGGCTCACTTGCCGTCGCGTCAGTCGCCGATGCGGAGTAAAAATCTGTATAATGTTGCACCACGTAGTTTTTTACTGTGACCTGTTGATCGTATTCGTTCCCCTGTTCATCACTGAGAGTGTGGATTAACTTTTGTTTACCTCTCTTGGCTTCCCGTATCACGTGATATACGGACGTATTCTCCTGCGTCAGTTCAATCGGAGGACGCGATCGAACTTTTTTCCCCTCTAGTGATTGTCGTACCAACGCCGTTATTCTTGCTTTAGTGCGTTTTATTCTAGAGCTGTTTGCTACTAATTCCATGGGGTCATCATATAGTTCGCGGAGGCAAAGAAAGTGATACTCCAAGGTGCGTTTTCGCCGGTACGCTTTCATGCGACCATATCCTGCGATGCATTTTTTTATCTGCGGTTTCGCAGACTGTAGCCACCACATGATGCGTGTTGGATATCTGGATTGCATCCGAAGACAACGCTGCCATGTAGCATGGACCTCCTGTTTCAGTACTGCGTCCTCCAAAAGTGACACGTTTAGCTGCCATACGCCCCTTCCCAGGAATGTTTTTTGTTTTGTATGCTTCGCGGTTATATGAAATGCGCAGTGATCCGAGAAGTTAAGAGGCCAAATTTCACAGTCAGTTACATTATGGATAAAACCTTTCGTTACATACAGCCTGTCTAGTCTGCTTGCCGAAGTACTGGATACGTACGTGTATCCTCGGGTGTGCGGGCGAAGGTGGCACCAAGCATCTATCATATCTAGCCCGTTAATTAACAGCAACAGCTCCTCACAAAAATTGAAGTTCGGGATTTGATCTTCTGGACGCAATACGCAGTTAAAATCTCCATCCAAAATTATGTGCAGTCGAGGATCCGTTGTTAATGGGACAATTTCGTCCCGGAACAGGTTGCCCCTTGCTCGTTTTCCGCTGGATCCAGAGGGAGCATATATATTAACAAGAAGCAGATCATATATTTGTGCAGTTATGCCTCGTCCAGATTCAAGTATTGCTTTTGCTGTACATGGTATGCCGTGTTTGAACAGTATTCCTGTTCCACATTCATTGCCTATGTTTAAGATCGCCTCATATCCGTACACATCCGCTATTTTGGTCGTAACTACCTCTTGTAACATCGCTATGTCAATGTCGGCGGCATATAAGTAGTCCTTCACAGATTGTAACTTTACGTCCGAAACTATTCTGTTTACATTGAGCGTGGCGATTTTATACGCCTGCGTCATTCGGTAGTCAAACTAAGCGCATTCAGTGTCGTCAGACCATGCCGTCCCCGTATCAGTTCCGCAGCGGTCAACAGTGTCCATTGGTTCTTCAATTGGAGGGGCGAGGTTCATCTTTACGTCCTCATTCGGGTTGGGGATGTCTGGTTTTCCGATGTCTACCACGCCTTGCTTCCCGCTTCGATCTGTTTTAAGAATTTTTTTGGTACGGGAGACTTTTTCCTCCAGTTCTTGAATCTCTTCGGGGCTCTGTTTTCGTGTTTGCCGTTTAGGTTTCACCGGCTGCTGTCTCATGTTGTCTTCCTCAGCATTCTTCAAATCTTCGAAGCGGGTGGTGTTTCGAGCTAAATTGTCGACCGTGCTCTTGGTGGATGATGGTGTCAATAGAGAAATCGGTTCACTATGAGGTTGCTCATTCCGGGATGGTTCTTGCATGTCATTCTCAACAGCGGAGGAATCGGATAATTTGCTGTGGCTCCCAATATCTTTCGGTGTCAGTTGTGTTGAAACCGTTACAGCTGTCACGATTTCCTTAGGTTCGGGTGGTCTAGCTTCTGTTGTGTCAGTGGTGGCAATCTGGGCTTCTTCTCGGGTTGGATGGTTCTCCGAATTCACATCAGGGCTTGGGGTCAAGACTCGGCCGCGGGCAGCCGTAGCGTAAAGTCGCTGGCAGCGCAGTCATAGCAGGCGGTCGCGGCGCCTCGCCAGCCGGCAGCTGCGCCACTCGCCGCTGTAAACACTCCGCGCGGACGTGACCGGGAGAGTTGCACGCCGCGCACGTCCTCGGCTGGCCATCGTATATAACGATACCTCGGTATCCACAGACGCTGATGTATGACGGTACATGTTTGTGCAAATCGACCTTTAATTGCCTCACTCCGTTGAGAACTTGGAATTTGCGCGCGTTGGACCACCGTTCGGCAACATTGCTGAGAACTTTACCGTACGGCGCTATCAATGCGTTTATTTGTTCCGCCGGTACTTCGAATGGTAGTTCGATTATCCTGATAGTTCGTATTCCAAACCCTGCATGCGTTACGGTGACTTCGCCTACGTTTCCATCACAATGTTTAAATTTCATAATTCCTCCGCAAGACTCAACTATTTTGTCACATAAGTTAGCATTCCTCAATTTCACAAATAAAACGCTGCTCACTATCGAAAGATGCATTCCAATGACATCCTCTGAATCAACTTTCAATTCGTATTCCAACCAATCTTCGATTTCGTGTAGTTTAGGTCGGGAATAATTACGATCAAACGAGAATTTCAAAGTATCTTGTCTGTTCAAGTGCGCCATCACGGATTCATATTTCAAATTTCAATATGCGTAGTTCTGCAACGATGCAAGAAGCACTGCGACTTACCACGCCGAAGCACAGCAGACCGCGGCGCACGAAACTCAGCACACGTCCGCTCAGCACGGCTGACGCGGCCAGACTGAGCTACCGAAGCACGACTCACGCCCGGTCCTCACTGCTTTACTTCTGCCAGTATCTCGTCTCCTACTATCCAAACTTTACAGAAGCTCTCCTGCGAACCTGCAGAACTAGCACTCCTGAAAGAAAGGGTATTGCGGAGACACGGCTTAGCCACAGCCTGGGGGATGTTTCCAGAATGAGATTTTCACTCTGCAGCGGAGTGTGCGCTGATATGAAACTTCCTGGCAGATTAAAACTGTGTGCCCGAGCGAGACTCGAACTCGGGACCTTTGCCTTTCGCGGGCAAGTGCTCTACCATCTGAGCTACCGAAGCACGACTCACGCCCGGTCCTCACAGCTTTACTTCTGCCAGTATCTCGTCTCCTACTTTCCAAACTTTACAGAAGCTCTCCTGCGAACCTGCAGAACTAGCACTCCTGAAAGAAAGGATATTGCGGAGACACGGCTTAGCCACAGCCTGGGGGATGATTCCAGAATGAGATTTTCACTCTGCAATGGAGTGTGCGCTGATATGAAACTTCCTGGCAGATTAAAACTGTGTGCCCGAGCGAGACTCGAACTCGGGACCTTTGCCTTTCGCGGGCAAGTGCTCTACCATCTGAGCTACCGAAGCACGACTCACGCCCGGTCCTCACACCTTTACTTCTGCCAGTATCTCGTCTCCTACTTTCCAAACCTTACAGAAGCTCTCCTGCGAACCTGCAGAACTAGCACTCCTGAAAGAAAGGATATTGCGGAGACACAGCTTAGCCACAGCCTGGGGGATGTTTCCAGAATGAGATTTTCACTCTGCAGTGGAGTGTGCGCTGATATGAAACTTCCTGGCAGATTAAAATTGTGTAACCGACCAAGACTCGAAATCGGGACCTTTCTCTTTCGCGGGCAAGTGCTCTACCATCTGAGCTACCGAAGCACGACTAACGCCCGGTCCTCACACCTTTACTTCTGCCAGAATCTCGTCTCCTACTTTCCAAACTTTACAGAAGCTCTCCTGCTAACCTGCAGAACTAGCACTCCTGAAAGAAAGGATATTGCGGAGACACGGCTTAGCCACAGCCTGGGGGATGTTTCCAGAATGAGATTTTCACTCTGCAGCGGAGTGTGCGCTGATATGAAACTTCCTGGCAGATTAAAACTGTGTGCCCGACCGAGACTCGAACTCGCGACCTTTGCCTTTCGCGGGCAAGTGCTCTACCATCTCAGCTACCGAAGCACGACTCACGCCCGGTCCTCACAGCTTTACTTCTGCCAGTATCTCCTCTCCTACCTTCCAAACTTTACAGAAGGTGTCCTGTGAACCAGCTTCTGTAAAGTTTTGAAGGTAGGAGACGAGATACTGACAGAAGTAAAGCTGTGAGGGCCGTGCGTGAGTCGTGATTCGGTAGCTCAGATGGTAGAGCACTTGCCCACGAAGGGCAAAGGTCCCGAGTTCGAGTCTCGGTCGGGCACACAGTTTTAATCTGCCAGGAAGTTTCGTTAGTTTATTGGTTAGTTTTATTGCATTATTTCAGTTCAATATGTTTCACTTAATAGTTTGTTTTGCCTTTCGTGGTATTTGGGTAACAACCGTGCTCCATGAATCTTTCACATTTTTAATACAAAAATTATTTGTTCATATTGTGACATTGTATGTTTTTTATTAGTATAAGTTGTATTTTCTGTAATTTTGACGCGAAATTCAAAATAAAATGTCTTAATTACTATATCACAGTATTTATTTCCTGTATTGACTGTTGTAAAATATTGCTCAGAAATGTGTATATAGTGTGTCCATAATTATTTGTGGCCTTTTAAATGCGCCAGAAGCTCAAAAAGTTTGAGAACCACTGATCTAGATTCAGGTCCAGCAACAAGAGCTTACAGGCTCACCCTGTCTCCGTAATAACACTAGTGAGACACCACTTAAAGTCTTAAGGTACCCATCTTCTAATGTCCCTCAATCATTCAGCCTTATGAGGTATGGCTTATCCATAAATCATTAATTCATCGTAAATTCATAAAACTGCCACCGGACACCTTTTCTGAACCCCATGAACCACTTTCGGAACTTTCCAATTTCATCTTCAGATGGTTTTCTGGAAGTTACATCACTATTTCTAGCATAATGCTGGGTGCTGGCTATGTTGCAACAAGATGGAACACGTTTTAATGTATCGCCAAGACTATTGTATATCTGTCGATATGGATACAGAATTTAGTTTTGTACTTACTGCGACAGTATGGGCGACTTTTCTCCGTGAGTGGTCATTCGTCTGCTTCCATTTTGATGGTCACTTGGTACATCACTTCACATACTTTAACATAATCTCTATACATTTACACTGTGACAGCGGAATTTTGCCAGCATCCAGCATATGCTATACAACTGTTGCTAGTAACAAAGATCTTGGCAAAGAGATATGGCGTAGGCCTACTTTGGTCAGAGATGTAATTTGTTCTTGTTTACATGTATCAAAGACGATATAAGAGCAATTATTTAATCAGACTGGCAGTAACATCAGAGCAAAAAATAGATATATAAATAAATAAATGAATTACTACGAGAACAAACTTGAAGTGATCTAATGTTTTATTTCCATTATTAACATATAATACAATCAATTTATGAGCAAATACTTTAATCAAGGTTGGAATCAACATCAATGCCCAGGAATAAAATGGTACAGCGTTATAATATTTGTAATGAGATACAGCTGCTCGTATGGCCATGACCTTTATATTCAGATTTAAAACATTAACAATTTACATTCAATTAACTGTCACGGATTCTAAATATCTCTATTGGATAAGCTTAATCCATTAATTCATTACCTATATCCAAAGTCAGAACATTAGACTCGGATGGTGCTACTTATCCGCTAAAAGAGTAAAATAAAGGTTTAGCCTGCTATTCAACTTACTAAGATCCATGAAATCTCATTTTGCACTTCATGTTCTTAATATCATAATGTTACGAGAATTTAACTTTCCGCTATGAGTTTAAAATGATATATAATAGTTGATGTAAGTACGATATGTCCCGTGCTGCTCAGCTATTTCATTGACTATAACTGTTCCTCCCGCTAAACAATATAAAACATTCGGTGCATTTCAGTTATGAATGTAAAGGGTTGCGCTATGACTGAAAATTGATATTCAATGTGATCAGAAATAGTCTGAAAAGCTTTTGAGAGTGTCACATGGTAGTTTGTGACGTTTCCGAGTCAATTAGATCGACGTTAGCCAATCAGGCCGCCGCAGGCATAAATTCGTGAAGTTCCTATGTTTCGCTATTAATTGTGTCAAAATCTGAACAGTCCCAAAATTTATGAAAATGCTGAGTTATCTTATTGTCTCATATGATAGTCTAATTTAGCGCCTGATGATATTGCTGTAAAGTGGAGAAAACAGTTGTGTGAATGGTCTTATTATGGTAAAGTTTTAGAATTAGCAATAAAAATTCGTGATACAAACTCTCAGTGTAATGGTACTTCAGTAAGGTAGTAAGTTTTGAGCGAACGACATTGTGAAAAAGTGAAAATGCCGTTGCAGGCTGGTCACACGGTACATTAAGCTACACTACCACGTGTCATGATATCTCTTAGGAACAAACAGACGATCTATGTACAGCCGTGGGCAAACCGAGCGAGACCCCTCGCCTTTTCGTTATGCTGATCCGCACAGTTTCAAAGTCTGCTACACAGCATAACAGGCAAGGCGACGAAGTGCTACCAACATACTATGCACAGGCGTGAAATTGACAAACTATCCGAATTTTCTCAGACTGTTTTCAATCATGTGTGTGACTATATTAATGCTGATGAATGTGTTAAACACAACACGTAAATGTTAGATATAAATGAAAGAAGAAACGCTAATTAATATGAACTGTACTAATAAAAATGAATTTCAGCTTATCGATATAACATAACTGTTTTAGTAAGACAAAGTGCCCCAGATCGTTATGAATTAGCAAAACGGACTTTAAGGGCTGGGTAGACAGATAGACGGTCAAGAAAGTGAGACTAGTAGGGTTCCATTTTTACCGATTTAGGTGACGAAATCCTAACAACGAAAATAGCTACGACAATTACTGAAGATGAGGGCCGCATAAATAATTCCCCCTACCCTTTGTTGGAAATGTTCTAGTTGCAGTCGATACATCAGCGTGTTACTCGTAGCTATGCTTTCGATCCAAATCACGTTTACAGGAATGCAAATAAAATCCATCTGCCTATAACCATGGAAATTCAGATCCCAATATTAATACCACAGCGTTTTAGAAGTGCGAGCATTCCCATTGCTAGGTAGCTTAAGAAACACTTCGGCTAATGAACGTTTTCTGGCTGTGGCGAGTCTAATGGAGAATTCGAAACATTGTAGAATAATTTTGGCAGTTATGTAGCCGTTTATTTCCTGGGGTGTTGCAGAATTATCCTACTAAATTTACTCGCTAATAACAGTATTTTGTTACTTCGATAAACATCCCGAATGATTGTCACATAAGCGGTGACATAAAGGTAGAAAATTCTTGTTTTGAGTCCATAAAGTTCTATGCAACAGAAACTGCCGATCATTTTGCCATTTTCATTGCGAAATTGCCGGCTTATTCAAGTCTGGGGTAATAAGAGAGGGCTGTTTGCCTGGGTTGTCTGCTAGCGTAGTGAAAGGTGTTTTCTACTGCAAGGGAGGTCTTGTTTGTTTTCAGTTCTAATCTCGATGGAAGCAGATAGACTATCAGTAAAGCAATTTTAAGAAATTCTCGAGGCCCCAAAAGGTTTTGTTGCTACCTTTATTCTGTAAATATGAAGATCTTGTAGAATTTCGTACTTGTTACTTATTACTTTCTCCGTTTCTGTCAATGATGGAATTGACTTACGTGTGGCACTGAATGATTTTTAACTGATTTTCGTTATGAATCTTCACGCATTGCTAAATTTGCACACTTTCATGTTAGGCCAGCAACGGTAATCCAGTATGACTGGTCTGAACGTTGACACAGACTGTTTCGCAGCCAAAAACGCGTAATATTTTGCTAATTCGTAACGATCTGGGGTACTTTGCCTTACTAAAACAGTTATGTTATTTCGATAAGCTGTAATTCATTTTTATTAGTACAGTTCATACTAATTAGCGTTTCCTCTTTCATTTACATCTTATTTAAACGTGTTGTGTTTAACACACTAATCAGCATTAATATAGTCATACGCATGATTGAAAATAGTCTGCTCGTGGTCGTGCGGTAGCGTTCTCGCTTCCCACGCCCGGCTTCCCGGGTTCGATTCCCGGCGGGGTCAGGGATTTTCTCTGCCTCGTGATGACTGGGTGTTGAGTGATGTCCTTAGGTTAGTTAGGTTTAAGTAGTTCTAAGTTCTAGGAGACTGATGACCATAGATGTTAAGTCACATAGTGCTCAGAACCATTTGGACCATTTTTTTTTAAATAGTCTGACAAAGTTCGGATAGTTTGTCAATTTCACGGCTGTGCATAGTATGTTGGTAACACTTCGTCGCCTTGCCTATTACGCCGTGTGGCAGACTTTAAAGCTGTGCGGATCAGTATAACGGAAAGGGGAGGGGTCTCGCTCGTTTTATCCGCGACTGTACATATATTACCTTTGGTGTGTTTCAATAGAAGTGTCAGCATTCAAACAATAGTTAGACAGGATTATAGTAGACCTGCGCGCATAGAACACAGTCATGACTAGAGCAAAGCATCGTCTTGGTCGATTGTTCTCTTTTAATTCATATTCAGTAGAACTAAGGAAAAAAATCCGTAGAATCAACTCCGAGATTATGCAAGAACGTGCTATCTGACATTTACTACCGTGTACACAGCTACAACCCACAGAGGAATTAAAAGAGTATATAGCGCATGAAATTTCCAATAGACGAATTCGTAGCTACGAACATATGTGTAGCGTAACGTCATGGGTTACTGATTATCAGTGCTCGCAATAATAACGAAAGAAACAATGTCTCATACACGAATCTGTAACTCTTCACAACGAATGCTCGTGCAGACCCTTGACTGTACTGATGCTGACCCTGTCTATTACATCAGCTGTGTGACAACATTTATGGAAGGGGGAAGTGACTTTTATGAAACTAAATCACTACTCAGTATTTTATGCCACAAATTTCCCAATTCGTAAGACCTACGTTCACGCTCTTTCGTAACACCCCCACACTGTATGTAAATTGAAGGGCCGCGCGGGGTAGCATAGCGGTATAAGGCGCCTTGTCACGGTCCGCGCGGCTCCCCCAGTCATAGGTTCGAGTCCTCCCTCTGGCATTGGTGTGTGTGTTGTCCTTAGAGTAAGTTAGTTTAAGTTCGATGAAGTAGTGTGTAAGCTTAGGGACCGATGACCTCAGCAGTTGGGTCCCATAAGACCTTACCATAAATTTCCAGATTTCGGAATTGAAGGTTGAGAGGGGGAGAAAGGAATGGAAAAGGAAGGTATCACTGCTGTCAGTTCCATCGGGAAATAACACGGAATGAGCGGGGACGAGTGAAAATGTGTACTTGACCGGAATTCGAGCTCTGGATCACCTGTTTACTAGGCAGGTGTGTTAACCACTGCGCGATCCGGGACACAGCGTCATCACAACTCCGCGGACTATCTCTACACGCTTCACGGCCGATCCACATTCTCATCGAGCGTCATGTATCCGCAGTCTCTGTCCATTTCTTCCATGTTCGCTCTCTGAGATTCCCTCAGGAGGTCGGACGTACTTGTGCATCCGCACGCAAGAAGGTGGAGCCATGCCCGTCTAGGTCAATCAATTATATGAATGCGTGGCGTCTATTCTTTCTCTCACACTGATCACACTTCTACCCAACCAACAAATCTACAAAAAAACGCAGTCACACATGAAAATAAGATTATTTCTTCCCAGAATACAGTAATATTTCACGAACTACTGTTTCAGACAGGTTGATTCTAGATTATCGCATTAAGTCACATATTATTAACTCGTCAAATGTCTGTTGCGATCAGCTGCATTCGTAGTTAAATAACTATAGAGTTTTCTAAGATATATGTATCATCGATAGTAATTTAGTATAACACTGTTGGTTGGTAGACCCCAAAGGTCATGTTAAGCCGCCTAATTGGAAACATTTCTCTGTGCTTCAAGCAAAATGGAAGCTTTCCTTTGCGAAGTGTGAGAGTTGTGTGTTGCATTGTGCAAGACTCGGAAAAAACTAAAAGCGTGTTACAGACACATAGATTTGTCGCTTGATCACTACTGAGTTACGCAATCTCTGCTGGAAAAGGTTATTTAGTTTCGTTGTAGGCACTGCCGTAAAAGGATACTCGGACCGCCTCTATGTGCATTCAGTTTGTTCATTATCCTTAAGCTCTTAATGGTTCAAATGGTTCTGAGCACTACGTGACTTAACATCTATAGTCATCAGTCCCCTAGAGCTTAGAACTACTTAAACCTAACTAACCTAAGGACAGCACACAACACCCAGTCATCACGAGGCAGAGAAAATCCCTGACCCCGCCGGGAATCGAACCCGGGAACCCGGGCGTGGGAAGCGAGAACGCTACCGCACGACCACGAGCTGCGGACGTCTTAATGAAAGAGCAGATGTAAAAGCAACTTAATATTGATTCATATGAATCCATCTCCAAACAAAAACATGATTTTTAAGCCCTAAATTCATTGAACACAATAAATTATCAACATTTCTACAATATCTGAAATTAATACCCCGTGTATATTTCAGGTGGACGAAGATGAAAGGATCGTTGCAAGTCCAATTGTCTAACGTATTAATGCTAAAATAACTAATCTTTCTTAACTACATGGGCAACGGACACGTGCAGGATATACTAGAGTACGACATAAGCATCGATTTGGCTACCAGCCTTCATATCTGCCTCACGTGGCCGAGTTCATAAAGAAACACTATTTAAATCACGCCAACTCAGGGTGCGAACTGTCAAGAATGACTTTGTAACACTACTGGAAGAACACAGAGAAATAATATGAACAAAATGGTGTCCTTTTGAAAGGTCGTGCGACATTCTCAGGTCAACCTCGTGCCACGTATATTTCTTAACAAATAAAACTGGATAAAATTGAAAAATTACAGAAACGACAGAAATAAGATTAAATACGGGTTCATTTACGTTTCGAAAAGAATACTGGTGGTAATCTACTTAACATCACGAGCTACATGAAACACTGTATAGCATCACGTGCGTAAGTAAGTTCCTATGGGACCAACTGGTAAGGTCATCGCTCCATAGGCTCACACACTACTTAGTCCAACTTAAACTAATTTACGCTAAGGACAACACACACACCCATGCCCGAGGGAGGACGCGATCCTCCGACGGGGGGAGGGGGGGAGGGGGAGTAGCCACGCGAACCGTGGCAAGGAGCCCCAGACCGCACGGCTACCCCGCGCGATCACGTGGGCTCATTCACATTGCTTGGTTATGAAAAATGACATGCAAATCATCAGAACTGCTAGAGGATTGAATTGTGAAAACTGAGTTCGCAAACTAGAGAATCGTTTCAGCGTTCTAGAATCATTATCTAAGTAAATATATCGCTGAAGAAGCATTGTAAGAGGAAGTTTGAAACTACAGTACATCTAAAGGGCCACCAACCACAAGTGGTCAGAATCACAAATACTCATCCACTAATTTAAAGAATTAAAAAACATGACTCGTCAGAAAATAATATAAAACGCTGTTTAAACAAATTGAACAAGAAAGAGTACAGAAAATCGTCTATTTCATCTAACTAGCCTCAACTCCTGAAAGCTCTGAATTCCGGTGAAGCGGAAAAACTTACACATGCAGTCTTGCTCTGACCAGCCTCAACAAGATAGTGTCAGTTTTTCTCACGCGGCTTCTTTCTTCCCCACTGACATGACCCACCAAGTCTGCTCTTCGATCTGCGGTGGCGGAGGCGGCTGTCAGCGGGTCTTGACTCGCACCCCTTGGACGGGCGGCGGACGGCGGCTGTCGTGACAGGGAGTCCCTACCCGGGCCTCAGCGTCGGCGGCAGGCACGAAAAGCAGATCGGAGGGGCTGTGGCACCCAGGCCCGAGAAGGACCCAGAGCGGCGGCAGACGCAGACTGGTCTCGAAACGGAGGCTGCTACAGGGGCTGCCCAGACGTCTCGCGGTCCGGCGGTGCTCCGACATCGTAATGTGGTTACTCAACGATGTCCTAGTCCCCGAATCGAATGACGTCCTATCTTCAAATTCAGTCTCATTTTTACACTGTTACTACCCATTTATTTCTCTAAGATCTGTTGTTTAGTCACGGCTCTTTAGAAAAGAGACTGGCTGGAGTGAGGTGGCAACGACCCACTTATTACACCGTTCTTGGCTGGGCGGAGCAGTTGACTGCTGCGCTCAGCCACCTTCGCTTCGCAACTCACTTGCGCATCTGTTATCGTGCTCTACATGTCGCCATAGTACGGCTGACGGCCAGAGCTGTTAGGGCAAAACTCCGCGGCGGCATCCGTGCCACTTTCAGCCACTTATACTAAAGATTTAACACTTTTCTCGAAAACACTGGGTTGTCGACTACACTTTCTAACTTCATGGAGAAGACCTGGTCCCATGGGTCTTACTCCGACCCATTACTCTAGTTTGAATACAACTGTACTCTTTATCTCGACAGTTACCCCAACTTGCCTATTTCTAACTATTATTTACATACAATATCAAAAAGTCGATCTACCTTTAATCTTTTGCCGTGGGAGTCCAATCCACCGTTCTTGCATTACCCCTGGATTGGATTTTCTCACGCTAAGTAGCTTCAAACATAAAATACATACTAGGCAGAAAAAAATCAGAATCACCATGGTGCAAGGAACTGCGACACGTAAAGGCACTGTTAGTTGACGTCTCCTATTCCATACTCTTCTACATGCTGTAGCATTGGTCCCCCGTTATCCGCTCTTCTTGGGCTGCTGTCATTTGGGTTAAGGAGTGGTTCAGACGTGGCTTCCTCGTATCGTTCAGAAAGGCCAGATTCTGTTTGGAAAAGATCTCTAGTGGTTCTTTTGGCTAGTACAGCTGTGGCTGTGTCACATTAAATAGAGTAACTCCCGTCATAGTCCCTAGTAAATGAAACGCTAGTCCTACTGCATCACACCTAGTCTCGTTTATTAGTAATCCGCTGCCTCGCCACTCCAAGCGTTTTGCCCCCTTAGAGTTTCCCTCGCCCATAATAACTAGCGACCACCACCGTGCCATTTTACTCTGAGTAGACCCAGAGGAACCCTGTGTTGTGACTTGGCAAGACAGCCAAGTCACTAGGAGAGGAAGCCTAAAGGCACGCGTTTAAGCTCACGCAGGCTCGCGTGAGGTCTGGAACAGGGAATTTATAATAGCAAAGAACGTAAGTAACTACTGGAATACTTAACTTTAATTCATAATTGGTGAACATCGGTCTGACGGTACATGTATCACAAGATAAATAGCAAATGATAATGGCGCCTGGCTAGGTCGTAGCAAATGACGTAATTGAAGGCTATGCTAACTATCGTCTCGGCAAATGAGAGCGTAATTTGTCAGTGAACCATCGCTAGCAAAGTCGGCTGTACAACTGGGGCGAGTGCTAGGAAGTCTCACTAGACCTGCCGTGTGGCGACGCTCGGTCTGCAATCACTGACAGTGGCGACACGCGGGTCCGACGTATACTAACGGACCGCGGCCGATTTAAAGGCTACCACCTAGCAAATGTGGTGTCTGGCGGTGACACCACACCCTGCTCTTCGAAAATAAGATTTTGGTTCAATCTCCTTGTTTGGGTGAAGATGTTCTCTCGTTTTTCCCTTTAATAGTTGCAGGATGCATGTGTACCTACGGGTTATAACCTCTTGAGTTGGGCATATGGTGAGCCGGCCGGAGTGGCCGACTGGTTCTAGGCGCTACAGTCTGGAACCGCGCGACCGCTACGGTCGCAGGTTCGAATCCTGCCTCGGGCATGGATGTATGTGATGTCCTTAGAATAGTTAGGTTTAAGTAGTTCTAAGTTCTAGGAGAATGATGACCTCAGAAGTTAAGTCCCATAGTGCTCAGAGCCATTTGAACCATTTGGGCATATTTCACATTACTGGAACTCATCCACGCTCATCTCTATATGTCAGTCCCCGTCTTCTGCTAGTAGTAACATCCATTCTTCCATTCTTCCCTTACTTGCATAAATTTACCAACTGCCACGAGCTTCACCGGATACGTGTGCACTTTGTAACACCTAAATACTGCGTGTTTCCCACCTACTGGTATTTTCAAAGATATTTACATTCGTGCGCTATCTGTTACTATACCCATTGCCCAACTATGGTAGCAAAATGGTAAGTTCTGACCACTCGGTTCCACTATTAGTTGTAATCCCGATGGCAGCTCTCCTTGGACGCACCTCTTCATCAATTGCTCGGGTGACAGCAAGATAGCACTTAACTGACCATGTGGCGCCTGAAGGAGTGCCTCCCATAAATTTGTTAGCTCTAGACCTGCGTCCCAGATGCTGTCACCTACCGACTCAGTAATCTTGTCAAGATTAACCTTGCATCTACTATCTGCATATGTGCTTGCACTGCCTCCAAGCCGGTTCAGGGTACTAGCCAAGGTCCTGGCATAATCCACGACTTTATTAGTCAGCTACATAGCATGCGTGTGTTGTTCAACACACTTTATTAGCCAGTCACGGAGCATGCGTCTGTTGTTCAACACACCGCTCCCCAAGTTCATAATTTGCGTGGGATACTCCTCCACAGTCACCTTATTCGCTTCCGCTAACCCTCTTGCAGCTTCTGCCGTTTCATTCAGTTAGCTCACGTCGTTTTCGTCTGCTGTCCCGGAGACTGTCTTCATTGTTCTACCCCTTAGCGTCTTTCCACCACCTTTTCCCTCTCCTAAGCTTGTGCGGAACTACTTCAGTCACCTCTTGCATCTGTGTGCATATGCCCAGAGCAAGTTGCTGTGCTCCTTTGAGACCTCTCTCTGTTTCGCACCACTAGTCGCCAATGTTTTCACCCCAGAAAATACTTCTTCGAACCTCCTGATTTCATTTCGTAACTGCCACACATTAAATACTGAACTTAAAGACTATTTATGTCTATAAAATACCACATATGGCTGTCTGATGCAACTGTACTCCCTTTACTCTGCCCATGGCAAAGAGGTACAATACTGCCAAAACTAGCATTCTTCTTCTCCTTCGACTAAAACCTGAGAATAGGTATCCATATCACCTCCCCTCTCCTGAGAAGCCTGCTGTCTCTGAATAGCGATCATCTTATTGTTCTACTGATAATACTACCACGAATAAATACATAGGTCTATCCCTAATGCTATCAAAATTACGTCCCACACTGCACATAAAAATAAACTACAAAATCGATACACGTAATTACTCTCTTGACATTAATGTATAACGAGTCTGAGGCTTCCAGACTTCCCTCTCCCGTTGCTTATAGTTTCACTGTATCCTCTTAATGTCATTCCTTACCTTTACTAGGAATCGCCTCTGGGGCACCCTTGAATGGTCTCATACGTCCCACATGCACAACCGTCGTCCTTATTGGCAACTGCTGCTTAACACTCGCCAGTGATGTAGTTTCGACTAAAGTGCGGACCCTGGTACCGTGTTAAAAACTTCGTTGTCTTTCCCTTCTGCGTGAATGCACACGACAACATCACCCATTGACCCACCTTATATTGTGGTAAAGTTCCCACCCACAGGCCTGACTGCCTCTTCCTATTTCTCCAAAGCCTTCTTATCTGTTCTTTGTACCCTGCTCCACACCTCCGTTACTTTTCTTGCAAAATAACGGACTGCTTCTCCCTTTGTGCTACTCTTCAGGTCAATCATATCGAAAGGTGACGGTATCTGTTCGTCATACACTACCCCGAATGGTGATATCCCTGTGCTAGTGTTGAAACCTTCCCGGCTCCTCTTTATCACTTTTTTTTCGCAACCTTCCTTTTATACAATAACCTATGAAACCTTTCCTTAGGATTTCTATCTCTTGCTTAATAACAACAAATGAAATCTTCCCTTTGAAATTTATTCTCTTTCTCAATCTTCGCATACAAATTTAATTGCTGCTTATTAACAGTGATTCTCTGATTGTTTCGACGAAACGTAGAATGTGTCGTCGTCGTGGCCCCCAGTCGTTATCTGCAATAACCCAAAACTGTTCCTTACCTTTTTTTTACTGTTTTTGGATCGCCATCTGACTGCTACATCGAACTGCGGCATGAATATGCTTACTCTGGTTTACTATACTCAGTTAACTGCTGGTGGGCTGTCATAATAAGTGGCTGTATTTATTACCAAAGCTGACGTTATTCTTTATTAGTAAAGAAGACGTTATTCTTTAATTAATTTGACTGAAGTTACGTAATTTATAGTTAAACATTTTCTTGACAACAAAAAAATTTTGCAAAGTTTTACGTTGATGGTTTTTGGGATGGATTATAATTAGAAATGCAATATTGCTGGCAAAAGTTAATTATATTCTGAAAGAAATGATTTTACAAACGTTCAAATGGGACTTACTTTTTACAATAATCTTACAACTAGCAATGCGCAAACATACCTTCAGTAGTCTTGAGTTTCTCAAAACATTTATTCAATAATATTAGTTCCTCTTATTATAGTTGTTAGTTGATGTCTCTGTACATCCGTTTATAATCTCTTGTAAATCATAGCTTGTGGCTGGCAGGCACACGGCTCCTCTCAACCTCTCGCTTCAGACCTGCTACCGACCCGCTTCACTTCTCGCTAACTACTGACTTCCTACGAACGCTAAAGTGCAGTCTCTCCTGCCAACAATGCTTTCTGACGCAGACAATCCCTGCTACCATTACAAAATGTATCAATGCGCGGTCTTTCCCGCTCTTTTCTTAAAATGGATCCATACGCGGTCTCTCCCGCCCTTTTTAAAATTATATCAATTTGCGGTCTCTCTTGTCAACAATACTTTGGTGCAGACATTCCCTGCTACCACAATTATTTCCAACATGACAAATATTAATTATTCCTACTTAATCCTATTAATAAAATATAAACATCTTTCATAAATTGTGATTTGACAATAAACAATAGAAATACACACGTCTTACAGTGTGTACTTTAGAGTTATTGCGTTTACGACAAAAGAGTTATTGCGCTTACGACAAAAACTAGGTATATATCCCAGACTCAATAATTTGAACCCAAGTATTAAATAAACATTTTCCATATTGTCCTAAGAACTCTCTCTGCCCCTATATTAGCTTGCGGATGTAATGGGGTGGTCCTCAACTTCTTCACTCTCAGCAGCGGACACAATTCCTACATCAGGTCTGACATGAAGTTCGCCCTCTGGTCCGTTATCATCGTCTGTGGCACTCCGAACTTCAGTATCCATCTGTTATCTAACGCCTATGCCACTGTCATTGCCTGTTGGTCCAGCATTAGCACCATCTAGACGTAACGAGAAAAATTGATCTATTATGGTCGGCACAAAAGAATTACCCGCTGGTTTTCGGTTAAATGGACGTAACACGTCCACCCACTGAAACTGAAAAGTTCTGTTGCTTCTGACAATCTTTGAAACACTGCCTCCTTCCGCCTCAAATTGGCTCTCTGTGCACAATCCACACAATTCTATATGTATTGATTCACATCATCCTTCCTTCCTTTCCGGCAATACTTCTCTGCAACGCTTCTATTTGTCGCCCTACAGCCACCATGGCCTGAAAAAATGTGATTATGCATCTCACGTGACCCTTTCAATTTTAACTTGGCCGGTCCCACCACCCATGGTTCCAATTTCGGCTCTCTGCACAATAATCTGTTCAAATGGTTCAAATGGCTCTGAGCCCATGGGACTTAACATCTGAGGTCATAAGTCCCCTAGAACTTAGAACTACTTAAACCTAACTAACCTAAAGACATCACACACATCCATGCCCGAGGCAGGATTCGAACCTGTGACCGTAGCAGTCGCGCGGTTCCGGACTGAAGCGCTTAGAACCGCACGGCTACCGCGGCCAGCCCGCAAGGTCGTGAACCAGTGCTTGTTTTAAAGCTATCTTTCTTCTTAGACCGGCCGCATTTCCGTGTTTCCTTCCCGACTTGTGAATTTCTTCCTACCCAAATTCACTGAGTTTCAGTCGTCGTATCATTAATATAATAACGGGTCCCTCCAGCATAGTAACCACTTTAAAGCTGAATGGTCTGTTATCACCTTCAGCTTCCTTCCGTACAAATAACATGGAAAGTACGTTATTCCGTATACCAGACTTAGCATCTCTCTTTCTGTTACAGAGTAATTCCATTCTGCGACGTTCAATTATCCTCATGCAAAAGCAGCAGCATGGTCCTGGCCATCGACCTCCTGCCTCAAAACACTGCCAAGGGCGCAATTTGACGCATTACATTACAATATATTTTCAGAAAGTCTTAAATTACCTTCTATAATAATCCATGAATCCGAAGAAAGATTGTAACTCCCTAGTAGTTTGTGATACTGGAAAATCTTGCACTGCTGGCACCAACCTCAGATCAGTTGCAACACCATCCTCACTTATGACATGGCTCAAATAGTTAACTTCCTGCAGCGCAGCGTTCCGTGTGAGACGTGCTGCCCATAATCTGTTGAATGCTTCTCTTGAATGGACGATTATCTCATCAACATATACTAAGCACTAGCGTAGTTTCAATCCTCTCTGCCGGCCGGGGTGGCCGAGCGGTTCTAGGCGCTACAGTCTGGAACTGCGCGACCGCCACGGTCGCAGGTTCGAATCCTGCCTCGGGCATGGATGTGTGTGATATCCTTAGGTTAGTTAGGTTTAAGTAGTTCTAAGTTCTAGGGGACTGATGACCTTAGAAGTTAAGTCCCATAGTGCTCCGAGCCATTTGAACCATTCAATCCTCTCTGTACTCCGTCATGGAATCTTTGGAATATCACTGGCGCATTCTTCAACTCAAAAGGCATCCTCAAACATTGGTAGTGTCCCCATTTGGTGAATTAGATTATTTTGGTCTATATTCAGGAGCCATTGCTGACTAACGGTATCTGCTCTTTAAGTCCAACGTCAAGAAATACTTGCTTTTGCCTAGGTTATCTATGGTCTCCGTGATATTCGGAATAAGGTACGCATTTGTTGTAGTCTCGCTATTCAAATAGCGATAATCGCAATACAACCGATACTTCTGCGAACCGTCCATAGACTTCTTAGGTACGTTTTCAATTCCTACTCCCCATACACTAATACTTCCTTCTATTATTCCGTCAGCTAATTGATGATCTATGAACTCTTCTAAATCTGGTTGCAGCGACCGCGTTATTCTATATGGTATTCGGTATACCGGTGCTTCATTTCTTATTGGACTCCCGTGATGTATTACTGGCGTGGGAGGCAACAGGCCTGTCGGAAAAAACAGATCCTGGAATTGTAGCAACAGGCCCTCAAACTGTGCTCTTTCTGCTCGTTTCAAATGCTTCAGCTTCTTACGAAATGCAGTCATAGCAGCGTCCTGTGCCCCTTATAGTCCACACCTCCTGAGTGGCAATCTTTCTAATCCGGAATCTCTTTCGTAGCTAATAACGTTCCCTTCAAAAACTTTATAACCACGGCGCCAAAATTATCCGTTTTGACGGGTGTTACTGCTCCTCCATCCATTTCCTGTACGCGTACAATACTAGGTTTCAACAAACAGCACGCTATGTCTAATAGTTCACCACCCTCCAGTGGTTCTATTACACACATCATGCCTATTCGTAAGTTGGGTTCCACATTCGCCCATAGTGATTTTACAGTGGCTTTCGACACGCAGTCACGAGAATTAAGCCTTAATCGTATTGCTCGCGGTTCATCTGGACCGCATTGTGTATTAGAAACTCCTCGCAGCAGATTAACATTGACAACAGTTTCCCCCAGTCGGAATGCCTTCCCACTGAGTTCCACTATACATCGTCGAAGGTCAATTATGGCATATTGTTGATGCAGAAAATTTAACCCTTGATCATGTTGTACCTCTCACTTGCATCAGACATTACTTACACAAACTGCCTAAACTTAGTTGTTCCAACCCAAAAGTTCACCACTACTGACCCAATGTTCTCATATTATTATCCCTTACTCACGTAAATCATACCTTGGTGGGTTCCACTGTGACTTACGCACTAATTCTCTCGCGACTACTGACGCGTATGCTTCTGTGTCCAACAATACTTTATACACTCTTCCATTCACAACACTCATTATGGCACATTCCACTTCTGCATTCATTCTGACCTAACTGAATCCTACCGGGAATTCCCGTCGGCGACCCTGAGGCTCCCTTCTAAGTTTAACGGATCCTTTCTATTCCCTGGACTACCTCTACCATTACCCCTATAACCTTGCTGTTGGCCAAAACCTCCTCTCCTGCCAATTCCACCAAATTGTTGGCGACCGTTGTTACTCCACTTGTGATGTGGGTTCCGTAATTAGTAACATTGTATTTGTACATATCCCGTTCGACCGTAGTTAAAAAACTTAATAATCGACGTAAATACCTGTTTCCGCTGCCTTACCCCTGTCCACCTATCGATTCAGTTATATTCCAACGCTAACTTAACACCTTCATGAAGATCTTTAGGCGCCAACGTGCGAACTCTCCTAGACATTTCCAATGTCAAACCGCTTAAAAAAGCATCGAGCGCTCGTTACTCGGCCTCTTGCAGCATCACTTTATCTACCTCCTCGTTTAACGAAAGCTCGTCCGTGCTAACGTTCATTTTCCTACCTCTATCCGCAAAGTCTTCTACTGCCTCATTGCCACATTATATCTCCCTGGATAATTGTTCGAAAAAAAACAGTGCACTATTATGCTTCCCGTATCATTGTTCCAACAACTGTCTCAACTGATCAAAAGAATTTGCATTCATTAATGCTTTTTTGCACCTTATTAATAATTTTGCTTTTCCTGGTAACTGTAACATTGCGTTCTGCCACAAGCGTTTATCTGACCATGACCTACGTCAGCTGATGATTTAAGATCCTCTATAAATGCCAACCCATCCTCAGATGTGCCACTATAGGAGACACAAGATTTGCAACAGTCGGATCCACTCCTAAAGTTCGTGACTTCAGCACTACTATCTCGCTTCCTTCCTGCTGGTTCATTAAACGTAACTACATTATCTGCTCTCAGTTGAGCTACTTGATCCACTAACGACTGCATCCCCTCTTCACTGGTGACACCTCGTGTCTCTGATTTTACCTCAGCGTCATTACCCATGACAATATTTACACTACAACAAAACAATATGCGCAGAACAGTTAGTCCCGAAATGTTCTGCCAAGTTACTTCTTCTCTCTAATCATGAGCAACCTAGACTCTCTACATTGCCTAGCAGTGTGCCCAAAACGGTTACAAGTAAAACAGTTCCGCTACTGATTCAGCACAAGCCACGGAATGCCCGAGTAAATTACACTGAGTACAACGTGCAGTTACTAACCATTCATCTTTACCATTACTGCTAAGTGACAGATAAACAGGTCCCTCTGATTTCGTAAATGTAACTTTCAGAAACTTATGCCGTCTAAACTTCGACCCCATTATCACCACCTCACAAGAACAAAACAGTCTCGCTCATCAAAATGACCGCACTGCGGGCTGTGGCTCAAACGGCGTGCTGGGGGAGTGACACAGCCTCCGCTGTTGATCGCTACGTTGTCGGCCTTCCTGACACCACTCTATATCGATCACTCTGTATTGACACCTCTGTAGGGTGTGGTCCGTGTGTGGTGATGCCGTAGGTGTTGGGGAACCAGTGGAAATACTGTGGACAATTTAGAAATATAACTTAATTATATCTTCAATTATACATGAGGCAGGCACGCCACTCCTCGTGAGCTTTGCGCGGTCGGCTGCTGGGGCAGCGCCCGGCGATGCGGAGTCAAGACTCCGGCCCAGCAGCGAGGGCATGGCACTGCCAGTTGGCCGGCCGGAGTGGCCGAGAGGTTCTAGGCGCTACAGTGTGGAACCGCGGGACCGCTACGGTCGCGGGTTCGAATCCTGCCTCGGGCATGGATGTATGTGATGCCCTTAGGTTAGTTAGGTTTAACTAGTTCGAAGTTTTAGGGGACTGATGACCTCAGAAGTTAAGTCCCATAGTACTCAGAGCCATTTGAACCATTTGAACTGCCAATTGCGACAGCCAGTTGCGCTTCCCGGCGGAGTGACAATCCACGCGGCGGCGTCGTTGCTCTTCGCTTCGCTGTAGCGACATACGGCGGACGGTGGCTGGCGTTGTGTCGCCGAGTCCCTCCCTGGGCTTCAACATCGGCGGTAGCAGGCGGGAATAGCAGGCCTGCGAGCCTGGGACACCAAGTCTCGCGAAGGACACAGTACGGCGGCAGACGCAACCTGATCTCGAAGAGGAAGCTGCTGGCGTCTCCCGGTTCGGCGGTGCTCGGACGTCATGGTGCAGCTACTCGGCGATGACCAACTCTACGAACCGAATGAGGTCTTGTCCTCAAATTCAACCTCATTTGTACTTCGTTACTGCCTATTTGTTTCTCTAAAGTCTAGTGTACAATCACGTAGCCCACAACAAAGAATCTCGCTGTAGTGTGGTGGCAACGACCCGCTTACTATATCGTTCTTTGCTGCACGGGGCAGTTTCCTGTTGTGCTCAGCTAGCCTCACTTCGCAGCTCACTTGCACATCTGTTATTGTGCCCTACATTTTGACATAGCGTGACTGACGCCCAGCGCTGTTACCGGAGTACTCCGCGGCATCCTCCATTACTACTTTCAGCCACTTACACTAAACATTTAAAAGTTTTACCTACAAATACTAGGTAGTGCCACTACACTGTAGCTACCTTCTTCTGAAACGAGTCGACCCAAAATTCGGAGGACTCATTACAAATATATTTTGTAAGTGTGAGCCACTGTTATGGGTGTGGGTAGTATGGTGTCATGCTTGTGTTGGATGGTGATCGGAGGGGAGAGAGGATAAAATCTAGTGCCAGCATATAGCCATGAGAAACGCCGAACATAACGTTCCGATCCGGAGGGCGGGTCACCATCAACAATATCACATGTCCTCACTTCATGAGACAATGTAGAGAATTTTGTATCTAATTCAGGACATTGACGGAAAGTATGGTTATAGAAAACAGCCAATAGCGTATGGCGTAACCCAGCAGTTGGTTAACTGGCCAACTACGGCCCATGCTCGAAGTTGCTGTGATCTTCAGTGATCTGATGAAAACTGGTGTAATCAACGTGGCAAGGCCGTTGCCAGTGTAACATTACAACACATATACATATTATCTTTTAATTGATGACAATTTGCCTCTTACTTCGTGAAACAGTAGTCCTCATATTATACAAAGAATTTCTAAATTATGTTTGAAGACAGTATGGCGCACGGAGGTTTCGATTTTCAAATTTATTTCTCTATAATATAGTTCATCTTGCAGGTTACATATTAAATGTACCCGTGAGAACTATAGCTGATTTTAGACCCCAAAATTTACAGAGATAGAATCAGGAATCGCGTCTCATAGCGCGAACATGAATGTTTGATGACGATGATGACGATATTCATTGTTGGTTTAGAGTACGCAACATCGCGATTATCTCAGTCCGTTCCATTTCGATTGTGTATTAATCGACTACAGATGAAAAATTAATTCCATGAAATGTTCTTTAAAAACAATTCATTTACTCCCTTTCATTCCCACACCCATACTCTTGCAAAACCAAAAACTGATGAATCATCATTTTCCTCAAAGCATATCGTTTGAAATATAGCTCACTAAGTGAAGGTACTAGAACTGCAAGGAAGCTATTGTGCTGGCTGATCAGTTACACAAAAAGTGGATTAGCCTCTCTCCCTGACAAATCACTAGAATCCCCTATCAAATAATTAAGTTACAAGGTCTGACTGAAACAAGATACTGAAACAGTATAGCATTCGTTCATTGTCACTTAAGACAGCGGGTAGATAAGCTGGTAAACCAATTATTGGTCAGTCACCATGATCCGTCTCTGTACATCGACTTCTGTTTCTACATCTACGCGCCGCAGAGCCATCTTACTTTGTGTGGAACGAAGGTACATTGCGTACCAAAGTTACTTTCCCCCTTTTCCGTTCCACTTGCGAATGGTTTACGGGAAGAACGATTGCCTGTTAGTCTCCTTGTGAGCTCTGATCTTTAATTTTATCTTCATGGTTTTTTCGTGTATATCCATAGGAAGATGCCATATATTGGTTGTCTCTTCTAGGAACGTACCCTCTTGCGAGTTTAACAGCAAACCACACAGTAATGCTGCAGATCAGGTTCAGCGGATGAACCAAACGAAGGGTATGTCATATTACTCCATACCTCCCATATCAAATCACATAGTCCTACTCCGTTTTGCCAGATACCCAAGGTGTGATGCCAGCCACGCAGAGGGTTGCGTAACACACCAACGAAGCATCAGGGAAAAGAAAAAACAAAAACTGAGCTACAAGACGAAACCTCAAGCATCCAAACATCGGAAATGGAAACGATGGAAGCTGTTTGTGCAGCCAGATCGCGGAACAGATCAGTCCAAGATGTGGAAATTGTCATGGAGAAATTTCAACAGGTCAAGATTAAATCCTTGTCGAGACTCAGAGGAGAACAGTTTACGCAGAGCAGAAACAAAAGGAAGGTAAGGAATGGCTCTTAAACGAAAATGGATGGAACAGAAAGGTCTTGAATCTAAGACGCGCAAAAAAATAGACTGTCTCATAGTGAAGGTGGCAAACATATCCCTTCCAACCTCTAAGACAGAAAACAAGAGAACATGTGAGAAATCTAATACTCCCACGTCTCAGGATAATAAAATGTAAAAAAAGCCTGGCCAGGAAGTAGAGAAACAGGTCTAAAGCACTGGACCCTCAGTTTTCAGAATAGCGGTCATCCAACATATGTAGATTGGTCAACATCACCTCTCAGCAAAAAATGTGTATGAAATCTTATGAGACTTATCTGCTAAGATCATCAGTCCCTAAGCTTACACACTAGTTAAGCTAAATTATCCTAAGGACAAACACACACACCCATGCCCGAGGGAGGACTTGAATCTCCGCCGGGACCAGCCGCACGGTCCATGACTGCAGCGCCTAAGACCGCTCGGCTAATCCCGCGCGGCACCTCACAGCAGACGGATCTTATTCACATGGCTCTTTTCGATAATACACGGGGGGCGAGGGTACACGAAAGTCCAGGACCCAAATACAAAAGGGTCTATCTGAATAAAGGTGCTCTTATCTTTGTCTGTGGGGGGCGGGGAAGAGTGATTGGCTTAAAGAGATGGTCTTCAAGATATCGTTAGAGGAGGAAGCAAAGTTGCTGGTAAAGATAGTTTAACTTTTCAAGATCACAACGGTATCAATTTGTGTACCAAACGTCTTAAGGATATTCCACCAAAAATTCTGATCGAGAAAGTAGGGGCGCACAACCATAAGGTGTCAACTGAGGATTGAAGAGTAAATAACCGAAAGATTGTACTGGACGGCCAAACTGTTGTAGTGGAAGTCGGTGAAAAACCCTTGATGGCAATGCAGGAACAGAACTTGAGAATGTACTTCTCGTTCTCATAGGTTACCACCAGGGTAATCAAAGTTGTCGGAAGCGATCATGGCCGCGAGATGGAGACTGGAAGTGCTACAGACAAATCTGAAACACGGGTAAGGGGCAACTACCGCCCTGAGTCGTGATCTGATAAAATAGAAGGTGGGCGTGACCCTGATCCAGAAACCCTATCTATACCAAAAGGGTGCTTTAAGCATCAGAGGAACTGGAGATAAGCTGACTTACGTTAGAAATCTACGGAAGTACAGAACATGCATTTCTGTCGAAAATTGAATTTCACTCATTCAAATGCCGACTTTTTGTTCTAAGGACAAAATGACCATCAGGAAGGAAGAGCATGAGAAAGAAAGCACGAGGAAAATTGTATTGTCCTCAACTTACCTTCCTCCTTCCTCATGGGGACAGTACTCCTCCTTCCCAGGAAGTAAGGAAAGTGGTAGACACCTGCTCACTACAGAATGAACAACTGCTGGTTGGCTGTAATGCCAGTGCCCACAAACCGGTTTGGGGAAGCAGTGACACCAACAGCAGGAGGGAGTACCTTCTTGTGTTTCTACTCGAAAGTAACATGGAGATACGGAATACGGGCAGGGAACCTACGTTCAGGAACATAAGAAGGGGAGAAGTAATTGACATAACTTTTGGGTCTATTCTTATTGAGAGCTATGTCAAACAATGGTATCCTCATATGACGATATGTATAATAAGTTCGAGGCTCAATCTGGTGTCAAACAGACCATGGCATATAGGAATTCTAGGAAACAGACTGGGACTCATATTGGAAAGACATCAACTCACTCTGATCTAAATTCAGAACTTCGATAGTGAATCCAGTACATTTTGACGAAATATCAGACGCAGTGACATCTGCCATTATCAGGTAGTATTAAGAAAATTGTCTAGTCACCCAGAAGCGCACAAACTTGAACGTAGCTTTCTGGAACAGTAACCTGGAATTGCAAAGGAATCGGGTAAGAAGAAGGAAAAGCCAATGGACAAATATCGAAACGTTCTTGCCAAATACAACCTTGTGATTAAGCAAGCGAAACTTGTGGAAGGTACAGCTACTTACGCCAGACTTTACAAAATCCTTTCCTGAATATTGACAAATCCAGGAGGTGCTCTAAGAAGGAAAGAGGGAGTGAGTAGACAAGAACAGCGAAAGAGATGCTGGGTGTGCTCCCCAAGACTCATTTCCCGCAATGCAGTGTGACAGACAACACAGACCAAGATTCAATCCCGGCGAGACACTGGTCTACAGGTAATTAAAGGGAGAACTGGGAAACTTCCAGAGCACGTGTTGATTTAAAATAAAATTCTGTGGATGGTAAGGACTTTTAAACTGTTCAAGTCATCAGGCTCAGATGGAACTTATCCAGCTGTACTGCAACAAGCAGAAGAGTGTTTCATTTGAGTTCTATCTAAGCTGTTTAGGGTTAGCCTAGTAGTAGGAATCATTCCTAATTCTCAGAGGACAGCAAGGGCTGTTTTCATTCAGAAGCCCGGTGTAAGTAGCCTATTTGTATGTTGGCAGAGCTACAGACTGTGTTAATATCGCTGACAGCGCTCTGCGCCCTCAGTAAGAGATTCTGTGGTTTGGCGGACAAGAAGTTAGCGAGTGGATAGGGACGTGTAAGGATATGATATTCTTCGTGGAGACTCTGTGTTGTTAGGGCATGCATTGTAAAGTGAGATGAAATGATGCGTTTATAAGAAAATACGCAAGGATGAATATATGGTTTATAATGTTTGGGCAGTGTAATTATTGACAACTATATAATTTTAAGAACTGGATGTCACTTGAATAAGGTAAAATTTTCTAAATACATTGTTTGTTCTTCAACAATATCTTTCTTTTTGCTAACCATATGCCTCCTATTAATTAAGGCCTATAGTAGTTAGAAGCTTTTTATTTAGCTGACTGTTGTTACTACTTGGTGTAATTGCTGTAGTTCGTGTTATGAAGATTTTCTGTGAGGTAAGTGACTTACGAAAAAGAATGGGGTTTGCACTATCGGAATTCGTGATTGAAATGAGTTTAGGGAAATAACAGAGTTGGAGGTAGTTTCATATTTCTTTAATTTCATATTTTTTGGATGTTTATTATTGTTAGGATTCCTTGCAATTCAGGGCCATTCTTTTGTGTTAATTATTGGAAGTCATGTTGTCCTTGTATAGCAGTCAGATTGCGTTGGATGACTGGGTGTTGTGTGATGTCCTTAGGTTAGTTAGGTTTAAGTAGTTCTAAGTTCTTGGGGACTTATGACCATAGATGTTAAGTCCCATAGTACTCAGAGCCATTTGAACCATTTTTTTCAGATTGCGTTGGTCTTCTATAGTGTGGGCAACAACTGAATAGGTAAAGTCTGAGTTGTCTTTCTCAGGGAAAATTCTGTAGGTCAATGTTTAATAAAAAAAACAGATAATTAAAGGGTTAGTTTCACAGGGAGAATTGATCATACAAAGGCCCAGGTATGCGACCGATCAGAGTGTCCTTTCTTTTAAAGACATTATAAAAACTGGTTAATTCGCACATTAGGAAAAGGAGGCTAACTAAGGTTCCTCTACCTGTAAACCAACACGCCAATAACATGGCAAACCATGTGAAACAGCACTTCAACAGCTTGTTGTATAGGTGGAAAGAGCACTACACTTTCAAGAAATTGCTTTCTACATATTTTTGGATATCGAGAGGCTTTTAGCAATACGACCCTTGAATGAATGGTTACAGTTGCAGAAGAGGATGGCATGGAAACCACCATATGTAGATGGATTAAAACCATGTTGAGATGAAGAAAGAGAGAGGCCACCATGATGTATGACAAAATGGTGATCAACAACACCAGAAAATGTCAGTAGGGAGGGGCCTCGTTACCACTTCTGTGGGATCTAGTGGTGAATGAACTCATTTAAGATCTAAATACTAAAAGGTTACTTTTGCCGATGATGCAGAGACATGCTTACAGTTAGTCTAACACTTGGCAAATATTGTCTCTTACATCACTCTTCCAACCAGTGACGCATCAACTTCTAGCTGAACAGCAACATGTTCGTACAACGATTGACACAATTTGGCCCATCATGTCCCATTTTTAGGTGTTTCATCTGCGTCTTCTTTTTCCTGGATTCCCAGCGTCCCCATAAGTAAGATGCTAATGAGGATTCTGAGACAAATTAAATAAAATATAAAAAAGATGTGTGGTGACCGAAGTGGTCCAGTTGTGCTTTGTACGTCCTGTCCCTCCCCCTCCTGACCAACCAATCTCTGCGAAGAATTAAAACGAGGCCGTCAACTGCATAAAAATGGAATCAGGTTCGAAGATATGCAATAAAAAATACTTGCGTAAAATTGAGATCACAGGCGTATCTCCGTATTAATCGTCGTAATATTAAAATGATAAGTAAAAATGGTGTCAACTTGCATTATTTCTGTGAAACTCAAAGACTGAATTGCGTACAGGCCAGCCGGAGTGGCCGAGCGGTTCTAGGCGCTACAGTCTGGAACCGCGCGACCGCTACGGTTCGAATCCTGCCTCGGGCATCGACGTGTGTGATGTCCTTAGGATAGTTAGGTTAGGTAGTTCTAAGTTCTAGGGGACTGATGACCTCAGATGTTAAGTCCCATAGTGCTCAGAGCCATTTGAACCATTTGATTTGAATTGCGTACACACACACACACAAACACAAACACACACACACACACACACACACACTCACACACACACACACACACACACACACACACACACATACACACGTACACACACACCACACACACACACACACACACACACACACTCACTCACACACACAACATGTGTAAATACAGAACTGTCTTGTCATTTAAAATTCGTCTCACATATGTGTGTGCACATAAATATTTCCACGTCTTCCTTATCATTATAATATATTACAGAGGGAAAGAAAGGAAAAACAAAAAGTATTATTGATATAAGTTTTATTATATCAATTTTTTAATAATGAACTTTGATATGTTATACTAGCACACACAGTGGACACATACGAATTTAATGCACTTTTTACTTCGTCTTCCACACTCTCTAAATCATCATCTACTTCAAACAATAGGTAGTTAAAATTTGAGGAAAATTTTGACTGCTGCATACAGGATGCGGCGCTTAAATCCGGACAAATGAAACTTTTAAAAAAGCGAATTTATCTAAACAAAATACAAATTAAAATGGAAATCCTTTTACATATAAGTAGCGGTGACTTTCAAGAGAGTAACATTACTCGGTGTAGCCCACTTCATCCGCAATGACCGCCTCCAATGTTGTCCTGAAGCGATCGCACCTGTCCGTATTCGTGAATGCTGCTTCGATAGTGGTCCGTAGATACACATTAGGGTGCCTCGTCTTATTGCTAACTCATTCGACTACGTTCCAAACATAGTAGCCGAGGGGGGTCAGATACGAGCTGTTCGGGGGCCAGAGTTTCTTTGACCAGAACATGTCAACGTTATCCGAGAGCCAGTTTTGGTCTAAATGGCTCCTATGCGGTCGTCCTCTGCCGTCCAACACTATTGGCCAAGATGGCTGCCGGGTCGATAGTGGCTTGACGTCGGCTCCGTGTTGGAACGTAGTTTTCACGTGGTAGAATGATGATGATGAAGATGTTTGGTTCGTGAGGCGCTCAACTGCGCTCAACTGCCCGTACTAATTCCCAACCTTTGCTCAGTCCAATCTTGCCACTTTCATGAATGGTGATGAAATGATGAGGACAACACAAACACCCAGTCATCTCGTCACGTGGTAGAAGTAGATTTTAACAACTGCTGTTTGTTTTCACAAGTGTCGGAAGCGACATTCGTCGTGGTGCGCGATATTTGAAAGAGAAATCAGGTGCGAATTAGACAGTCCGAGTGATAGAAGTTTTGAATTGTTATCGTTGACGCCAGCGTGGAGGGATTGTCGGCTTCCCGCGGTGCTGGGCGTGAGCCTGCTTGAGCTACGTCACACGTCGCCCATCGTCAGCCGAACCTAAGGGAGCAACACCGCACGCCGACTTCAGCGCTGCGTTAGGCGTTCCCGGCTGCCAGCTGCCCACTCGTTCCTGACAGCCGCGAGCGACGCAGCAGACGCCGTTTACAGCGCTACGATAAGGCGCAGTCTACGAAATGCTGCATGCAGGTATTTTTACATATTGAGTGACTGTTTAAATATAGTGTTTATGCACTATAGCAGCAGGTGTCATAGTGTGGCCGTTGCTCAGCGATTTCTGTCTGGTGTGAGCTACCTTTGCGTCACACAATGAGGTACTAGGGACACAAACATTAGACTCTCCACTAAGTTTAGCTCCACTTCCGCGTTAATACGCAGACACTAGAGAAAGTTACTTGATATAAGCTGGCGGCAACCGCTGCATAACATAAAACACACGTCTGACAGGGGGAACAACACACCGACCGGAGCAACTAGCTCAAGGGGTGGAAGGTAGGTGGGGGGGGGGGGGGGGCTATGCCGCGACGACCGAGCAGCGAGGTAAAAATGGCTGGCTCTGAGCACTATGGGACTTAACATCTGTGATCATCAGTCCCCTAGAACTTAGAACTACTTAAACCTAACTAACCTAAGGACATTACACACATCCATGCCCGAGGCAGGATTCGAACCTGCGACCGTAGCAGTCGTGCGGTTCCGGACTGAGCGCCTAGAACCGCTAGACCACCGCGGCCGGCAGCGAGGTAAAACTAATAGAAACTGTTTATGATATTCTCGCAGACATCCAAGCTGAATTACAACAAAAAACGCTATCCTCAACAATCACAGCACCTGTTAGACAAAAAAATTTGTCACTGGCTCTTGGTCAGGCCAAATTCGCAAGTAACAACTAGGAATTAAGAGTGAGTAACGAAAGACTAAGAAAGGAGCTTGCTGTCGCCAATTCTCCTGATGCTTCAAGGAAGAGAATTACAAACTCCGAAAGGAAATGCCTAACGTCCCAACTGCTGTAGTTTCTACACCTAGTCTCACGAAACCGATAAACGAAATGGGTAGGAAAATTGAGAAAGTAAAGGCAACCTAAATGAGTATTCTGTTTTTTAAGAAAACAAACAATCAGGACACAAGGGCGGTACGAGATACATTAACGAAAACGATTAATCCATGTTAGGATAAAATCAAAGTAACAGGGGTCAGATCAACAACAAACACAGTGGTTATCGAAACCGAGACGATGACGAATGCCATGAAAATCGTAGAGAAAATATCGCAGCTAAAGGACATCAAATGCGAAGAGGCCCTACAAAACAGATCACTAATGGCCATATACAACGTCCCCAAGTCCATTTGGGACAAGTACAGGGTGATTCAAAAAGAATACCACAACTTTAGGAATTTAAAACTCTGCAACGACAAAAGGCAGAGCTAAGCACTATCTGTCGGCGAATTAAGGGAGCTATAAACTTTCATTTAGTTGTACATTTGTTCGCTTGAGGCGCTGTTGACTAGGCGTCAGCGTCAGTTGATGCTAAGATGGCGACCGCTCAACAGAAAGCTTTTTGTGTTATTGAGTACGGCAGAAGTGAATCGACGACAGTTGTTCAGCGTGGGGCACTGAGAATCCGCGGGAAATAACTCAGTATGAACGTGACTCGCCTAAGGTGAACGTTTTCTGTGCCATTTCAGCCAATAAAGTTTTTGGTCCCTTTTTCTTCGAAGGTGCTACTGTAACTGGACTACAGTATCTGGAGATGTTAGAGAATTGGCTGTTCCCTCAGCTCGAACAAGAAGCACAACAATTCATATTTCAGCAGGATGGAGCGCCACCACATTGGCACTTATCTGTCCGTAACTACCTGAACGTCAACTACCCGAGGCGATGGATCGGCCGCCAGGCAGCCCGTGACAGAGCACTTCATCACTGGCCTCCAAGAAGCCCTGATCTTACCCCCTGCGATTTTTTCTTATGGGAGTATGTTAAGGATATGGTGTTTCGGCCACCTCTCCCAGTCACCATTGATGATTTGAAACGAGAAATAACAGCAGCTATCCAAACTGTTACGCCTGATATGCTACAGAGAGTGTGGAACGAGTTGGAGTATCGGGTTGATATTGCTCGAGTGTCTGGAGGGGGCCATATTGAACATCTCTGAACTTGTTTTTGAGTGAAAAAAAAACCTTTTTAAATACTCTTTGTAATGATGTACAACAGAAGTTTATATTATGTTTCTTTCATTAAATACACATTTTTAAAGTTGTGGTATTCTTTTTGAATCACCCAGTATTACATGGAGGAACGGTACGAGATTAACCTCAGTGAAGACGTCACCAGAGAAATCTCTGACAATGAAGTGAAGCTGAAGTTTAAAACAGGACGGAAAAACAAGCGTGCGATGAACAACACTGTTGAGGTTATCCCTCTAGTGTGGTATGTCCTTATGCAAAGAGAACGGGTATACCTCGATTTCGAAGCACTTAGAAGGAAAAAAAAAACTTCATAAGGCTGCAGAAATGCTACACTTGCCATAACTTAGGGCAACCAGTTAAGCACTGTAGGCGAGACGCAGCAGTTTGCTACAAATGCGCCAAACCAGGACATATCCAAACCGATTGTACTGAAAAGGAGGTTGGTTGCATACCGTGTATATGAACTGAAACAGTACTTCCAACAAGGCGGGCGGTCCGGGATGCCCCATGTATAAACAGTTACTTGAAAAAAACTACTCTAACACAGACTACAATTATCAAAACTATGTTTACTAAGACCATGACAGGTCAAGAGGATCTTAATTCCACATATCTCGTCAGCGCATACGAAAACATTCACCGCTGGAAAAACAAGTCTCCAGCTACCACGGCGAGGCCATGGGGCCCCGCAGTTGCATAGTGCCAACAAATGGGCTTCCTCTCGGAGACGTTCGATGACACTGAAATCCTCCAGTCATTGCTTGCCATCGACGTGATTGAGCCTCATTACTAACAGACAACGGAACACATGGATCTACTGTGCATCCCAGGTGCCATGGACTGTGAGGCATCCAGGCAGCTAAAACGTGAAATGTACCAATGGGCTGCCATGCAGACATGCTTATTGTTGAGAATAGAAGAATTAGAAATAGAATTAGTAATGATTATGGAAGGCATAGACATTATAAACAAGAACAACACGAAATGTGCACCAACAACTACACCGCTGCCGGCCGTGGTGGCCGAGCGGTTCTAGGCGCTTCCGTCTAGAACCACACGATTGCTAAGGTCGCAGGTTCAAATCCTGCCCCGGGCATGGATGTGTGTGATGTCCTTAGGTTAGTTAGGTTTAAGTAGTTCTAAGTTCTAGGGGACTGATGACCTCAGATGTTAAGTCGCATAGTGCTCAGAGCCATTTGAACCATTTGAACTACACATCTCACGAAACTTGCACCGACACCCAAGGATATAACCAAAACACAGACATAGCAAACATCACCGTGACAGAACAGAAACATGACACACGGAAACATAACAGGGTATACAATACCGAAAATCGCAAAACCTACATGAAACCAGTGACGTTCTTCTCAGGGGGATTCACAAACACAAAAAACACAGCTCACAATATCACAACGCATGATGATGAACTACATGGAAGGTAAAAAAGTGAAAACTTTAGGATTTCAAAAGAAATCACTCAGACAACCCAACAAAACTTCAATCACATAAGCTCGAATGTAAACAAGAATACGACACAAAACAGGAAATACAGACACCCACAACACACACGCAGCGCAGGCAGACAGCGAGAGAACGATCAGACCCAGACAAAGAACACAGAACTTGGGGAACAGACGAAATTTTAAAGCTGGAAGAAAGTATACGCCTTTGGAGGCTAGAAAACAGAGACGCCTTCTAAACTGCACTGTGACTTGTGACTAGAATTGCAAACTCTAAAGGTGCCACAATCTGCTATCCGGCGACTGAGCAGGCAGACAGACTTTTGCTTAAATCAGGTAATATACCGACAGATATTGAAGAACTGACTGCACTACTATACAAAGCCTGCACAAGAAGGGGCGGACAGCTCATTCTAGAAAATGTATACAAAGAACTTGCGAGGGCCCACGGACGAGTATACTTCGATTACAATGAAGAGGGATCTAAATGTTTTGTATGTACCCGACATCCATGGAACTCTTACAGCTGAATGCAAACAGCCAGACACTAGTTAGTATGGAGCTACCTAAACTAGTGGACGAAGAGCATGCGGATGGGGTCTGCTTGCAGGAATCCTACACCAGAAACGGCGAACAAGTAGGTTTTGACCAGAAACAAATCATCGCAACAGGTACATCCAATGCAAAGGCGCAAATCGAAACCTTACAGTTACACAGATAGCTCATTTATGTACCGACCACCTCGCAACAGTGGAAATAGTGACGGAACTATGGCGAGAAACACAAATTCAAATTTTTCCGGATTTTAGCGCCGCATCCTGTATGCCGTACAAAAACCGAAATGGCACTTACTTGCATTTCCCGGGCAAACTGTATACTAAGTAAATAAGATATCCTTAATCTAATAATTAACTACTTTCTTACAGTTAAAGAGAAAAAAGTTTATTGCAATAAATACGTTTATACCTATCGTATCCTTCACAAACAAAAAACTGTTCACACTCTGTAAAGCACTCCCATTGAAGCAAGTACATTATTTTCTCATTCATCTCTGAGGGAACATTTAGATCACCAACGACTTTGTATGTGGGAACCAGGAGGTCGTTCTAAGGATTGGCAAGCAGCGACAGACATTCCAGGAGCCGATAGAAGGTCCTCCGTGGTTCGTACGACGAACAGGTTTCATGAGCTGACTGTATCTGATAAACATTCTGAGCCAGATGCGGTCGTTTGCTAAGTTTCTGGGGAAGCCTCTCGGCCTGCAAGATCTGGGCAGTCACAGTAAGTGTGATTATTGGTAGTTCGGAACTCCTACGTTAGGCACGTAATGGGACCCCTTAAGCTTATGACTGCAAAGGATGGAAAGGAATTCAGTGCACACTCCGTGTGCATAATGGGTGGAGTCATTCCATATGCGGAAAGGACGCTTCCAGATGCCATAAAGACTAGAGGGTGCAGCCAACTGCATGAGGTGCGTCATGCCGGTACTATCGATGTGTGTAGCCCTGAATTGGTAGACACTCTCTATTATTTTGGGCGGGTAGCTCAAGTTGTACGGTGTGCCAGTTTTCCTTGTGAAATGATCGGCGGAGCTCACCATCCTTAACATCGTCGACAGGACCGACTGCGGACCTTTGGTACACAGCCGAGTGGAGGATCTGAATCAGACGCTCAGACGGTTCTAGAGCATGTATGTTATAGGTTCCTTGACTAGCGCAATAGGGTGATTGGTTTCGGGGTTCCGCTTAAGATGTCGATTACACACAGGGACCGGCTTTACGGGCAGCCCGGCGATTGTTTCGGTTAGAGCGTCTCGGGGAACTACGGAAAATGCGTCAGTCCAGAAGGGTGCAGGGGAAACAGGATTAGGGTAGACCTAGTAACAACCGATATTGTAGTTGTAAAATATCGTAGCTCTTGTGGAAAAGAACCGAAGCTCCAAGTTCTAATAGAAAACTTCGAAGCTAAAATCGTTATAGGTACGGAAAGCTGGCCAAAGCCGAAGATAAGATCAGTCGAACATTTTACAAAGGACCTAATCATGTTCAGAAAGGACAAATTACATACACTTGGTGGTGGAGTGTTTATTCTTGACAGGAGTGGTTCACCTTATTGTGAAATTGAAGTAGGTAATTCCCCTCAATTAGCATGGATAGAGGTTATGTTTGAAAGTGAAATAAATTAATAACTGGTTCCTTTCACTGATTTCCCCCCCCCCTCCCGACATCCTACATCACAACCCAGATGATTCATTTCCTGAAAATATCTCTGTGTGGTGCGAAAAGTGGCAACTGATACGAAGAAATGAAAACTTCGAAGTCGTCCACATAAGCACTAAAAGGAATCAGATAAATTTGGGATACACGACAAATAACATAAATCTAAAGACTCACGGACTACAATTACGAATAACCTAAGTTGGAACGATCACATAGATAATGTTGTGGGGAAGGCAGAACGTTTAGAAAATGCAACAGGTCTTCTGAAGAGACTGCCTGCAATACTTTTGTCGGTTCTCTTCCCGAGTTTTCTGCGCGGTATGGGATCCACAGCAGATAGGATACACCGAGAAAGTTCAAATAAGAGTAGCACGTTTTGTATTATCGCGAAATAGGGGAGAGTGACACGGATAATATATGCGAATTGGGATGGCAATCACTAACAAATGTTCAAATGTGTGTGAATTATTAAGGGACCAAACTGCTGAGGTCATCGGTCTCTAGACTTACACACTACTTAAACTAACTTATCTAAGAACAACACGCACACCCATGCCCGTGGGAGGACTCGATCCTCCAGCGGGAGGGGCCGCGCAATCCGTAACATGGTGCCTCAAACCTCGCAGCTACTCCGCGAGGCAAATCACTAACACAAAGGCGTAATTTATAGAGGCAGTATATTCTTACGAAATTTCAGTCACCAACTATCTCCCCCGAGTGCGAAAATATTTTGTTGGAGCCCACCTACCTAGTGAGTAATGATCAGCATAAGAAACTAAGAGAAATCAGAGCTCGCTTGGAAAAATTTAAGTGTTCGTTTCTTCCGCGCGCTGTTCGAGAGTAGGCCGATAGAGAAATTGCTTGAAGGTGGTTCGATGAACCCTCAGCCAGGCATTTAATTGTGAATTGTAGCGCAATCATATAGACATAGAATTAAGCACCCTTGTGAATTAAACAAGGAGGCTCATCAATCTTCTTTTATATACCTAATTTTAATATGACCTACATATTCACTGTGTGATACTCTACGAATAAAAATTGTCATTTTTTTCTATAGACACAAGCAAAAATTACTTATCAGTATTTTCAAAATATTACACTATGCATCACGTACACACTGTCGCTGTGGAGAAAGTCAATTTCACCAGCAGTGATGATTGAGAATCTTGGTGGCAGAAATATCTTGGGGTCTTTCAGATGAACCATCACCGCAGCCTCACACTTGATATTGACACATTGCAACGGGACATCCTCCTCTAACGTTACTTTTCCTCGACAGTAGCTGACGACATCAACATTATTTTTCGAATTTTGGACAGGTCAGTATTATATGAGATGCTTTTCTGAAAACTTTCATATAATTTTATACACAGTATGTTACATTTCAAGCTAAAATTTATGAAAATAAATTACTCTATAAAATGCTATAGTCTCGATGTTAGAATCGACAAGGATTAGTTCTGAATGTACAGTTAAAATTGCTTTTTTTTAGAAACATTCGAAATTACGAATTATTGGCACACACAAATTTTCTATTATTAGTTACGCAATACTTTACTGGTTACCATGTTTATTTATGGATTCATTTATGAAACAATAATCGAAAGTAATATTGTACCAGAAACTAGTAGGAATTCATTTGTTGAGAAAAACTTTAAACCCTTTCGATTATGGTTATTTCTTGAGAGTGTGGGAGTTGTAAGCATGAATCTGACGTGATCGGACGTATTTTTGTATTTTGTGCGAACAATGTAATTTCGGCTTTGTTAAGGTGAAAAATCAAAAGACTCTATGAGATACTAAAATATGACAGTTAATAGTAAGTAGTACATGGTGAACATACATTTTGCGATGGTGACAAGTACGACGATGATAGCCACGTCTCCAGTGGTGCAGCATCAGCTGCAAGGTACTGCAATGTGTCTTCCTGCTTTTATAACACGCCACAGTGCTGCGTCAGCAAGCAAAAATGTGATTACTAAGCATTAGCCAGCAAGTATTCTACCTTGTTGCTGAGGATGCATCACATTTCCAGGTTCGGCTAGGAGCGTGAGTTTAGAACCCTTGCTCAGAGACACGCAGATATACAATCTCAGGAAAAAGGAATTACTGACCACAAGTTAGTTGTCGCGAGGCTGAATACCGTAACACCTATACCCATCAAAAATAAAAGCAACCTAGACTAGATGTGGTTTAGATTCAGAGAAATTATATCGGCGGAAATTGAGAGATATACACCAAACAATTTAATAAGAGATGTTACCGATTCCCGTGGTTCACACAGCAGGTCAGAATGCTGCTGCAGAAGCAACGAAAAACCGTGCTAACATTAAAAGAATTCAAGCTCTCCAAGATTGGCAAAGTTTTACAGACGCTCGATATTCAGCGGGAGCTGTAATGCGAGATGCTTTTAATAGTTTCCACAACGAAACTCTCTCTTGAAATCTGGCAGAAACCCCGAAGACATTGTGTTCGTGTGTGAAGCACACTAGCGGCAAGATGCAATCAATACTCTCACTGCGCAGTAGTAATGGTTATGTTACTGATCACACTGCTACTAAAGCAAAAGTTACTGAATACAGTTTTCCGAAATCCCGTCACCAAAAAGGACAAAATAAATATTCCAGGATTCGAGTCAAGAACAACTGGAAACATGAGTAACTTAAAAGTAGATACCCTCGGTGTAGCGAAGCTGCTTAAGTCACTTAATAAATGCAAAGTCTCTGGTCCAGACTGTATACAAGTCAAGTTCATTTCAGAGTAAGCTGATACAATAGCTCCATACTCACAAATCATATACAGCCACTTTCTCGTCGAAAGATCCGTACGCAAAGATTGGAAAGTTGCACAAGTCACACCAATACCAAAGCAAATAAAGGAGATATCCGCGGAATTACTGACCAATATTGCTAACGTCGATTTGCAGCAGGATCTTGGAATTTATACTGTGTAACTTATACTGTGTTCGATCGTTATAAACTACCTCGCAGAAAATTATTGTCAGACATCCTACACGGGTTCAGAAAATTTCGTCCTTGTGAGAAACATCTAGTCCTTTATTCTCACGAAATAATTGGAGCTATGGACAGGGGATATCAAATGGATTCAGTATTTTTAGATTTCAGAAGGCTTTCAGCACCGTTCCTCACAAGCGAGTTCTAATCTAACTGCGTGCCTATGAAGCATCATTTCAGTTGTACGACCGTAAAGTGATCGAGTGAACAGATGTAATATCTGGCGTTCCAAAAGGAAATGTTATAGGTCCTCTGATGTTTCTGATCTATATAAACGATTTAGGAGACATTCTGAAAAATCTACTTAGGCTGTTTGCAGATGATTCTATCATTTACCATTCTGTGAAGTCATCAGATGAGCAAAACCAATTGCTAAATGATTTAGACACGATATCTGTATGGTGCAAAAAGTGGCAATTTACTCTAAATAATGAAAAGGGTGAAGTCATCCACGTGAGTATTAAAAGGAAGCCGCTAAATTTCCGCTACACCATAACTCACACAGAACTGAAGGCTGCAAATTCAACCAGTTCCTTAGGGATCTACATTACGAACAACTTAAACTGGAACGATCTCATAGACAATGTTGCCGGAAAAGCAAACCACAGATTGCGATTTATTGGCAGAACACTTAGAGAATGCAATATGTCTACTAAAGAGACTGCTTACACTACGCTTGTCCGCCCTCTTTTGGAGCACTGTTGTGCAGTGTGGGAACCGCATCAGTTGGGACTGACGGATGACATCGAAAAAGTCCTAAAAAGAGCAACTCGTTTTTTACTATCGCGAATCAGGGGAAAGAGTGCCACGGATATGACACGCGAATTGAGGTGTCAATCATTGAAAAAAAGGTGTTTTCGTTGTAGCAGGATATTCTCATGAAATTTAAATCAACATTTTTCTCTTCAGAGTGTTAAAATATTTCGTTCGCGTCCACCGACATAGGGAAAAATGATCATTATAATAAAATAAGAAAAATCAGAGCTCTCACTGGAATATTTAAGTGTGCATTTTTCCAGGAATCTGCTCGAGAGTGGAACGGTAGGAAACTAGCTTGAAGGTGGTTCGATCAAACCTCAGCTAGGTATTTAACTGAGAACTGCAGAGTAATCACGTAGATGTAGATGTAGATGTAGAGAAGATAGTTCGCAATATGCCTTTTAAATACAAGCAACCCGCTGCTGCCAAGCTGTTTACACCGTCGAATCTGATTCGGAATGTGCTAGACAGTTTTTTAAAACTTTAAGGAGTCTTTCTAATCGATTATATTTCAGCAAAAACTTGTTTTGTTAATTTAGAATCTACTATAGTCTATCTTCTACTCATCTGAAACACAAAAATGGGTACCATTAGGTCAATGATGGTCAATTTACAACTTGGGAAAGGATGGTCGGTGGTGAATGATGGTCAGTGGAGAATAATAATCAGAGTACGATGGTCAGTCGAAAATGATGATCAATTTAGAATCATGGTGAATGGAGGGAATATTCCAACTTTAAATTGTATAGGGGCAGCGATTGCATGGAATGGTTCCCTGAACAGCTTTAGGCAACCACTGAGAGTGATAATGACTTTATATTGCAAAATAAAGAGACAGAAATGAGCCTCAAAGAAGAATTGGAATTTCTCTTAGCAGGGGTCTGCCATATGTGCCAGGAACCGTTACAGACAATTGGTATTAAACACAGAGAGAAGTGTCACTTCATCGGTGCTTACTGAGGCACAGCACGTCCTAGTTGCAATGTAACTACAGGCCTCACTATACAGTGGTCATGGTATTTCACAATCAGAGTAATTACAGCCGGTATTTTTTGATAACGAATATTTATAAATGAAAGACAGTAGATGACGATGAAGTGATTAAATTAAATCTAGATCTCATTTCTCTTCTGCCATCTAGTAAGGAAAAATATAAATCTTTTACGAAAAGTCTGGCTGTATTATACCAACAGTGCTACTGTAATGAGGATTTTCGATTTATTGACTTGCTCACTCGAAAAGTGTGCATCATACCTAAAATTAGATGAGCTCTAGGTAACGATAATATATTTCCCCAGTGATCCAGAGGTTAATACAGTTAATCAGAAGGGACTTTTTCCGTATAAGTATGTAAGCAACGAATCGATTTTACTAGTATGCCACCTACCATCAATCTAAAAGTTTATTATCAAGTGAAATGATAATAGAGACTGAATAACAAAGAGCTAGCAACGTGTGGAATCTATTCAAGTGTAAAACATTTCGAAGCTGTTCCGATTTATGTTGAAAATTGGCGTGTTATGCCTTGCCGATGTGTTCGATAACTTTTGCGGTCTTTACCTTAAGACATATTAATTTTATTATTCTGGTATCATACACATACATATTATACTCAGTAATGATTATATTACTTCCAGCCAAAACTTGGCAACTCCCGATACATTTTATGTTCCTCGATAAAGTTCATCTTCTGTGTTAAGAGGCTGGACACAGTCTTGCACTGAAGCATATAATGAACAGTCTGCTCTTCTCCACAGTCACACTAAAAATCATATTGATCAGTGTATGCCCATCTTGCCAAATTAACCTCTGGTCTGCCAACCACAGATCTCAGTCTATTCAGGGACTCTCAAGTCGTCTAATTATCACCATAACCAGGAGGCAGAGTTTCAGAAATTCTTTTCCAGCTACGGGGAAGGTAGGCCGTAGCCACTTCATAGTGGCTGTGTGAAGTGTACTATGTAAAGGTGGAGCGCAAGGTCAAATGTGAGATGTCACTGCCAGTGCCCCTGCATCTACACTGTAACGTTACGAGCATGAGAGCCAGTTATTCGTCCACCTACGCCTGGTATTAAGGAGAGATGACCTTGTCGCATGGCTGAATGTCAGCGGTCTGAGAGCACAGGGCGCGCCACGGCCAGCCTGGCTAGTTGACCGGTTCTGGCCAGCCAAGTACAGAGACGAGCAGCGTCACCAGAAACTGGAAAACGCCGACACTGTGAATTTTGGCGGGTGTCGCTCGCATGGCCTTTGTGCAGGAGACAATGCTTAAAAAAATAACGGAGTGTCAGAAAACCTGGAACACGACTTCCTACAGCTATTTGAGAGTCTATAATAATTTACAACCAAATATTAATGCGAATCTGAATACATCGGAGACCCCATAAAAATGATGCACATTCAATGACAAAGCAATATTTCAGTACCTTTATAACTACAGAAATTAATGTTTCAAAGGAAATAAACACTTACACAATGAACCTCTGAATTAACAACATTTAATCACTTCATCAATAGGTTAGTTCAGAAACGACAATGTGTTCTGCAGGTATCAGAAAACACTATCCAGTGATTTTCTTGTTGTATGCAAGGAGAGTTTTAAATGCAGAATGTCGGAAGTGGCAAAAATTACATTCACGAAAAGATATCATAAGGGCAACGAACAGTCAACGGTAAATTTAATGAATACTTCATTTACTACCTTTGAAGCGTCTGAGAACTGTTTCCTCAACGAATTCTGAAGTGAAACGAAGCAAACGCGACATCAGAATGAGTTCCTAAATGGGCCAAGTTTCAGACACAGAAAGGGGTCGATGCGCAATTTTTTCGTGCCTGAACTAGCTAAGTTGTCGCATATAAATCGTCCGCTGAGAGAGATGACAGAGGTCACGACGCTCAAGAGACGACTACCGGTATTTTTACAGATGGATCTTGAACACAGTCCGACAAATCTCACTGACGATTTTTTAAACATTTTAATGAGAAACTTGAACAGTCGCTGAAATTCAAGCCACATAAAGGGAACAGTAGACAGGAAAATAGCATCAGAACGGGATTTAAAATAATTACCAAAATAGTTATCACTGAAACAATTATTTTCTAAAGGAAAATGGAAACGGGAACTTTCATAACGAAAATCAAAATCGGGAATGAAGATCTGAGGGGCAGGAGCCTCCCGAAATGCAACGCTAGATTACAAGGTCGGGAAATTAGAGATCGCAGCATATCGGGTCCGGAGATGGCGAATTAAACCGGCGTTGAAAAGGGCAACTTATTTTAAAAATTCTGTGGTTTTCGAAAATTCGGCAAAGAAGTCGCAAATGTTGAAGATGGGGTTATAACAAGTAAGAATAAAATGGGGTATAATTTTAAGTCGAGTAACTATAAAGAGGGCGCATGAAATGTAAAATGTGTAGAGACATGTGATAATGATGATATGGGGTGGAAACATTTATTTTGTGGAATGGAAGTGAGTGTTGGAATGAATATATGTTTGCTGGAAAATTCTGTGATCAGAAGAGTGGCAGAAGTATATGTGAACTGGGTGTCATGGAATGTATGAGGAATTCTAAAGAGGCAATGGTCAGTAGCAACTATTATAGTATTGTAAGTGAAAGTAATGCAGATTGACTCGTATCGAATGAAATAAATGAAGCCATCTTTGAAGGCAGCGAAGCTGCAGTCTCGTCAGCTGGAGATGAATTTTGTGGTGTATAGACTGAAGTATGTGAAGGTATTTGCGAAGGCGGCGTAGTAACAGTCTCGTCAGCTGGTTGACTTATTGTTAAAGGAGAGTAAAGATGATGTTCTGAAGATGCGAAAGTTGAGGCTCCTGATTTAGAGAGGAAGACATTTGTGAATTTATTTCAGTTGATGGAAATGAACCAATGACTCTTGATGAAGGCATAAGTTACGAATGGATGTGAACCGATAAACGCGAAAGTAATGTGCTAGGTAATGGAGCCGAATGCGAAGTGTCGGAGAAATATAAGAGGAGAGAATATGTTACGGAGACAGAGGTAGTTCCGAATTTAGAGGAATTCAAGTCTACTGTGAATTCTGATGTGGTGCGATCCAGTAGCGGCAATTTTTGTGGTGTATCAAAGGAGACTGCCGAAGTTATTTTTGGTGATACCTATAATTTACCGGCGGATGTAAAGTATGTTTTAAGTAATTTCAATTGAGTTAATTGTGATAAAGTTTGTTGTGATTTGGCGGAAATAAGTGAGGATTTGTTTAAGGGAAGACAAAGTTTTAAGTTGTGTGGTTGATTGCGAGAATCTTGCAGTTATTGACATTGTTACTTCAGAGGGATGGAGCAGTATATTTGATGCTTATGAGGATGATGAAACGAAGAATTTTGAGGGTACATAAAGCCTACAGACGATTTAGTGGTGGATCGGTAGAATATAGAAGTGGATAATGGGGAAGTATGCCTTTAGGAGCTGATGGCAGTAATAAGTTCACGAAAATAATTACATAGATGTGCGATTTATTACGTTAGCAAGATATTGATGAATTATGATTCACTTACGTGCTGAGTTAAAATGAAATCTAAATAGGCTATTTCTACAAAGAGTAGTATTAATTTTAAAGTTTCTAATTAGACACGGCAAGATTGTAGTGAAATAATAAAATCTTTGTTGATTTATGGTGTTGAACAGATTTCATAGCACAAAAAGTGAGTTCTCTAGTGGGAAGATGGACACAGGATTTGAAATGACGAGTGTTTTGCCTATACTATAAATCAATTTTTTCTTGCCATCCTGTTTGTGACTGTTTCAATTCACGTAGGAAGGGCGTTGAGTCCCTGATCTATGGGGATTCCGAAAATCATATGACTATTGGTACCTAAAACTCAGTCATATTTCGACAGCTATAGAACTTCAGCACTGATGGTGACTGCGAATTGACGCATGTTTCGGTGCAGTATTTGGCAAAAGGGGCCATGAATTTCGGCAGAGGCCGCTGGACTGCGAACCATGTTAACTTCGACGGTAGAACACCGATCATGTGCTGTGTTTATGTTAGTGAAGTGTAGAAAAAAGCAAAAAAGTGCTATCAGATGAATGTAAAAGCGCTTAAGGCTTTTGAAAAGGTAAAGCTAACTCAAGAGTTTATTTACATTTGAGTATTTGTTGTTGTATTTAATTAGTATGCCGTAATTTCATAATTTGTGTTACATTTACGCAATTTAAGCTGATAATATGACATATCCTTGGAGCTACATGCTGTTCATACATTACCACAAAGGTACTTACAATATTGTTCCGACAAGCAAGCCGGGTATTCTATAAATTATGTTATTTGTGTATTTATTGTGTCACATAAGTATGTCAAATATGGTGAGACTTAATGTGTCAAATTATTGAGCTAATGTGCACCATTAACTGGAGGTGTGTAAGGTTTGTCCACCTAGGTCTCATGCTGAGGAGAGGAATTTTTTGCAAGGTAGAACGCGCAAGGCACAGGCCACGCCGCAGCCAGCCTGGTCGGCTGACTGGTTTCGGCTAGCCAGATGCAGAGACGAGCGGCGTCACCAGAAACCGGTAAATCCCAACACAGAGAATTCGGCCGCCTGTCGTTCAGATGGCCTCTTTGCGGGAGACAATATTCCAAGAAATTGCGGAGTGTCAGACAAGCTGCAACATGGTTTATTGCAGCTGTCTGAAAGCCTATAATAATTTAATTCAAATATTAATGCAGGTCTGAATACATCAGCGATCCCAGAAAATTGAGGCACATCCAATGGCGTAACAATCATTCAGCACCTTTAAAACTACAGAACTTAATATTCCACAGTGAATAAAAATTTACACAATGCACTTCGCAATGAATAACAATTAATCGTTTCATGGGTTTGCAAAAAAAAGATATCTCAGATGACGGCATTGCACTGTAGTTATTATCCCTGAAAGCTAAGTATCTGAATCTATTCATATTCACCACATGTACACAGCAAATGAACACAGCATCAACACCACATATTTTGTCATACTTGTTTACTTACTTAACATACAGTTCACTACATTCGAGTGATGATCGCAAGTGTTATTAAAAAGCTGTGCTAATTTACATGTGAACAGTCACATGTGTCAGCAGACATCACTTGTCATTTATCATGAGCGCACTTGCGGAACAATACTGGCTTATTTATTTTTGTACAAACCTGTCTTTATAATTATTGTGAATGTTCTGAATGCGACGAACAGTTATAGCATTTCTTTATTTAAATATTCTTATAATATATTAGTTTAGTTTGGAAGAAGTCATGATAAGTCAAATCATGTTTGTAGAGTGTAAGAACGATGAATTTTTGGTGGGGATGGCCTTCAGCCAATAGAAAAGCAGACAGTAGTGGAAAACTATGGGAGTCAATAGGAGACTGGGACTTTTTGAGTGAAGAGCTCAAGGGAGTGATTATGGACACTTTATGTCGAGTTCTTGAAGAAGGCAAGCCTGCCGGCAGTAAAATGAGTGATTCGTTCATGGAGATGTTTGATTCCAGGCAGTGAACAGCCGTTTTTGTACTTCTGAAGGTACTTTACAATCCTAGAGGTCTGAATGTGTTACAGAGTAGAACTCTATTTACACTTGAAATACGGAACTGAGGATAGACAGAGTATGAGTTACTGTTCATTGTATCGCATGTGTTAATTTAAAAATCATCGTGTTGACCTTTGAACTGTTTTGAGTTGCTGAAAATTTCGTGTTTTGTGATAACGAAATACACTTGGTTTTCACATGTCTTTGACGACTATTTAGTTGAGAATTTTGCTACCATTCTCGTAACGCTCTGAACATAACTTCACTACATTCGATAAGGGTATTTTCTATGTATATTTTATCTGGGTATCATAGGACCACTCCCATTTTATTTTAGATGTCCTTTCTTGAAGAAACAGCATTCAACATATTTCTATGTCATCTACATCAATTACAGACGTTACAATAGAACTCTTGTTATTAAGTTATTAATTTTACTTTTGTTTTGTATTTCCGTGTATTTTATTACTATTTGACTGTAGGATCTCATCTATGGGATATTACACGCAGCGAATTATCTAGGGGGCATGAAAGGTAACGTATCCGGCTCGATCCTATGACTACATCGAGCTATTCTTTTTAAACAGAGCCGTGCATAGCCTTAATTCATAAATTACAAGTAACCCGAGGTGAAGAGGGAACTCGTTCGCTCGTATGGGATGCTGTTTAGATGAGCAACTCACTAGCAGTAACCGTTAGGTACCTCGCAAGACAACCCTTACGTCGAATTTCAAATATGTCTCAGAATTCTCATTACTTTCCTACGCCCACGTGCCCCTCCTTCCCTTATCTCTGTGGACGGTTAAGTGAGTCCTGTATGGCATGTATTTATTTCTTTGCTAGGTATAATTTCTGAATAGATCGAAGGACATTTAAAGAGTCTGGGCATATGAATAATTTCATAATTTTCATTTGTTTCACTTTCACTGGTGTCCGCATTACTATGGCATCAAGTGTCTTCATCACTGAAGAATCTCGCTCAATGCAGTCATCACTATCTCCCGACTCCACCATCCTCTAAATTGTGACCTGCAGCTGTCGGTGTCTGGTTTCAATGTGAGAAATGAAGCAGAAAATCGTCCATACACGGTGACCCTAAAGAGTGCTCCTCTTTGTGGGCCTAATTTCACTGACTCCTATCGCAAATAAAGTAGCACCTGAAGCTGACTCTTGTGGGATACCATTCTGCTGCTCAAAACTATCAGCAGTATGCGAACAGAACAGTACTGAAGTAACGTTTAAAAACTAAGTACTGTATGAATGTAGATATTTCATTGTCGTGTCTCCATTTGTAAAGTTCTTTGAAGGCGTTAAATCTCCAAGAAGTATCGCATATTTTGTTATGTCAAAAACAAAATGCAGACAGGGTATTTGCTGAGAAGCAAAGACTGCTGTACGGCCACTCTAGTAGAATCATTTTGTCAATCGTTATTTTGTACCTCTTGAAGCTTCAGTGGATACAACTGATTAGTTCTTTATTTTCATAGTAGAGGGTGGTCGTCGGTTCGTCATGCACTTACAGGTAACCACTGCACAGCTAGTAAGAGCTATACTTCCATAATTACACTACTGGCCATTAAAATTGCTGCACCAAGAAGAAATTCAGATGATAAATGGGTATTCATTGGACAAATATATTATACTAGAACTGACATGTGATTACATTTTCTAGGCGCTACAGTCTGGAACCGCGCGACCGTTACGGTCGCAGGTTCGAATCCTGCCTCGGGCATGGATGTGTGTGATGTCCTTAGGTTCGTTAGGTTTAAGTAAGTTCTATGTTCTAGGGGACTGATGACCCCTGTTGTTAAGTCCGATAGTGCTCAGAGCCATTTGAACCATTTGATTACATTTTCACGCAATTTGGGTGCATAGATCCTGAGAAGTCAGCACCGAGAACAACCACCTCTGGCCGTAATAACGGCCTTGATACGCCTGGGCATTGAGTCAAACAGAGCTCTGATGGCGTGTACAGGTACAGCTGCCCATGCAGTTTCAACACGATACCACAGTTCATGAAGAGTAATGACTGGCGTATTGTGATGAGCCACTTGCTCGGTCACCATTGACTAGACGTTTTCAGTTGGTGAGAGATCCGGAGAATGTGCTGGCCAGGCCAGTAGTGGAACATTTTATGTATCCAGAAAGGCCCGTACAGGACCAGCAACATGCGGTCGTGCGTTACCCTGCTGAAATGTAAGGTTTCGCAGGGATCGAATGAAGGGTAGAGCCACGGGTCGTATCACATCTGAAATGTAACGTCCACTGTTCAAAGTGCCGTCAATACGAACAAGAGATGACCGAGACGTTTAACCAATGGCACCCCATACCATCACGCCGGGTGATACGCCAGTATGGCGATGACGAATACACGCTTCCATGTGCGTTCACCGCGATGTCGCCAAACACGGATGCGACCATCATGAGGCTGTAAACAGAACCTGGATTCATCTGAAAAAATGACGTTTTGCCATTCGTGCACCGAGGTTCGTCGTTGAGTACACCATCGCTGGTCTGTGACGCAGCGTCAAGGGTAACCGCAGCCATGGTCCGAACTGATGGTCCATGCTGCTGCAAACGTCGTCGAACTGTTCGTGCAGATGGTAGTTGTCTTGCAAACGTTCCCATCTGTTGACTCAGGGATCGAGACGTGGCTGCACGATACGTTGCAGCCATGCCGATAAGATGACTGTCATCTCGACTGCTAGTGATACGAGGCCGTTGGGATCGAGCACGGCGTTCCGTATTACCCTCCTGAACCCACCGATTCCATATTCTGCTAACAGTCATTGCATCTCGACCCACGCGAGCAGCAATGTCACGATACGTTGAACCGCTATCGCGATAAGCTACAATCCGACCTTTATCAAAGTCGGAAACGTGATGGTACGCATTTCTCCTCCTTACACGAGGCGTCACAACAACGTTTCACCAGGCAACTCCGGTGAACTGCTGTTTGTGTATGAGAAATCGGTTGGAAACTTCCCTCATGTCACCACGTTGTAGGTGTCGCCACCGGCGCCAACCTTGTGTGAATGCTCTGAAAAGCTTATCATTTGCATATCACAGTATCTTCTTTTTGTCGGTTAAATTTCGCGTCTGTAACACATCATCTTCGTGGTGTAGCAATTTTAATGGCCAGTAGTGTAATCCTTTCACTGGATCTTACGCTACAGCAACCGATGGTACTGAATACTTTTACTAACAGGAGAATTATGTGCGGTTTTGCATAGTGCAGGCCTCTGTTCCTACGTAGTGTTAGGACAGTTGTTCTCTACTTCGTTTTTCGCAATGAAACTCCGAAGTCCTCTCCTCTTAAATTTTTTCCGACGTCATGCTCAATGTCACATCCAAACATCCATAAGATTTAGGCTTTGTCCAAACAATGTCTGAAAAGCTTGTATACAGATTCCTTATGTCAGTTCGGCCGAAATTGCCAGTCTGGACAGTGCATGGAAAGTGATTTTCCCCATACTTTCGTGAAACTCGTTCTTCGTTTAATTCATTTCAGGAAGTCATGCCTCGATCTTTTCTTACGCTTCTTAATGAGTAGTCTTTCAACTGTCCTTACAATGCGAAATGCTGCTAAGTTATCTGCAGCTGGTCAGCATTTGAACCTTCGCTGCGAAACCCATCATTCCGCCAAAGGAGAGGTGGCCGACGCAGTCGCGCTGAGGACTTCGACGTGTATGTGTAAGCGACGAGGTGATCACGTTTCTAAGGTTATCCACCCAGTCCTGCGCGCTGACATGACGTTGCAACACTGCTAGTTCGTCGTACAGCTCCTAGTTAGCCTGCTGAGCATCCAGGCTGGCGCTTTGCCCTTGAGAAAAGTTAATCTACATAAGAAAGTGGTCGCTTTAGTGACTACTTTTATCATATCCTCACTGAGCTGGTCTGCGATGTATACAAAGCATAATGATATGTGAATAATAGAGAAAAGCTCCGATTCAGTGCATAAAAGAATCATATGCAGATTTTCCTCAGGCAAGGTAAGGCTCAAAATGACCCTTCTGCTGCGATAGGTGCAGAAGAAGCCTCAGTTAATCACTGACATTCCTCAGAATATCTCTCTCCCCAGGCTAACTTGGTGAGTATCACTGCGAACAACTAGAAATAGAGATTTGGAGTTGTCTTGCACCGTTTACTACTGACACCATACCACAGACGACAGAGATTTGCATGGCATACATTCTAAGTCCACTGAGACATTGAGTGGTATTCTATGACTCGATAGGCCTCCTTTTCGTTTGTGGCGGTCAGATCGACACCCAAATGTCTACTTACAACATGGTGAAACGTCACAGAAAGCAACGTGGTGTGGGGAGCTATAGGGTATGACAACAGGACTGATTTGCTAATTGTTGATGGGTGGCTGAATGATCACCAGTGTGTGACAAGGATGGTACACCCCATTGTCATACGCTTCATCACTGGGAGGAGGAACTGCCTTTTCCAAGCAGAATAATACAAGAACCCACACTGCAGTTTATATCACAAACGCCTTGAAAAATGTACGGATCTTTGACTGGCATGCTCGGTCATCTGACCTGTCAAACTGGCTCTGAGCACTATGGGACTTAACTTCTGAGGTCATCAGTCCCCTAGAACTTAGAACTACTTAAACCTAACTAACCTAAGGACATCACACACATCCATGCCCGAGGCAGGATTCGAACCTGCGACCGTAGCGGTCGCGCGGTTCCAGACTGTAGCGCCTAGAAACACTCGGCCACTCCGGCTGGCCACCTGTCACCCACAGAGGATGTCTATAGTGCTATAGACACCCTGCAGACATGAAAGGAAACAGAATGCGTTGTAGGCATTGCAAGAAACTGTTCAAGACGACTTTCCAAGGTTGTTTGCTACGACCCCACAGCAAATATACGAGTACAATGAAGCGCCAAAGAAACTGGTATAGGTATGCTTATTCAAATACAGAGATAAGGGAACAAACTGAATACAGCTCTGCTGTCGGCAGCGCCTATATAAGACAAAAGGCGTCTGGCGCAGTCGTTAGATCGGTTACTGCTGCTACAATGGCAGGTTATCAACATTTAAGTGATTTTGAACGTGGTGTTACAGTCGGCGTCCGAGCGATAGGACACAGCATCTCAGAGGTAGCGATGAAGTAAGGATTTTGCCGTATGACCATTTCACGAGTGTACCGTGAATATGAGTAATCCGGTATAACATCAAACCCCCGACATCGCTGCGGCCGAAAAAGATTCTGCAAGAACGGGACCAACGACGACTGAAGAGAATCGTTCAGCGTGACAGAAGTGCAACCGTTCCGCAAACTGCTGCAGATTTCAGTGCTGGGCCATCAAGAAGTCTCAACGTCCGAACCGTTCAACGAAACGACATCGATATGGGCTTTCGGAGCCGAAGGCCCAATCGTGTAACCTTGATGACTGCATGATACAAGGTTTTATGCTTCGCCTGGGCCTGTCAACATCGAACTGGACTGTTGACGACTGGAAACATGTTGCCTGGTCGGACGAGTCTCGTTTCAAATTGTATCGAGTGGATGGATGTGTACGGGTATGGAGACAATCTCATGAATTCATGGACTCTGCATGTCATCAGGGGACTGTTCAAGCTGCTGGAGGCTCTGTAATGGTGTGAGGCATGTGCAGTCGGATTGATATTGGACCCCTGATACGTCTAGATACGACTCTGACACGTGACACGTACGCAAGCACCGTGTCCGATCACCTGCATCCATTCATGTCCATTGTGCATTCCGACGGACTTGAGCAATTCCAGCAGGACAGTGCTACACCCCACACATCCAGAATTTCTAGAGTTGCTCCAGGAACACTCTCCTGAATTTCATCACTTCCGCTGGCCAACCAAACTCCCCAGACGTGAACATTATCGAGGATATCTTGGATGTCGTCCAGAAGAGATCTCCACCCCCTCGTACTATTACGGATCTATGGGCAGTCCTGCAGGACTCATGGTGTAAGTTCCCTCCAGCGCTAATTCCGACTGTAGTCGAGTCCATGCCACGTCGCGTTGCGGAACTTCTGCGTGCTCCCGGGGGCCCAACGCGGTATTAGGCAGATGTACCAGTTTCTTTGGCTGTCCAGTGTAGTTTTCCCGACTGATGTTGATAATGGACTGCAATTCCTAATGGAATAAAATCTAAATCATTTTATGCCCCTCACCTGATGAACGTCTGCATCAAGTTTGATGTTTCATTGTGTAACAATTTTTATTTCCGTCCACGTAGTTTCTACTGTATATTTGGATCCATCTTTCCAGTGAGGTTTATCCTTTTCTTCAATTTCCCCTTTCCTTCCTATGTAAGTGAAGAACCTGTGACATATGAGGAAGGAGCTAAGGAACATAATGGTAATCACTGGAGGACTTCTTCAACTATTCCAGAAATAATTTAATGAGCTGTCATTATAAAATGATATAAGCGACCATCGAGTATCAAATGGTTTCCATACAGTTTTCATCGTGACGTCTGTCTACTGTTTGACAAATTTTATCTTTTTTGAGGCGAGTAGTTTGTCTTTTTGTGGCAATAGATGACTCTTTATACTGCTTGATTTTACTTTGTTTGATGTTTCCTTGAAGTGATGTGTGTTTGTATTTTCAGTGCGTAATCTTTTGCATATGTTTGAACTCTCTGGACAGATTATTAGACATCCATTTAACTGAGTACACTTGTCGCTTTTGAGTGCCGCAGGTCGTGTACACTGGAAACAGATGGTCATGTGACTCTCCACTGCAGACGTAATTTATGGCAGTGAAGTGTTATGTATGTTCCAATCGGTTGTACTGTATGAAAGCAGTAAGGTGGGTCGAGTTAGAGACGTGACAGAATGGCAGAAAGGATCTATCGAGTTTTAACAGACCTGTGACAATATCGTGAATTGAGTTGACCGATTTGTTGGCTTACCCAGCTTGCCTACCACTCGTAACAATGTACTGTGGCATAACAACAGTGATCGTTAAAGGACCCTAACTGACAGGGACTGGAGCCAATTGTCAAGCCATTTCAGTCGGTTTCAAGTCCGATAGGAGTAGTATATATCCGTTGAACGCAGAGCTATTTGTAGTGCTGCCGAGAGAGCACTACAACAGAACTACGTAAAATGGACATTGCGATCCAGGAACCTCGCAGAAGACTGTTGCTCCAAGCGGCACATTTTTGCTACACGCCTTAAGCGAACCAACCAACACAGGAACCACACAGTAGATTACTGGAAGCGTTTAGTGTGGCCTGACGAATCACGATTTACCTCTTTCGAATCATGCAAGACGTCCAGTGCGCCTACCGCCCAATAAACCGATTAACCCACAGCGTGTGGCGGGTGAAGATCAAGCTGGAGGTGGTTCTGTGACATTTTAGGGGTGTTTATCGAACCACGACTTGAGCCCACTCTTTCAGCTTGCGGTGAATATTAACCATGATATTTATTTCGTCATTTTTGACGACCATGTTTTGCCTTTTCTTCTGCAACTTTATTGTGAGCCTTGTTCCAAGAAGCCAAAAGACCTGTTCACTGGGCTCATGCATACGTTCCCGATTTGTCGAACATTCAAGCAGCCAATCGCACACCATTTGGCTTGTTAAAACACCAGATCTTAGCCCCATAGAAAACATCTGATAGGATCTGGAGCGATGGCTAATGGAAATGAACGTTTGGCGTCATTGGCCGGGAGGCCCTTTGGGGGCGGATCCGGCCGCCTTGGTGCAGGTCTTATTACATTCGACGCCACAATGGGCGACCTGCGCACCGAATGAGCATGAAATGATGACGAAGACAGCACAACACCCAGTCCGTGAGCGGAGAAAATCCCCGACCCAGCCGGTAATCGAACCCGGGCCCGTAGGACGGCAATACGTCACGCTGACCACTCAGCTATCGGGGTGGACGGAGGGTTGGGTGAAACATACCATCAACATCCCCGAAAGTTTGTAGCTGTTCAAATCATTGATATCTAGCTATGTCAGGAAATAGTATACGTGAAAAAACTTGTTGACACTTGTCCTCACTGAATTGAGGCCATTATTACTGCTAGAAGCGGTGCTACAAGGTATTAGCGTAATTACTCGAGGCACTGACTATTTTTTTTTCCTTGTGTGCTTACCATCGTCGTGATCCAGATGGTTAAGTCGAGCTTCCCACTCTCCACAGCAGACAAGTTTACATCGTCTCACCAAGCCATGGTCGTTGAAGCACGCCCACGCGTTACGTATACAGAGGTCTGCCGAGATCCAGCCGAGGTATCGTAGCATTTACAAACCCCTACCTCGCTAATACCAGCCGAATTGTCTGAGGTGCTTCCTATTTGGTACGACTAGGAAGCATGTGTGTCTTGTCGAGTTCTATGGACAGGACGAGTATAATTGTTGCTCTCCCTCCCATCAGACGCACTCTACTTTGACATTGTACAAAGATGGTTACCACCACACTACTAACACACCGATCACATTTATACGATAAGAACCCTTTTCCATCTAAGTTATATGACCTCTCTAATGTGATTTTAAGAGACTCTGCATGACAGGGAACCAATATCATAGTTCAGGAGACTGACGGATCTACTACCTGAAACAACGTTTGATGATCAGATTGCAAATAAAAGATGCTCTGATCGCCGTGACATGTAGTTTTTGCAGGATATGACGTATTTGGTGATATTGTTGAACAGATCATCATATCAAAAACTACAATTCGTAGAATATTTATCGCTTGTTTCTGACAGGTAATTTCACAGTTGCTAAATAAATCTACAAGCTCGAGTCACATTCCATGTATGTTTGTGAGCCATAATGAAATGCTGAAAATCTCTCCTTTCCTCAGTGTAGTGAGTATTTGTGTCATCATAAACTAGATGGAACCTAATGGTTGAGAGTAATTTCCTTCTCTCAAATAGCACCACGTGGGGTGAAGACGTGTTTATCAGCATTTGACTGGCCAATTACCATATACATTGTGAAACGCGCTCAGTTTGTAGACAGTACTACGAGGTTTGTGGCTTTTTTTATTTTATTATGGAACGTCTGTTACATAGTTCACCATACTGCCATAGGTGCGTTTGAGAACAATAATGCTTATTCTGATGACGAGGAACTGTGAGCTGTAAACTCCATTTGTCGCTAACCACTGGTGACGAAAGATTCATCCATCATCCGTTGTAAAGCAAAGCAAGGAAGTAACTTTTTCACTGCTTTCTATCGCTGCTGGCGCATGTGCTGCTGTGTTATCATCGGGCGTGGCTGTCGTGTCAGAAGACGTGTGGCCCTGCTACGACACGTTGTGATTATGGCTTTGAGTCACGCCAGCACTGAACTAATATGCATCAGGAATCACGCTACCCGTAAGCTTTACTCTCCTATTGGCATAAACCGTACCAAAACTGAGCTAATGCTAAGATAACTTGAAGACTGATTCTAGGTAGTGACATTGTATTACGAGTTCTCTTACGACTGTTCACCTAATACCCATTATAACCGATTCCCCGTAGTGTTGTTGGCTATATGCATATTTCCTTGCATGTTCCTTTTCAGCATAATGTCATCAGATATGCAAGACACCTACTGTAAATATTCTGCATACCGTAGGCATTTTGGGTGTCAATGCGCTGGACGATCCTCAGCTAAGTATTCTGGTATAAAGCACCAACGGTAAGAAACTTAAGCCGACAGCAACTTGTCGAAGTAACAACCGCTACAATACAACATAATCCGTTGACACAGGTTAACCCTGTATTAAAAATCATCTTGCTATTTTACTTTTACACACTGTTTGCGATAGCCCTCTTGTTGCTCCTCCGCCAGTACTCTGTTACTTGAACGTTTTTTATCAGTGACAATAAATATATTCCAGTTAGTATGAAGTTCGTTGCAAAACATTCCTCCTCACATTCGTTCGACTTTAGGGCAATTACATAGTCATGAAACACACAGTAAATGCATTTCTGGAAGTTCCACTAACGAGTAAAACTCCATTAACGACAACAAGTTTCGCATATTTTGTTTTGTGAATAAAGCTACTTAGGTCGTTTAATATACGTCTTTACTTGTAGCATAGTTTCGGCTACTACCATCATCAGATCTGAAGTTAAGATAAAAGGAACGTAAGAATTGCAGAATTTTGTTCTATTTCATTAGGCTACCGTGGATGATTAATACAGAAGTTAATTCCTTTAGGAATACTTACTCACCAGAACTCTGTACCAGCAAAGCATCAAGGGAGTGCCAATATAAATACAACGTATTCCTAAACGGTGCATCAAAGACGTGGCACTAGTGTGGGCTACGTTGTGTTTACTTTTTCTTCTGATCGTACTTATAAAATGGCGAACCGTTATTATGACTGCAAATCTTTTAAGTTCAATAATGAAGGACTATTTATGTGGGTAAAGTTACATATAAAACTAGTTTTTAAGATGGTAGCAATAACTTCATGTGGAGTTCACCTAAATGTTACAACTAGTATTCATTAAATCTGATTTACAATCCTATTTAATCTCCTCAGTTCTGAGATTAGATCTTTTGAATGAATAGTTTATATTGATGGGCAATGAGTAGTTCTGCGACATAATAACACTAAAATTAAAATACTACATTTAAAAAATCGTTGTGACTCACCAAAATGATGGGGTATGTAGCATGCCACTGGGGTATGTAGCTGCCACTACTGATGTCATTTTGTGCTACCCACAATTCAATATCTGACCTTTAAAAACCACGTGCGAGAATTTAATATTCTCTCGCTCGCGAGTGGGTTTTGAAGGCCAGATGTAGAATTGCAGGTTGAATAACACGACGTCGGTAGGGCAGCTGAATCACCCTATACCCTGCAAGAGCAATCAAATACGTTTCTTTGTCTTAGTAATGACATGTTTTCGGGGATTCATTTGATGGATTTAATTTATAAAGCGAATATTTATGTATTTACCACAAACTGTTCCGTTATTATTATATGCGTTGTGTACTAGTATAGAAGACTAGTTGTTGTTTAACGCTGTTACCAAAAATCTTGAAAAGCCTTTGACCAATTTACTTCAGATTTTTACATATCACACTAATAAAGGTTCTGACCTACACAGGCTAATATCGGTTTGATATATATCGTATTTAAGTATATACACGTACTATAAATTGGTGAAAAGTTATTAACAAAAATCTCGGAAAGTTCTCGATTGATTTACTTCAGATCGTTACATAATACTCTCATAAACCTTTGGGTGGACATAAGCTACGTATTTTTAAAATAAATAAAGTAAATAAATCTGGTGTATAAATATGTATTTAAACTCTAAACTAGGGAAAAAGTTTTTACCAAATATGTAAACATGCTGTTGACCGATTTCCATCAGGTATTTACACGATACTCTAATGAACATTCCGTATGACAGAGGCTCTATAATTTTTGACATACAGGGTGAAGGAAAAGTGCAGTAATTAATGGTCAGCAGGCGATTTCTCATACTAGTTTAAGGCAGAAGTGTATCTGTCAAAACCTAGTCCCATGTTTAACACAGATGCGATTTAAGAAACGAGGCTCTGACGACGCTGTAACTGGGCGGAGCGCGGCCAAGAATAGATGTCATGAACTCTACGTTGCGCCGTAGCTGTCCCATTAACTAAGTGACAAGAGGCAACGCTGTGGGGAACGGTTATGCACATTTGCCGATGCTCGAATCGCGTCCATGTCAACATTTTTCTTTCAGTTAAAGCATCAAAATGTATGCAATTTACTCCTCCAAAATACGGCATCTTGTGTATTTATTTCCCTTTCTCTTAGCTTTATTTAAACATTAGGACAGAACACGAACATCTTACAAACTTAAACTAGCACTTTGTTTCATCCACGACACAAATAAAGCAAATAGAAAGTGATAGTGGGTACAGTAACATAGTCTGTATACAGTGAGGTACAAAAAACACAGCTGGTAGGGTACACTACGTTGCATTGTCAAGGTATATCTCCACAGAGCCGGTACGTACACGTACGAGCAACATTCACTTTAGAGAAGATGTTTGAGGCCATCACCTCGTGTTTGCAAACACTTCAGCACTCACTGAATCATACATTGCTGGTCCCTACGCAACGAACCTGCATCAATCGTTGCCAATGCGACATGCACGCGAACTTTTAGGTCGTGCGCATCCACGGGTGGAATCCTATAAACTTGTTCCTTTAAATGTCCCACAAACAATTATCTAGTGGATTAAGGTCCGGGGAACTTAAGGACAGAGCACTGGATCCATATGACCAATCCATTTCCCTGGAAACGCTTCATTTAAATAGTTAACCACAATCATTCCAGAGTGTGACGGTGTATCATTATATTGCAACACTAGCTGTTGCCGAACACAAAGTGGAACGCTCTCTAATGCGTCAGACGAAGTATTTCAAAGAAACGGACGATACAGGGGAGCATTCTAGTTGTCTGGTAATAGGTAAGGGCCAAAAAGCATTCTTCCCACGATTCGAGCCCACAGTACAATGCCAAAGCGTGTCTGAAAGGCACGCTCGTAGGTGACATGTGGAGTGTGTTCTGACTAATAATGGCTGTTGTAGAGGTTGAAAATGCTTTCATAAGTGATGCTAGTTTCTTCAGTTCATATCACGTTATTTACAAAATTTTCGTTATCTTCCACTGGGTGCAAAGACCATTCACAAAACTGTACTCGTCGAATGCGGTCTTCTGGCTGCTGCTGTTGAGTTAACGTGTTGTGGTATGGATGCAGTTCTTCATCGTGCAACACTTCAACAACTAGTCGTTGAGATATCTGGAATGCAATATCACGGGTACTTCGCCGAGGTGTATGATGAAAGGTTTCAAGGATCACGTCCTCTGTTTGTGGATGCGTCTAATCCTTGAAATACCATTGTCCATTGCTTTTGGACGAAGATAACCGATTTTCCAAAGGCATTGCTACAATGGAAGAAAAAAATCTTTATCAGGATGGCGTGTTTGAGTATACCATGCAGTATACGCACGAGCAGCAGCGGCAGCTTCCTTTTCGGATGCACCCAGCACCAAAAACTATCGACACTTCATCTTTTGTGTACTCCATCGGGAAGCCGCCATACATGAACATGATAGGACCAGTTATGGTTGTGCACTGCACTGTAAGTAGACACAGGCATGCAGTTTAAGGGAGGTAATGGGCTATTGTCGTGTGACTAAATGACGTCCTTCTTTTTTACGAGGAAAACTAGGGAACGGACATCTAAAAAATTAGAAAGAAACCTGAGGAGCATTCGAACCACAGCCCCATTCTGTGTGTGAGTTTGATGTCTCAATAGTAGTCTACTTTTCTTTTAATTTAGTTCCTAACTTTACTGAATACATCTAAGCCTACAAAACAAAAAGGAGAAACTAATGCCACCGCCACGTTTACTCTCAACTTAAGAAGAAGACCCCCAAAATCTCCACCACTTCAGGCGTTGACCAGATAATAAAGACCCCAATAAAGCCTACAAACAGGAAAGAAGAATAGAAAGAAGTTTTTTTAAAATTTATTTTATTTGTTTTTATTATAGCCAGAACATTATGACTACCTGCTTAACAGCTTCTTCTTCCGTCTTTAAAACGAAATAGATCAGTCATTCTGCGTATCATGGACCTGACAGTTGGCAGGCTTATGGGGGGTATGTGGCATTATATGTCTACGCTCAGGTCATCTAATTCGTGTAAATAATGGGCCACCGATTTACGTACTCGGTAATGGCGCCCGACAGTGACGTAGAAGGGTTCCATAGGCGAATTTGGTCTCCGAGACATCGACGCGAGTTCACTATAATGCTCCTCACACCACTGTGGCTCGGTTTTGGCTCCGAGACAAGGACAGTTTATACTGCTGAAAGATGACATCGCCGTCAGGGAAGAGATGAAGCATGAAGTGATGCACGTGTTAGATAAACAAGCTAAACCAGACAAAACAAAGAAGAGACTAAATACCAGTAACGAACAGTGCAGAATCTCTACGGCTAGTCTAGACATAACAGTGCCATCATTTTCAGGAATAACCAGGTGCGAATCCAAGTAGGGATCCTATGTTTTGAACTGCCCAGGGTATGGTGTGGTGAAGTTTACAAGGAGTTTATCATGGAAGAGTGGATTAAGTGTTACAATTGCTCGCATTGGTGGCATGAAGAATGAATTTTCTTGTGATTTATGTTAGTGAACTTACCTGACGGTGCAGCTAAGACTACGAACAAGCAGTATCATAAATATGTTGACATTTAAGGTTTTTGTTAAAAGCTAGGCAGCTGTAACTTATGTGCGAGTGAGTTGTTCCTAAATAAACCAGCAATAATTTGCTACAAGAAAAGTTTATTTTAATCTTCTCATCTACTAGATATGAGCGGTTAAATACTAAGTACGTCCTCTTTCCCGACTTTCCGCTATGTCAATTGCTCCGAGGCCTGATGATCCAGCTGTGAGGAGGGTTGTAGAAAGCACTCCACAGAAAGTTCGGGAAATATTGTTTGTATTTGGGATTCCTGTCAGCCGCAGATTATCGGTCGTTAGTGTATTGCCAGATATCTAGGGCTGATTAGTCACCTCCACCAAACGGATCGTAGACAAACAGCCAGCTAATCCAACTCAGTGAATGGGTTTTGTCCAAATGAAATAGTCCGTGTCTGGCAAGAGAAGCATTTGTGCTGTTATGCTGTCAGAAGTCGTGCGTGCGATGAATCTAGTGGACCAAACGCCAAACATCGCTCACATCACCTCACACAAGTCGATGGCCATGCCACACGTCGAACATAATGGCGATGCCGCCAGATGTATCCGGTGGATACGAGACTGGCATATCTGCTTTCCTTTAAACGTCGCGTACTAGGTGGATCGGACATCTGACGTGAGAGAAGGGGCGTGCACTGCCCGTCACACGGTATTCCACCGAACGAGGGTGTGTGTTCCTTCAAACACATTCGACAGAAGCCGAGACTGTACCGGGTCATACACTACTTCGACCATCGGTAGATGTGGAGGGAGAGGAGTGGTTCGGATGTAGCTCTATTCAAGAAAGAAACAGCTCAAGTAGAAAAGGACACTGGTACGTTTATCATCGGTACTGGAGCAAAGAGCGAGCTCTGGGTATGGGCCCTCATCAGCAGGCTGTTGAGGCAAGTGGGAGTACGTCGCCAAATCTTGACATGCATGCTTATAAAGGAGGCTTTCGCTCGATGTTGGACATGACAAAGATTGAGACCTCCTTTACCCTCCGGGAGAGTGAGGGACTCATAGCTTGCTTTAAATAACATGCCTTCACTCACAAAGGATGCCAATGCTGCCAACATGCATGTAGCCATTGATGGCGGGATGGGGAAAGTCTGGATCACATGCGGGATTCATGACGCATCATAAACGTTAGCAAAATGGGTCCGTTGCAGCATGACCAGAGTTCGGAGTCGATGGTCAAGGAGCTCCGCCAGTATCCAGCGTAATAAGCACCTACTGTTAAGGGTCACAGATCACCGCAAGTCAGCTGTAAAATAAGTGTCAAGACAACTTATGTTTTGGACCGGCAGGGGAGAGACGCGTTCATTGGGCAGCCCCAGGCTGAGCATGGTGTTTGCGAATGTTAATGACGCTGCCTGAAGCAGCGCCGTTAGACTCGATCCACTATAATGCTGCTTGAACATCGTTGCCGTTACATAGGGGTAGGACTAGGTCGTCCACGTTGGCCGTGCAACAAAAAGTGTGGCCGTCAAGAGTCATCCGAGTTAGGTGCTGATGGAGGCCACAAAGTATTTGTTCCATGGCAAGAACGTACAGGACCGTGTGCCCCACCGATCGTTGTACCAGTATGGACAACGTAAAATAACTATTGTACACGATCCTACACACACGTCGCGCCCCAGAGCAGGCGCATTAATATTTCCATAAACCTGTCTGCGAATCCCATATTATTTATTACGACAGCCAGATAGGAGTGGTCAACCACATCAAAGTCCTGGCTGAAACCGAGGGAGGCCAAGACCCTCATAAGATGCCATGCCCACACAAGCGTGATCATGCTATGGTATCAACATAAGGCAGTCCAGATGTTGTGATCGCCTCCTAAACATGCCTGATTGTGAGAGACCATGATGGAGGTGATCCTTTGGAGGAGTGGTGTCAAAAACCGGGTAAAGATTTTCCTCTCAAAGTTCAAGGGCGACTGGGGGTAGTAGCCACTGACGCACATTCCACCGTTTGGTTTATGGGCAGGAACAAGCAACCCATCAGGGAAGACACCGGAAATTGTACCACACGTAACATCAGGTCACAGCGTATATTCATCCAGGTCAGCATCACTAACCAACTGTATAGCTCTAACAGAAGGTCTTTGGGTCTTGGCAACTGGCAGAGACGTTCTCCTCTGTCACAACCTCAAGTAGTGTGCCATATGTGAGGCGAGGGATATAATCAGTCACGTCCAGGGGATGATGATAGTAGTAGGGTAAGGGCAGAATGAAGCCCCTTTTGATATGTAATTGATACACAAATAAATTAAATTGCTCATTTAATTACCCCCACCTCCCCACACCCAAATCAGGTCTTGCGTTTTTCTCAGCTGGCACTTGGATCTCTGCCCCCTTCCCACACTTTGCCCTCTCCCTCCACCTCTCCCTCCCACACCTACATTGTTGTTGTGGTCTTCAGGTCTTCAGTCCAGAGACTAGTTTGATGCAGCTCTCCATACTACTCTATCCTGTGCAAGCTTCTTCATCTCCGAGTAACTACTGCAACCTACTTCCTTCTGAATCTGCTTAGTGTATTCATCTCTTGGTCTCCTTCTACGATTTTTACCCTCCACGCTTCCCTCCATCACTAAATTGGTGATCCCTTGATGCCGCAGAGCGTGTCCTACTAATCGATCCTTTCTTCTAGTCAAGTTGTGCCATAAATTTCTCTTCTCGCTGATTAATCTTCAGCATTCTTCTGTAGCACCACATTTCGAAAGCTTTTATTCCTTTCTTGTCTAAACAGTTAATCGTACATGTTTCACATCCATACATGACTACACTCCATACAAATACATTTACAAAAGACTTTCTCACACTTAAATCTATACTCGATGCTAACAAATTTCTCTTCTTTAGAAACGCTTTTCTAGCCATTGCTAGTCTACATTTTATATCCTCTCTACTTCGACAATCACCAGTTATTTTGCTCCCCAAATAGCAGAAGTCATCTACTACTTTAAGTGCCTCATTTCCTATTCTAATTCCCTTAGCATCACTTGATGTAATTAGACTATATTCCATCATCCTCGTATTGCTTTTCTTGATGTGCATCTTATATCAGCCTGTCAAAACACTGTCCATTCCGTTCAACTGCTCTTCCAGGTCCTTTGCTGTCTCTGACAGAATTATAATGTCATCGGCAAACGTCAAAGTTTTATTTCTTCTCCTTGCATTTTAATTCCTACTCCAAATTTTTCTTTGTTTCCTATACTGCTTCCTCAGTATACAGATTGAATAACATCAGGGATAGGCTACAACCCTGTCTCACTCGCTTCCCAACCGCTGCTTCCCTTTCATGCCCCTCGACTCTTATAACTGCTATCTGGTTCTTGTACAAATGGTAAATAGCCTTTCGCTCCCTGTATTTTACCCCTGCCACCTTCAGAATTTGAAAAAGAGTATTCCAGTCAACATTGTCAAAAGCTTTCTCTAAGTCTACAAATGCTAGAAACGTAGGTTTGCCTTTCCTTAACCTAACTTCTAAGGTAAATATTAGGGTCAGTATTGCCTCACGTGTTCCAACATTGCTATAGAATCCAAACTGATCTTCCCCTAGGTCGACTTCTTCCAGTTTTTCCATTCGTCTGCAAAGAATTCGTGTAAGTATCTTGCTGCCGTGATTTATTAAACTGATAGTTCGGTAATTTTCACATCTGTCAACACCTAATTTCTTAGGGATTGGAATTATTATATCCTTATTGAAGTCTGAGAGTATTTCGCCTGTTTCATACATCTTGCTCACCAGACAGTAGAGTTTTCTAATAGCTAGCTCTTCCAAGGCTATCAGTAGTTCTAATGGAATGTTGTCTACTCCCAGGGCCTTGTTTGGACTCAGGTCTTTCAGTGGTTTGCCATATTCTTCACTCAGTATCACATCTTCCATTTCATCTTCACTTACGTCCTCTTCTATTTCCAAAACATTGACCTTAAGTACATTGCCCCTGTATAGACCCTCCATGTACTCCTTCCACCTTTCTGCTTTCCCTTCTTTGCTTCGAACCGGTTTTCCATCTGAGCTCATGATATTCATAAAAGTGGTTCTGTTTTTTCCAAAGGTCTCTTTAATTTTCCTATAGGGTGTATCTTTCTTACCCCTAGTGATATATGCCTCTACATCCTTACATTTGTCCTCTAGCTATCCCTGCTTAGCCATTTTGCACTTCCTGTCGATCTCATTTTTGAGACGTTTCTATTCCTTTTTGCCCGCTTCATTTACTGCATTTTTATATTTTCTCCTTTCATCAATTAAATTCAATATCTCTTCCGTTACCCAAGGATTTCTACTAGCTCTCGGCTTTTTACTTACTTGATCCTCCACTGCCTTTACCACTTCATCTCTCAAAGCTACCCATTCTTCTTCTACTGTATTTCTTTCCCCTATTCCTGTCAATCATTCCCTAATGCTCTGCCTGAAACTCTCTACAACCTCTCGTTCTTTCAGTTTATCCAGGTCCCATCTTGTTAAATTCCCACTTCTTTGCAGTTTCTTCAGTTTTAATCTACAGTTCATAACCAATAGATTGTGGTCAGAGTCCACATCTGCCCCTGTAAATGTCTCACAATTTAAAACCTGGTACCTAAATAAATGTCTTACCATTATATAATCTATCTGAAACCTTCCAGTGTCTCCAAGCCTCTCCCATGTACGCAATCTTCTTTCATGATTCTTAAACCAAGTGTTAGGTATGATCAACCTATGCTCTGTCCAAAATTCTACCAGGCAGCTTCCTCTTTCATTCCTTATCCCCATTCCATATTCACCTGCTACTTTTCCTTCTCTTCCTTTTCCTACTATCGAATTCCAGTCCCCCGTAACTATTAAATTTTCGTCTCCCTTCACTATCTGAGTAATTTCTTTTATCTCATCACACATTTCTTCAATCTCTTCATCATCTGCAGAACTAGCCGGCATATAAACTTCTACTACTGTGGTAGGTGTGGGCTTCGTGTCTATCTTGGCTACAATAATGCGTTCACTATGCTGTTTGTAGTAGCTGACACATGCTCCTATTTTTTATTCATTGTTAAACCTACTCCTGCATTACCCCGATTTGATTTTGTATTTGTAGCCCTGTATTCACCTGACCAGAAGTCTTGATCCTTCTGCCACAGAACTTCACTAATTCCCACTATGTCTAACTTTAACCTATCCATTTCCCTTTTTCAATTTTCTAACCTACCTGCCCGATTAAGGAATCTGACATTCCTCACCAGTTTTCTTTCTCCTGATAACGACATCCTCCTGAGTAGTCCCCGCCGAGAGATCTGAATAGGGGACTATTTTACCTCTGGCATATTTTACCCAAGAGGACGCAATGATCATTTTAAGGGGCTCCGGACCGCCCTATACTTGCAATGTTAAAATAACGCTTATAAATTACATCTTTCCTCACAAAGTATTTGAGGTAGGAAGTTGAACTTTTTACAGATTATTTATTGGAATATGGGCTACAACTTAAAACAGGGATTTTACAAAATTTTAGTTCAGTTATTAAAGATGATTTTTTTTCAATTGTAATGAAAATTCACAACATTTTTTGCAATTTTTTGTTTATATATTCAAAAATATATAGTTTTTGGGAAAATGGCTGTGTTATATTATGCAGTAGATACTGTGTAACATTTACTGAAAATTTGAAACAAATATGTTTGGAAGATCCTTAGAAAACATGTAATTAGTATGAGAAAATAAAAGTTTTGGGAATCGAGCGACAAAGATTGGATTAACTTTTTAGCGCATTCCAGGTCCATAGGATGGATTATCTTCATCCTCTGCAAACTCCTCCTCCAGCTTCCTCTTGTTCCTCCTCCTGTTTACTCTTGCTTGTATTTCTAGACTCTTTACAGCCCTGTCTGCAGCCCGAAGGCGCTCCTTGTCTAAAGCAAGCATCGCTCGTTGTTGTGTTCGTAGATTTTGCTACCATTTTCTTCAGTTGCAGTTACTGCAACACTGTTCCAAAAGGTGGTCATATATGAACACTTATCACATTTCAGTTGTATTTCACTAGCAAGTCCTACGTGCTCTATTATGGAGAGTTCCAGACCACCTTCACTACAATGAATACATCTTACACAGTTTGAAAAAATTCCTTTGAGAAGCGACATATCGAATATTTCATTCACATCCGATTCGCCCATAAAACATTCATAGTTTTCACTCATTGAACCAACCTTCTTCTGTGAAGTATTTTCTTTCCCACTTTGACTGCTATGGGCAGGTGTACTTGAGAGGTTAGGTTCACTCACTTGGTTATCGTCTTTATTGTTTACAGTAATAACACATACCTTTGGCTTTCCAACATTTCTCCTTTTCTTAAAAGCCTTCGGAGGATTTCTAATAACTTTACTTTTACTCATTATTATACTTCAATAAAACAGAGACTCAAGAAACAGAATTAATTACGAATATTTTCGAGATAACGACAGAGTAAATAAACATGAAACAATCGACAATCACACCAGCGATATATATTGAACCATCACAGATTAGCCACAACACATACTTTATCTCACATCACTAAAATGTACCTGATGAACACGGACGTTAATAATAACACCATTTGACAGCAGTTTAACAGCGCCACAGTGGGTCACGCCCATGTAGAACACATTTCAAAAAAAATTTAAAAATAGTTGTAGTCTTCGGAATTGAATAAATTATATATCTATTAAAAGGTAATAGTCTGCAGATTCAGAAAACGCAAAAAAGTAAAAATTGAACTTTTCATGATTTTGAGCCTTTCCGGAGCCCCTTAACCATACAGTAAATCTGCATCTCCTCGGGAAAAGTTACGGCTGTAGATTCCCCTTGCTTTCAGCCGTTCCCAGTACCAGCACAGCAAGGCCGTTTTGGTTAACGTTACAAGGCCACGTCAGTCAATCATCCTGACGGTCGCCCCTGCAACTCCGTTGTGGTTGCACCTACGGTATGTGTATCACTGAGTCACGCAAGCCTCCCCACCAACGGCACGTGGATCCCTGCCCCCTTCCCACACTTCGCTCTCTGCCTCCCCCTCTCCCTCTCCCACATATTGGTGGAAATTTCGAATTTTGGCGGGAATTTCGAATTCTGACAGGAAATTAAACAACGGGAAAATTTCAAAAATAGTGGGGACTTGTTTGTGCCAAAGCTGTGCTGACATTCCACCCCACCGACCACCTGGGAACTTGGGGGAAAAATTAAAAAACGGTGGTGCCTTTTCCGAGACTCGAACCCCAGTCCTTCTGGACAGAAAGCCCAACACATGGAAACTCTCCAGATGCAGGAGAGGGAGGTTAGGTTTGTGCACTCTATTTTGTTGGGAAACTGAAGGCGATCCTAATTACATAATTAATCGTAAAGACTGGTCCTCACTACACCTCTATATTCATAGCGCTACACAAGGAGCGCCTAAAATCGCAATACAGCTCAAAAATTGACGATGTCGTACAACTGGTGTTATACTGCAGGGGAAAAATTTTCACAATACCACTTGAAACTAGTGGCAGATGTTCTCAAACCCCACATAGGACGATTCCTTCATCTACAAATTGGTGGGAAAAAAGCTAGAGCAAAAGCAACTACCTTTATTTTTGGCGGGAAGTGTGTTCCACTGACAAGATACTGGTGTTGGACAAAGAGGAGCTTAATAAGTGTATCACCTGTAACTATACAGCTGAGGACTCAATCGCTGTTTGACGTCAGAGTTCTCTACAGACGCCTTCTGCTGCATTGCTCGACCATTCCCCTGCAGTCCAGGTAATCGACATTCACGGATGCCAATACTGGCTACCACAACTCATGAAAAATGTTTGACTGTTGTAATTACACATCGAAGTTGCTGTGAAAAAAACTATCACTTCTTAACAACAGGTCATAACGCAGCACATGTACTGTAAATGTAAGGATGGTATCAGGTGGGCATCTGGGGTGTTTTCCTACATATAAAATGAGAAACGCCTCGATTCACGGAAATGTTTTTTATTTCCAAGAACTACCACTAACGGAGTCCGCCCCCATTAGCTGAATGGTCAGTGCGGTGGAATGCCACGCCAAGGGGCAGGAGATTTTCTCCGCTCAGGGACTGGGTGTTGTGTTGTCCTCATCATCATTTCATCCCCATCTCCAACGCCCAAGTCGCCCAATGTGGCGTCGAATGCAATAAATACTTGCCCTCTGCAGCCGGACTTCCCCGAATGTGGCACTCCCGGCCCATAATGCCATATTCTCATTTCTATTTCACTACTAATGGGTACAATGTTCATGAAAACTGGCTATGGTCGCGGAGTGAATAGCACATGGCACAGAAAGAGCATTTCGCCCTCAGTACGGAGGACTGGTAGACACGTCCAGAGGGTAAGGAAGCTGGCAGGCCAGAGAGAGATGTGATGTCATAGCCAATATCTCAGTGACCTTCTTGGGTACCTCACTTGACAGCATCTGGTCCTCCCATTGGCGGGTTTGTGGAAGTAAGTCGGCGTCTGTCACTCAACAATACCGTGGAGACAATCTTCAGTGTAATAGCGTGGGAGTCAGCTGGGGGGTTTGTGGCAGAAAGTTGACGTCTGTCACTCAGCAGTACCATGGAGGTGTCCCTAGCTCAATGTAATAGCGTGGGAGACAGCCACATATACTGTGGAGTAATTTACGAAACTGCTCACGCTGCTGCCTGAGGCTAAGTTAAAATGGTGGAAGTAGAATACAATAAAAATTTTTACTATTTTTATCTGCTAACATGTACAATTCCTTCCCCCTTCCTTAAGAGCCATTTACAGATCTGTGATTATTACAATGGTTGACACAAATCATTCTTAACAACCAGTTCAGAACACACAAATTTTTTATTTGGCTTACATGGAAGGCGACCAACACTTAGCGTCTTTTACTTTAAAGGGGGTTCTTGCAACTAATGGAGGGTTGAATTGTCATTTTAGAAAATTGATTATGAAATATGCAATAGGGGCAGGAGATACAATGTTTGTATTTTAACTTTAAAATATCATTATCCATTGGAGCCACCGAAGTCGTTCGTAACTGGAAGTCTCTGTTTATATAATGTCAATTTCTACACACTTCGTAAAGCTCATGGACTCGGTGCGGCGGCTGGTAGTCGACTGCGTGTGTGGAGCCAAGGCGGTGGTGGGTGCAGTGGCAGCGACCAGCAGGGATACAGGTGAGCCGAAGTGCATTGTCACCTGGGTGCCATAATAAGGACACAAAGTCACAATGACTAGCGGACCGGCTGGCTGAATGAGAGCATGTCAAGTACCAGCGCCTGAAACATTCACAGGTGGGAATCGCATCAATGGAGGCTCAAGTGACTCACAATAAACAGCGGTTAAAATAACAATAAGTAATAGATGCGAATACACAATGAGCCTCTAAGAGGCGTAATGGGCCTTTGGCCGAACCAGGTATCAAAGGTATCAAACATATTTATTACAAATAGTTAGTTTGTTTTTACTCGTGGTATCTGAAAACTACTTCCCATAAAAATGTCTTTATCACATTTGCATACAACTTGAGTACACAGTTATACAAAACTCTCTAGCTTAACCCATTAGGACGGCCCTGCCTGTGAAGTAGGGTGACTCATTAGACGCTACCAACGGTATTCACCATCTGGCAGGGGATCCGGTATAGCCTGTGGTAGTGGCTCACGGGAGTTACAGTAGCCATATTTATACCAAATCCATGCAAAGGAGGCAATGACCAGTAGAACTTGTGGGCTTTAAAAAACAATAAATGGTGACCCTCAACTACGGATGCTCAGACTCAGAGTTGAAATATTAAAAGTTTTGGCTGGTTTCGTTGTCTAGGGGCTGGATTAAGTAGTTGCCGCATTACATGCCAAATACTGCTGGGTCTACAGTATAAAATATTAATATATACATGAATCGAATGGTCTAAGGCACGACCATGGAAAAACTATTCATGACTCTTCAAGCATTTCCTGCAACTATCCATCACGCTTTCCTGTCCAACACTCCTCCGTGTCCTGTGCGACCCGATGCTCCCCCCCATTTCCATACAGTCTCTCCATTAACTTCGGTAGACGCCTACCATAGTAGTAACGAGCGCTGTGTTTGGCTAGAGCGCTTCCGCCATGTCTCCAAGCCAACAAACATATTGAAACACATATCAAATACTAGATTTACATTTAAATAACTCGAAATTAAATAAATATTCCTACGGCTGGACCATAAACACGCTCTAACACACATTATTAAATACATAAACAAATTAAGTAAACATATATCAAAGGAACAGAAGCAACGTAGGGCAGCAGTAGTTTCAAAAACATGGTAAATATTTTGACCAATTTCTTCATGAATAGTATATATCGGATATAAACAAGAATGGCTCTGAGCTCTATGGGACTTAACATCTATGGTCATCAGTCCCCTAGAACTACTTAAACCTAACTAACCTAAGGACATCACACAACACCCAGTGATATAAACAAGACATAGACGTACAAATGTATATTTATAAGCATGCTGCTACCGTTTTTTCATGTAACTGTGGAATACTTATGGCCTGACGTGATCAATAGTAGTGGGCCACTTCGACCTCCAATAACTCATGTACTATTCAAGTTACATGCCTGTAATTGATACCAGTTTAGGTTTACACTAATAGCTTTCTAAAGACACATCGATACACAAAATCGAATGAACCGTTTAGATTTTGGGAACTCGTTGCTGGGTTTTCCTTGTACAGTTTACAGTCAGATACTAAACTTTAAGCTAATAAAGATATTGAAAATCTGATTACACCATCAGAATTGCAATGCAAATAATGGTAAGGTACCTGTTTCTTTTTAAGGTATCATGATTCCTCTAGCTATTATTAATTTCTACAGTAACTGTGAAATGTCTGCCATCATGATCTCATAAAGTCTACCATCTTTGGCACTCCCACCATACAAATCTCCTTCATCGACACAAAGCACAGTCCTCCACACAACGTCAACGGAATTCCCAGCCACGCGGTCGGCCTGGACCACGTGCTGGGGCTACCCCTTTTGCTCCGGCTAATGTTTGGCACTACTTGGTTGCTGACGAGCCCCTGCTTGCCAAGCAGCCCGTGCGGCCACGCCAGCTCCCAACTTAAAATATTTTCAGAGCACCACAACTCATCCGTTACTTCACACACCTCCACTTACTAACATTCTGGCTTGCCAGAATGTTCAGAAGTAGCACCCGTCAGTTCATACAAGTACATATAAAACAAATTACAAAGAACAGAATTAAATGGTTGAAACGCCAGGCCAATAGTGTTTACAAAATTTTTATATAGCAGCATGAATTTCGAAATAAACTTAAACTGTCACAAATTATGAACGAAATGGCATATTAAATAAATGCCTGCATTTCAGTTAGGAATAAAGGATTTTTTTCTTTGGACAAGAAATAAAATTTTTAAACGCACATTCACTTACGTGCGATTTTGTAAGCACTTCTTGTGCCACTCACTCAGCGCTAAGCCGCCTTCTTGCACTAAATTTTCTGTAGCACTACACACGTTCACACAGATTTTAGCATGAAGTATTGATCAACTCACATCAGTCTGTTGACCAAGTGCATCGCAGAAATCATGTCTGCCTCTGAATTCCCAGCGCCACCGTTTATTGTGACAAATCTGTCTACAACTAAAACCAAAAGTACAAACCCTTCAACAAACCATTTTCCAATCCCAACCAGGATCCTCGCTAAAGATTCCCTCGAGCAGAAAACGCTAATTTAGGAACAAACTCACAAGGCAAACGACTGAATCACACTAAGCTCAAATTCCCACAAGTCCTATTTCATTGACTTTAATAAATCCTTCATAGCTCCACACACCAAAAAATGCGTGCACATACAATTGCAATTTTAATACCCTTCACATTGACCACTAAATTCTTTGTCACACTCTAATACAAAGCATAAATCAATACATATTTTACTTAAATCCTCGAGGTCACTGACCTCCACGCACCCTCAGTGCCTAAACGTCCCCCTCTTGCACACGTACAGTGCCGCAATAAACTAACAAATTACTAATGAATTCCCTAGTAGAACATATAAAAATATCCCTCCAAAATTACTACCACTAGTTACAAATTAGGGCAGCTTTTTATTTCTCCCCTTTCTCTATACAGAGCTTCAACTCCGTCACGTTTCTTAGACCCAAGGGTTATCCTGAAACAGGGTATTTTAAACGGTATGCATTTGGGTATGGGCACTCTGCCACAACAGATGGTCCATAGTAAAACTCGAACAATTTCTTAGTCTCCCCGTCCACTTCGCTGGAACGCTCTTTGGTGCGTACAAGCACTTTGTCCCCCACTTTGTACTTCATCGGTTTGTATATCCTATCATGTCGCCTTTTCCTTTCAGTGGATAACTTTTTCATGGGGATCATTACTGGCTGCTCCCTTTCAGCAGCCCATTCAGCTTTCCGCGGCGGGAATTCTACCGTTTCTGAGAGTAGGAACTCTGGTTTCATCCCGGTCAGGACTTCTAAAGGTGAGTACCCCCTAGCCAAACTATTTATGCCATTGAGTACGTCCTCAAACGCGCTCACGTACTCCACCCATGTGGAATGACGATTGCTGGCATACATCCTACATAAACGTCCTAATTCCCGCATGTCAGACAACAGCTTTACTGGTTTTACAATATTCTTCAAGAAATCCTTCTCCAGGTAGGCGATCAGAGTTTTAGTATTCGCGTTTAGTATTCCCGTTGTCAGGCAACAGCTTTACTGGTTTTACATTATTCTTCAAGAAATCCTTCTCCAGTTTGGCGATCAGAGTTTTAGTATTCGCTTTCAGTATCGCATACTGTTTAATGAACTTTGAGAACACGTCCACCACAACAAAGATATACTTCATGCCGCCGAGTCCTGTGGGTAGTGGGCCAAAATGGTCCACAGCCAGTAACTCGCCAACTTTAGCAGGTATAATGCTGTGCATTTCCCCCGGTTACGCGGTCGCGCAGTATTTGACCCGCTGGCGACGGTCGCACGCCGCCAACTGCGCGAGAACCCGTCTAACCAGGTTATTTACGTGGGCGTATTTCTCGATGATTTCAGTGCACTTTTCGGAACCGTGATATCCGTGACTTAAATAGACGTAGTCTATTAACAGTTCCACATACCTATTGGGAAAACATAGTCTCCATTTGTCCGTCTCTTCATCTTTCCGCCGGAATAACACTCCCTTGTTTATCTTAAAATATTTGGGACTTACTCGTATCCCTTGCTGTCGAAATTAACCTTAATGTGTTTCAGTTCAGGGTCGTCGTTTCGTGCTCGCCACATATCTTTGCATACCGCAAGAATTTCTTTCTCTCCCGCTATCCCCTTCATATACAGTAGCTTAAATTCGTTCGGTTCCTCCCTTCCATCGTCTTCCGCCCACACTGGTAATCTGGACAGAGCATCTGCAACGTAATTTTCTGTACCCTTGATGTAGCGGATTTCGTATTCGAATTGCTGCACGAACATTGCCCAACGCATTAAGCGGTCGTTCACTACACTGCAGTCCAGCAGATAACTCAGAGTCTTGTGGTCCGACAACACTGTCACTCTTTTGCCTTCTAAATAAATGCAGAATTTCTTAAATCCGTGCACGATCGTGAGAATCTCCCCCTCCTATATACTGTATCCCCGTTCGTGCTTATTTAGCATGCGGCTGGAGAACGCCACACTACGGTGCTCAATTTTTCCACCGACTAGTTTTTCCTGAAATAACTCACAACCTATTCCATAGTCAAAACTGTCCGACGCTAAACAGAAGGGAGATTCATATCTGGGTAGTACAACGTCTTAATATTGCAAAATTTATCCTTTATACCCTGGAATTCCGTTCCACATTCCTCGGTCCACCTCCAAGCTGGATTTTTCTTCAATAGTTTGCCTGAATTTGGAACATTCATGCCTCCCTCCCCCAAGAATTTTCTCTAGAAACCGGACAAGACCACGTATGACTTCAGTTGTTTCCTACTTTTGGGCCTATTACATTCGCCAATGGACTTCAATTTTTCAGAACTAGATAATATTCCTTCCGAAGTAAGGATATGCCCCAGGAATTGAATTTCTCGAACCTGAGACCGTAGCGGTCGCACGGTTCCAGACTGAAGCGCCTAGAACCGCTTGGCCACACCGGCCGGCAGCTATCAATATATCATCTACGTATATTACGAGTTTGGTAATTAGATTCTCCCGCAATACATGACTCAACGCTCTTACAAAAACTACCAGAGTACCAGAGAAATTGTAAGTCCGAATGGTACTACGCTAAACCGGTAGCTTCGCCCTTCAAAAAGGAAAGAAGTGTACCGTCTGCTTTCCTCTGCCAACAGGATCTGCCAAAATCCATAGGTCAGATCAACACTGGACATTAAATTGATATCATTAAAATTCTGCAGCGGTTCCTCCATATTGCCAAGCTGGTCTAATTCCCTTACAATTACTTTATTTATTTTTCTCGCACCTAATATAATTCTGACCGAGTTACAACGTTTTTTAACAATAACGATAGGACTGCAGTAATCGCTCCTACATTATTCGACTATACCCCAATCCAACATTTGCAGCCAGGAATCGGACAGCGTTCAGGTCACAAATTTGGTGAATCGTCTTAGGCGTTTAAAGCAGGCATCCCTGAAGCCCGAAGAGAGCACTGCCGTTGATAGCTCCATCAGTTTAGGGAGCTATAGGTAGATTTGAATCTTCTCGTCGCAGATGACCTAACTAGTGTAAGCCAAAGGGACGATGTAGCGGATAATCAGCGCCATCAGTAAAGTAGTCATGAAACTGAGCGACCAGTAAATATGAACTCCTCTAATGCTTCTGCTAGGTTGCAAAACCCCATTTTGAATCTAGGGATTAACGAACTCTGTATCAAGCAGGTTAAATAGCTTTAATTTATGTTATGGTTAATGGTTCGGTTTGAATTTCACGCTTTTGAATTGTGTATTCTACATGCTATTGTTCTTCAGCCTCTTTACCCGTCAAAGTGTGAGGTTTTAAGCATGATTCTCTCTGAAACTACGCAGAGTGAAGGATCCCTTCATGATTTGAGACAGCGCACTATACAACTGAAGTTGTCACCCCAAATCAGACATGAGTTGGAGCAGAACCACTTTTGGCAGCTGCAGTACCAACACGAGACCCTGCCTAAATACATTGATGTGACCCGCACTTCTTTCCCAGCTCGGAGGTTGCAAGTAGTTGAAGAAATTGTGGTTAAGACCGTATCAAAAGACTTAAAACCTGAAGGCCGGTTACGTATGGATGTTTCTAGGAAACATACCACCTATGTGGAATTAAATACCTTGGTTACCGGGATGGAAGGGCTAAGATTTGCAGACGAGCTACAGGAGGCGCGGTACTCCATCTGAGTGGAACCAGCAGGAAGAGTTGGATTTGCGCTCGCTAAGGTTAAACCTAAGGTCTGTTTCAGGTGTGATGATAGCAGACATTTGTGTGGTCACGTCTGGTGAAGCGAGGCCAGCGTCCTAACATCTGCCGCCATAGGACACTGACGGGAAGAGGGACTCGTCTTCCCACATTAGAGCAGTGCGAAATCTGATGCTTCCTTCTGTGTATGACATCTTGAAAATTGAGCCTATGTGCGCTCTTGTGAATTCAGTGAGTTATGTTTCCCTTCTTGACTATAATTCGTACGTCGTGTTTGGGAATTGCTGTAGGATAACTCCCCTGTACGCCTCGTCTGAGATGTCCTGTGGTTAATGGACACGTTACTTTTTCATGTGAGGAAGTGTCCACTACTGGGTGGAGTTAACAGCCTGAGCCTTTCTTAGCCAGTGGTTGTCTAGGCAGCAAAGTGCAGGACAATTTAGGCCTGTTAGATGTTCCATGTATTGTATTTCGCCACATTGGCAGTTATTGTCATCACGTTCTCCTTGGCTCCATTTTATCAGATTGGGTTTGACAGGGGCTACACCAGTTCTGATACGGTTTACCATTTTCCATGAATTGTAATTTAACCCCGCACCACTTGGTGGATATTGTGAAATATGACAGGGGGTTCATCCAAGTTGTAACTGATTTTAGACTTCTTGATCAATAAACGCTGCTGTATAGTAGATGGTGCTCGTCATATGGCTTTCTTGCTCGCTGTGTTCGTGAGCTACTCTACGAGATTTGAGATTGCTAAACCTGAAGCCTGGTAAAGCTTTTCCAGTGAAGTGGGTTTCATGCATTTCCCGAATGGCCTACAGATTTCGTTAAGGCCTATGTCATCTGTCAAGCGTGACTTCGGGTTGTCGGGTGGACTGTGTGCTGCTTCCAGTCAACATGCAGCTTTCTATTTTCTATTCGTGTATGCAGGCGAAAAGCATTAGCTATCGCTTTAGTTGGACTTCGTTTGAGAAAGCTGTCTTCGTAATATGTTGACATATCTTCTACGGTATACTCTAACTTTACCTCTATTTCCTCCTTGAACTGTGATACCCACATCATCAGCATAGAGAAAATTTCTCGTATCTTTGCGTATAGGGTGATCGTTCGTGTATATGTCAAACAGGATGGGGACTAGACTACTTCTCTGAGCAAGGCTGTTTTCTGCTTCCTCCAGCGACTTTTTTCCTTTTTAGAGTGACAAAGAATTGGAGGTTCTGGAGCAAGGAATCTATCGTATTTAGTAGTTGATGATCTCTAGCAATATCACAGATTTTGAGTAACAGTTTTCGGCGATTTACTGTATCGTAAGCGGCACTTAGATCGGCCAGAGCCAAACCTGTTATTAATTTTTTTTTTTTTTTTTTCGTATCCCTCCCCTATATTCTCCGTGAGAGCAAAGATCTGGCCAGTACAACATTTACCTGGACTGAAACCAGCTTGCTGCGGGATTAACGTGCATCGATGGTGTTACTGACACAATTAACGATCAGGTTTTTATACAGTTTGAAGAAGTGGCATAGAAGTGACATGGGTCGATAATTGCTTGGTGAGTCAGGCTCTTTTCCTAGTTTGAGTGCTATTTAGGGATTTTGAAGGTTAAGGGATTTTGAAGGTTTCTCATCAATGGTTAAATGGGCTTAACACTCAATTTTAGGCATTCGGTCCGAAACGCGTATCAATTCCAGCCGCTTTTCCGTTTTTCATTGTTTATAATGCTACGGAGTTCTCTCATTCTGAAAGGAGAGAAGTTGTGAAGTATTACGTTGTAATTTGCTTTTCTAACATTTTTTGTTGGGCTTGCCATTCAGTAGTAGATGATGTGCAGTTTAATTAGGTGTCACTCTAGCCATTTCTCTGCCATCTGTTGGGTTCCCACTCCGCTTTCTAATCAGATTCCATGCAGTTTTGCTGAAATGTGACATGTCCATTTCGTCCAAGGATTCAACTCATTTCCTTTGCCTTGTTTAAATTAATGCTCTCATAAGACTTGTGCCACAAGCTATTGTCTCGTCACTAAAATGGTACTTTGAGTACAGTTCTTCATATTTCGTTAAGATGTTTTTGGTACCATCAGAGAGTCCTGGTATGTAGTTTATCTACAATTTCTTGGAATGTGCTTTTTCGACACTTCACGTAGAATTTGTTAAAAAGGAGTGTATTTATCGGATACGGGATTTATGTTGTCGATTTCCTCGTCTAATTCCTTGGAGAAATCCGTCCATCTCCCTTTTTAAAAATTTTACCTCCTTACAAATGGTATGTTAATAGATTTGACTGCCGAGAAGACCTGAACTGAGTTTTAGGACAAGCTTCATATATATCTTTAACACATCTGTCTTGGATGTTGCTGCTGGGAACGCAGTTGTCAGGGTTGTAGCCTCGATCCCAAATTTTGCTCATGAAGGAGTAGGGCAGGTTTAAAGTAAGAGAAAAAAGTTATTTATTTTCACCCATTCTTCTAGCCGTTGCCATCAGTTTCATTGTATGTCCAGTGTGCGCTATGGCAGTTGAAGTGACCTGCAATCAACCGTGTCTTTTGGTTTTTGAAATCGGCTGGCATAATAAGCTTAAAGTTTACCCCTGGGTCTTACATACGGATGTTACTGTGAAGGCTCCGCATCGATAGTTAATACGTCAGTGGCATTTACTGCTGTTTTCCCTTTGGAAGTTAAGGCTAGGTCATGTCTAAGGGAAAAATTTAAGGTGATAGTACGTGAGAGAAAGAATCGGCTCCAGCATCGTACCTCTATGCCTAAATGCATCCCATTAATTTGGGGCCTATGTGACGATGTATCTGTTTCCTGTACACACAGTATATCCCATTTATACGTTCGGCAAAGGTGTGAAATTGTTGTTTTATTTATTTGTTATTTTCTCGACATGCAGGATAGCAATAGTTTGAGGTGGCCCTGAGGAGTGCATTTTATTAGATTTTTTTACGGTGGTGGAAGGATAGGCCGATGCCCTCATGAACGTCATTTCCAGGTAGCGCCGGCATTTCCTTCGAGTGAAAATGCGCCATTGGACGCTCCTTTTGTGCTTCCCGATAATGAACAGAGTTACCTCTGACAGTTTCAGGGCTGGTTAGGTGTACTGGATTTTACATGGACTGTCAACTTTGTCAGTGTTGAGAATTTGTCAGTTCACTTGATATTGGGCCGTGATTTCACTGAGCGTACCAGTCTGGTTCTTGATTATCAAGCTCGCGCATTTCATTTCAAATTTTGTCCTAATGAAAGGATAGCATTGTGTTCTTGTCGGTGCTCTCAATCAATTAATAACGTGTAATTTGCATCGTTTACGTTTGTCACTGATCGTTTGGAATCTGGCGAGGCCAGGCAATTGTTGAGCGACTTATCCCGATTTGCCGATGTTCTTGCTAATAAATTAGGCGTCACTAGTAAGATCCGGTATAAGATTCGCTTGGTTAACGATATTCCTGTTCGTCAGGCGAATTGTAGATTATTCCCGCTCAAGATGGAAATCGATAACGTGCTCGTGTATGGTGTGATTTGACCTTGGATTTTTCCCTACGCTGTACGAGTACATGTTCTTCTTGTTCCCAAAGGACAGAGTGGCGATTATCGGCCAGCCATAGATTATAGGGAGCTCAACCAGGAGGTCGTCTTGGAATCAGTTCCGTTGTCTTCTACAATTGCTTCAACTGGTTTGCGGGAGCCCGTTGGTTCTCTGTACGGGACATCAATCAAGCCTACTATCACGTACCCTAGACCGAAGATTCCAAACCAGTAACTGCCTCTTGTACTGAATGGAACCTATACGAGTGTAATCGGGTTCCTTTCGGACAGACTACGAGCGTGGGCATGTTGTTTGGTCTTTCGGACCATGTTTTGGGAAATCTTAAGTTCAAATCCATTTATAAATATCTTGATGATGTGATGGCTTACAGTGCCATGGGTGAATCTTGCTTTAATACTGCTCAGCATTAGGTCACCAAGGTAAGTCCAGCCTCATTAATCCTGGCCTATCCTGTTAAATCTCCCTTGATTAACATTGGGACCATTGACAAACTGCTCCCTGAGCGAGTCATACCGAAACCAACATCATGACTGGGGGAGAATGAGACACAGTATAGAACTTGCGCATAGGTGGCAGGAGCATAGATACAATTGTGGGAGGCTTGAGTTCAAGAGGAAGGTCAGAGACGCTGTGTCTGTGTGTAGGTTTAACGTTGGATCCAAGGCTGGAGCGACCTCTTTGAATAAATTGGCTCACCATTCTATTGGCCCCAGTAAAATTTTGAGATGAGTGTACGTAAGAGAAGGAATCGGCTCCTGCGAGCCTGCCTTTGGCTGTCGGTTACGGCCTGCCATGCGAAGCGGTTGCCGTGAGTGGTCATGATATTTTGGATGACAAACCAGCGTTTTGGAGGTTATTTAGCCGGTTCGAAGAAGCTAGTTAAGGCAGCCCGGCCTCTTGCATACTTATGGAGTGGAAGGACTATCCAACTTAAGTAACTTTCATGCCTATCCTTATCTCTCGCTCCCCCCCCCCCCCCCACCCCCTCTCGGTGGGGTTTATGCAACCACCACTCGTAATTAATAGTGGCTGTTTAAAATTCATTTACTTAAAATGATGAGTGAATTTTGGCTAAATGTAGCTGCTTATTCAGCAACTGTTAATTGGTTTTCAAATTCTGTACCTTTGCTGTCGACTGAATGGCAGATGGTTTATAATTAATGGCAGCTATTTGAAGATCATTTAGTTTTAAAAAAAGCTGTTCAATGAATTTTGCTAACTATAGTTTATTAAAATTCTGTACTTCTGCTGTATGGTTAATGTACTTGTGACTTACAGTCTGTGGCAGCTGTTTTTGTCATTTTTCTAATGTGTGCTCTGTCAGTTTTACTGTTTATTGTTTTTAAAACTCGTTTGATTTTAAGAAAGGCAAGTTACTTATTAAACATGATGAACGCTGAAGCAGTTATAGGTAGGCCCCAAACCTTCCATTAGGGTGACCCGATACCATATCTTCTCAGCTGAATTCCTCGTTATCATCCAGTAAGGACTACGACGAGATGAAACTTTTTCTTCTTTTCATCGTTATGAACTTACAACTTCTTTTAAGAATACTTTCAATTGAATAATATCAGGTTTCAAATCAAGGAAGTGAAGTGGCCTCAGAACCCGCAAAGAAACTGTGGGGAGGCTGGTTGGAAAATTTACTGTTGTATAAATGTTTGAATGTAGAAACACTGTATTTCCCGGCCGATTAACCATATGTGCGGTGGCGGGTGGAATTATTGTTGTTAAATGTTCCTATTATTTAGAATGTTATTTATGCTGTCTTTCACCGTTCTCAACACTGGCTCTCTAACTACAATATTGGCAACCAGAAAGTGATTGGTAAAACGTGAAGCCTGTAATTAGAATTCCTAGTGCCCACTTAATCTGAGAATACACTTATAGTTGCAGCTTATAGCTCTGAGGAATTGGGAGATTGTCCGGGATTTATAATCAAAAACGATTTTCTAAAATAGTTGAGTATATTCTGAAAGTCACAGATGAAAAACAAAAGCATCCACACAACCTAACCAACAGAGCAGTTCAGAGTCTAATGCGCTGATGCAACTATAATTGTCCAAATTGAATATTTAAATGAATGCTGGCCATAATTTGATGATTAGTTTCATCAAACGCCACGCTAAATAATTGGTAGAATGTCTGTCCCGCGGCGGCACGTGAAAATACGACATACGCAAACTGAAGCTAGATAATTAAAATCATCCCAGAATTAACACTTCACTCGAAAATGATTTCATGGTTACGCATATCCCGAGTAACTTACTACGGCATCCGAGGCCGTTTATAGCAATGATACCGACGCGACGCGATTCCCGACACAGATGGTGTGGTATTCAGCGTCTGGAGAGAACTGGGGCCTTGCCTTCCTCGCGCAGCGTTCTTATATATAAAGCCGCGGTGGGGACGGCTACGGGAACACCTGATCAAATCGGCTCTCCCGACTAGCCGCTGGGCTAGTAATGCACCACATTAAGTTACCGAATAAATCATAGCTTCTCTTGCTGACGGCCGAGGAAGCTCTTAATTTAAATGTGCATTCAGCACGCAGGTAACTATTGATAATAAAATTTGACGTGGCTAAGTTAAATATTTTGGGCGAGAGAATTAATTTAATTACACTGCACGCAGTAGACGAGCTCTGAACTGGCCCTTTGGAGATACGCTATCGCTATAGTTTTATAGGTATTCAAACGAAACTTCTCACATCCTTATGGTGATAGCGGATCTCCATTCTACTTAAATATAAACATCCTAGCCTTATTTATTAGCCTATTTAATCTATCTTGCTTCCATAAGTTTTAAGAGGAAACCGGAATATCATGAATTTCCACTAAAATCTTAATTTGAGAGATCCAGAAGACTGTTTTTAGTAAATAATTATGAAAGATGAATCTAATTATAACTTTTCAACTCTCTAGCTCTTTTCTGTTGCGCCAATGATTTTTACAGAAAAACGTCCAAATTTCGAAAATGGCTAAAGTTATCGAACTGATATTCAACACACATTAATTTAGTATTACTCCTGACATGCAAGAAATGTTTTAGGTTATTTGCTTGATTTTTAAAGTATTGCGCAACATTTATGACGTCAGAGCTAGTTACAGCGGACTGGCTGGCACACAATGGAAAGACTGATGTGAATTTACTACAGCGTGAGTAGGCTGCTTCCCTACAAAACGGGCCCGGCCAGTGTGTGCGGAGCGAATCTGATTTATGCCTCTGCTAACACGAAGGAATAAGGATGCTGTGTCCAGATTAAGCGCCTGCAACTCTCGCTTCCCGCGAAGCAGACTGGTACAGCGGGGCCCGGAAGGAGTAGGGGTCAGCCTGGCCGGTCGTCCCGGAAACACAGACGCTTCCCAGAGACCACCAGGAGGCGTCCACGGGGCCGCAAGAGGTCGCTACAGCCGCGGACCTCTTTCCTTCCGCTCGACACGTGACTGCAAATAGAGCCAGCCATATCCATGCGCCAAGCAGTATTTAGGCTGGCGCAGGAGCCTGGAGAGGCTTTAGTGTCTGTGCCGTCGTGATTGTGATTTAGTGTTTTTCGCCGCCACGCTCCGCGTTCACTTGTACCGGCTCATTCGTCAGTGTTTGTGTGCAGTGCCGACAGTATTTTCGTGTGATTTCGTCGAGTGTGAACGGCTTCATGTTTTTTTATTTATTGTATCTCCTGTTTTTTTTAACCTCCGATTTGTTAATTTTCTGTCTCCTTTTTCTCAATTATTGTAATTCTTGTGGCTGAAGAGTGGAGTAGATGTAATCCGCTGCCAGCCCGCCTTTGTATAAGGTGAACAAATAACAATAAAGGGAAAAAAACCTGGAGAGGCAGTTTTGTAAATTTTGAAGGAAGACTTTAGTTTAAATAAAAACGCTATAGCTTACACTCTGAGATTATCCTAACGGCGGACGGCGGATATATTAAAGGAACTGAGATGAGTACATTTAAAAAGAAACATAAAATGCTGACAGTATTATCTCTTGTGGGAAATGTCTTTACTAACGATACTGTCATTCTCTCTGTAATAATGAAAATAACGAATAGTATCATCTACTTTTATTAATTAGAATGTAATCGCAGATACTGCTTCGTCAATGAAAGCGAAATGCGTCTGATGAATAGCCGTGTCAACATGTAGTTCACTTCAGGTGGAGGGAAACCAAAATATCAGTAAGAGGTCCATCAGTCTGAGTTTGGGCTGAAGTTGTTACGCAGCTCTTAGCAATTGGCGGTGTTTCCTTTACCGTTAGTCCCCGATTTCTCATACTAGCGAAGCCTCTAGGGTATCAGATAGCTCATATGAGAATTCGCATAATGTAGTTGTTAAAACAGACTTCTGCTTTAAATAGTACTCTGCTTGTAATTGAATATGACTGAGTCGGTGACATTAACTTTAATTTCTTTTCAACTTCCGATAACATGCTTAGTGAGTCCGAAGTGCTCTGATAGTAGCGTTGCCTGCCTTTTGAAAGCTCAACGACCGTGTTTTACCGGCTAACAATCAGAACTTGTTGTAGTCATGCGCCAAACTCCTCATTGTAGTACCGAAACATCTCTTCTTAGCACTTTGTCACTTACTGACGACCTTCCTTGATTGCTACAGTTACTGTGTAAGTCCCCAGGACTGCTTCAAGGAAATTCTTTCCACAAAAGCTGCTTATCATAAACCGCATCCCTCTTCCGTCTTTTCACTCGTGTATTCTCGTCCGTGTCAGTTGTCGCTATCAACAGTGATATGCACAATATCGAAATCCTGCATTTGGTCGGCAATGGCGCCGCAAGTGGCCGCTACTGATTGAGATAGTCCTCTATAGTAATCTCACTGTAGTGACGCCTCTGACTCCCCTCTCAGCTTGGCACCCCAAGCGAGGGCTTGCGTCTCTAGGGCCTAAAACAGTCCATGTTAATTCCGTAAATAATTTGCATAACGAATTTTATCGTCTGGCACACAAGGGAAATGGTCACTACACACGTTCTGTGTGCTACAATTGGATAATCAGCTGACTGTCACCTATATTCCAATATTTAATAGTTACTGAAAGTTGGTACGTCCTGCGTGACCATTTCCAACATTTTCGTAGACTCATTCGTGTCTACACCTCACTTTCGAGGCACTACCTCGACTTCACAAGTTAGCGCCTCTTTACGAAAACTCAAAAAAACTGCCGCAAGCCGAGATACTGGCTACTCCTCAATGCCTTATCGTACTAGAAAATGCGTAATGTTTTCACTGTTGAAGTGGCTTGTTCTAAAAATTCTATCCAAGAATTATCGCCTTTGACAATTTTTGTGACACAATTGTTTTCACTTGAAAACCGGAAAATACAGTTGCACCGTTTCAGGTGTAGTTTTACACAAGAATTCTGAATATTATCAAATACAGTTGCACCGTTTCTGGTGTAGTTTTACACAAGAATGCTGAATATTATCTAATAAGATAACAAATGAGAAGCTTAGCTGCAGAAACTAGGAGGAAAGGAACACGTAGAAAATATTAACTGAAACAGAATGACAGAACAAGTTTCCCACTGCGGGCCCGGGGGTTAGAATAGGCCAGAGGTATTCCTGCCTGTCTTAAGAGGCGACTAAAAGGGGTCTCGCACCTTTGGGCCTTTATATTATGGTCCCCTGTAGGGTATGACCTCCATTTTTCAAAATCTTCCCGAAGAGCAAGCCAATTGGGTAAGGTCGCCATACATGGTGGATCGTGTCCATCGTGCACTGACACCTTCAGCCCACTTTCTCGGCGTGGCATTGCAGTCCCGCTCATCCTCCATTTCTTGAGCGAGGACACCTTCCTGGGTGCGTTTTTCCTCCACGCACTATGTGGTGTCGTTTTCTGCGCCGACAACAATCCAGCACGGTAGCCAGTCCGTTGAGGGGAGGCCGCCATGTATCCTGTTCGTTGTAGCCCCTGACTATACAGGGGTCGCTCTGCTGATGACTGCCCGTTAACTCCCCACGTATGCCAAGGAGTGTATACCCATTACTCTGGGGCATCAGGACTCCCAGCAATGGCCAACCTGCCGGGTGCCCTTCGCTGCCGCTGGGTGGCCCCCGTGGCGAGGGCCCCTTGTCGGAGTGGGTGGCATCAAGGCAGATGAGGCGTGATGAAGAGTACCACGTCATCACTTGTTGGTAATCAAACGCCAGCGTGACCTCTGTAACCGTAATGCGCTGATAACGGACTTGGCCTGTGCAGGCACCACCGGAATGGCTTATCCCGGACGCGCGTAGTAGTCTTACTAGCAGCGCGCTCCTGCTGGTGCGCCGGCCTGGCGCCGATCAAGTTGGGCGGGTTGCGTCAACAACTCGCAAGGCGCTCAGCGGGCAGTGCGGCACTATGTTTTCGAATTTTTTCAAACTGTTGCATCCTTGGGCCCCCCGTTCGCGATGTACGTTTAGCGGTTACAGAGGTCAGGGATCACACTTTATTAATAATTATAGTACAAAGTAATATCTCCAGTTACAGTTACATTTTCTGCAAGTACACCAAGTCCTTTCATCCATACATGAATTTTTACATCGTTACTAACTTTTCTACAGGAGCGTGTATGCATTGTAAATGGCATATTACTGTAAACACAGCTAGGACTACTTTGCGTCTATGGATCAATACCACAATGCCACGTCTTGTAGGCGATGACATCTCGATCGGAGAAAGATTCAAGTCCAGGAAGGGAAGCGTTTTCACAACGAACAATGGCTAGGGTAAACCAACCACTACCGGAATTTCCAGTAGTGAATATAGATCCATTTAAAATTACAGCCTGAGCTGTTCCATTCCCTCCAAGTATATTCTCGAGGCTAATAATATGTCTGTAGACAGGCATGTGGTGGCGACGTTGACGATACACACGTCGACGAGGCATAGTGCTTCAATGCTGTTGCTGATAGAGCTCACAGCGGAATGGTTCCGCTGGCGTGCACTGCCCGCTTATATAGCGGACGCGTGACCTTGATTACGTAATGTGCTGATAACGGACTTAGCCTGTGCAGGCACCAGCCGGAGTGGCTTATCCCGGACCCGCGCTGTAGTTTTACTAGCAGCGCGCTCCTGCTGGTGCACCGGCATGGCGACGAGCCAAGTTGGGCGGGTTGCCCCACCGCATGCCTGTACTATAATTATTAATAAAGTGTGATCCCTGACCTCTGTAACCGCTAAACGAACATCGCGAACCGGGGGCTCAAGGATGCAACAGTTTGAAAAAATTCGAAAACATAGTGCCGCACTGCCCGCTGAACGCCTAGCGAGTTCTTGACGCAACCCGCCCAACTTGGCTCAGCGCCAGGCCGGCGCACCAGCAGGAGCGCGCTGCTAGTAATTTTAAATGGACATATAATCTTCCGTGGCTGCAGGGTTAATTTTACTTTGGATGTCGCTCAGGGTTAATTTTATTTTGGATGTCGATACTGGAAATGCCGGTAGTGGTTGGTTTACCCTAGCCATTGTTCGTTGTGAAAACGCTTCCCCTCCAGTACTTGAAGCTTTCGCCAATCGAGATGTCATCGCCTACAATCGTTCCCCTCCCTGGCCACACAATGGGAGGAACGCCACGCTAAGGATGGCAGCGAACCTATTCACCCTGCTACCATATATGTACGAGAGCTGATGAGGACTCCATTGTCGTGATGAAGCCTCACTTTTTTGTAGAGCATTTAGAGAACAAGTTTAGGGAGGTGAAGGGCTTTTCCAAAATGTAGTCAAGGTCAGTCTTGATAAAAACGGCATCCTCTGCTCAGTCACGGGCATTACTCGCTTTTAACAAGCTTGAGGATGTTTCTGTTACCATCACGCCTCATAAGAGCTTAAATATGGTTCAGGGTTTTATATTACACAGGGGCCTTCTTTTGCAATCTGATGACGAGCTGCACTACAACTTAGAGCAACGAGAAGTTCATTTCGTCTGGGGCATCTATCGAGGTCCAAGGGATAATGAGGTTGTTACCGGTGCCTTCATCTTGGCCTTCAAGGGTGACACATTACCCGAGAGCGTCAAGGTGATGGTTTACCACTGTGATGACAAGCCATATATCCCTCTCCCAATGCAGTGTTTTAAATGCTGGAGGTTCGGTCATATGTCTTCCGGCTGTACTTCCAGCATCACTTGTCGAGATTGTGGACGTCCATCCCATCCCAATACTCCATGTGCCCCGCCTCCCATCTGTGTCAACTGCAAAGAGCATCATTGCCCTTGCTCACCAAACTACAGGAGTTTACAGAGAGGAGGAAAAATCATGGATTATAAGACACTGGATCGACAGAGCTACACTGACACCAAGAGGAAATTTGACCTCCTACATCCCGTGGCTATGACCTCAACCTATGCCGCCGCTACGAGAACAGTTATAGCTCATTAGTTCCGTGATTTTCAGTCGGTTGTCAGAGCCGTAAGACTACACCTCCCCCCTTGATGGTGGGGCGGGGGGGGGGGGCACTTCCCTCCCTGTCCCTCCCACACCACCTACCTCAGGAGCACTGTCCCCCCAACCATTGGGGACACAAACCCCCACTTCTCAGGTGGAGAACCGTAAGTCTTCTTCGGCTCCTCTCGCTAGGAAGGAGTCCCTTGGGTCACTCCCTTCCCAGGTTTCTGCTAGTGGGAGAGATAACACCTGTCAGTGGCTGAAGTACCCAAAAGCAGCTGGTCGTTGGGCTTCACGGTCATCCTCTGTCCCAGAGACTGAATCTGTGAAGCCCTCCCAGCCAGAGAAACCCAAGCATCAGCGATGGATATCCAGAAAGAAGATCCACAAGACCAAGTGAATTGCGCTGACACCCACACCACTGCTGCCTACAAGCTCTGTGTCTCAGGATGAGGTGAAGATTGTGGCGTCTGCTAAGGACCTAGATCTCACCAGACCCCCAGACACAATGGATATAGCCTGTTCAGGAAATAAGTCGGTTGCAGCAGGTGACCCTGAGGCGTAAACTGCCTCATTGAATGCCTTCCCAGTCTCACCATCACGTCATCCTCCAGTGGAATTGCGGCGGTTTTGTACATCACCTGGCTGAGCTACGGCAACTGTTAAGGTTTATACCTGCTTTCTGCACTGCCCTCCCTGGTTCCCGGCAGTGTGTACCCCTGCCCTTTGCGGCTACATGGGATATTCCAAGAGCAGTAGCGAATATAATAGAGTGTCAGGTGGAGTTTACGTGTATGTCCTGAACTCGGTATGTAGTGAACCAGTGCTCCTTCGAACTCCTCTTTAAGTTGTGGCTGTCAGAATAAGGACGATGCAGGAAATAACTGTCTGCAATGTATATCTGCCTCCAGATGGTGCGGTACCTCTGAATGTATTGGCTGCACTGATTGATAAACTTCCTAAACCTTTCCTTACGTTTAGGAGATCTTAACGCCCATAACACCTTGTGGGGTAGCACCATGCTTACTGCCATGGCAGAGATTTCGAAAATATACTATCCCAACCCGGCCTCTGCCTCTTAAATACTGGGGCCGCCACATATTTCTGTGACCCTCATGGTAGTTACTCGGCCATTGATTTATCAGTTTGCAGCCCAGGACTTCTCCCATCTATCGAATGGAGAGCACATGATGACCAGTGTGGGAGTGACCACTTCCCCATCTTCCTGTCACTCTCCAGGCGTCATGCTCAGCCTTCACCTCTGCTGTCACCATTGAATCTATCCCATGTGGTGCCATCGATGTTGTGATTGAGCTGGTAACTACAACGATAATGTCTGGGGCGGAAAACGCGATCCCTCGTTCTCCTGGGTGCCTCCGCTGAAAGACAGTCCGTTGGTGGTCGCTGAGACAATTAAAGAGCGTCGGCGAGCGGCACCCTTCCCTAGAGCACCTAATAACCTTTAATCAGCTCCGTGCCCGCGTTCGCCTGCTCATAAAACGACGGAAACAGGAGTGTTGGGAGAGGTACGTGTCGACCACTGGGTGCCATACGTCACCTTCCCAAGTCTGGACGAAGATCAGATGTCTTTTTGCTACCAGACCCCAACAGGTGTCCCTGGCGTTAACATAAATGGCGTGCTCTCTACAGACGCAAAAGCGACTGCTGAACACTTTGCTGAGCACTATGCTCCAGCCTCTGCGTCAGAGAACTACCCCCCCCCCCCCCCCCACCTTTCGCACCCTCAAACGGCGGATGGAAAGGAAAATCCTCCCGTTCACTACACGCCACAGTGATCCCTATAACGTCCCATTTACAGAGTGGGAGCTCCTCAGCGCCCTTGAACATTGCCACGACGCAGCCCCTGCATCAGATCGGATCCATAGTCACATGATTGAACATCTCTCGTCTGATTACAAGTGATAACTCCTCGTCATCTTAAACTGGGTCTGGTGCGAAGGTGTCTTTTCATCGCAATGGCGGGAGAGCACCATCATTCCGGTGCTACAACCCAGTCAAAATCCGCTTGATGTGGAGAGATATCGGCCCGTCAGCCTCACAAAGGTTCTCTGTAAGTTGCTGGAACATATGGTGTCAGCAGTTGGGTTGGATCGGGTCCTGGAGTCACGTGGCCTACTGGCCCCATGTCAGGGCGGCTTCCACCAGCGTCGCTCTACCACTGACAATCTTGTGTCCCTCGAGTCTGCCATCCGAACAGTCTTTCCCAGATGCCATTAGCTGGTTGCTGTCTTTTTTAACTTGTGTAAAGCATACGGCACGACCTGGCGACATCGTATCCTTGCCACATTGTATGAGTGAGGTCTCTGGGGCCCGCTCCCGATTTTCATCTAAAACTTCCTGTCGCTCCGTACTTTCCGTGTCCAAGTCGGTGCTTCCCATAGTTCCCCCTGTGTTCAGGAGAATGGCGTTCCGCAGGGCTCTGTATTGAGTGTATCTCTATTTTTAGTGGCCATTAACGGCCTAGCAGCAGCTGTAGTGCCGTCATCTCCCATTCTCTGTATGCAGGTGACTTACACATTTCGTAATGCTCTTCCAGTACTGGTGTTGCTGAGCGGCGCCTACAGGGAGCCATTCACAAGGTGCAGTCGTGGGCTGTAGCCCAGGGCTTCCAGTTTTGTGGTGCGAAGTCGTGTGTCATGCACTTCTGTCGGTGTCGTATCGTTATCCGGAACCTGAACTATACCTTAATGACGATCCACTCACTGTAGTGGAGACGCATCGATTCTTAAGACTGTCACTTGGCTACCTCACATTTGTCAGCTTAGGCGGGAGTTCTGGCAGCACCTTAATGCTCTCCGCTGCCTGAGCAATACCAACTGAGGTGCAGATCGCTCTACGTTGCTGCAGCTCTACAGAGCCCTTGTTCAATCCCACCTTCACTATGGGAGTACGGTTTACGGTTCAGCGGCACCCTCAGCGTTGCGTTTACTCGACCCAGTGCAATACTGTTTCGTTCGCTTAGTGACGGGAGCTTTTAGAACGAGTCCGCTGACCAGTGTTCTGGTGGTGGCCGGAGTCCCTGCATTGCGGATCCGACGTGCACAGTTGCCCGCCAGCTAGGTTGCACACATTCGTAGTTCTCCTGAGCACGCGAATTACCGTCTCCTTTTCCGACCTCCGTCAATTCATCTCCCGCATCGGCGGCCCAGGTCAGGGTTCACGACTGCGATTCACGTGCGATCCCTTCTCTCCGAACTGGAGTGCTTTCCCTTACCACCCCCGTAGTGTACACCTCTGCCGAAACTTCGTCTGTACCTTTGGTATGCCCCTAAAGACTTCGTTAACATCGCCTCTCTCTGCTGTCACTTCCGCTCGATTCTTGACGTATTACGGGGCTCTGAAGTTGTTTACACCGACGGCTCGATGGGTGGTGGTAATGTTGACTCCGCCTATGTCCACATAGGCCATATTGAACACCATTCCTTGCCCGCTGGCACCAGTGTATTCACTGCAGAGCTTGTGGCCATATCTCATGCAGCTCAGTACATCTGTTCCTGGTCTGCTGAGTCGTTTCTTTTCTGTTCTAACTCCCTGAGCAGATTTCAAGCTATCGACCAGTGCTACCCTCGCCATCCCTTGGTAGCGAACGTCCAGGAGTCCATCTATGCCGGGGAACGGTCCTGTCGTTCAGTGGTGTTTGTCTGGGCCCCAGGTCACGTCAGTATCCCAGGCAACGGACTTGCTGACAGGCTGGCCAAAGAGGCTACGTGGAAACCGCTCCTGGAGATGGGCATCTCCGAAACTTACCTGCGTATCTGTCTTACGCAGCAAGGTTTTTCGGCTTTGGGAGACAGAGTGGCATAACAGTATGCACAACAAACTGCATGTCATTAAGGAGACTGCGAACGTGTGGAAGTCTTCCATGTGGCTTCTCACAGGAAATCAGTTGTCCTTTGTCGGCTCCGCATTGGCCATACGTGGCTCACCCCACATGGTTATCTCCTCTGTCGCAAGTACCCACCTCAGCGTCGCTGGGGCTCCCAAATGACAGTCGTCCACCTCTTGCTGGACTGCCTACTTTTAGCAGCTCTGCGGCGGACTTTTAACTTTCCCAGCGCCCTACCTTCGGTGTTGGGCGACAATGCCTCAACAGGAGCTTTAGGTTTACGTTTTATTCCTGAGGGTGGGTTTTATCATTTGATCTGAGTTTTCGCGCATGTCCTTTGCCCCTTTGTGTCCTCCACCCTAGTGCTTTTAGGGTGGAGGTTTTAATGTGTAGCAGAGTGGCTGGCTTCTCCTTTTTTATTCTCATGGTCAGGCAGCAATGGTAATCTGCTTTCTTGTTTTTAATCTCTTCTCCCTGTTTATTGCATCTCTGTGTGGTTTTCTTGTCCTGTTTTGTCTATTGTTGTGTTTGTTGTCCTTCTGTCGTTCCTCTGGTTCTTCCTGCCTCCTATTATTGTGCCATAAGTCTTCTTTGTGTTCTTTCCCTTGGGTAATTGTTCTACTGGGAACGAGGGACCGATGACCTCGCAGTTTGGTCCCTTTCCCCCCTTTTAAACCAAGCAACTAACCAGAACAAATGTTAAGACAGTAGAAGAAAACATCCATGGTAAGACAGATATTGAAATACACGCATCTTGTAACTGAAATAGAGAGGTTGACAAAGGAGGGTAAGTCATGACGAGCTGCATCAAATCGTTCAGAAGACTGCAGGAAACAAAACTTCTATGTATATGTTGTGGTCTTCAGTCCGAAGACTGGTTTGATGCAATTCTCTACGCTTAACCAGAAAGTCCATTATCTCTATATAACTGCTCCACCATGCTGCAACTTGGACCATCTCACCATATTCAAAACCGAGGTCTTTCTCAACTGTTCTTCCCACCACCCCCCCCCCACCCTCACCACCCTCCCCACACCCACCTACATCAATTACCAAGCACGATTCCATGATGCCTCAGGACATGTCCTATCAAACGATCACTACTTTGGCAAGTTTTGAATTAAATGTCTTTCCGTCCCAAATCGAACCAGTACCTCCTCATTGTGTTTTTTACCCTTCTAATCTTCAGCGTTCTTCTGAAGCACCACATTTCAAAAGCTTTTATGTGCTTCTTGTCTGAATCACGTTTCAGTTCTGTTCAAGGTTCCACTCCAGACAAATAATTTCCGAAATAGACATCGAAGCATTTGAATTTATATTGAATGTAAACTAATTTCTCATTTTCAGAATTGTTTTCCTTGTTATTGCACTCTGATTTTCCTATAGTCTCTACTTCAGCATCTTCACTTATCTTGCTGCCTAAATAACAAAACTCATCTACTACTTTGAGTACCCTAGTTTCTTATCTAATTCCATCAGCATCACCTTGTTTCATGTGACTACATTTTATTACACTTGTTATACTTCAGTTGATATTTATCATATGACCTCTTTTTCACGACGCTATCCTGCCATATAGCTGTTTCTCTTAATCTCTTTCCGTTACTGACAGACTTACAATGTCATCGGCAAAATTCAGTTTTTATTTTTTCTCTGAACTTTAATTTCCCTTATAAATTGACCATTGGTATCCTTGACTGGTTGCTTGATGCACAGATAGGGTAACATTGGCTCTAGACTACAACTGTCTCTCTCTCTCTCTCTCTCTCTCTCTCTCTCTCTCTCTCTCTCTCTCTCTCTCCCTCTCTCTGTCTCTCTCTTTCTCTTTCCTTCTTTCTTTCTCTGCCTTCTCAACAACTGCTACGCTATGCTCCTCAACCACAGCGTGGTTTTTACACAAGTTCTGAATAACCTTAGGCTCTCTGTATTTTATCCCTGCTGCCTTCAGAACATCATAGTCCTCCATTCGACATTGTCAAATGTTTTCTTACAATCAGAAAAGATTAGAAACATAAGTTTCCCTTTCTTCAACCTACTTTATAAGATATATTCAGCATTCCCTCACGTGTTCCTACATTTCTTCAGAATCCAAATCGTTCTTCCCTGAACCCAGCTTTCTCTAGTTAATTTCTTTGATACATCAGTAAATAACTTCTGTAAATATTTTGGCGCTATGACTTATTAGGTAATTGTCACTTTTGGCATTAGAATTTAAGATCTTTCATAGTTAACAGAAAAATAGTTGCTGCATTGGAGTGACGGGTCCCAATATTCGTAAATTAATTTCAAGTTGAAACTTGTCTTTTCAAACGTCATTTACTATAATAATTTTGAGCTTCCAAGTGTATTGGGTTCACAACTAATAACGTGTTTGCCGATATTTGCATTATCGTGATATTAGTTTGCATCTGGAGTGATAGTCGTGCAGAGCAGTTAGCTCTTCTGGCCTCTTGAAGTAAGCATTTTGTATAGCCAAATGACTGTACTGAAAAGAGGAAAGAGGACCTGCAAGACAGTTTTGCTACCTGAGTTGCATACAAATTAGGCGAAACGCAAGTCAAGTTTAATCACATGAAGCTCAGGTACCAGTGATGCACTCCATTATTACGAATAAGTATGTTACGTAGCTTCCATCTATCATACATTTGTCAAAAATAGTCCAAAAAACAAGTAATGGCCCAACATCAAAACTGGCCTACAGGACCCAGAGAAATTTGTTAAACGTTACTATGCAATAAACATGGACAGTCTACAATGTACAAAACTCTTATTCACTCAGAACCTGATTAGAAACGAGATGACACTATCCAGCTGTTCTTCTTTGATTTCTTGTTGCTGATTCAAATTCGACAAGTCCTCGGTTTGTAAGACATTCGTTGCAGGGGCTTAGATATCTGAAAAGGAAAGAATGAAAGAAAGAGTGACGATGGTTGCACGCTATGAAGGCCAGTATGAGTAGTAGAAGCTAAACAGTCGAATGACGCTGTCAGTAAGATTCTCTTGTCAGTATTTCTTCTTAAAAGGTATAACTGCATGCAACAGGGGAGCTGTTGACAAAGAGATGTTCTTCGAGTTATGCAAAGACTAATATACTAAATCTTTGAAACAGTTTCAGATAAATAACGCTTACACTCTGAAGTCTTTCTTTTACTATTCCAAAGAAAATAAGTACAAAAACAACCATATAATCCAATGAAATTACGCAACTTTCAAACGTTACATGGATTTTTTTCTTTTACGACCAGTTTCGGACCTTCGTCCATTATGAAGCCATCCACGTAAGTGCTACCATAATGTGTTGTAACACGGTTTGTGTGAGTGCCTAAGAGCAATGTACAATTTGTATACCACAGTCTAGTAATGCGTGCAGATTTCGTATGCAAATAGTACCTTGCACCTAATCACTCACACAAGCGTTGTGACCAGTGGACACACATTCCTGTAGCACTTATGTGGATGGCTTGACGATGGACTTTGGTCTGAAATTGGTCCAAACTGAAATGACAAACTTCTGTGCAACTCTGATAGTTTCGTAATTTCATTGAATCGTCGTAAGTTGCTGCCTGCTGCCTACTGCCGTGCAACATGCTGGAAGTGAGTAATAATATGATCAGAAATCTCGGTGACAACGGTATTTCAGAGTTTTCGCTAAACAGCACTTAGATCTCGAACATTGATAGGTTGCTTCGAATTTTCATAATGTATCACTGGTCTTTCGGACATCGCCACAGGGAAATTACTTCCATGGGACGACAGGAAAGAGGTGGAAAAGGCTCTTACGGAGGAAGGCCTGCCGAGGCTTTCACACAAGGTGGGTCGTTATCGGACGGCGACGTAAAAAAAGTTAACGATGCTGGCGGCAGCTGTGGCGGAAGGAGTTCTGCCGAACTTAATCAGGAGGTTCGCTGCTGGCAGCGCGTACTTTGCGAAACACTTCGAACTCCTGGCTGTGGCCCAGCTGAGTCCGCCGTCTTATTTTCTAACGGTGTAGTGATTACTATGGGCAGACAGAGTAGAATGAGTGACTGAGAAGTGACTAGAAAATCGTTGCGTGAATATATATATATGGCGTATTTACCCAAAAGAGGGAAAATCACGAAAAGGGTGGAGAAATTGATCGAAAAGTTTTGACCTGTTCATATATCAATCGACAAGGACCACTTTCTCTATATATGACGCTTCAATTAATATGTTCTGTAGTAGGTCAATCTTTCTCCGCATCTTGTTCATTTTATTATTCAGCGTTAGGGAGTGAGCGTTTCCATCAGTTCTTTCATTTCAGACATGATTATGTTCTGACTTATTGTTATTATACACTGACTAGAATAAAAATACTTTAACACGCAACTAAGAGAACTGAAATATTTCAATCATGTTAAAAGAATTTGTATGAAAATAACTAAACAATTATTGTAAGAAAAAGAGCACAGAGTAATGTGTTTTTGACCTTGTCAGATTTTCTGACCAAAAATATCAGGAGACTTACAAGTGAATATTATTATGGAGTTTGTCTACCATTGGCCTTTATGATGGCTCGAACTATGCTGCGGCCACTTCCAATGAGGTGCCTAAACGTCTGTGGCCGAATGGCTGGTCTTTATATTACTTAGGAGCGGAAACCAGAGAAGGGAGTGATGTTAAACGCTGGGTTCTACAGCGAAGTCAATATTCTAACTTCTTCCTGAGATGTTCCATTGGATTCACAACAGGGCTTTAGGTAGGCCAGTCCATTTTAGGAATGTTATTGCCCCAAAGCTATTGTCTCACAGACAATGCCCAATGACAATGCGCATTGCCATGATGATACAATCACTGTTTCTGACCTGTTCCTCTACTGTACACGGTACATAATTATGTAAAACGAGTTCATATCCTTCTCCATCTAGCGTTTTCTTAAGCACAATAAGGGATGCCGCCCTAACAGTGAAAAACACCTCCATAACGTAACACTTGGCGCTACACATGATGGCAGGTAACGATCTACAGGCGTTCGCCAAAAGACAAACACCTCTATTGGCTTGGTACAGGGTATAGTGTCACTGATCACCCCAATTCACTTGATTCCGCTCATCCACAGTATTTGTGCAAAGGGAGTTCAGTCGCTCTTTTGATATCAGTTGATATGATGTTAGATTAAATTGATCAATCAAGGCACACTGCCCCTTAACCTGTTGTTATGTTAGTTGATTTATGACCCACTTAGAGTTGAATTATGACCACCTGGGATAATCTGTCCTCCTGAGAAATACCTCACCCCTCTACCTCGTCCTCCCCTACCCCTCTGCGAAGAAGGACACTTTTTTCGTCACCCTCTCCCCAGTTCAGTTCTTTGCCACTTTGCCCCCTCCTGCAAAATCCCTTTGCCCTCCCTTGCCCACACTCCACTTCCGAGCCCTCCTTCCCACCCCTTCTAGAAGTTAGCAGGAAAAAGTTCAGTCTGTGCTGAGCTGCTGGAGAGAAAGGATCCACGACCTACCATGGAGGTCTAAAACCGCTCAATGTCCTAATTACAGATCCCGATACTAAATACCGCTTCAGTATCGTAAAACTAGTCCTCACATCTACACAGTGTTCATAAATATACTAAACAGTGATCACGTTCACAGAAAGATTGTAACACGCCTTACACGCCACAGAAGCACTGACAGCTCCATTAATTTTGGAAGCCTGTAGGCTAATGGCGCGTAGCGTAATTGAATGCACCAGAGCGCGCTGCTATCGTCGCTACAAGGCAGCCAACGGAACTTCCACGACAATGCGCACGAACGAGGCACCCGTCATCCAAGCTGACGGCATGCAGAGGAACTGCTGTCGCGGTCCGCACAGCCTGCAGCAGAGAAACCGCTGTTGGGGTTCGCACAACCTGTTGAGGCCACCGGGAGTCACGTACACTGATACCGGTCCGAGTGGATGCATGCGTCTATCAACCTGAGGGACCTCCCTTTGTTCTCACTGCCACGAACAAAGCCTCATTCCTTGGATCGGGAAATTTCAGACTCGCTGTCACTGATAATTACTTCCTGTTTTTGCGAATACCTGCATGAAGCAACTTGTCCAAATACACAGAAGGAGGTTTCCATCCCTCCTCAAAATACCGTGTTTCTATTGACTAATGTTGAGTCATTGAACCTACATAAAGCCTCCTCTCCATGTACTTCCATCCTTATTGTGTGATCGTTCATGGTTGTATTAGATTGCCTCTGTCTTTCCTTGTGGGTTCATCGGCATTCCAAGTCTTTGTTTATTTCCTTGTGCACTACTTGTTTACCTTAAAAGATGAAACATGCCGCCTGCAACAGTAGTGGTGCCAGTAACAAACGCCCTAGGCAAGGAGAATTACCAGGTAAGCACGTATACCAATCGATGACTCTAATAATTTTTTTCACAATTCTGTCACTAAGGATTTCGTAGTATTGAATACTTTTCTTCTATTGTTTCAGCATATATCCATGACATATTGGATCATCTGTAACCAGACGGGCAGCAGCAACAGCAGCAGCAGTAACATCGTACGTACATATTTTCCTATTTGTATTGCTGTGTTTATAAGTAATATGTTGCTGTCGTACATGTCTAAGAAATGTCGTTAAAAATTTCTTTCATTCTAAAATTTCACCGTAGTGCTGTGCATATATAATATACAGGTGATTCAAGAAGAATACCACAACTTTAAAAATGTGTATTTGATGAAAGAAACATAATATAACCTTCTGTTGTACATCATTACAAAGAGTATTTAAAAAGGTTTTTTTTCACTCAAAAACAAGTTCAGAGATGTTCAATATGGCCCCCACCAGACACACGAGCAATATCAACCCGATACTCCAACTCGTTCCACACTCTCTGTAGCATATCAGGCGTAACAGTTTGGATAGCTGCTGTTAGTTCTCGTTTCAAATCATCAATGGTGGCTGGGATAGGTGGCCGAAACACCATATCCTTACCGTACCCCCATAAGAAAAAATCGCAGGGGGTAAGATCAGGGCTTCTTGGAGGCCAGTGATGAAGTACTCTGTCACGGGCTGCCTAGCGGCCGATCCATCGCCTCGGGTAGTTGACGTTCAGGTAGTTACGGACAGATAAGTGCCAATGTGGTGGCGCTCCATCCTGCGAGTCGATTTTCCTGGGCTGCGAACAAATGCTTGCTGGATGCGTGCTACATTTTCATCACTCGTTCTCGGCCGTCCAGAACTTTTCCCTTTGCACAAACACCCATTCTCTGTAAACTGTTTATACCAACGTTTAATACACCACCTATCAGGCGGTTTAACACCATACTTCGTTCGAAATGCACGCTGAACAACTGTCGTCGATTCACTTCTGCCGTACTCAATAACACAAAAAGCTTTCTGTTGAGCGGTCGCCATCTTAGCATCAACTGACGCTGACGCCTAGCCAACAGCGCCTCAAGCGAACAAATGTACAACTAAATGAAACTTTATAGCTCCCTTAATTCGCCGATAGATAGTGCTTAGCTCTGCCTTTTGTCGTTGCAGAGTTTTAAATTCCTAAAGTTGTGGTATTCTTTTTGAATCACCCTGTATTGTCTGAGACATAATCTCTGTACAGATGATTTCGAGGAAGAGGAGCAGGAAGGGATAGAGGTTGTAATACTGACAGCTATCATAAAGGAGTATATCATAGAAAATTGTTTAGTTTTGCGTGTATACTTTTATATTTCATTAGATCGATGTATTGTGAGTGATTTCGGAGACCTCAATCGATGGCTCCATGATAGTTCATTCTAGAATTATAACATGCCACAATGGGTTGCGGAGGTGAAGGGGAGATGCATTGGCATGAGGAGATGCCGGAGGTGATCACCGTGCCTTCCTCCATCGGAAACAAGCGGAGGAAGCTCGGGCGATACCCTCCTCTTCTCAGAATCACTATGAGGGAGCTAGATCATGCTCTCACTTCATCCCGATCCTCCGCCCCAGAACCATACGATGTTAACTTTCAAATGTTGCATCGCTTTTCTGTTGCGGGCAGAAACTTTGAGCTTCTTATGTACAACCACATCCGGGCAGAGGGCACGGTTCCCAGATGCTGGCGTGAAGCCACTGTCACACCCATACCCAAACCCGGTAAGGACAAACACCTTCCTCCTATCTACCACTTCATTAATCCCATCAGCTGTGTTTGCAAGGTGATGGAACGTATGATTCATGCCCAGCTGGAATGGTGGCTTGAGCCTCGCAATTTACTAACCCCTGCACAGTGTGGATTTCGAGCGCGCCGTTCTGTAGTTGACCATCTCATCAATTTCTCCACTCATGTCATGAATGGTATTCTGCGAAAATCCAAGACTGTGGCCGTGTTTTTCGATTTGGACAAAGCCTACGATGCCTGCTGGAGGACTGGTATCCACCATACTCTCTACACGTGGGGCTTCCGTGGCTGTATGCCCCATTTCCCTCAGGAATTCTTAAAAGACCGAGTTTAGAAGGTACGTGTGGGTTCTGCCTTGTTGGACACCTTTATCGAGGAAACAGTGTGCCTCAGGTTTCCGTTCTGAGTGTTGCCCTCTTTGCTGTCGACATTAACCCTATTATGCCTATCTCGCACTGGACACGTCCTGCTCCCATTTCGTTTATGATTATGCCATCTATTGCAGTTCTCCACGGACTTGTCTCCTTGAACGGCGTCTTCACCGATGTCTCGATCGCCTTTGCTCATGCAGCATGGACAATTGTTTTCGCTTTTTCACTAACAAGACAGTTTGTATGAATTTCTGGCACCGCAGTTGGTTTGCTCCATCGTCTTTACATCTTGGACCTGTTGCTCTTCTGTTCGTTGAAACTACGAAACTCCTGAGATTCATGCTCGATAGGAAACTTTCTTGGTCCTTAAACGTGTCTTACATGGCAGCCAACTGTGTAAGGTCCCTCAATATACTACGTGTCCTCAGTGGTACTTCCTGGGGAGCAGCTCGAACCACCCTCCTCCGTTTGTACCGGTCCCTTGTCTGTTCGAAACTAGACCATGGGTGTTTCGTGTATGCGTCTGCACGTCCATCCCTCTTACGCCGTGTCAACACTATCCATCATTGTGGCACACGTGTGGCCACAGGCGCCTTTTACGCTAACCCGGTTGAGAGCCTGTGTGCAGAAGCTGCCGAACTATTGCTGTGCTACTGCCATGACTTTCTCCTCAGCAGATATGAGTGCCGTTTGTCTGCCATGCATGGCCACCCATCCTATGCCCCCTTCTTCGATTACTACTTTGATCGCCAGTTTAGGACGTGTCCCGTTTCTCTGTTACCTCCTGGTGTTCACTTTTGGTTTTTGCTCTGGCAGCTTAACTTCAGGCTACCAGCAACTTCCCTGGTGGGTGTGAGCCCTTGAGCACCTTAGCTTCATGCGGCAGCCCGTGTTGACCTTGGTCTTCATTCACTTCCTAAGGACACTACTCCTGCTTCTCTCTATCGCCTTCAGTTTCACGACCTTCTCATGGAACTTCGCTATACTACCTTAGTGTATACTGATGGCTCTCGGACTGACCGTGGTGTCAGGTGTGCCTTCGTCATTGGCACCGACGTTTTTTTTGTATCGGCTTCCGGAACATGGCTCAATATTTACAGCACAGCTCTTCACCCTGTATCAGGCCATGCAGAACATCCGGCGACACAGGCTTTTCAATTGCGTCACCTGCTCAGAATCTCTCAGTGCCCTTCAAAGCCTCTGTGTGCCGTACATCGTCCTTCCGTTAGTGCAAAGGGCCTAGGAAACCTGTCACTTGCTCACTCTTCATCGTGTCACTGTGATGTTTAAGTGGGTTCCTGGTCACGTCTGTCTGACAGGACAGTCCAACTGATACAGCCAGGAACCCAGAAGAAGTGCTGCAGGTGATATCATGCTGTTAGCAAAGGCACTCGCATTAGTCGCTTGCTGCCATAGTTCATCAATGCCAAATTTCGGCACATAGTCCTACCGGGTATGTTCCTCGGGCTTCTCACATTGATTGTTGCAGTTATTACACGCAGTGTTGCTTATCTGTTAGCACTCATAACTCTATGGAAACGCTGATGCTCTCGGTCGTTAAGTAAAGGCCGTCAGCCACTGCGTTGTCCGTCGTGAAAAATAATGCCTGAAAATTAGTGTTGTTGGCACACTTTGATTGTAGATCTCTGAATATTGAATTTCCTAACGAAACAGAATGTCCCATGCATCTGTCTCCAATTACTACTTCATGTTCAAAGTCTGTGAATTCCCACCGTCTGCCCAGTCACGTCGGACACTTTTTCACATGAATATTCTGAGTACAAATGACAACTCCGCGAATGCACTGCCCTTTTATACCTTCTGTATGGTGTACCGGCACCATCTGTATATGTGCATATCGCTATTTCATGACTTTCATCACTTCACCGTAAACAAATCAACTCACAACCTATCACCTGAGTGAATGGTGTGAGTATTTGTGGGACCTGACCCCATTTTCATTAATGAAATGTTTGTCATCATGATACGCTCTACGAAGTTTCAGTTCTGGTACAGTGTGCACATCATGGTCTTGTGATCATATGTTTACTAGGTGTGCCATACACGGGGCATATTCATCACCACTGATCAGGCATTTTTGTTATCATCTGTCATGAGTGCCACGGAGGCCAGACGATGCTTACCATTCACCTGCCTTTGGGTGGCACCTGCATCTACACCACATGTGTACGTTTGTGACCTGGGGCCTACAGACTCCACAGTCTGAAACCCATTTGTCATGTCTTTCATTAGGCCGATAACCTTATTGTTTGCTTGTATTATGCCGTAAGAATTATCAGCTGCATATCCAGATGTGTTGAATCTGTTGCGATGAAACCTTATTACTTCATATGGATCACATCCCTTCAACTAATAGAGGAAACTTCACATGTTCAAATAAGTTAACTTTTCCAGAATGAGATTTTCACTCTGCAGCGGAGTGTGCGCTGATATGAAACTTCCTGGCGGATTAAAACTGTGAGCCGGACCGAGACTCGAACTCTTTGGCTGTGGCTAAGCCATATCTCCGCAATATCATTTCTTTCAGAAGTGCTAGTTCTGCAAGGTTCGCAGGAGAGCTTCTGTAAAGTTTGGAAGCTAGGAGACGAGGTACTGGCAGAAGTAAGGCTGTTAGGACGGGGCGTGAGTCGTGCTTGGGTAGCTCAGATGGTAGAGCACTTGCCCGCGAAAGGCAAAGGTCCCGTGTTCGAGTCTCAGTCCGGCACACAGTTTTAATCTGCCAGAAAGTTTCATATCAGAGCATACCCCGCTGCAGAGTGAAAATCTCATTCTGGAAACATCCCCCAGGTTGTGTCTAAGCCATATCTCCGCAATATCATTTCTTTCAGGAGTGCTAGTTCTGCAAGGTTCGAAGGAGAGCCTCTGTAAAGTTTGGAAGGTAGGAGACGAGGTACTGGCAGAAGTAAGGCTGTTAGGACGGGGCGTGAGTCGTGCTTGGGTAGCTCAGATGGTAGAGTACTTGCCCGCGGAAGGCAAAGGTCCGGAGTTCGAGTCTCGGTCCGGCACACAGTTTTAATCTGCCAGGAAGTTTCAAGGTAACTTTTGTTCAGGAAATGAGTTTACGCAAACTTGTAATGAAACTGTACATGGGGAGCTAAGATATGTGTAATAGACACATACTGACACAGACAGGTCGACAAGGAAGCGGTTTACCTAAAGGGATGACAGAGAATGAGGATCGAGCAATATCCAAAGAGGCACTCAGAGCCCCTGTTCCATCATTATTATCAATCTGACGTGCACCTGGTGCTCCGGTGACCACAAGGACCCCTAATAGGTGGCTCACATAAAGAGAGCTCATCTCACGGCGCCCCTTGAGCATACTACATTGACCTTTGCACACCAAAAAGCCAGATGACCAGCGAAGACGACCATGCAGACTCCTCGGACAGCAGTGGGATACCAAACTTAGTATTGCCCGCTATATGGCCGGGAAATGGTCTGAGCTGCCTTTTCATTTCATAGTAGCACTCCTTTCGTTGTCATCTTTAAAACGCAATGGTTTGTCGACAATATTCTATGCCCCATTTAGTTGCCCTTCATGGGAAGCCGTCCTGGGCTTAAGTTTCAGCAAGACGATGCCCACACTCACATGGTGAGTGCCTGCAAGATCTCTGTATCTCTCCCCAATTGAGAGCATTTTCAGCATTATGGGTAGGGCCCTCCAACCAGTTCGTGATTTTGACCATCTGACTAGCTAATTGGACACACATTGGCACGATATCCCTCAGGGGAACATCCAACAACTCTGTCAATTAATGGGAAGTCGAGTAAATAATCAGTGGTCAATCGACATGGTACTCACTTGCTCAATTTGTTAATCTCTTTCTCTTGAATAACTCAACCAGTTTTTTTGAAATTGTAGTCATTAGTGTGTCTGTATATGTGCATCGCATCTACAGATCTTAGTCCCATTCTGATAATTCAACTGAGAAGAATGGCAGTGGTAAAGACATTCATGGGAAACGTATTGAACTGTGTGCTATAGCCATTATTATAATGTGTGCTCATAATTAAAGTGCAGCTAATCATGGGTGTCCAGTGTCGGTTGTATTGCATGGCAGCTATACTTGGTAGATATACTAATCCGTTAATGTGGAACGGATTTTCGACGGAAAAAAATTAGTTCCAGTTTTGGTCACCAGGTGCAAATCTCGCTCTCTACAGCATCCCATCAGTATCCACAGTGCTCGTATTGAAGAAACTGTGTAAGCAGCAGTTCATAATAAAATCAACTATAAGCCTTTCTCCCTTCTTTGGCCTTTCTGCCTATGTCCTGTTCGTAAACCATTATGTATGGAAACATTTCTGTACATCTTTTTCCCATTCAGAGTGCCAGGTTTCCACCTGGTGTTCAAAATTGGAGGTAATTTTTCTCCAGCGTAAATCAGTTTTCAATATCTGCGATATGATAACTACAGCCTGCACTTGACCTCTATGAGTACCTGCACTTTACTTATAACCACTCAGTATTAGATTTTCACGTTATTGTTCATTGTTATTATTACTACAAAAAGTGTCTCTGAACAAAAAATTGCAACCAAAAAGTGTTGTATGTTGTAACTATCAACATTTCGTAAGACAATATTGCGAATAAATCTTGTTACTCTATTTCCTTGTTACTGTTTACAAAAACCATACCTTCAATCGCCAAACCCAATCACATTGGTAGGTGTACTGCATATAAAAACAGAAAGTCAGTGGACTTCTACCATATATCTGTATAAAAAAGAGACATGTCATATGTTTTCATAGGACATGGGTGTGATGCTCATCAAATAACCTGGAGGTAAAATCCATGACAGCCGTCTTTGGGATAAAACTGTAGTAGAATAAGTGGCTAATAGGCAGTACGATAACACCTTAACTAATTTTTTTTATTATGCCTGGGGTGATGGCAATTTATAATGATCCTTTCAACACAGTATACAGGGCAAGAGTCACAGTCAGTCTGATGTCATTATAATTCGATTACAAATAATTGTGAGAAAAGTGGCAGCCCATCTGTTACTCTAGGTAATCGGACAATAAATAGGAGTGACAAATGGTTAATAAAAGCGATAGACTACGTGGCTGACTTGTAGAGAGTAGTGGACCCCTTTTCCAAGGGAAGAGTGAGGTGACAGGACAGGAGGTGAGGGATGGTTGACTTTGGAGATAAAGAGAATATTAACCCTGGATGGATATGGCAATGATGCACCCTTCCCTGACCTTTGGGAGTTTGCCAACACTGCCAAGTGTCCTTATATGCCCATTTATTCACTGTTTTACCCAACACTAACACTCACCCACGTCATAAGCTAGAGAATCGTCCTGATAACAACGTAAAATCATTATCATTGTTACCATCAAATAGATGGTAAAGCAATCCCTACAAGATAAAAATCCCCAAATTTAGATCATGACAGGTATTAGCTTAAACATCCCATTCAGTACAAACATGCATTACCCCATATTGGAAAGGAAAGGCCTTTCGATGCAGGAATGAGGGTGCCAAGACACTTTCATGAAGTTGACAAATAAACTGGAAATAGGTAAGCTTGCAAAACACCCTAACTTCTCAAAGGTATTCTGTATTACGACAGGCATTGACTAGTATGGGACTGGCACAGATTTGTATCAGTTATAGTCAGGTGAAGAGGTATGCTGACCGTTAGCCTTACAAAGTAGATCTTTGTAGATAGCCAACAAAAGTTAGTGGATCACAAAGCATTTCATCATGGCTAATAACGATCTACTTGTCTGATCACCAGGTTGCACAAAATGTTACCACAGACTGTAAATATTCTTATAAGACTTTTGCTTGAAACATACAAAGCTTGTGAGCTCCACATTATTTTTATTATACTTTAACACCTAGTACGAATAAATTCAGGAAACGATAAAATTATCTGTCAAAGTCTGCTACAGATTTGTTTACTTCAGTGAGACAAGTCACCTATAAGAAAGAACAGTATTTGCAAGATCGACTTAAGCAAGGTACTAACTATCACACAGCATAGATTCAGTATTTTGACTGTCTTGCTCATGAAGCCAAGAACCATTTCGCTCTGTTTAACTTGTTTATAAAAATGTCAATAGACAGAACAAAAACTGCACAAAATAAATAAAATCTTATGGGACAGAAATAAAGTGTTATATATACATTTATGATATTGTAATGTGAGACGATACAGAGGAGGTCTTGTACTATAAATTAAGACTTTTGAATCACGCTCTGTACAACACTAACTTAAAGGTACTGGGACACCAACCAAACCAAAATGATTGCAGAATGAATTCGACAGCTAAATGATGTAACTAATGGGACAGGAAATACAATTCTAAAACAAGTAAATGAATTATATAATTTATATAATACAGTTAATACAATTATTAATGGTGACAGTACTCTGATGGATATTGTAAAAGATTCGCAATGACTAAACAAACAATCAGAAATAAAATACACTGGATGACAAACAGCCACCTTAATGAAAAAGTAAGGAAGAAATTCTTAAAACTATTCATTTAGAGTGTTTTAAAATATAATTGCGAATAGTGCACTTGTTGGCAACATAAAAAGAACACTGCCTGTAGGAAACAACACCTAGCGTGAGTCATGTTCAGACAGAAATCAAAGGATCTCCATTTTCAATCGTCAATTCCGAGAAACTAATCACATTACCGTAGATCTGGTGGAGAGTGAAGCATATATAATCACTCTGGTATCTCAGCCCGACGAGCCTGAAAGGCCACCTAGACGACAGCCGCTAGACGGTGCTGCTGAAATAAGCTAGCACAGCTGTCTCTGCCTCAGCGCTATGCGAGAGCCACACCCACTGCGCCAGCCTATTGACTCTTGCGGTTACACTACAAAACTAGCAACGCAGGGGCCAGACCTCAATGAACTGCATTCTCGTGTTCTTCATTGGATTCATCGTTGTTTGAGTCCTGATCTTGCTACGTCTAGACTCTCAATTCTGTTCAGTCTCCAGACTTGTCGTTCTGCCGTGCTGTCTACAGTGTTCGGCCATTGCTGTTGTCTTTCCGTGGTTTTCAGAGTTTCCACGTCATTTCCCTTGGCCAGTCTCTCCACTTCCAGTTACTATAATCTTAAGTCAGAGAATGCCAGAAAGAAAGGAGAATCGCAATGCGTGGGTGCCATCAAGCAGCTTCCAAGTTGGAGTTATGGTACTAGTTAAGACTACAGAGAAATGCAGTCAAGTTACAGCGGCAGTGTATTCGTGGACATCTCTCACGATGCATTTACATTTGTGGACAAGCTGCACACACATTTCTACCAATTACTATATCCTCTGACACAACGATCTTAAAAAGATCATAGATCTTAGGAGCTACTATCAAGCCTAATATACACAAGTAGTACACAAACTGAAAAATAATCATTGCCTAAATATTGGGTTGGTGCATAAGTTGGCCGCGTTTTTCCATAAGTTTCGCAAACATAGCAGATATAGTAACAGAGATTTTAGTCATCAATACTATATTCTCCTTCAGTATTTATAACACTCTGTCAATACAGGGGTAGCTTCTCAGTTCCACGACGTCTCTGTTGGTGACAATAAATGTCAAAAATGATGGTTACACCATGGGTAAGCAATTCGTAGTTCACCACACCATCGCTATTCCTCCACATGCATAACATTATCATTTTTGGATGCATGCAGGTCTTCGTACAGGGAGTTACTGTTTGTTTGGACTCTACCATTCCATTCTTTTCCTTCTGTTAGCATAAAGACACCAGTTATCGTCACCAGTAACCACAGGCGCGCACTCCATGGGGTCTGAGGGAGACTGAGCTCCCTCAAAAATTCGTTTGGGGGGTGAAGCCACCCCAATAATTTAAGAAAATTATTAGTTATATTATGCTTTGTAAAATCACAAAATTTTGTTGGAATTTTTTATTTTCCTTGTTTGACGATAGTTACCTTTTAAAATACATTCAGTAACGAGTTAAAACAAATAATTATTGCTATAGTAAGCTGGTTAACTGAAAACGAGTGGTGTGAATCATGATAGTGTTACGGTGCTCCGGGCACACTTAGAATTTGTACCGGTGCGCGAACCTTCGGGTAAAGTCTGGCGCCGGCGGGCCAGCGCTGCGGCCACGGGGACATCAAGAGCACTGAAGCAGAAGCGCCTGAAACCCTCTGCCTCGCGTCACCTTAATGCTTCGAGACATTACGACGCTGCGGCTATACAAAGCCCACCCTGCTGTCGCAGTCATTCAGTGCGGATAGTTTCGTTTAGTGCATGCTGCAGACGTTAGTGTTCCGACTTTAGTGTCTAGTGGACTATTTTACATGACTACATTTTGTTCTTTTACTTTAGTCTGCCGGCCTGTGTGGCCGAGCGGTTCTAGGAGCTTCAGTCTCGAACCGCGCGACCGCTACGGTCGCAGGTTCGAATCCTGCCTCTGGCATGGATATGTGTGATGTCTTTAAGTTAGTTAGGTTTAAGCAGTTCTAAGTTCTAGGGGACTGATGACCTCAGATGTTAAGTTCCATAGTGCTCAGAGCCATTTGAACCATTTTTTTTAACTTTAGTCTCTTGGCGTATTGTGAATTAAGTTTGCAATGGATAAATTTGTTACCAAAAGGGCGCGCTTGGAAGTTGATGATACTGCAACTCAACCTTCAACAATTATTGTGTCGTCAATTGCTTCGTCGTCTTCAGACGAAAACCGTTCACACCCGAAACCTGGACAATCCGGTAAGGGTAGATCATTTCAGAAGTCTTGGTTGATCAAATATACATGGCTAGAATATGAAGCATCTAGGGAAAAGTTTTTTGCAACACCTGCAACAAGGCAGATCCTAAAAATCTATTACAATTTTCTTCAAAAAAAAAGAAGATGCATTTACTTCAGTAGGGTTTTCTAGCTGGAAAAAAGCTTTGGAAAAATTCTCTCTTCATGAAAATTCGTTTATACATAAAGAAGATGTTCTAAAAATAAATTCCATCACTAACCGAAGTGTGGCCTCCCAACTGAATGAACAGTTAGTGATATGAAGAAAGGCCGTTTAACTCCCTGGTACAATTTTTACTACTGTGCAATTTCTATGCCGACAAGGACCAGCAGTTAGAGGGCACGAAGATGTAAACTCAATTTTTTTTTCAACTGTTGGAATGCTGAAAGAATGACATACCTGAGTTTAAAGACTGGTTAGGGAGTTCGGGGTATAAGTGGACGTCCAATAACATTTAAAACTAGATTATTGATCTACTAGGAAAGTCTGTATTGAGAAGGGTATTGGCTTCAATCAAGAAGACCGAACATTTTTCTATTATGGGTGGAGAAACAAGTGATACTTCGATTCACGAACAAGTGTCATTTTATATTTGTACTGTCGATGATTCCTTAATCATCAACGAAGACTCTGTTGGCTTATACGAGACCCCCAACACTGAATCACAAACTCTGTTTAATATTTTAAAAGACGTTTTTGCTTGTCTTCATTTGTCAATGGATAACTTAAGAGGACAGTGCTATGATGGTGCCTCGAAAATGAGAGTTAAGTTCAAAGGACGAAGTAAGTTAGTTTTGGATATACAACCAAAAGCACATTATGTGCACTGCACTGCTCACAGTTTAGGCTTGGCACTTGTAGACGCTCTCCGCCATCTTACGACTATGGGTGATATTATGGCTTTAGCCAAGGACTTAATAAACACCGTAAGGGAATCCAACAAAGCGATGGGACTTTTCAGAAGCATACGCTGTGAGAGCGCCAACGACCAAGCTAGTCTACGATCCCTTTGCCTAGCTCGATGGACTATGCGAGCTTCTAGTATCTTGAGAGTACTGAAAAACTTTGAAGAACTTCTAGAGTGTTTAGAAACGTTTTCTGCAGAGAACAAAACAGAGGCAGGTTACAAATGTCGAGGCTACATTCAGTCAATGTTACAAGTCAAGACTTATTTCTTTTAACGTCTTTATTGCCATGAAATAAGCCCAGTAGAGTATGTCAATGAAAAACTTCAATGCCCTCATCTAAGTGTTACTGATCTGGATAAAATATATGAGGGCTTGATTTGTATATTGAATGGAAGGCGTGATAGTTTTGAACTCTTTTGGAAATTATCTTTAAAAGAAAAACCTTCACAAGTTGATGATCCTTCATTTGCTCAGAATAGAAGTATACCAAACAAGTATGAAAACAACGAAGCCAGCTCACCACACACGTTCAAAACCCCAAAGGAATACTACATAGCTACTTACACTGAAGTTTGTGAAACGGTGCATTCTTGCATTACCGAGCGGTTTGCTTCAACTGGACTCATACATAGCACTGCTGTTAAACAAAAGTGCTTTAGTAAACAGAGGTGAAACAAATTTGGAAAAATCAACTGAGTTTTTCAAAAATGACCTAGACAATGAAAGACTGCGCTTACACTCGATATCGCCAATGAAAAACCACTGGTCTTAAAAAGCATGCGTGGTGTTAGAGCCTGCAGTTTGAGAAATGTTATGTGATGTAGCGGGTGCATTAAGCTTGTCCAAGTAGTTCCAATCACGACAGCAACAGCAGAACGGTCATTTAGCGCCCTTAGACGTCTGAAGTCATATCTCCAATCAACAATGGGACAGAAGCGATTGAACAACTTCGCTGTTCTTCATCGTCACCGAGATGTTTTGGAAGAATTGGATATCCGACCAGTCATCAACGACTTCATATTCAGTAATCCAGTCAGACAGTCGACATTTGCACCTTTCTAAAGACACTCTAGCCCTAATAATAGCATTTAGAGCATTATTTAAAATCTTTATAAAATAGAGAATTAAATACATATATAATGTTAAATGTTCAGTTTCCTAACATTAGTACAAGTTTCGTACTGTATTACTATATTACTATAGTTATGTATTAATTATTTTCAAATACTTAAATATTTTTCGGGTGTAAGACCCAATTAGAACCTGCTATTTACATACTTTCTGGCTGAAAGTATTAGGCATACTGTATTAACTTTATTAACTGTATTAAAGCATTAACTTTGAGATATTGTTTTGATTTAATGAACCCTGAGCCTTGTTCAAAGTAAGCTTAAATTAACTATGTCACTTATTAACCAAAGTGCTATTACTGTGACTGATGACCTCAGATGTTAAGTCCCATAGTGCTCAGAACCATTTTTTGCTGTTACTGTGCGACAGCAACATTTTGTTTTATTCATTTAATGATAGTTTAGGATTTATTTAAATATAATTTCAGTCCTTTCAAGCTATATATTCACTGCTCTGTAATAGCCTATAAGCATGATTATTATTGTAAATTAAATTACCTTTTCATGAAAACACCATGCATGCTTATGTTTTGTTTCCTTTTTCAAAGCCAAAAAATATACCAGGCTTGTTGAGTTTCCCGGATTGTCGAGTTATCGAGAGTTCAGTTTTCGGGGTTCTAATGTTGGTCATATGACTCTTAAATGCTTAAAAAACTTTAAAACTCACTATTTTTCATTTAAAATTTTGAAAATTTCCTCCAAATATTTTTAATAAATCGGCGCCCCTGCCAGTAACAATATGGGATAGCATTGTTTTGTGTTGTTCACGAGCCAGTTGGTAACGAGCAAACAGAGGTGCACATATGGCCACTCGTTGATTTCTGTGATTTTGGGTAGGAGCATGCGGTACCCATACAACCGATATTTGAACCTTCCACATTGCATACCAATGTACTACAGTGGTGGAATGATCACACTTCATCACATTTGTCAGTTCTGGAGAACACTGACGTGGATTATTGTGGATTAATGCGATTAAAGGAACTTCATAAAACCTCGTAGGTCTTCCTGAATGTGGAGAGTCACTAATAGCAAAACGATCCTCCTTAAAAAGATAAAACCATTTTCTTGCGATGCTCTGTCCAGTAGCATTGTCCTCAGACACGGTGCTAATGTTTCTAGCTGCTAACTCAAATAGCAACAGTGAATTTCAAATAAAAAATTACACTCGATAAATAAACCCATAGCAACCAGGATACCAGCATTCAAAACAAATATGCTACTAACTTTAAGTAAGAACCTATTATAATGATTCATTGTACGAGACTGGAGACAATAAGTAAACGTGCTCCAAGTGTCATAAATATGAATATTTTAGGTACCAAACTAAAATTTAAATCCATTGATGGTATTTATCTACTCACATATTCAAGGCTACCAACCGGAGAGTAGTAAAGTGACGTCGTTCAGACAAGAAAGTAGCTGAGACAGCAGTATTACGAACATTGACAATGTTCTAAAGCTATTTAGTTTCAGATCTTGTGAAACAGAATCCAGTTTTGAATATTAACATCAATTAATGGTGTGAGGAAAAGTAACTTGACTTGTTGTGCTCCTTTTGAGGGCTCAGACTATTTTGTGTACGACTGTATGTGACCAAAAATGAAAATGTAACTATACAAAGACATAAGAACCAGTAACTAGCAGAGAACAAAGCCAACAGCGTATGAATTTCACTTCTGAAAACATTCTGACTTCTCTAATGTTCACATTTGTAACACATTTGTACCCAAAGTACTTTTCAATTTTGTTATTTTCCCAATATTTGCATTAAGATTAAAATAAGATTGCATTAATCTCGGTTGCAAAAATCGAAGTTAACTTAAATCAGTCTTTTTTCAATCATTGTGTGGAATGAGGTGTCATACCACATAGAGAGGGGACAGCTGAAGGTGTACTTAGAAATCATGATTTAATAGTACGATACATCAAGAATATGAGGCAAAGGAAATGATTGTTATAGTCTCTGCATGTAATACATGGTAGATCGTCAGCACACGTATGTCACAGCAATCCCCAGCACTATTCTTATCGCTTTCGTTCAAGACTCCACTACTGCAAACTCTTACCCAGAAATACACTTACGCAGTGTCGCCCTTTGCTAGAGCTTACGGTGAAGTCATGTTGCATATTACACAAAATGTGCTACGCTGAGGTAGGTAAAAGTTTTGACTGGTAACAGAGCAGCCATGTACACGAAAGAGTCAGTGCTTGTCAAAATATTGAACTATATTATTAATCAATGTAGCGTAGATGACAACACATATATTTTCATACTATTTTACGATGTGCTCCAAAGTTAAAGTACAAGTCAGAGTACGATTCTTGTGCGGAAAACGTATAAATTTCGCACAGGTTCACCGTGAAATGCTGGTGGTATATGAACCAAATGTAACGGCGCGTCACGGGGTAGCCGAGCGGTCTTGGGCGCCTTGTCACGGTCCGCGCGGTTCCCCCTTTCGGAGGTTCGAGTCCTCCCTCGGACATGGGTGTGTGTGTTTTCCCTAGCGTAAGTTAATTTAATTTAGATTAAGTAGTGTGTAAGCTTAGGGACCGATGACCTCAGCAGTTTGCTCCCGTAAGACCTTACCACAAAAAAAATTCCAACGGCGCGTCAAGCCCTAGCGAAATACTGCCAACAATCTGAACAAGGACGCACAGACCTGGGTGGGACTGATCGGGAAGTACACAACTTGCTCCATGTGATTTCCATTTTTTTGACAAGCTGAAAGAACATCAGAGGCAAAGGGATCTCGCAATGAGGGTGGTGTTCATATAGCCGTTCTCGTATGTCTCCGTGACCAAGGAGCAAATATCTGCCGTCTAGGAACTGAACAGTGCGTTGACTGTTCCGAGTGTTGTTTACGGAAAATTAGTGGCTATAGCGAAAAATATTGTCATGGATATGAATCACTTTGAAGTGTAGCGTAGAATTCAATAAAAGTTACATGGATTAAAACAACAGTCGAGGTTCCAACAACATTTGTTTCTTATCACCGGTTCCGGCTGATGTTAAAGCCATCCTCAGATTTTGTAGGCCCCTGACGGCTGGTGATGGTGCCTATCCGGTTCTTCACGTGATACCACTATCATCAACACTGCCAAAATTCATATACCAACACTGATTCCATAAAAGAAAAGGGAAAAATGCAAAACAAGAAGAAGGAGAAGAAGAAGGAGAGAATGATGAAGTTATATTCATTGAATATCTTCAGAAGATGCCGACTCCATAAGACAAAATGGGAAAAGGCAAAAGAAGAAGAAGTTATGTTCATTGAACATTTTCAGGTGATAGGTTTCTACGATTTTGCTGAGTGCTTTGTTATGCTTGAGAACACGCTACTGAAACTGTTTTCCTGTATTCAAAAGCATTCGGCAAGATCCTATACACCTGTCACTAGAAGATGTTGAATGAACATAACAAGTACTGGAAATTACAGTACACTCATGAGCCAAAACAAAGTGGCTACTGACGACCGCAAGACTGGACGTCAGCTAGTGGCACAACGGGCACGTGATGCGGAGCACAGAAGAAAAGGACCAAAACTGGGAAGATCCACTGACATAATTGACTTGGACGAAGGGCAGGTTGTTATGCACGGTGCCTCGGATCAAGCATCTCGGAAATGGCAAACCCGGTTGCCTGACGAGTATCTATGGCAAGTGGTTCAAGAACGGTAAAACCACGAGCAGTCAACAAGCTCATGGGAAATCCATGTCTCATCACGGAAAGTGGAGATCCAAGGCTTGCCCACTCTGTAAAGCCGATCTGTGACAGATCTGGCGACGGGATAATTTGCTGGTAAATGCACAGGTTTTTCAGAGCACATCCTTCAGCACTCACTGTTTAACATGGGCCACTGCAGCAGATGATACCAAGCTGTGCCCATATTGATCCAACTACACTGAGAACTGTAGAGTGGAAATGGAAAACATTGCAAGTGCCAAATCTTATATTTGTCTGTAGAACAAAACAGCAATGTCTTTGTTTGTACATAAATGATTTGTACATAAGCAATTGAGAAGGTATTCCGATACCACAAAATTATGCTACTCATCGCACATCGCAAAAAATAATTGATAAATTAGAAAATAAACACTTTATTAAGAACATCCTAACAGCCATACCTGGAAACTGTTTCTAAGTGCCAATAAAATAGTTTTAACAAGTTGATCCTTGCGGAAAAGCATACAGCAAATTGTTGCTGTTGATACCGCTTTCGAATCGACAGGTCCATCCTCAGATGGTTGTTCACGCTTCTATTACATTTGCTGTTGTTTACATATCTTTTCCAACAATTAGTACAAACTACAATAAATGTAGGATAAACATGAACAGTTGTCTGGAGGTGTACCTGGTGGTCCTAAACGGCTATTTTCGACAAAATAGGAGGAAGAAAATTTTTATTCCAACAACCATTAATACTAAGGCATTATCTCTTATTTGTAATAATACAAGTACAAAAACATAGCCGTAGGTTTTTAACTATTAGAACTGTAGTCAACAAAAACCACAATCCATTGTCTTTTAAATTTTGGTACTCGAGAGGGAAATACAGCTTAGCACAAACGCCATGCGGTATCTACTAACGCGTGTTTTAAAGACTGCAGAACGTTTTTCATTTCCACTCTTCAATTAAGATTGCAGTGGGCACAGCTGCATCGAGACTGGACCGTGGACACGTGGAAACGTCTCGTCTAGTGCGATGAATGTGTCTCTTGTTCCACCAGATGGATGCTCATCTCCCGGATATGCCGTAATCCTCGCGAAAGGCTGTTAGAAACATTCGGCGCGCCACTGACGCAGTCCAGTGGATGTACTATTATGCTATGGAGGACATGCACCTGGGCTTTCGTGGCAGTTGTGGTAGTGATCGAATGCAGTACGACAATATGGACTATGTGACCATTATTGCGGCCACTTGCTTTCCTTCATGTTTGACGTCTTTCCCAAGAACTAGAGTATCTTTCAGGATAACTGCCTATATCACAAGGCCGGAATCCCGTTACAGTGGTTTGAGGACCATCATACATAACTCATGTTGATGCCCTAGACACCAAAATCACCTGATTGGAACACAGTGGAACACTTTTGTGGGCCAGTTACGTGACCACAAACCACGGCCAGTAATTTAGAGGAAATGCATGGCCTACACATAGGGAACTGGTGCCACAAATGTCGAGAGACGTACCAGGCACTTCTCAAATACAGGCCATAGAGGGTTTCAGAGATGGACCAAGACATTACTGTGCATGAGGTCGTTACGTTTCGGCTCATCAGCGTATTTCATAAGAGCAACTAAGGTCGTGTTCTACATATACTTTTAAGTAGCAACAACTGTGGCAACACAATGTAAAACACGCAAAAAACTATTTCTGTCATACTAGCTGGTATTTTTAAGATCGAGTACAGGTTGTCGACACATGCTTGACGACGTATGCCAGTTTGGGTCTGGCCGTGATTCATCCGTGGATCGCCAAATGAGAAGACGACCGCTCGCGATAAGCGGGAAATACTGGTTCGAGTCCCGGTCCGGCACGAATTTTTACTGCCGTCATTCCGTTCTATAGCTGATGGTTGTCCATATTCGCAATTGCCAGTAGATTTAATGTACAGAAAGTTAAAAGTCATGGGAATTTTTAGAATATATGTGCACTCATTTGCTTGTATGTAAATCCCTTCTGTTGTAATGTTAAACTGTTGAAGTCATGGTATACCAGTAGTTCATTCTGGCACTGTAACCATGTGTGGCACTTTTTTGCCTGAGGAGTGTGAGGCGAGAGATAAATACGTCTAACAACGAAAGGCATTCGGAAGTATATGTGTTGAGATGAATCGCTGTCAGCAAACAGCAGTCCAGTTGCCTCTGTCCATCTGCGTATGCATTTTATTAGCATACCGAAGTACATGTGAGATCAGGCGCCGTGCCGATTGTCAAGTGGCCTCTGTCATAAAGTTTTAACGAACTGAGCACACACAGTGTGTCCAGAACCGACTCCTAGTAGATGCTGAGGACTACCCTCGCGATCAGACTGATATACACAAGGGAATGCCACAGCTGATGACAGAAAAAGTGGTAGTTCAGATCACATGGTCATGCGAATTCTGTTTCCAGATCTCGAGGACGCCATTGCCTGCATGTCTGCTACTGTCTAGCCCTTGTTCTGCAGAATGTTTCTCAGCTGTAAGATGATCTTGGGACTGCAACATTATTTCCATACACCACAGTAAATTGAGAAAATAACCCTAGGTGAGAGGAACGGAGTCAGCACATTCTAATATATGGTTTTAATACCCTCAAATCGTTTCATATAAGATTCAGATGACTGATTAAATCATAGACATCAGAGAGATCCACGATGGTAGAAATCAATGCAGCGTTGTGAAACAGTTGTCAGAACATAAAGGTTTTTAAAGAGGCTTCTTTATAACGTTAAAGTGTTAACACTAGATACAATTCTTATTACAAGCCTGTGTATTCTGCACAATTTGATTCCAGTATTGGTAGTTCACCTCCTCCCCCCCTCCCCTCAAAAAAAATTAATTTGCAACTTGTTAGTCAATGTGCATATGTAGAATAAACATGCTGATATAACCGAACCCAGTCTAGGGGGTGCGTTTTCCAAGATACAAGATATTTGTGGTGTCTAAATCTGAATTGTTAGCACTTCTTGTCTTCTGTTGTTGCAGAGGTTCTGGAATTCTGCAAGAAGTTCTGAACTGTACCAGTACGTAGTAACTCTCTTAAAAATTTAACGCTAATTCTGTAAGCTTTAACAAAATGTTAATAATTTTAATTATTTCAGTAGTTGTCCTTCAAGTGAGAAGATTACAATGTTTTTCGAAACCAAGGTTGTGCTGACAACAAAGGGTTAAGAATTTGATTTCGTGACAAAACTGAATGCGATATGAGGCACTGTGACAGATACGATACGACAAAAGGGAGAATATTTTCACATTTTTGGATTTTCTCAGTGCCCTCCAAGCGATTTCAGATACATGCCCAGTTGCCAAAATGATACAGACGATCCACGGCTCCATTATTCATCTGCATGACCAGGTAAAGAAAGTAGTAAGATATTCTGCTGCCTACCAGGACACGTCGGAATCAAAGAAATTTGAGGTACCCGACACTACAGGTGAGGAAGAATGTTAGGAATACACTACAGAAAAAAGTTTCTGCCCTCCTGTGACCGTCCCCACGTTGCTGAGTCAGACAGCCGTACGCCAATTGGAGCCAGGCAGGCTGGAAGTGTCGTAAAATAACCGTGGTCAGTCAGTCCGATTGGCCCATGTGGATTAAAATGCAGAGCTTTGCTGTTCTTGTATTACATTCCTGACGACAGAGCAGATATAAATTTAAGTTGGGACTACCATCTATAGCAGATGACGAGGCGAATGAGGTATTTAATTGAAAGAAAAACTGAACTGCCCAGACCCTAGCTTAAACTATCAGATCGGAGGATTTGGTGTGTTGGAGAGTGGCTGTTGTTTCCGTTTTTAATTTTACGATCGGTCGACGACCTGTATCTTCTGTAATATTTTAAGTTTTTCACCTTTCTCCTTTTATTCAAATGTTTATTTTAACATTTTTACGTATTTTAGCCAAATTTGCCTCATCAGACATTGGTATCAGCGCTTAGATCTCTATGTTGTACCCCCAAATACATCTACATCACAAGCTCATTTTCTCAATAACTGCGACCTGAGGCACTGTGACAGATAAGCAGTGTGACAGATAAGATACGAAGAAGGGGAGAATATTTTCACCTTTCTCGATTTCCTCTGTGCCCTCCAAGTGATTTCAGATATAAACCCAGTTGTCAAAATGATACAGATGATCCACGGCTCCATTATTCATCTGCATGACCAGGTAAAGGAAGTAGTACGATGTTCTGCAGGCAACCAGGACACGTCGAAATCAATTAAATTAGAGGTAGCTGACACAGCAAGTAAGGAAGAATATTAGGAATACACTACAGAAAATGTTTCTGTCCTCGTGTGACTGTCCTCTCGTTACTGAGTCAGACAGCTGTACGCCAATGGGAGCCAGACAAGCTGGAAGTGTCGTTAAATAACCTGCAGGTAATGAAACCAGTTGGCCAAATATGGTGAGTCACCTTCCAGTCACGAAGACTGGATGAAATGGCTCGCACCTGGCTCTGTATATGTCACTTTGTTCTAACCCACTTACCGAAACGATGTATCAGTTTGCGGAGCTTCTAGAATCAAGAGTAAATCGAGCAAACGTATAGCTATGACGACCACGGCGGACAGAGCCATCACACCGACGTCATCTGAGACGCCGTCGCAATCTGTTCCACCTCGCGACCGTGGCGCGGGGCGCGGACAGCGAAGGGAGCGCGCCGCGGGCGGAGGGTATTTAAATCGGCCACCATCGCGACCGAACTCAGTCCCCTCTGAGCAGTCATAGCGTACGGATCTCCGTGCCGGCACGCTCACAGGAGCTCAGTCCGTCAGTTCACCTGATGATGGCGACATGTATGATCGCCGAAATATTGTGCCCGTTGGACACTGTAGACCGGCAGTACACCCGTGGATATTTTGATTATCAAATACGCCGGGAGAAACTCAAGAATCACATACAATGAAATTAGTTGCGACTTTTAATGGTAAAATTCCTAAAGATACAATTGCCTATTTAGTCATGTATGGTAAGAAAAAATTAACATATGATGATCAGCATAGAATTTTGAGTCAAAATTTTTAATATTGTTTTTTATTCTATATAAATGGATACTCTACTGAAACAGCTTAGTAATGTAAGCAGTTTAAAAAGAATAGTGAACTAGTAGAAATGAACTGCATTACATTATGGGCTGTGAACATTTAAAAACTAGACATGGGGAGAAAATTTTTATCGAGCTTAATAATAAATTTAAAATTATTTTGCCAGGCATGTTGAATAAAATAATAACTAATGGGGTTTCCAATTGTTTGAAGATGGTAATATCAAGCTAAAATATCAAGGAAAGAAAAGAACTATAAGTAATGATAACAAATTTCGTGATCTTGAGTCCATTATGTGAGTAAATTTATAATCCCAAGATGACCTTGGATTTTAAATTTTCAACTATAATTTTATTAAATTATTTTTTGTATTTATTTTTGTGAATGGGTGAGTTTTAATCATTACATGATCTTTTACTGCACTCAGCCTAGCCACTTACTACTACAGTGGTATTACACTTGGTGTCATGGTGTGGGAATCCACTGGGTATTTCTTCAGGTGATGGATGGTAGTAATTGGGGAAACTCTGTCTCCACAACAGTATTTTACACACATCCTGCACCCTAACATGCTATTTTTCCTGTAACAGTTTTGTGGTATCATTTTTGAGAAGGACAATGCTTGTCTCCAGGAAGTGTCTGTGTCGCATTGAGGGACTCCCCCCTATCTGCCCCTCATAGAAGGTTTACGGAACCAGCTCAGATATTGACTCTGTCCCAGTGTTAGTATACAGAATACGAAGGACAAGTTGCAACAGTTGTGGGCCAGTTTGCCTCAGGAGAGGATACAACAGCTTTGTGACTCCTTTCCCAAGTAAATCAGTGCATGCACCCAGGGCAAAGGGGTGTAACATCATGCTGATTAGTTTGATCGTACTGTTAAGTTCTTCATATATTGAATTCAATTGTGTAATCACTGAGACATCATATAGCCCCTCAACCCATTATTTTCATTTCAATTCTTCTTCCTCTTTTTGGTACTTTTCTTTTCCAGACAGTCATTTTATCAGTAGGCTTGTAGATATTGGAATCTGTTATTGCTACTGACTTGGGCTACGAAATGCCTAGTGTATTTTTACTTATTTACTTTATGTTACATTTACACTATGTTACATATCCTGCAATAAGCCACATTTACTGTCTACAATTTTATTAGTAAATTTGCTCTAAATAATAAGTGTATGGTAAAATATGTAGCAATAGTTATTATTGCTATTACTATCACTCTTACTACTGCCAAAACTAGACCATGTCCATCACTATTACTGCTTCAACATCTACCTCCGACATTATTATCTGTGCTACTGTCTTGATAGACAGCATAACTACAGAAACTAACTTTTTCTCCTCTCAGTTGCCTAGTTGCACTCTAGCCTGTAGATCTGTATATTATAGAAGAATGGTCAGGTTTACATTCAGAGTTTTGATTAAGGATTGGAGCACTGTCTGTTACTGTTTCCCAGTAATAATATGCCATCAAGCACCACTCTTAATAATCACAGATGCCTACAACTTTTATGAAAGTAATAAACGTAACACACAAGAAATTTCATTTTCAGAGAAACATATCATCTTAGCAACATTCATCCAAAAATTTCTGAAACAGTTCTAGTTGTATCATGCAACTGATTTTAGATCTCTAATGGCAACAATCCCGGACAACTTTGACAGTCTCATGACTTACAAGAAATAAAACTGAAGTGTATTGCAGTTAACACTATGACTGTGAACTCAGGTTTTGCAGACTATTGCAATGTGAGCTTGTGTCTATTCGTCATTTTTTTTCTTACTGATAGGTCTTTACCTTCCTTTCGTGACTCACTTGACTTTCTATGCATTATGGACATTACCTATGAATTCACAAACTGTCTCAAAATGTTCTTTGACAGCAGGTACACTGAGTCTGTGAATGGTGCCTTTGCCTTGCAGTTATGTTTGCTGCATGCAGATGGTCAGGCCACGAGCCCATCCATATGGACTAGTCCCCAGTCAAGCAATTGAAAAGTTTTGCATGTTAAAAGCATAAATTTCTCGAATTCCTTACCATTTTGGGATGTCTTACCTTTCTAATCGCTTAATTCCATGAAATTTAACTGAGAAATTAGGAAATGGGTCACCCCACACAAAATGGACCTATTTCAGGAAGCATCCCCACTTGCTGCTACATTTTCAAAGAAGTTTTTCAGAGATGTTCCCTACAGGATGAAGATAAGCTGCGCAAAATCTGAGCTCAAGGTATAAAATATCCAAGGAGGACCGCAAAATATTTTCTAACTAAAAACAATTTTGTCCAGATTTAAGCAAGATTAAAACTGAAAACAGAAGTAGCGTTAGCAAGACATTTGTATCTGATGTACAACTTTCTGTTCTCATTACACTGTTAACATTTCAAGATAGTGTCACACTTTTTTTTGCTACATGCATTCAAATTTGATTTCAAAATTGTCATAATTTATTTCCTCATTTTGTGACTGCAGTAAAATACTGATAAACAAATATGTGAGTGCCCTTTAGTAATACCACAGGCAAATTACTTATTATCAATTCTATCAAACCACAGCTGTTATTTGTGAGTATTCTAGATGTTGTTAATGTATAAACATGTAAAAAGACTTTTGCATCAATTTTTTGTATAGTTTGATGTTGTACTGGTAAATATTATCTTTATTTTTGTTTCATTGTTAAGAGCATATTTTTTCTACTAAAAGAGGTTTTATTAAGTTCTGGAGACCCTCTGGATAATGTATAAAAAAGATCTTGATAATACTACTGTCAAACATTTGCTGTCTGTTGTTATATTTCATGTTTGATAATTTTCATGCTCTAATTTTTTATATTTTGTAGTAATTTATTTTTATCTATATCTCACCATAATTCTCCGTAAGTGATCTGACAGGTAGGGTGAGCAGCAGTTTGCCACTCTTTGCTGATGATGCTGCAGTGTATGGAAAATTATTGTCATTGTGAGACTGAAAAAGGATACAGGTTGATTTAGATAGAATTTCTAATTGCTCTAAATGCATAAAAATGTAAGATAATGGGTATGAGCTGGATAGCATTCCTGTAATGATCGAATACAGTATTAATGGTGTGGTGCTTGACACAGTCATACCAATTAAATATTTGGGATTAACATTGGAAAGTGATTTGAAAAGGAAGAAACGTTTAAGGACAGTAGTAGGGAAGGTGAATGTTCGACTTCAGTTTATCAGGAGAGTTATGGAAACTGTAGCTAATTTGTAAGGGAGACAATGTATAGTTCACTTGTGCAACCTGTTCTTCAGTACTGCTTGAATGTTTGAGATCTTCACCAGATCTGATTAAAGGAAGACATTGGAGCAATTAATAAGCATGTTGCTACATTTCTTTCTGGTATGTTTGATCAACATGCGAGTATTAAGAAGATTCTTCATGAATTAAAATGGAAATACCTGAATGGAAGATTACATTCTGTTCATGAAACACTATTGAGGCAATTTAGAGATCAGAAATTCGCAGCTGACTGCAGAATGATTCTGCTCCTATCAACATACATTCTCTATAACGACCACAAAGTTTAGATAAGAGAAGTTATCGTTTGTATGGTGGTGTACAGACAGTCATTTCTCCCTCGCTGCATTTGGGCGTACAACAGGAAAAGAAAGGTACCCTACGCCATACACCACACAGTAGTTTTAGGCGTTTGAAGAAGGTGTTTATAGTTAGTTGCAGCCCTTATCTGCAGGTGGCGCGTGAAGGTGATTCACGAGTATCTGATCATGTCCATCGATCACAACAGAGCCATCCACCCATTTGGAAGATCCCTGCCAATGTTTAAAGCACCAGATTTCGTTACCTTGATACGACTGCTCACAGCTGTTTCATACAGACTCTGCCATTCCAGCACAACATGCACTTAATCCCTAGACTGAGCCATAAGGACCAGGTCACTGTATACACCCAACAGATAAATGTATGTCCCCTCATCTTGAGCCCAGTTAACCAGCTATGCAATCTGTATAATAGTGGCTCAAGGCCAATGGCAAAAAGGATCATCGACAATGGGAAACCCTGCCAGACTGATCATAAAACAATAAGGAGACCCACAACACGTCCATTGATCAGCATCCACCAGGCACCCCTAAAAAGACAATGATGGTATCTATGATGTCACAAGGGAAGGTCCTCTGTCGCATCACTTCTGCAAAATAACACCCTACCAAAGGCATGGTCGAAGTCTACGGACACCCCATCGCTTTGAAAGTGACAGGGCGCTGCTTAAGTGCTAACAATAGGGTAGTCACTGAATGCAGTTTGTATGTTACTATCTCCACCAAAACACGTCTGATCCAGAGATCTAATTTGAGGCAGGATGCACTGCAGATGGCCTGTGAGAAGCCAAGTGACAATCATAAAACCACAATTAAGCAGGAATGGAACATCAGGGGACACCAATTCTCGGTACACAGGAATCCAACGACTGACCATAGTGTCGCGGAATTCACGATAGAACTCCAGCAGGAAAGAGAGTGTTGGCAAAATCATTAGCTATAACTGCAGCTGTAAGGACCTCCGCAGCCACTCTGCCCACAAAAGATTGGAGGACTTCATCAATAGCCATAGCATCTTTGTCCACTTCCATACAGAACTGCTGATTGTGTTCCATAAATGCGCTCGCAATATCTCTCTGGGACATCGGGTAGCGACCATCCAGTGTGTCAGATGCATACGCCAGTCCTCTCTGGCACTGCTGCTTCTCACTAACAAAGCCATGCATTGGCAGGGGTTCCATATGGGCCCAGTCTTGACGTCTTGCACATATTATTGCTCCCTCAAGATGATGACATGTCAGAGAGATAATCTGCGCCTTTACCTTCTGAGTTTCATCCTGTATATCAAGGAACGTTGCTTGGCCAGAAAGCTCCCTGAGCAGCGTAAAATAAACTTCCAACTTATTTCAATGTCAATACTCTTGTCGCGACCATATTGCATTATCACGTGATGTATGCAAGTCACCAATCAAGCGTTGAAGGATATACCTGAAGATGTCTTTTATAGGTGGTCCACGTCTCTTCTATTGACTACCAGCATTCTGGAGCTGCAGATGTGCGACATCTAACTTCCACATGCCTTGACCGCACCACACTCTCTGCCATTGGGGGGAGACAGTGCATATGTACGCGATATGGTCAGAGAGGGCCGTAGGAGAGAAATTCAGCATCAACAGTCACTGTCGTGAGACCTTGGCAAACGTAGGTAAGATTAAGGCGACTCACCAAATGGTTCATAACATACGTATATCAACATTGATCACCATGCACTCGTTCCTACGAATAGCGAGATTCAAATCATGAGCCAGCAGTTGCAGTTTAGGGAATGGGGTATAATGAGGAAATGGATCCTTTTGGGATATCACAGAGTTGAAGTCTCCACCAAGAACAAATTCGTCGTTGCAGTCTACAAACACAGAGGCGACCTCTTCTGAATAAAACCGCAACGGTTCCCATCGGTTAACTGATCCACAGGGAGCTAAACATTGACAATCTGGACGCCAAGAAGGGTAACCGCGAGATCCCTCGCCGATGGCAGATAAAATGCATCTTCAACCATGATCTCCTCCAGGAGTGATATAGCCATCCCGCTACCACCTTTAGAACATGGCATTACATAGACATTGTATCGATAAAAATCTGGAAACCTGCTGAAGGGACGTTCTTGAAGGACAAAGTGCAGTTGGACCTGAATCTCAGTTGTGTTGATATTTATGAAGCCAAACCTATAAGCCTGCGGTTCAAGTGTAGTCATGGAGATGCTCATTGAGGCAAGAAGACAAATACTGCCCATAAGTGCTCCTCCAACTGAGTGCACAACTCCGTCAAAATCACAAGTCGATTAATACACTCCTGGAAATTGAAATAAGAACACCGTGAATTTATTGTCCCAGGAAGGGGAAACTTAATTGACACATTCCTGGGGTCAGATACATCACATGATCACACTGACAGAACCACAGGCACATAGACACAGGCAACAGAGCATGCACAATGTCGGCACTAGTACAGTGTATATCCACCTTTCGCAGCAATGCAGGCTGCTATTCTCCCATGGAGACGATCGTAGAGATGCTGGATGTAGTCCTGTGGAACGGCTTGCCATGCCATTTCCACCTGGCGCCTCAGTTGGACCAGCATTCGTGCTGGACGTGCAGACCGCGTGAGACGACGCTTCATCCAGTCCCAAACATGCTCAATGGGGGACAGATCCGGAGATCTTGCTGGCCAGGGTAGTTGACTTACACCTTCTAGAGCACGTTGGGTGGCACGGGATACATGCGGACGTGCATTGTCCTGTTGGAACAGCAAGTTCCCTTGCCGGTCTAGGAATGGTAGAACGATGGGTTCGATGATGGTTTGGATGTACTGTGCACTATTCAGTGTCCCTCGACGATCACCAGTGGTGTACGGCCAGTGTAGGAGATCGCTCCCCACACCATGATGCCGGGTGTTGGCCCTGTGTGCCTCGGTCGTATGCAGTCCTGATTGTGGCGCTCACCTGCATGGCGCCAAACACGCATACGACCATCATTGGCACCAAGGCAGAAGCGACTCTCATCGCTGAAGACGACACGTCTCCATTCGTCCCTCCGTTCACGCCTGTCGCGACACCACTGGAGGCGGGCTGCACGATGTTGGGGCGTGAGCGGAAGACGGCCTAACGGTGTGCGGGACCGTAGCCCAGCTTCATGGAGACGGTTGCGAATGGTCCTCGCCGATACCCCAGGAGCAACAGTGTCCCTAATTTGCTGGGAAGTGGCGGTGCGGTCCCCTACGGCACTGCGTAGGATCCTACGGTCTTGGCGTGCATCCGTGCGTCGCTGCGGTCCGGTCCCAGGTCGACGGGCACGTGCACCTTCCGCCGACCACTGGCGACAACATCGATGTACTGTGGAGACCTCACGCCCCACGTGTTGAGCAATTCGGCGGTACGTCCACCCGGCCTCCCGCATGCCCACTATACGCCCTCGCTCAAAGTCCGTCAACTGCACATACGGTTCACGTCCACGCTGTCGCGGCATGCTACCAGTGTTAAAGACTGCGATGGAGCTCCGTATGCCACGGCAAACTGGCTGACACTGACGGCGGCGGTGCACAAATGCTGCGCAGCTAGCGCCATTCGACGGCCAACACCGCGGTTCCTGGTGTGTCCGCTGTGCCGTGCGTGTGATCATTGCTTGTACAGCCCTCTCGCAGTGTCCGGAGCAAGTATGGTGGGTCTGACACACCGGTGTCAATGTGTTCTTTTTTCGATTTCCAGGAGTGTAGTTATTAGTTGCTGCTGCAGTGAACACAGCTGTTTTAATGTTCATTGGTCCAACTTCAAGATCATTGGACCAGGCAGTACTGCATCGGCCAGGAGCAACTAGCAGGGCGTTTGTAGCATCCCAGGGTGACAGTGTGGTGCTACAGGAAGATGGCGATGTCCGAACTGCTGTTAGTCAATGGGAAGAATGTCGCTAGACCGGTGCAATGATTGTTCTGTATCCGATGGGCGACAGGCATGATATTCCTCTATTGGATCATGTTGTGAGAGAAAAATGGTTCAAATGGCTCTGAGCACTATAGGACTTAACATCGATGGTCATCAGTCCCCTAGAACTTAGAACTACCTAAACCTAACTAACCTAAGGACATCACATACATCCACGCCCGAGGCAGGATTCGAACCTGCGACCGTAGCAGTCGCGCGGCTCCGGACTGAGCACCTAGAACCGCTAGACCACCGCGGCCGGCGTTGTGAGAGAAGATCTAAGCAGAGAGGATCGGTATCATTCATCGGTTGTGACTGGCAGGTGTCTGACCGAGTAAGCTGATCCTTGTTATGTCCCTTTGGCGAACATTGTTTATATATGAATGGCTCAGTATCCGAGGACGTCGGCGGGTCCTAATGGGCAGGCACAAAGGTGCCATTGGCTTGGTGGCGGAGTCGATGTCTGTCCCCCAGGCCGGAATCTCATCACCACCCACCACCACAGATGGAGCAGGAGTGGACACAGGCATAAGTGACATTCTCACATCACCTCTCAGCTGTACAATAGCAGTCAGCAAAGGTTCAGTAGCAGTAGATGCTGCAGACAGTGGTTGGGGTACTTTCAGAGAACTTCAACATATGTCAGTGGAAGTGTCATCAGTGTAGTCAAAACCATCTTGAGGTTGCAACTGCATGATCCTCCTCTGAATGCACTCCGAGCGAACATGTTCTTCTCATCCACAGTCCTAGCATGTCATCGGCTGTCCATGAAATATTACAATGGTGTGGCACCTGCCAATACATAAAGAGGATGGCACATGTTTGGTGAATTCAGTATGGACCTGCCACACTCCACTGATGACTGGGTACATGATGAAGTGAACAAACTTTTCAGTCGTATGGCTTACGACCTTATGACCTTCCCGTATGTGCAGGGCACAGAAAACACCATTTCTGAAGATACTTCAGACAGGAGTTCAAAACCAAGTGTCATCTGCAGTTCAAGACCTGCATGAACTATAGACACTTCTCCAAAATTGCCATCTGAGTAACAGG